>NW_027222343.1:3688333-4300555 GCF_041296265.1 Equus caballus | reverse complement strand
AGAGCTGAAAGGCACAACGTGCAGGCTTCTTTCCAAAGGGCGAGTTGGGCCCCACAGCATCTTGCTTCCAGCTCTTGGGGAAGCTAAGAAACAACTCGCTCTGCACAGTGCTCTTACAGCCTACCGGGAACATCTCTTCCAAAGGCCTGTGAAACGCAGTTTCTTTGCAGGCCTGATCTGGCTGAAGTAGGACTTCTGCTCTGGGTGTGCTACTTTTACCTAGAGCTGAAAGGCACAACGTGCAGGCTTCTTTCCAAAGGGCGAGTTGGGCCCCACAGCATCTTGCTTCCAGCTCTTTGGGAAGCTAAGAAACAACTCGCTCTGCACAGTGCTCTTAGAGCCTACCGGGAACATCTCTTCCAAAGGCCTGTGAAACGCAGTTTCTTTGCAGGCCTGATCTGGCTGAAGTAGGACTTCTGCTCTGGGTGTGCTACTTTGCCCTAGAGCTGAAAGGCACAACGTGCAGGCTTCTTTCCAAAGGGCGAGTTGGGCCCCACAGCATCTTGCTTCCAGCTCTTTGGGAAGCTAAGAAACCACTCGCTCTGCACAGTGCTCTTACAGACTACCGGGAACATCTCTTACAAAGGCCTGTGAAACGCAGTTTCTTTGCAGGCCTGATCTGGCTGAAGTAGGACTTCTGCTCTGGGTGTGCTACTTTGCCCTAGAGCTGAAAGGCACAACGTGCAGGCTTCTTTCCAAAGGGCGAGTTGGGCCCCACAGCATCTTGCTTCCAGCTCTTTGGGAAGCTAAGAAACCACTCGCTCTGCACAGTGCTCTTACAGCCTACCGGGAACATCTCTTCCAAAGGTCTGTGAAACGCAGTTTCTTTGCAGGCCTGATCTGTCTGAAGTAGGACTTCTGCTCTGGGTGTGCTACTTTGCCCTAGAGCTGAAAGGCACAACGTGCAGGCTTCTTTCCAAAGGGCGAGTTGGGCCCCACAGCATCTTGCTTCCAGCTCTTTGGGAAGCTAAGAAACCACTCCCTCTGCACAGTGCTCTTACAGCCTAGTGGGAACATCTCTTCCAAAGGCCTGTGAAACGCAGTTTCTTTGCAGGCCTGATCTGGCTGAAGTAGGACTTCTGCTCTGGGTGTGCTACTTTGCCCTAGAGCTGAAAGGCACAACGTGCAGGCTTCTTTCCAAAGGGCGAGTTGGGCCCCACAGCATCTTGCTTCCAGCTCTTGGGGAACCTAAGAAACAACTCGCTCTGCACAGTGCTCTTACAGCCTACCGGGAACATCTCTTCCAATGGCCTGTGAAACGCAGTTTCTTTGCAGGCCTGATCTGGCTGAAGTAGGACTTCTGCTCTGGGTGTGCTACTTTGCCCTAGAGCTGAAAGGCACAACGTGAAGGCTTCTTTCGAAAGGGCGAGTTGGGCCCCACAGCATCTTGCTTCCATCCCTTTGGGAAGCTAAGAAACCACTCGCTCTGCACAGTGCTCTTACAGCCTACCGGGAACATCTCTTCCAAAGGCCTGTGAAACGCAGTTTCTTTGCAGGCCTGATCTGGCTGAAGTAGGACTTCTGCTCTGGGTGTGCTACTTTGCCCTAGAGCGGAAAGGCACAACGTGCAGGCTTCTTTCCAAAGGGCGAGATGGGCCCCACAGCATCTTGCTTCCAGCTCTTTGGGAATCTAAGAAACCACTCGCTCTGCACAGTGCTCTTACAGCCTACCGGGAACATGTCTTCCAAAGGCCTGTGAAACGCAGTTTCTTTGCAGGCCTGATCTGGCCGAAGTAGGACTTCTGATCTGGGTGTGCTACTTTGCCCTAGAGCTGAAAGGCACAACGTGCAGTCTTCTTTCCAAAGGGCGAATTGGGCCCCACAGCATCTTGCTTCCAGCTCTTTGGGAAGCTAAGAAACCACTCGCTCTGCACAGTGCTCTTACAGCCTACCGGCAACATGTCTTCCAAAGGCCTGTGAAACGCAGTTTCTTTGCAGGCCTGATCTGGCTGAAGTAGGACTTCTGCTCTGGGTGTGCTACTTTGCCCTAGAGCTGAAAGGCACAGCGTGCAGGCTTCTTTCCAAAGGGCGAGTTGGGCCCCACAGCATCTTGCTTCCAGCTCTTTGGGAAGCTAAGAAACAACTCGCTCTGCACAGTGCTCTTACAGCCTAGTGGGAACATCTCTTCCAAAGGCCTGTGAAACGCAGTTTCTTTGCAGGCCTGATCTGGCTGAAGTAGGACTTCTGCTCTGGGTGTGCTACTTTGCCCTAGAGCTGAAAGGCACAACGTGCAGGCTTCTTTCCAAAGGGCGAGTTGGGCCCCACAGCATCTTGCTTCCAGCTCTTGGGGAAGCTAAGAAACAACTCGCTCTGCACAGTGCTCTTACAGCCTAGTGGGAACATCTCTTCCAAAGGCCTGTGAAACGCAGTTTCTTTGCATGCCTGATCTGGCTGAAGTAGGACTTCTGCTCTGGGTGTGCTACTTTGCCCTAGAGCTGAAAGACACAACGTGAAGGCTTCTTTCCAAAGGGCGAGTTGGGCCCCACAGCATCTTGCTTCCATCCCTTTGGGAAGCTAAGAAACCACTCGCTCTGCACAGTGCTCTTACAGCCTACCGGGAACATCTCTTCCAAAGGCCTGTGAAACGCAGTTTCTTTGCAGGCCTGATCTGGCTGAAGTAGGACTTCTGCTCTGGGTGTGCTACTTTGCCCTAGAGCGGAAAGGCACAACGTGCAGGCTTCTTTCCAAAGGGCGAGATGGGCCCCACAGCATCTTGCTTCCAGCTCTTGGGGAAGCTAAGAAACAACTCGCTCTGCACAGTGCTCTTACAGCCTAGTGGGAACATCTCTTCCAAAGGCCTGTGAAACGCAGTTTCTTTGCAGGCCTGATCTGGCTGAAGTAGGACTTCTGCTCTGGGTGTGCTACTTTGCCCTAGAGCTGAAAGGCACAACGTGCAGGCTTCTTTCCAAAGGGCGAGTTGGGCCCCACAGCATCTTGCTTCCATCCCTTTGGGAAGCTAAGAAACCACTCGCTCTGCACAGTGCTCTTACAGCCTACCTGGAACATCTCTTCCAAAGGCCTGTGAAACGCAGTTTCTTTGCAGGCCTGATCTGGCTGAAGTAGGACTTCTGCTCTGGGTGTGCTACTTTGCCCTAGAGCTGAAAGGCACAACGTGCAGGCTTCTTTCCAAAGGGCGAGTTGGGCCCCACAGCATCTTGCTTCCAGCTCTTTGGGAAGCTAAGAAACAACTCGCTCTGCACAGTGCTCTTACAGCCTAGTGGGAACATCTCTTCCAAAGGCCTGTGAAACGCAGTTTCTTTGCAGGCCTGATCTGGCTGAAGTAGGACTTCTGCTCTGGGTGTGCTACTTTGCCCTAGAGCTGAAAGCCACAACGTGCAGGCTTCTTTCCAAAGGGCGAGTTGGGCCCCACAGCATCTTGCTGCCAGCTCTTTGGGAAGCTAAGAAACAACTCGCTCTACACAGTGCTCTTACAGCCTACCGGGAACATGTCTTCCAAAGGCCTGTGAAACGCAGTTTCTTTGCAGGCCTGATCTGGCTGAAGTAGGACTTCTGCTCTGGGTGTGCTACTTTGCCCTAGAGCTGAAAGGCACAACGTGCAGGCTTCTTTCCAAAGGGCGAGTTGGGCCCCACAGCATCTTGCTTCCAGCTCTTGGGGAAGCTAAGAAACAACTCGCTCTGCACAGTGCTCTTACAGCCTACCGGGAACATCTCTTCCAAAGGCCTGTGAAACGCAGTTTCTTTGCATTCCTGCTCTGGCTGAAGTAGGACTTCTGCTCTGGGTGTGCTACTTTGCCCTAGAGCTGAAAGGCACAACGTGCAGGCTTCTTTCCAAAGGGCGAGTTGGGCCCCACAGCATCTTACTTCCAGCTCTTTGGGAAGCTAAGACACAACTCGCTCTGCACAGTGCTCTTACAGCCTACCAGGAACATGTCTTCCAAAGGCCTGTGAAACGCAGTTTCTTTGCAGGCCTGATCTGGCTGAAGTATGACTTCTGCTCTGGGTGTGCTACTTTGCCCTGGAGCTGAAAGGCAGAACGTGCAGTCATCTTTCAAAAAGGCGAGTTGGGCCCCACAGCATCTTGCTTCCAGCTCTTTGGGAAGCTAAGACACAACTCGCTGTGCAGAGTGCTCTTACAGCCTACCGCTAACATCTCTTCCAAAGGCCTGTGAAACGCAGTTTCTTTGCAGGCCAGATCTGGCTGAAGTAGGACTTCTGCCCTGGGTGTGATACTTTGCCCTAGAGCTGAAAGGCACAACGTGCAGGCTTCTTTCCAAAGGGCGAGATGGGCCCCACAGCATCTTGCTTCCAGCTCTTTGGGAAGCTAAGAAACCACTCGCTCTGCACAGTGCTCTTACAGCCTACCGGGAACATCTCTTCCAAAGGCCTGTGAAACGCAGTTTCTTTGCAGGCCTGATCTGGCTGAAGTAGGACTTCTGCTCTGGGTGTGCTTCTTTGCCCTAGAGCTGAAAGGCACAACGTGCAGGCTTCTTTCCAAAGGGCGAGTTGGGCCCCACAGCATCTTGCTTCCAGCTCTTTGGGAAGCTAAGAAACCACTCGCTCTGCACAGTGCTCTTACAGCCTACCGGGAACATCTCTTCCAAAGGCCTGTGAAACGCAGTTTCTTTGCAGGCCTGATCTGGCTGAAGTAGGACTTCTGCTCTGGGTGTGCTACTTTGCCCTAGAGCTGAAAGGCACAACGTGCAGGCTTCTTTCCAAAGGGCGAGTTGGGCCACACAGCATCTTGCTTCCAGCTCTTTGGGAAGCTAAGAAACCACTCGCTCTGCACAGTGCTCTTACAGCCTACCGGGAACATCTCTTCCAAAGGCCTGTGAAACGCAGTTTCTTTGCAGGCCTGATCTGGCTGAAGTAGGACTTCTGCTCTGGGTGTGCTACTTTGCCCTAGAGCGGAAATGCACAACGTGCAGGCTTCTTTCCAAAGGGCGAGTTGGGCCCCACAGCATCTTGCTTCCAGCTCTTTGGGAAGCTAAGAAACAACTCGCTCTGCACAGTGCTCTTACAGCCTACCGGGAACATCTCTTCCAAAGGCCTGTGAAACGCAGTTTCTTTGCAGGCCTGATCTGGCTGAAGTAGGACTTCTGCTCTGGGTGTGCTACTTTGCCCTAGAGCTGAAAGGCACAACGTGCAGGCTTCTTTCCAAAGGGCGAGTTGGGCCCCACAGCATCTTGCTTCCAGCTCTTTGGGAAGCTAAGAAACAACTCGCTCTGCACAGTGCTCTTACAGCCTAGTGGGAACATCTCTTCCAAAGGCCTGTGAAACGCAGTTTCTTTGCAGGCCTGATCTGGCTGAAGTAGGACTTCTGCTCTGGGTGTGCTACTTTGCCCTAGAGCTGAAAGGCACAACGTGCAGGCTTCTTTCCAAAGGGCGAGTTGGGCCCCACAGCATCTTGCTTCCAGCGCTTTGGGAAGCTAAGAAACAACTCGCTCTGCACAGTGCTCTTACAGCCTACCGGGAACATCTCTTCCAAAGGCCTGTGAAACGCAGTTTCTTTGCAGGCCTGATCTGGCTGAAGTAGGACTTCTGCTCTGGGTGTGCTACTTTGCCCTAGAGCTGAAAGGCACAACGTGCAGGCTTCTTTCCAAAGGGCGAGTTGGGCCCCACAGCATCTTGCTTCCAGCTCTTGGGGAAGCTAAGAAACAACTCGCTCTGTACAGTGCTCTTACAGCCTACCGGGAACATCTCTTTCAAAGGCCTGTGAAACGCAGTTTCTTTGCAGGCCTGATCTGGCTGAAGTAGGACTTCTGCTCTGGGTGTGCTACTTTGCCCTAGAGCTGAAAGGCACAACGTGCAGGCTTCTTTCCAAAGGGCGAGTTGGGCCCCACAGCATCTGGCTTCCAGCTCTTTGGGAAGCTAAGAAACCACTCGCTCTGCACAGTGCTCTTACAGCCTACCGGGAACATCTCTTCCAAAGGCCTGTGAAACGCAGTTTCTTTGCAGGCCTGATGTGGCTGAAGTAGGACTTCTGCTCTGGGTGTGCTACTTTGCCCTAGAGCTGAAAGGCACAACGTGCAGGCTTCTTTCCAAAGGGCGAGTTGGGCCCCACAGCATCTTGCTTCCAGCTCTTGGGGAAGCTAAGAAACAACTCGCTCTGCACAGTGCTCTTACAGCCTACCGGGAACATCTCTTCCAAAGGCCTGTGAAACGCAGTTTCTTTGCATGCCTGCTCTGGCTGAAGTAGGACTTCTGCTCTGGGTGTGCTACTTTGCCCTAGAGCTGAAAGGCACAACGTGCAGGCTTCTTTCCAAAGGGCGAGTTGGGCCCCACAGCATCTTGCTTCCAGCTCTTTGGGAAGCTAAGACACAACTCGCTCTGCAGAGTGCTCTTACAGCCTACCAGGAACATGTCTTCCAAAGGCCTGTGAAACGCAGTTTCTTTGCAGGCCTGATCTGGCTGAAGTAGGACTTCTGCTCTGGGTGTGCTACTTTGCCCTGGAGCTGAAAGGCACAACGTGCAGGCATCTTTCCAAAAGGCGAGTTGGGCCCCACAGCATCTTGCTTCCAGCGCTTTGGGAAGCTAAGAAACAACTCGCTCTGCACAGTGCTCTTACAGCCTAGTGGGAACATCTCTTCCAAAGGCCTGTGAAACGCAGTTTCTTTGCAGGCCTGATCTGGCTGAAGTAGGACTTCTGCTCTGGGTGTGCTACTTTGCCCTAGAGCTGAAAGGCACAACGTGCAGGCTTCTTTCCAAAGGGCGAGTTGGGCCCCACAGCATCTTGCTTCCAGCTCTTTGGGAAGCTAAGAAACAACTCGCTCTGCACAGTGCTCTTACAGCCTAGTGGGAACATCTCTTCCAAAGGCCTGTGAAACGCAGTTTCTTTGCAGGCATGATCTGGCTGAAGTAGGACTTCTGCTCTGGGTGTGCTACTTTGCCCTAGAGCTGAAAGGCACAACGTGCAGGCTTCTTTCCAAAGGGCGAGTTGGGCCCCACAGCATCTTGCTTCCAGCTCTTTGGGAAGCTAAGACACAACTCGCTGTGCAGAGTGCTCTTACAGCCTACCTGGAACATGTCTTCCAAAGGCCTGTGAAACGCAGTTTCTTTGCAGGCCTGATCTGGCTGAAGTAGGACTTCTGCTCTGGGTGTGCTACTTTGCCCTAGAGCTGAAAGGCACAACGTGCAGGCTTCTTTCCAAAGGGCGAGTTGGGCCCCACAGCATCTTGCTTCCAGCTCTTTGGGAACCTAAGAAACAACTCGCTCTGCACAGTGCTCTTACAGCCTACCGGGAACGTCACTTCCAAAGGCCTGTGAAACGCAGTTTCTTTGCAGGCCTGATTTGGCTGAAGTAGGACTTTTGCTCTGGGTGTGATACTTTGCCCTAGAGCTGAAAGGCACAACGTGCAGGCTTCTTTCCAAAGGGCGAGGTCGGCCCCACAGCATCTTGCTTCCATCCCTTTGGGAAGCTAAGAAACAACTCGCTCTGCACAGTGCTCTTACAGCCTACCGCTAGCATCTCTTCCAAAGGCCTGTGAAACGCAGTTTCTTTGCAGGCCTGATCTGGCTGAAGTAAGACTTCTGCTCTGGGTGTGCTACTTTGCCCTAGAGCTGAAAGGCACAACGTGCAGGCTTCTTTCCAAAGGGCGAGATGGGCCCCACAGCATCTTGCTTCCAGCTCTTGGGGAAGCTAAGAAACCACTCGCTCTGCACAGTGCTCTTACAGCCTACCGGGAACATCTCTTCCAAAGGTCTGTGAAACGCAGTTTCTTTGCAGGCCTGATCTGGCTGAAGTAGGACTTCTGCTCTGGGTCTGCTTCTTTGCCCTAGAGCTGAAAGGCACAACGTGCAGGCTTCTTTCCAAAGGGCGAGTTGGGCCCCACAGCATCTTGCTTCCAGCTCTTTGGGAAGCTAAGAAACCACTCGCTCTGCACAGTGCTCTTACAGCCTACCGGGAACATCTCTTCCAAAGGCCTGTGAAACGCAGTTTCTTTGCAGGCCTGATCTGGCTGAAGTAGGACTTCTGCTCTGGGTGTGCTACTTTGCCCTAGAGCTGAAAGGCACAACGTGCAGGCTTCTTTCCAAAGGGCGAGTTGGGCCCCACAGCATCTTGCTTCCAGCTCTTTGGGAAGCTAAGAAACAACTCGCTCTGCACAGTGCTCTTACAGCCTACCGGGAGCATGTCTTCCAAAGGCCTGTGAAACGCAGTTTCTTTGCAGGCCTGATCTGGCTGAAGTAGGACTTTTGCTCTGGGTGTGATACTTTGCCCTAGAGCTGAAAGGCACAACGTGAAGGCTTCTTTCCAAAGGGCGAGTTCGGTCCCACAGCATCTTGCTTCCATCCCTTTGGGAAGCTAAGAAACAACTCGCTCTGAACAGTGCTCTTACAGCCTACCGCTAACATCTCTTCCAAAGGCCTGTGAAACGCAGTTTCTTTGCAGGCCTGATCTGGCTGAAGTAGGACTTCTGCCCTGGGTGTGCTACTTTGCCCTAGAGCTGAAAGGCACAACGTGCAGGCTTCTTTCCAAAGGGCGAGATGGGCCCCACAGCATCTTGCTTCCAGCTCTTTGGGAAGCTAAGAAACCACTCGCTCTGCACAGTGCTCTTACAGCCTACCGGGAACATCTCTTCCAAAGGCCTGTGAAACGCAGTTTCTTTGCAGGCCTGATCTGGCTGAAGTAGGACTTCTGCTCTGGGTGTGCTTCTTTGCCCTAGAGCTGAAAGGCACAACGTGCAGTCTTCTTTCCAAAGGGCGAATTGGGCCCCACAGCATCTTGCTTCCAGCTCTTTGGGAAGCTAAGAAACCACTCGCTCTGCACAGTGCTCTTACAGCCTACCGGCAACATGTCTTCCAAAGGCCTGTGAAACGCAGTTTCTTTGCAGGCCTGATCTGGCTGAAGTAGGACTTCTGCTCTGGGTGTGCTACTTTGCCCTAGAGCTGAAAGGCACAGCGTGCAGGCTTCTTTCCAAAGGGCGAGTTGGGCCCCACAGCATCTTGCTTCCAGCTCTTTGGGAAGCTAAGAAACAACTCGCTCTGCACAGTGCTCTTACAGCCTAGTGGGAACATCTCTTCCAAAGGCCTGTGAAACGCAGTTTCTTTGCAGGCCTGATCTGGCTGAAGTAGGACTTCTGCTCTGGGTGTGCTACTTTGCCCTAGAGCTGAAAGGCACAACGTGCAGGCTTCTTTCCAAAGGGCGAGTTGGGCCCCACAGCATCTTGCTTCCAGCTCTTGGGGAAGCTAAGAAACAACTCGCTCTGCACAGTGCTCTTACAGCCTAGTGGGAACATCTCTTCCAAAGGCCTGTGAAACGCAGTTTCTTTGCATGCCTGATCTGGCTGAAGTAGGACTTCTGCTCTGGGTGTGCTACTTTGCCCTAGAGCTGAAAGACACAACGTGAAGGCTTCTTTCCAAAGGGCGAGTTGGGCCCCACAGCATCTTGCTTCCATCCCTTTGGGAAGCTAAGAAACCACTCGCTCTGCACAGTGCTCTTACAGCCTACCGGGAACATCTCTTCCAAAGGCCTGTGAAACGCAGTTTCTTTGCAGGCCTGATCTGGCTGAAGTAGGACTTCTGCTCTGGGTGTGCTACTTTGCCCTAGAGCGGAAAGGCACAACGTGCAGGCTTCTTTCCAAAGGGCGAGATGGGCCCCACAGCATCTTGCTTCCAGCTCTTGGGGAAGCTAAGAAACAACTCGCTCTGCACAGTGCTCTTACAGCCTAGTGGGAACATCTCTTCCAAAGGCCTGTGAAACGCAGTTTCTTTGCAGGCCTGATCTGGCTGAAGTAGGACTTCTGCTCTGGGTGTGCTACTTTGCCCTAGAGCTGAAAGGCACAACGTGCAGGCTTCTTTCCAAAGGGCGAGTTGGGCCCCACAGCATCTTGCTTCCATCCCTTTGGGAAGCTAAGAAACCACTCGCTCTGCACAGTGCTCTTACAGCCTACCTGGAACATCTCTTCCAAAGGCCTGTGAAACGCAGTTTCTTTGCAGGCCTGATCTGGCTGAAGTAGGACTTCTGCTCTGGGTGTGCTACTTTGCCCTAGAGCTGAAAGGCACAACGTGCAGGCTTCTTTCCAAAGGGCGAGTTGGGCCCCACAGCATCTTGCTTCCAGCTCTTTGGGAAGCTAAGAAACAACTCGCTCTGCACAGTGCTCTTACAGCCTAGTGGGAACATCTCTTCCAAAGGCCTGTGAAACGCAGTTTCTTTGCAGGCCTGATCTGGCTGAAGTAGGACTTCTGCTCTGGGTGTGCTACTTTGCCCTAGAGCTGAAAGCCACAACGTGCAGGCTTCTTTCCAAAGGGCGAGTTGGGCCCCACAGCATCTTGCTGCCAGCTCTTTGGGAAGCTAAGAAACAACTCGCTCTACACAGTGCTCTTACAGCCTACCGGGAACATGTCTTCCAAAGGCCTGTGAAACGCAGTTTCTTTGCAGGCCTGATCTGGCTGAAGTAGGACTTCTGCTCTGGGTGTGCTACTTTGCCCTAGAGCTGAAAGGCACAACGTGCAGGCTTCTTTCCAAAGGGCGAGTTGGGCCCCACAGCATCTTGCTTCCAGCTCTTGGGGAAGCTAAGAAACAACTCGCTCTGCACAGTGCTCTTACAGCCTACCGGGAACATCTCTTCCAAAGGCCTGTGAAACGCAGTTTCTTTGCATTCCTGCTCTGGCTGAAGTAGGACTTCTGCTCTGGGTGTGCTACTTTGCCCTAGAGCTGAAAGGCACAACGTGCAGGCTTCTTTCCAAAGGGCGAGTTGGGCCCCACAGCATCTTACTTCCAGCTCTTTGGGAAGCTAAGACACAACTCGCTCTGCACAGTGCTCTTACAGCCTACCAGGAACATGTCTTCCAAAGGCCTGTGAAACGCAGTTTCTTTGCAGGCCTGATCTGGCTGAAGTATGACTTCTGCTCTGGGTGTGCTACTTTGCCCTGGAGCTGAAAGGCAGAACGTGCAGTCATCTTTCAAAAAGGCGAGTTGGGCCCCACAGCATCTTGCTTCCAGCTCTTTGGGAAGCTAAGACACAACTCGCTGTGCAGAGTGCTCTTACAGCCTACCGCTAACATCTCTTCCAAAGGCCTGTGAAACGCAGTTTCTTTGCAGGCCAGATCTGGCTGAAGTAGGACTTCTGCCCTGGGTGTGATACTTTGCCCTAGAGCTGAAAGGCACAACGTGCAGGCTTCTTTCCAAAGGGCGAGATGGGCCCCACAGCATCTTGCTTCCAGCTCTTTGGGAAGCTAAGAAACCACTCGCTCTGCACAGTGCTCTTACAGCCTACCGGGAACATCTCTTCCAAAGGCCTGTGAAACGCAGTTTCTTTGCAGGCCTGATCTGGCTGAAGTAGGACTTCTGCTCTGGGTGTGCTTCTTTGCCCTAGAGCTGAAAGGCACAACGTGCAGGCTTCTTTCCAAAGGGCGAGTTGGGCCCCACAGCATCTTGCTTCCAGCTCTTTGGGAAGCTAAGAAACCACTCGCTCTGCACAGTGCTCTTACAGCCTACCGGGAACATCTCTTCCAAAGGCCTGTGAAACGCAGTTTCTTTGCAGGCCTGATCTGGCTGAAGTAGGACTTCTGCTCTGGGTGTGCTACTTTGCCCTAGAGCTGAAAGGCACAACGTGCAGGCTTCTTTCCAAAGGGCGAGTTGGGCCACACAGCATCTTGCTTCCAGCTCTTTGGGAAGCTAAGAAACCACTCGCTCTGCACAGTGCTCTTACAGCCTACCGGGAACATCTCTTCCAAAGGCCTGTGAAACGCAGTTTCTTTGCAGGCCTGATCTGGCTGAAGTAGGACTTCTGCTCTGGGTGTGCTACTTTGCCCTAGAGCGGAAATGCACAACGTGCAGGCTTCTTTCCAAAGGGCGAGTTGGGCCCCACAGCATCTTGCTTCCAGCTCTTTGGGAAGCTAAGAAACAACTCGCTCTGCACAGTGCTCTTACAGCCTACCGGGAACATCTCTTCCAAAGGCCTGTGAAACGCAGTTTCTTTGCAGGCCTGATCTGGCTGAAGTAGGACTTCTGCTCTGGGTGTGCTACTTTGCCCTAGAGCTGAAAGGCACAACGTGCAGGCTTCTTTCCAAAGGGCGAGTTGGGCCCCACAGCATCTTGCTTCCAGCTCTTTGGGAAGCTAAGAAACAACTCGCTCTGCACAGTGCTCTTACAGCCTAGTGGGAACATCTCTTCCAAAGGCCTGTGAAACGCAGTTTCTTTGCAGGCCTGATCTGGCTGAAGTAGGACTTCTGCTCTGGGTGTGCTACTTTGCCCTAGAGCTGAAAGGCACAACGTGCAGGCTTCTTTCCAAAGGGCGAGTTGGGCCCCACAGCATCTTGCTTCCAGCGCTTTGGGAAGCTAAGAAACAACTCGCTCTGCACAGTGCTCTTACAGCCTACCGGGAACATCTCTTCCAAAGGCCTGTGAAACGCAGTTTCTTTGCAGGCCTGATCTGGCTGAAGTAGGACTTCTGCTCTGGGTGTGCTACTTTGCCCTAGAGCTGAAAGGCACAACGTGCAGGCTTCTTTCCAAAGGGCGAGTTGGGCCCCACAGCATCTTGCTTCCAGCTCTTGGGGAAGCTAAGAAACAACTCGCTCTGTACAGTGCTCTTACAGCCTACCGGGAACATCTCTTTCAAAGGCCTGTGAAACGCAGTTTCTTTGCAGGCCTGATCTGGCTGAAGTAGGACTTCTGCTCTGGGTGTGCTACTTTGCCCTAGAGCTGAAAGGCACAACGTGCAGGCTTCTTTCCAAAGGGCGAGTTGGGCCCCACAGCATCTGGCTTCCAGCTCTTTGGGAAGCTAAGAAACCACTCGCTCTGCACAGTGCTCTTACAGCCTACCGGGAACATCTCTTCCAAAGGCCTGTGAAACGCAGTTTCTTTGCAGGCCTGATGTGGCTGAAGTAGGACTTCTGCTCTGGGTGTGCTACTTTGCCCTAGAGCTGAAAGGCACAACGTGCAGGCTTCTTTCCAAAGGGCGAGTTGGGCCCCACAGCATCTTGCTTCCAGCTCTTGGGGAAGCTAAGAAACAACTCGCTCTGCACAGTGCTCTTACAGCCTACCGGGAACATCTCTTCCAAAGGCCTGTGAAACGCAGTTTCTTTGCATGCCTGCTCTGGCTGAAGTAGGACTTCTGCTCTGGGTGTGCTACTTTGCCCTAGAGCTGAAAGGCACAACGTGCAGGCTTCTTTCCAAAGGGCGAGTTGGGCCCCACAGCATCTTGCTTCCAGCTCTTTGGGAAGCTAAGACACAACTCGCTCTGCAGAGTGCTCTTACAGCCTACCAGGAACATGTCTTCCAAAGGCCTGTGAAACGCAGTTTCTTTGCAGGCCTGATCTGGCTGAAGTAGGACTTCTGCTCTGGGTGTGCTACTTTGCCCTGGAGCTGAAAGGCACAACGTGCAGGCATCTTTCCAAAAGGCGAGTTGGGCCCCACAGCATCTTGCTTCCAGCGCTTTGGGAAGCTAAGAAACAACTCGCTCTGCACAGTGCTCTTACAGCCTAGTGGGAACATCTCTTCCAAAGGCCTGTGAAACGCAGTTTCTTTGCAGGCCTGATCTGGCTGAAGTAGGACTTCTGCTCTGGGTGTGCTACTTTGCCCTAGAGCTGAAAGGCACAACGTGCAGGCTTCTTTCCAAAGGGCGAGTTGGGCCCCACAGCATCTTGCTTCCAGCTCTTTGGGAAGCTAAGAAACAACTCGCTCTGCACAGTGCTCTTACAGCCTAGTGGGAACATCTCTTCCAAAGGCCTGTGAAACGCAGTTTCTTTGCAGGCATGATCTGGCTGAAGTAGGACTTCTGCTCTGGGTGTGCTACTTTGCCCTAGAGCTGAAAGGCACAACGTGCAGGCTTCTTTCCAAAGGGCGAGTTGGGCCCCACAGCATCTTGCTTCCAGCTCTTTGGGAAGCTAAGACACAACTCGCTGTGCAGAGTGCTCTTACAGCCTACCTGGAACATGTCTTCCAAAGGCCTGTGAAACGCAGTTTCTTTGCAGGCCTGATCTGGCTGAAGTAGGACTTCTGCTCTGGGTGTGCTACTTTGCCCTAGAGCTGAAAGGCACAACGTGCAGGCTTCTTTCCAAAGGGCGAGTTGGGCCCCACAGCATCTTGCTTCCAGCTCTTTGGGAACCTAAGAAACAACTCGCTCTGCACAGTGCTCTTACAGCCTACCGGGAACGTCACTTCCAAAGGCCTGTGAAACGCAGTTTCTTTGCAGGCCTGATTTGGCTGAAGTAGGACTTTTGCTCTGGGTGTGATACTTTGCCCTAGAGCTGAAAGGCACAACGTGCAGGCTTCTTTCCAAAGGGCGAGGTCGGCCCCACAGCATCTTGCTTCCATCCCTTTGGGAAGCTAAGAAACAACTCGCTCTGCACAGTGCTCTTACAGCCTACCGCTAGCATCTCTTCCAAAGGCCTGTGAAACGCAGTTTCTTTGCAGGCCTGATCTGGCTGAAGTAAGACTTCTGCTCTGGGTGTGCTACTTTGCCCTAGAGCTGAAAGGCACAACGTGCAGGCTTCTTTCCAAAGGGCGAGATGGGCCCCACAGCATCTTGCTTCCAGCTCTTGGGGAAGCTAAGAAACCACTCGCTCTGCACAGTGCTCTTACAGCCTACCGGGAACATCTCTTCCAAAGGTCTGTGAAACGCAGTTTCTTTGCAGGCCTGATCTGGCTGAAGTAGGACTTCTGCTCTGGGTCTGCTTCTTTGCCCTAGAGCTGAAAGGCACAACGTGCAGGCTTCTTTCCAAAGGGCGAGTTGGGCCCCACAGCATCTTGCTTCCAGCTCTTTGGGAAGCTAAGAAACCACTCGCTCTGCACAGTGCTCTTACAGCCTACCGGGAACATCTCTTCCAAAGGCCTGTGAAACGCAGTTTCTTTGCAGGCCTGATCTGGCTGAAGTAGGACTTCTGCTCTGGGTGTGCTACTTTGCCCTAGAGCTGAAAGGCACAACGTGCAGGCTTCTTTCCAAAGGGCGAGTTGGGCCCCACAGCATCTTGCTTCCAGCTCTTTGGGAAGCTAAGAAACAACTCGCTCTGCACAGTGCTCTTACAGCCTACCGGGAGCATGTCTTCCAAAGGCCTGTGAAACGCAGTTTCTTTGCAGGCCTGATCTGGCTGAAGTAGGACTTTTGCTCTGGGTGTGATACTTTGCCCTAGAGCTGAAAGGCACAACGTGAAGGCTTCTTTCCAAAGGGCGAGTTCGGTCCCACAGCATCTTGCTTCCATCCCTTTGGGAAGCTAAGAAACAACTCGCTCTGAACAGTGCTCTTACAGCCTACCGCTAACATCTCTTCCAAAGGCCTGTGAAACGCAGTTTCTTTGCAGGCCTGATCTGGCTGAAGTAGGACTTCTGCCCTGGGTGTGCTACTTTGCCCTAGAGCTGAAAGGCACAACGTGCAGGCTTCTTTCCAAAGGGCGAGATGGGCCCCACAGCATCTTGCTTCCAGCTCTTTGGGAAGCTAAGAAACCACTCGCTCTGCACAGTGCTCTTACAGCCTACCGGGAACATCTCTTCCAAAGGCCTGTGAAACGCAGTTTCTTTGCAGGCCTGATCTGGCTGAAGTAGGACTTCTGCTCTGGGTGTGCTTCTTTGCCCTAGAGCTGAAAGGCACAACGTGCAGGCTTCTTTCCAAAGAGCGAGTTGGGCCCCACAGCATCTTGCTTCCAGCTCTTTGGGAAGCTAAGAAACCACTCGCTCTGCACAGTGCTCTTACAGCCTACCGGGAACATCTCTTCCAAAGGCCTGTGAAACGCAGTTTCTTTGCAGGCCTGATCTGGCTGAAGTAGGACTTCTGCTCTGGGTGTGCTACTTTGCCCTAGAGCTGAAAGGCACAACGTGCAGGCTTCTTTCCAAAGGGCGAGTTGGGCCAGACAGCATCTTGCTTCCAGCTCTTTGGGAAGCTAAGAAACCACTCGCTCTGCACAGTGCTCTTACAGCCTACCGGGAACATCTCTTCCAAAGGCCTGTGAAACGCAGTTTCTTTGCAGGCCTGATCTGGCTGAAGTAGGACTTCTGCTCTGGGTGTGCTACTTTGCCCTAGAGCGGAAATGCACAACGTGCAGGCTTCTTTCCAAAGGGCGAGTTGGGCCCCACAGCATCTTGCTTCCAGCTCTTTGGGAAGCTAAGAAACAACTCGCTCTGCACAGTGCTCTTACAGCCTACCGGGAACATCTCTTCCAAAGGCCTGTGAAACGCAGTTTCTTTGCAGGCCTGATCTGGCTGAAGTAGGACTTCTGCTCTGGGTGTGCTACTTTGCCCTAGAGCTGAAAGGCACAACGTGCAGGCTTCTTTCCAAAGGGCGAGTTGGGCCCCACAGCATCTTGCTTCCAGCTCTTTGGGAAGCTAAGAAACAACTCGCTCTGCACAGTGCTCTTACAGCCTACCGGGAACATCTCTTCCAAAGGCCTGTGAAACGCAGTTTCTTTGCAGGCCTGATCTGGCTGAAGTAGGACTTCTGCTCTGGGTGTGCTACTTTGCCCTAGAGCTGAAAGGCACAACGTGCAGGCTTCTTTCCAAAGGGCGAGTTGGGCCCCACAGCATCTTGCTTCCAGCTCTTTGGGAAGCTAAGAAACAACTCGCTCTTGCCCAGTGCTCTTACAGCCTACCGGGAACATCTCTTCCAAAGGCCTGTGAAACGCAGTTTCTTTGCAGGCCTGATCAGGCTGAAGTAGGACTTCTGCTCTGGGTGTGCTACTTTGCCCTAGAGCTGAAAGGCACAACGTGCAGGCTTCTTTCCAAAGGGCGAGTTGGGCCCCACAGCATCTTGCTTCCAGCTCTTTGGGAAGCTAGGAAACAACTCGCTCTGCACAGTGCTCTTACAGCCTACCGGGAACATCTCTTCCAAAGGCCTGTGAAACGCAGTTTCTTTGCAGGCCTGATCTGGCTGAAGTAGGACTTCTGCTCTGGGTGTGCTACTTTGCCCTAGAGCTGAAAGGCACAACGTGCAGGCTTCTTTCCAAAGGGCGAGTTGGGCCCCACAGCATCTTGCTTCCAGCTCTTTGGGAAGCTAAGAAACCACTCGCTCTGCACAGTGCTCTTACAGCCTACCGGGAACATCTCTTCCAAAGGCCTGTGAAACGCAGTTTCTTTGCAGGCCTGATCTGGCTGAAGTAGGACTTCTGCTCTGGGTGTGCTACTTTGCCCTAGAGCGGAAATGCACAACGTGCAGGCTTCTTTCCAAAGGGCGAGTTGGGCCCCACAGCATCTTGCTTCCAGCTCTTTGGGAAGCTAAGAAACAACTCGCTCTGCACAGTGCTCTTACAGCCTACCGGGAACATCTCTTCCAAAGTCCTGTGAAACGCAGTTTCTTTGCAGGCCTGATCTGGCTGAAGTAGGACTTCTGCTCTGGGTGTGCTACTTTGCCCTAGAGCTGAAAGGCACAACGTGCAGGCTTCTTTCCAAAGGGCGAGTTGGGCCCCACAGCATCTTGCTTCCAGCTCTTTGGGAAGCTAAGAAACAACTCGCTCTGCACAGTGCTCTTACAGCCTAGTGGGAACATCTCTTCCAAAGGCCTGTGAAACGCAGTTTCTTTGCAGGCCTGATCTGACTGAAGTAGGACTTCTGCTCTGGGTGTGCTACTTTGCCCTAGAGCTGAAAGGCACAACGTGCAGGCTTCTTTCCAAAGGGCGAGTTGGGCCCCACAGCATCTTGCTTCCAGCGCTTTGGGAAGCTAAGAAACAACTCGCTCTGCACAGTGCTCTTACAGCCTACCGGGAACATCTCTTCCAAAGGCCTGTGAAACGCAGTTTCTTTGCAGGCCTGATCTGGCTGAAGTAGGACTTCTGCTCTGGGTGTGCTACTTTGCCCTAGAGCTGAAAGGCACAACGTGCAGGCTTCTTTCCAAAGGGCGAGTTGGGCCCCACAGCATCTTGCTTCCAGCTCTTGGGGAAGCTAAGAAACAACTCGCTCTGCACAGTGCTCTTACAGCCTACCGGGAACATCTCTTCCAAAGGCCTGCGAAACGCAGTTTCTTTGCAGGCCTGATCTGGCTGAAGTAGGACTTCTGCTCTGGGTGTGCTACATTGCCCTAGAGCTGAAAGGCACAACGTGCAGGCTTCTTTCCAAAGGGCGAGTTGGGCCCCACAGCATCTTGCTTCCAGCTCTTTGGGAAGCTAAGAAACCACTCGCTCTGCACAGTGCTCTTACAGCCTACCGGGAACATCCCTTCCAAAGGCCTGTGAAACGCAGTTTCTTTGCAGGCCTGATCTGGCTGAAGTAGGACTTCTGCTCTGGGTGTGCTACTTTGCCCTAGAGCTGAAAGGCACAACGTGCAGGCTTCTTTCCAAAGGGCGAGTTGGGCCCCACAGCATCTTGCTTCCAGCTCTTTGGGAAGCTAAGACACAACTCGCTCTGCAGAGTGCTCTTACAGCCTACCAGGAACATGTCTTCCAAAGGCCTGTGAAACGCAGTTTCTTTGCAGGCCTGATCTGGCTGAAGTAGGACTTCTGCTCTGGGTGTGCTACTTTGCCCTGGAGCTGAAAGGCACAACGTGCAGGCATCTTTCCAAAAGGCGAGTTGGGCCCCACAGCATCTTGCTTCCAGCGCTTTGGGAAGCTAAGAAACAACTCGCTCTGCACAGTGCTCTTACATCCTAGTGGGAACATCTCTTCCAAAGGCCTGTGAAACGCAGTTTCTTTGCAGGCCTGATCTGGCTGAAGTAGGACTTCTGCTCTGGGTGTGCTACTTTGCCCTAGAGCTGAAAGGCACAACGTGCAGGCTTCTTTCCAAAGGGCGAGTTGGGCCCCACAGCATCTTGCTTCCAGCTCTTTGGGAAGCTAAGAAACAACTCGCTCTGCACAGTGCTCTTACAGCCTAGTGGGAACATCTCTTCCAAAGGCCTGTGAAACGCAGTTTCTTTGCAGGCCTGATCTGGCTGAAGTAGGACTTCTGCTCTGGGTGTGCTACTTTGCCCTAGAGCTGAAAGGCACAACGTGCAGGCTTCTTTCCAAAGGGCGAGTTGGGCCCCACAGCATCTTGCTTCCGGCTCTTTGGGAAGCTAAGAAACAACTCGTTCGGCACAGTGCTATTACAGCCTAGTGGGAACATCTCTTCCAAAGGCCTGTGAAACGCAGTTTCTTTGCAGGCCTGATCTGGCTGAAGTAGGACTTCTGCTCTGGGTGTGCTACTTTGCCCTAGAGCTGAAAGGCACAACGTGCAGGCTTCTTTCCAAAGGGCGAGTTGGGCCCCAAAGCATATTGCTTCCAGCTCTTTGGGAACCTAAGAAACAACTCGCTCTGCACAGTGCTCTTACAGCCTAGTGGGAACGTCTCTTCCAAAGGCCTGTGAAACGCAGTTTCTTTGCAGGCCTGATCTGGCTGAAGTAGGACTTCTGCTCTGGGTGTGCCACTTTGCCCTAGAGCGGAAAGGCACAACGTGCAGGCTTCTTTCCAAAGGGCGAGTTGGTCCCCACAGCATCTTGCTTCCAGCTCTTTGGGAAGCTAAGAAACAACTCGCTCTGCACAGTGCTCTTACAGCCTACCGGGAACATCTCTTCGAAAGCCCTGTGAAACGCAGTTTTTCGCAGGCCTGATCTGGCTGAAGTAGGACTTCTGCTCTGGGTGTGCTACTTTGCCCTAGAGCTGAAAGGCACAAGGTGCAGGCTTCTTTCCAAAGGGCGAGTTGAGCCCCACAGCATCTTGCTTCCAGCTCTTTGGGAAGCTAAGAAACAACTCGCTCTGCACAGTGCTCTTACAGCCTACCGGGAACATCTCTTCCAAAGGCCTGTGAAACGCAGTTTCTTTGCAGGCCTGATCTGGCTGAAGTAGGACTTCTGCTCTGGGTGTGCTACTTTTCCCTAGAGCTGAAAGGCAAAACGTGCAGGCTTCTTTCCAAAGGGCGAGTTGGGCCCCACAGCATCTTGCTTCCAGCTCTTTGGGAAGCTAAGAAACAACTCGCTCTGCACAGTGCTCTTACAGCCTAGTGGGAACATCTCTTCCAAAGGCCTGTGAAACGCAGTTTCTTTGCAGGCATGATCTGGCTGAAGTAGGACTTCTGCTCTGGGTGTGCTACTTTTCCCTAGAGCTGAAAGGCACAACGTGCAGGCTTCATTCCAAAGGGCGAGTTGGGCCCCACAGCATCTTGCTTCCAGCGCTTTGGGAAGCTAAGAAACAACTCGCTCTGCACAGTGCTCTTACAGCCTACCGGGAACATCTCTTCCAAAGGCCTGTGAAACACACTTTCTTTGCAGGCCTGATCTGGCTGAAGTAGGACTTCTGCTCTGGGTGTGCTACTTTGCCCTAGAGCTGAAAGGCACAACGTGCAGGCTTCTTTCCAAAGGGCGAGTTGGGCCTCACAGCATCTTGCTTCCAGCTCTTGGGGAAGCTAAGAAACAACTCGCTCTGCACAGTGCTCTTACAGCCTACGGGGAACATCTCTTCCAAAGGCCTGTGAAACGCAGTTTCTTTGCAGGCCTGATCTGGCTGAAGTAGGACTTCTGCTCTGGGTGTGCTACTTTGCCCTAGAGCTGAAAGCCACAACGTGCAGGCTTCTTTCCAAAGGGCGAGTTGGGCCCCACAGCATCTTGCTTCCAGCTCTTGGGGAAGCTAAGAAACAACTCGCTCTGCACAGTGCTCTTACAGCCTACCGGGAACATCTCTTCCAAAGGCCTGTGAAACGCAGTTTCTTTACAGGCCTGATCTGGCTGAAGTAGGACTTCTGCTCTGGGTGTGCTACTTTGCCCTAGAGCTGAAAGGCACAACGTGCAGGCTTCTTTCCAAAGGGCGAGTTGGCCCGCACAGCATCTTGCTTCCAGCTCTTATGGAAGGTAAGAAACAACTCGCTCTGCACAGTGCTCTTACAGCCTACCGGGAACATGTCTTCCAAAGGCCTGTGAAACACAGTTTCTTTGCAGGCCTGATCTGGCTGAAGTAGGACTTCTGCTCTGGGTGTGCTACTTTGCCCTAGAGCTGAAAGGCACAACGTGCAGGCTTCTTTCCAAAGGGCGAGTTGGGCCCCACAGCATCTTGCTTCCAGCTCTTTGGGAAGCTAAGAAACCACTCGCTCTGCACAGTGCTCTTACAGCCTAGTGGGAACATCTCTTCCATAGGCCTGTGAAACGCAGTTTCTTTGCAGGCCTGATCTGGCTGAAGTAGGACTTCTGCTCTGGGTGTGCTACTTTGCCCTAGAGCTGAAAGGCACAACGTGCAGGCTTCTTTCCAAAGGGCGAGTTGGGCCCCACAGCATCTTGCTTCCAGCTCTTTGGGAAGCTAAGAAACAACTCGCTCTGCACAGTGCTCTTACAGCCTAGTGGGAACATCTCTTCCAAAGGCCTGTGAAACGCAGTTTCTTTGCAGGCCTGATCTGGCTGAAGTAGGACTTCTGCTCTGGGTGTGCTACTTTGCCCTAGAGCTGAAAGGCACAACGTGCAGGCTTCTTTCCAAAGGGCGAGTTGGGCCCCACAGCATCTTGCTTCCAGCTGTTTGGGAAGCTAAGCAACAACTCGCTCTGCACAGTGCTCTTACAGCCTAGTGGGAACATCTCTTCCAAAGGCCTGTGAAACGCAGTTTCTTTGCAGGCCTGATCTGGCTGAAGTAGGACTTCTGCTCTGGGTGTGCTACTTTGCCCTAGAGCTGAAAGGCACAACGTGCAGGCTTCTTTCCAAAGGGCGAGTTGGGCCCCACAGCATCTTGCTTCCAGCTCTTTGGGAAGCTAAGAAACAACTCGCTCTGCACAGTGCTCTTACAGCCTACCGGGAACATGTCTTCCAAAGGCCTGTGAAACGCAGTTTCTTTGCAGGCCTGATCTGGCTGAAGTAGGACTTCTGCTCTGGGTGTGCTACTTTGCCCTGGAGCTGAAAGGGACAACGTGCAGGCATCTTTCCAAAAGGCGAGTTGGGCCCCACAGCATCTTGCTTCCAGCTCTTTGGGAAGCTAAGAAACAACTCGCTCTGCACAGTGCTCTTACAGCCTACCGGGAACATCTCTTCCAAAGCCCTGTGAAACGCAGTTTTTTGCAGGACTGATCTGGCTGAAGTAGGACTTCTGCTCTGGGTGTGCTACTTTGCCCTAGAGCTGAAAGGCACAAGGTGCAGGCTTCTTTCCAAAGGGCGAGTTGGGCCCCACAGCATCTTGCTTCCAGCTCTTTGGGAAGCTAAGAAACAACTCGCTCTGCACAGTGCTCTTACAGCCTAGTGGGAACATCTCTTCCAAAGGCCTGTGAAACGCAGTTTCTTTGCAGGCCTGATCTGGCTGAAGTAGGACTTCTCCTTTGGGTGTGCTACTTTGCCCTAGAGCTGAAAGGCACAACGTGCAGGCTTCTTTCCAAAGGGCGAGTTGGGCCCCACAGCATCTTGCTTCCAGCTCTTTGGGAAGCTAGGAAACAACTCGCTCTGCACAGTGCTCTTACAGCCTAGTGGGAACATCTCTTCCAAAGGCCTGTGAAACGCAGTTTCTTTGCAGGCCTGATGTGTCTGAAGTAGGACTTCTGCTCTGGGTGTGCTACTTTGCCCTAGAGCTGAAAGGCACAACGTGCAGGCTTCTTTCCAAAGGGCGAGTTGGGCCCCACAGCATCTTGCTTCCAGCTCTTTGGGAAGCTAAGAAACAACTCGCTCTGCACAGTGCTCTTACAGCCTACCGGGAACATGTCTTCCAAAGGCCTGTGAAACGCAGTTTCTTTGCAGGCCTGATCTGCCTGAAGTAGGACTTCTGCTCTTGGTGTGCTACTTTGCCCTAGAGCTGAAAGGCACAACGTGCAGGCTTCTTTCCAAAGGGCGAGTTGGGCCCCACAGCATCTTGCTTCCAGCTCTTTGGGAAGCTAAGAAACAACTCGCTCTGCACAGTGCTCTTACAGCCTACCGGGAACATCTCTTCCAAAGGCCTGTGAAACGCAGTTTCTTTGCAGGCCTGATCTGGCTGAAGTAGGACTTCTGCTCTGGGTGTGCTACTTTGCCCTAGAGCTGAAAGGCACAACGTGCAGGCTTCTTTCCAAAGGGCGAGTTGGGCCCCACAGCATCTTGCTTCCAGCTCTTTGGGAAGCTAAGAAACCACTCGCTCTGCACAGTGCTCTTACAGCCTACCGGGAACATCTCTTCCAAAGGCCTGTGAAACGCAGTTTCTTTGCAGGCCTGATCTGGCTGAAGTAGGACTTCTGCTCTGGGTGTGCTACTTTGCCCTAGAGCTGAAAGCCACAACGTGCAGGCTTCTTTCCAAAGGGCGAGTTGAGCCCCACAGCATCTTGCTTCCAGCTCGTTGGGAAGCTAAGAAACAACTCGCTCTGCACAGTGCTCTTACAGCCTACCGGGAACATCTCTTCCAAAGGCCTGTGAAACGCAGTTTCTTTGCAGGCCTGATCTGGCTGAAGTAGGACTTCTGCTCTGGGTGTGCTACTTTTCCCTAGAGCTGAAAGGCACAACGTGCAGGCTTCTTTCCAAAAGGCCGAGTTGGGCCCCACAGCATCTTGCTTCCAGCTCTTTGGGAAGCTAAGAAACAACTCGCTCTGCACAGTGCTCTTACAGCCTAGTGGGAACATCTCTTCCAAAGGCCTGTGAAACGCAGTTTCTTTGCAGGCATGATCTGGCTGAAGTAGGACTTCTGCTCTGGGTGTGCTACTTTGCCCTAGAGCTGAAAGGCACAACGTGCAGGCTGCTTTCCAAAGGGCGAGTTGGGCCCCACAGCATCTTGCTTCCAGCTCTTTGGGAAGCTAAGAAACAACTCGCTCTGAACAGTGCTCTTACAGCCTACCGGGAACATCTCTTCCAAAGGCCTGTGAAACGCAGTTTCTTTGCAGGCCTGATCTGGCTGAAGTAGGACTTCTGCTCTGGGTGTGCTACTTTGCCCTAGAGCTGAAAGGCACAACGTGCAGGCTTCTTTCCAAAGGGCGAGTTGGGCCCCACAGCATCTTGCTTCCAGCTCTTTGGGAAGCTAAGAAACAACTCGCTCTGCACAGTGCTCTTACAGCCTAGTGGGAACATCTCTTCCAAAGGCCTGTGAAACGCAGTTTCTTTGCAGGCCTGATCTGGCTGAAGTAGGACTTCTGCTCTGGGTGTGCTACTTTGCCCTAGAGCTGAAAGGCACAACGTGCAGGCTTCTTTCCAAAGGGCGAGTTGGGCCCCACAGCATCTTGCTTCCAGCGCTTTGGGAAGCTAAGAAACAACTCGCTCTGCACAGTGCTCTTACAGCCTACCGGGAACATCTCTTCCAAAGGCCTGTGAAACGCAGTTTCTTTGCAGGCCTGATCTGGCTGAAGTAGGACTTCTGCTCTTTGTGTGCTACTTTGCCCTGGAGCTGAAAAGGACAACGTGCAGGCATCTTTCCAAAAGGCGAGTTGGGCCCCACAGCATCTTGCTTCCAGCTCTTTGGGAAGCTAAGAAACAACTCGCTCTGCACAGTGCTCTTACAGCCTACCGGGAACATCTCTTCCAAAGCCCTGTGAAACGCAGTTTTTTGCAGGCCTGATCTGGCTGAAGTAGGACTTCTGCTCTGGGTGTGCTACTTTGCCCTAGAGCTGAAAGGCACAAGGTGCAGGCTTCTTTCCAAAGGGCGAGTTGGGCCCCACAGCATCTTGCTTCCAGCTCTTTGGGAAGCTAGGAAACAACTCGCTCTGCACAGTGCTCTTACAGCCTAGTGGGAACATCTCTTCCAAAGGCCTGTGAAACGCAGTTTCTTTGCAGGCCTGATGTGTCTGAAGTAGGACTTCTGCTCTGGGTGTGCTACTTTGCCCTAGAGCTGAAAGGCACAACGTGCAGGCTTCTTTCCAAAGGGCGAGTTGGGCCCCACAGCATCTTGCTTCCAGCTCTTTGGGAAGCTAAGAAACAACTCGCTCTGCACAGTGCTCTTACAGCCTACCGGGAACATGTCTTCCAAAGGCCTGTGAAACGCAGTTTCTTTGCAGGCCTGATCTGCCTGAAGTAGGACTTCTGCTCTTGGTGTGCTACTTTGCCCTAGAGCTGAAAGGCACAACGTGCAGGCTTCTTTCCAAAGGGCGAGTTGGGCCCCACAGCATCTTGCTTCCAGCTCTTTGGGAAGCTAAGAAACAACTCGCTCTGCACAGTGCTCTTACAGCCTACCGGGAACATCTCTTCCAAAGGCCTGTGAAACGCAGTTTCTTTGCAGGCCTGATCTGGCTGAAGTAGGACTTCTGCTCTGGGTGTGCTACTTTGCCCTAGAGCTGAAAGGCACAACGTGCAGGCTTCTTTCCAAAGGGCGAGTTGGGCCCCACAGCATCTTGCTTCCAGCTCTTTGGGAAGCTAAGAAACCACTCGCTCTGCACAGTGCTCTTACAGCCTACCGGGAACATCTCTTCCAAAGGCCTGTGAAACGCAGTTTCTTTGCAGGCCTGATCTGGCTGAAGTAGGACTTCTGCTCTGGGTGTGCTACTTTGCCCTAGAGCTGAAAGCCACAACGTGCAGGCTTCTTTCCAAAGGGCGAGTTGAGCCCCACAGCATCTTGCTTCCAGCTCGTTGGGAAGCTAAGAAACAACTCGCTCTGCACAGTGCTCTTACAGCCTACCGGGAACATCTCTTCCAAAGGCCTGTGAAACGCAGTTTCTTTGCAGGCCTGATCTGGCTGAAGTAGGACTTCTGCTCTGGGTGTGCTACTTTTCCCTAGAGCTGAAAGGCACAACGTGCAGGCTTCTTTCCAAAAGGGCGAGTTGGGCCCCACAGCATCTTGCTTCCAGCTCTTTGGGAAGCTAAGAAACAACTCGCTCTGCACAGTGCTCTTACAGCCTAGTGGGAACATCTCTTCCAAAGGCCTGTGAAACGCAGTTTCTTTGCAGGCATGATCTGGCTGAAGTAGGACTTCTGCTCTGGGTGTGCTACTTTGCCCTAGAGCTGAAAGGCACAACGTGCAGGCTTCTTTCCAAAGGGCGAGTTGGGCCCCACAGCATCTTGCTTCCAGCTCTTTGGGAAGCTAAGAAACAACTCGCTCTGAACAGTGCTCTTACAGCCTACCGGGAACATCGCTTCCAAAGGCCTGTGAAACGCAGTTTCTTTGCAGGCCTGATCTGGCTGAAGTAGGACTTCTGCTCTGGGTGTGCTACTTTGCCCTAGAGCTGAAAGGCACAACGTGCAGGCTTCTTTCCAAAGGGCGAGTTGGGCCCCACAGCATCTTGCTTCCAGCTCTTTGGGAAGCTAAGAAACAACTCGCTCTGCACAGTGCTCTTACAGCCTAGTGGGAACATCTCTTCCAAAGGCCTGTGAAACGCAGTTTCTTTGCAGGCCTGATCTGGCTGAAGTAGGACTTCTGCTCTGGGTGTGCTACTTTGCCCTAGAGCTGAAAGGCACAACGTGCAGGCTTCTTTCCAAAGGGCGAGTTGGGCCCCACAGCATCTTGCTTCCAGCGCTTTGGGAAGCTAAGAAACAACTCGCTCTGCACAGTGCTCTTACAGCCTACCGGGAACATCTCTTCCAAAGGCCTGTGAAACGCAGTTTCTTTGCAGGCCTGATCTGGCTGAAGTAGGACTTCTGCTCTTTGTGTGCTACTTTGCCCTGGAGCTGAAAAGGACAACGTGCAGGCATCTTTCCAAAAGGCGAGTTGGGCCCCACAGCATCTTGCTTCCAGCTCTTTGGGAAGCTAAGAAACAACTCGCTCTGCACAGTGCTCTTACAGCCTACCGGGAACATCTCTTCCAAAGCCCTGTGAAACGCAGTTTTTTGCAGGCCTGATCTGGCTGAAGTAGGACTTCTGCTCTGGGTGTGCTACTTTGCCCTAGAGCTGAAAGGCACAAGGTGCAGGCTTCTTTCCAAAGGGCGAGTTGGGCCCCACAGCATCTTGCTTCCAGCTCTTTGGGAAGCTAAGAAACAACTCGCTCTGCACAGTGCTCTTACAGCCTAGTGGGAACATCTCTTCCAAAGGCCTGTGAAACGCAGTTTCTTTGCAGGCCTGATCTGGCTGAAGTAGGACTTCTGCTCTGGGTGTGCTACTTTGCCCTAGAGCTGAAAGGCACAACGTGCAGGCTTCTTTCCAAAGGGCGAGTTGGGCCCCACAGCATCTTGCTTCCAGCTCTTTGGGAAGCTAAGAAACAACTCGCTCTGCACAGTGCTCTTACAGCCTACCGGGAACATCTCTTCCAAAGGCCCGTGAAACGCAGTTTCTTTGCAGGCCTGATCTGGCTGAAGTAGGACTTCTGCTTTGGGTGTGCTACTTTGCCCTAGAGCTGAAAGGCACAACGTGCAGGCTTCTTTCCAAAGGGCGAGTTGGGCCC
Source organism: Equus caballus (assembly GCF_041296265.1). Classification (NCBI taxonomy): domain Eukaryota; kingdom Metazoa; phylum Chordata; class Mammalia; order Perissodactyla; family Equidae; genus Equus; species Equus caballus. The sequence goes on along the minus strand of NW_027222343.1, from coordinate 4,273,542 downwards.
CACAGCATCTTGCTTCCAGCTCTTTGGGAAGCTAGGAAACAACTCGCTCTGCACAGTGCTCTTACAGCCTAGTGGGAACATCTCTTCCAAAGGCCTGTGAAACGCAGTTTCTTTGCAGGCCTGATGTGGCTGAAGTAGGACTTCTGCTCTGGGTGTGCTACTTTGCCCTAGAGCTGAAAGGCACAACGTGCAGGCTTCTTTCCAAAGGGCGAGTTGGGCCCCACAGCATCTTGCTTCCAGCTCTTTGGGAAGCTAAGAAACAACTCGCTCTGCACAGTGCTCTTACAGCCTACCGGGAACATGTCTTCCAAAGGCCTGTGAAACGCAGTTTCTTTGCAGGCCTGATCTGCCTGAAGTAGGACTTCTGCTCTTGGTGTGCTACTTTGCCCTAGAGCTGAAAGGCACAACGTGCAGGCTTCTTTCCAAAGGGCGAGTTGGGCCCCACAGCATCTTGCTTCCAGCTCTTTGGGAAGCTAAGAAACAACTCGCTCTGCACAGTGCTCTTACAGCCTACCGGGAACATCTCTTCCAAAGGCCTGTGAAACGCAGTTTCTTTGCAGGCCTGATCTGGCTGAAGTAGGACTTCTGCTCTGGGTGTGCTACTTTGCCCTAGAGCTGAAAGGCACAACGTGCAGGCTTCTTTCCAAAGGGCGAGTTGGGCCCCACAGCATCTTGCTTCCAGCTCTTTGGGAAGCTAAGAAACCACTCGCTCTGCACAGTGCTCTTACAGCCTACCGGGAACATCTCTTCCAAAGGCCTGTGAAACGCAGTTTCTTTGCAGGCCTGATCTGGCTGAAGTAGGACTTCTGCTCTGGGTGTGCTACTTTGCCCTAGAGCTGAAAGCCACAACGTGCAGGCTTCTTTCCAAAGGGCGAGTTGAGCCCCACAGCATCTTGCTTCCAGCTCGTTGGGAAGCTAAGAAACAACTCGCTCTGCACAGTGCTCTTACAGCCTACCGGGAACATCTCTTCCAAAGGCCTGTGAAACGCAGTTTCTTTGCAGGCCTGATCTGGCTGAAGTAGGACTTCTGCTCTGGGTGTGCTACTTTTCCCTAGAGCTGAAAGGCACAACGTGCAGGCTTCTTTCCAAAAGGGCGAGTTGGGCCCCACAGCATCTTGCTTCCAGCTCTTTGGGAAGCTAAGAAACAACTCGCTCTGCACAGTGCTCTTACAGCCTAGTGGGAACATCTCTTCCAAAGGCCTGTGAAACGCAGTTTCTTTGCAGGCATGATCTGGCTGAAGTAGGACTTCTGCTCTGGGTGTGCTACTTTGCCCTAGAGCTGAAAGGCACAACGTGCAGGCTTCTTTCCAAAGGGCGAGTTGGGCCCCACAGCATCTTGCTTCCAGCTCTTTGGGAAGCTAAGAAACAACTCGCTCTGAACAGTGCTCTTACAGCCTACCGGGAACATCTCTTCCAAAGGCCTGTGAAACGCAGTTTCTTTGCAGGCCTGATCTGGCTGAAGTAGGACTTCTGCTCTGGGTGTGCTACTTTGCCCTAGAGCTGAAAGGCACAACGTGCAGGCTTCTTTCCAAAGGGCGAGTTGGGCCCCACAGCATCTTGCTTCCAGCTCTTTGGGAAGCTAAGAAACAACTCGCTCTGCACAGTGCTCTTACAGCCTAGTGGGAACATCTCTTCCAAAGGCCTGTGAAACGCAGTTTCTTTGCAGGCCTGATCTGGCTGAAGTAGGACTTCTGCTCTGGGTGTGCTACTTTGCCCTAGAGCTGAAAGGCACAACGTGCAGGCTTCTTTCCAAAGGGCGAGTTGGGCCCCACAGCATCTTGCTTCCAGCGCTTTGGGAAGCTAAGAAACAACTCGCTCTGCACAGTGCTCTTACAGCCTACCGGGAACATCTCTTCCAAAGGCCTGTGAAACGCAGTTTCTTTGCAGGCCTGATCTGGCTGAATTAGGACTTCTGCTCTTTGTGTGCTACTTTGACCTGGAGCTGAAAAGGACAACGTGCAGGCATCTTTCCAAAAGGCGAGTTGGGCCCCACAGCATCTTGCTTCCAGCTCTTTGGGAAGCTAAGAAACAACTCGCTCTGCACAGTGCTCTTACAGCCTACCGGGAACATCTCTTCCAAAGCCCTGTGAAACGCAGTTTTTTGCAGGCCTGATCTGGCTGAAGTAGGACTTCTGCTCTGGGTGTGCTACTTTGCCCTAGAGCTGAAAGGCACAAGGTGCAGGCTTCTTTCCAAAGGGCGAGTTGGGCCCCACAGCATCTTGCTTCCAGCTCTTTGGGAAGCTAAGAAACAACTCGCTCTGCACAGTGCTCTTACAGCCTAGTGGGAACATCTCTTCCAAAGGCCTGTGAAACGCAGTTTCTTTGCAGGCCTGATCTGGCTGAAGTAGGACTTCTGCTCTGGGTGTGCTACTTTGCCCTAGAGCTGAAAGGCACAACGTGCAGGCTTCTTTCCAAAGGGCGAGTTGGGCCCCACAGCATCTTGCTTCCAGCTCTTTGGGAAGCTAAGAAACAACTCGCTCTGCACAGTGCTCTTACAGCCTACCGGGAACATCTCTTCCAAAGGCCCGTGAAACGCAGTTTCTTTGCAGGCCTGATCTGGCTGAAGTAGGACTTCTGCTTTGGGTGTGCTACTTTGCCCTAGAGCTGAAAGGCACAACGTGCAGGCTTCTTTCCAAAGGGCGAGTTGGGCCCCACAGCATCTTGCTTCCAGCTCTTTGGGAAGCTAGGAAACAACTCGCTCTGCACAGTGCTCTTACAGCCTAGTGGGAACATCTCTTCCAAAGGCCTGTGAAACGCAGTTTCTTTGCAGGCCTGATCTGGCTGAAGTAGGACTTCTGCTCTGGGTGTGCTACTTTGCCCTGGAGCTGAAAGGGACAACGTGCAGGCATCTTTCCAAAAGGCCCGTTGGGCCCCACAGCATCTTGCTTCCAGCTCTTTGGGAAGCTAAGAAACAACTCGCTCTGCACAGTGCTCTTACAGCCTACCGGGAACATCTCTTCCAAAGCCCTGTGAAACGCAGTTTTTTGCAGGACTGATCTGGCTGAAGTAGGACTTCTGCTCTGGGTGTGCTACTTTGCCCTAGAGCTGAAAGGCACAAGGTGCAGGCTTCTTTCCAAAGGGCGAGTTGGGCCCCACAGCATCTTGCTTCCAGCTCTTTGGGAAGCTAGGAAACAACTCGCTCTGCACAGTGCTCTTACAGCCTAGTGGGAACATCTCTTCCAAAGGCCTGTGAAACGCAGTTTCTTTGCAGGCCTGATGTGTCTGAAGTAGGACTTCTGCTCTGGGTGTGCTACTTTGCCCTAGAGCTGAAAGGCACAACGTGCAGGCTTCTTTCCAAAGGGCGAGTTGGGCCCCACAGCATCTTGCTTCCAGCTCTTTGGGAAGCTAAGAAACAACTCGCTCTGCACAGTGCTCTTACAGCCTACCGGGAACATGTCTTCCAAAGGCCTGTGAAACGCAGTTTCTTTGCAGGCCTGATCTGCCTGAAGTAGGACTTCTGCTCTTGGTGTGCTACTTTGCCCTAGAGCTGAAAGGCACAACGTGCAGGCTTCTTTCCAAAGGGCGAGTTGGGCCCCACAGCATCTTGCTTCCAGCTCTTTGGGAAGCTAAGAAACAACTCGCTCTGCACAGTGCTCTTACAGCCTACCGGGAACATCTCTTCCAAAGGCCTGTGAAACGCAGTTTCTTTGCAGGCCTGATCTGGCTGAAGTAGGACTTCTGCTCTGGGTGTGCTACTTTGCCCTAGAGCTGAAAGGCACAACGTGCAGGCTTCTTTCCAAAGGGCGAGTTGGGCCCCACAGCATCTTGCTTCCAGCTCTTTGGGAAGCTAAGAAACCACTCGCTCTGCACAGTGCTCTTACAGCCTACCGGGAACATCTCTTCCAAAGGCCTGTGAAACGCAGTTTCTTTGCAGGCCTGATCTGGCTGAAGTAGGACTTCTGCTCTGGGTGTGCTACTTTGCCCTAGAGCTGAAAGCCACAACGTGCAGGCTTCTTTCCAAAGGGCGAGTTGAGCCCCACAGCATCTTGCTTCCAGCTCGTTGGGAAGCTAAGAAACAACTCGCTCTGCACAGTGCTCTTACAGCCTACCGGGAACATCTCTTCCAAAGGCCTGTGAAACGCAGTTTCTTTGCAGGCCTGATCTGGCTGAAGTAGGACTTCTGCTCTGGGTGTGCTACTTTTCCCTAGAGCTGAAAGGCACAACGTGCAGGCTTCTTTCCAAAAGGGCGAGTTGGGCCCCACAGCATCTTGCTTCCAGCTCTTTGGGAAGCTAAGAAACAACTCGCTCTGCACAGTGCTCTTACAGCCTAGTGGGAACATCTCTTCCAAAGGCCTGTGAAACGCAGTTTCTTTGCAGGCATGATCTGGCTGAAGTAGGACTTCTGCTCTGGGTGTGCTACTTTGCCCTAGAGCTGAAAGGCACAACGTGCAGGCTTCTTTCCAAAGGGCGAGTTGGGCCCCACAGCATCTTGCTTCCAGCTCTTTGGGAAGCTAAGAAACAACTCGCTCTGAACAGTGCTCTTACAGCCTACCGGGAACATCGCTTCCAAAGGCCTGTGAAACGCAGTTTCTTTGCAGGCCTGATCTGGCTGAAGTAGGACTTCTGCTCTGGGTGTGCTACTTTGCCCTAGAGCTGAAAGGCACAACGTGCAGGCTTCTTTCCAAAGGGCGAGTTGGGCCCCACAGCATCTTGCTTCCAGCTCTTTGGGAAGCTAAGAAACAACTCGCTCTGCACAGTGCTCTTACAGCCTAGTGGGAACATCTCTTCCAAAGGCCTGTGAAACGCAGTTTCTTTGCAGGCCTGATCTGGCTGAAGTAGGACTTCTGCTCTGGGTGTGCGACTTTGCCCTAGAGCTGAAAGGCACAACGTGCAGGCTTCTTTCCAAAGGGCGAGTTGGGCCCCACAGCATCTTGCTTCCAGCGCTTTGGGAAGCTAAGAAACAACTCGCTCTGCACAGTGCTCTTACAGCCTACCGGGAACATCTCTTCCAAAGGCCTGTGAAACGCAGTTTCTTTGCAGGCCTGATCTGGCTGAAGTAGGACTTCTGCTCTTTGTGTGCTACTTTGCCCTGGAGCTGAAAAGGACAACGTGCAGGCATCTTTCCAAAAGGCGAGTTGGGCCCCACAGCATCTTGCTTCCAGCTCTTTGGGAAGCTAAGAAACAACTCGCTCTGCACAGTGCTCTTACAGCCTACCGGGAACATCTCTTCCAAAGCCCTGTGAAACGCAGTTTTTTGCAGGCCTGATCTGGCTGAAGTAGGACTTCTGCTCTGGGTGTGCTACTTTGCCCTAGAGCTGAAAGGCACAAGGTGCAGGCTTCTTTCCAAAGGGCGAGTTGGGCCCCACAGCATCTTGCTTCCAGCTCTTTGGGAAGCTAAGAAACAACTCGCTCTGCACAGTGCTCTTACAGCCTAGTGGGAACATCTCTTCCAAAGGCCTGTGAAACGCAGTTTCTTTGCAGGCCTGATCTGGCTGAAGTAGGACTTCTGCTCTGGGTGTGCTACTTTGCCCTAGAGCTGAAAGGCACAACGTGCAGGCTTCTTTCCAAAGGGCGAGTTGGGCCCCACAGCATCTTGCTTCCAGCTCTTTGGGAAGCTAAGAAACAACTCGCTCTGCACAGTGCTCTTACAGCCTACCGGGAACATCTCTTCCAAAGGCCCGTGAAACGCAGTTTCTTTGCAGGCCTGATCTGGCTGAAGTAGGACTTCTGCTTTGGGTGTGCTACTTTGCCCTAGAGCTGAAAGGCACAACGTGCAGGCTTCTTTCCAAAGGGCGAGTTGGGCCCCACAGCATCTTGCTTCCAGCTCTTTGGGAAGCTAGGAAACAACTCGCTCTGCACAGTGCTCTTACAGCCTAGTGGGAACATCTCTTCCAAAGGCCTGTGAAACGCAGTTTCTTTGCAGGCCTGATGTGGCTGAAGTAGGACTTCTGCTCTGGGTGTGCTACTTTGCCCTAGAGCTGAAAGGCACAACGTGCAGGCTTCTTTCCAAAGGGCGAGTTGGGCCCCACAGCATCTTGCTTCCAGCTCTTTGGGAAGCTAAGAAACAACTCGCTCTGCACAGTGCTCTTACAGCCTACCGGGAACATGTCTTCCAAAGGCCTGTGAAACGCAGTCTCTTTGCAGGCCTGATCTGCCTGAAGTAGGACTTCTGCTCTTGGTGTGCTACTTTGCCCTAGAGCTGAAAGGCACAACGTGCAGGCTTCTTTCCAAAGGGCGAGTTGGGCCCCACAGCATCTTGCTTCCAGCTCTTTGGGAAGCTAAGAAACAACTCGCTCTGCACAGTGCTCTTACAGCCTACCGGGAACATCTCTTCCAAAGGCCTGTGAAACGCAGTTTCTTTGCAGGCCTGATCTGGCTGAAGTAGGACTTCTGCTCTGGGTGTGCTACTTTGCCCTAGAGCTGAAAGGCACAACGTGCAGGCTTCTTTCCAAAAGGCGAGTTGGGCCCCACAGCATCTTGCTTCCAGCTCTTTGGGAAGCTAAGAAACAACTCGCTCTGCACAGTGCTCTTACAGCCTACCGGGAACATCTCTTCCAAAGGCCTGTGAAACGCAGTTTCTTTGCAGGCCTGATCTGGCTGAAGTAGGACTTCTGCTCTGGGTGTGCTACTTTGCCCTAGAGCTGAAAGGCACAACGTGCAGGCTTCTTTCCAAAGGGCGAGTTGAGCCCCACAGCATCTTGCTTCCAGCTCGTTGGGAAGCTAAGAAACAACTCGCTCTGCACAGTGCTCTTACAGCCTACCGGGAACATCTCTTCCAAAGGCCTGTGAAACGCAGTTTCTTTGCAGGCCTGATCTGGCTGCAGTAGGACTTCTGCTCTGGGTGTGCTACTTTGCCCTAGAGCTGAAAGGCACAACGTGCAGGCTTCTTTCCAAAGGGCGAGTTGGGCCCCACAGCATCTTGCTTCCAGCTCTTTGGGAAGCTAAGAAACAACTCGCTCTGCACAGTGCTCTTACAGCCTTCCGGGAACATGTCTTCCAAAGGCCTGTGAAACGCAGTTTCTATGCAGGCCTGATCTGGCTGAAGTAGGACTTCTGCTCTGGGTGTGCCACTTTGCCCTAGAGCTGAAAGGCCAACGTGCAGGCTTCTTTCCAAAGGGCGAGTTGGGCCCCACAGCATCTTGCTTCCAGCTCTTTGGGAAGCTAAGAAACAACTCGCTCTGCACAGTGCTCTTACAGCCTACCGGGAACATCTCTTCCAAAGGCCTGTGAAACGCAGTTTCTTTGCAGGCCTGATCTGGCTGAAGTAGGACTTCTGCTCTGGGTGTGCTACTTTGCCCTAGAGCTGAAAGGCACAACGTGCAGGCTTCTTTCCAAAGGGCGAGTTGGGCCCCACAGCATCTTGCTTCCAGCTCTTTGGGAAGCTAAGAAACAACTCGCTCTTGCCCAGTGCTCTTACAGCCTACCGGGAACATCTCTTCCAAAGGCCTGTGAAACGCAGTTTCTTTGCAGGCCTGATCTGGCAGAAGTAGGACTTCTGCTCTGGGTGTGCTACTTTGCCCTAGAGCTGAAAGGCACAACGTGCAGGCTTCTTTCCAAAGGGCGAGTTGGGCCCCACAGCATCTTGCTTCCAGCGCTTTGGGAAGCTAAGAAACAACTCGCTCTGCACAGTGCTCTTACAGCCTACCGGGAACATCTCTTCCAAAGGCCTGTGAAACGCAGTTTCTTTGCAGGCCTGATCTGGCTGAAGTAGGACTTCTGCTCTGGGTGTGCTACTTTGCCCTAGAGCTGAAAGGCACAACGTGCAGGCTTCTTTCCAAAGGGCGAGTTGGGCCCCACAGCATCTTGCTTCCAGCTCTTGGGGAAGCTAAGAAACAACTCGCTCTGCACAGTGCTCTTACAGCCTACCGGGAACATCTCTTCCAAAGGCCTGTGAAACGCAGTTTCTTTGCAGGCCTGATCTGGCTGAAGTAGGACTTCTGCTCTGGGTGTGCTACTTTGCCCTAGAGCTGAAAGGCACAACGTGCAGGCTTCTTTCCAAAGGGCGAGTTGGGCCCCACAGCATCTTGCTTCCAGCTCTTTGGGAAGCTAAGAAACCACTCGCTCTGCACAGTGCTCTTACAGCCTAGTGGGAACATCTCTTCCAAAGGCCTGTGAAACGCAGTTTCTTTGCAGGCCTGATCTGGCTGAAGTAGGACTTCTGCTCTGGGTGTGCTACTTTGCCCTAGAGCTGAAAGGCACAACGTGCAGGCTTCTTTCCAAAGGGCGAGTTGGGCCCCACAGCATCTTGCTTCCAGCGCTTTGGGAAGCTAAGAAACAACTCGCTCTGCACAGTGCTCTTACAGCCTACCGGGAACATCTCTTCCAAAGGCCTGTGAAACGCAGTTTCTTTGCAGGCCTGATCTGGCTGAAGTAGGACTTCTGCTCTGGGTGTGCTACTTTGCCCTAGAGCTGTAGGGACAACGTGCAGGCTTCTTTCCAAAGGGCGAGTTGGGCCCCACAGCATCTTGCTTCCAGCTCTTGGGGAAGCTAAGAAACAACTCGCTCTGTACAGTGCTCTTACACCCTACCGGGAACATCTCTTCCAAAGGCCTGTGAAACGCAGTTTCTTTGCAGGCCTGATCTGGCTGAAGTAGGACTTCTGCTCTGGGTGTGCTACTTTGCCCTAGAGCTGAAAGGCACAACGTGCAGGCTTCTTTCCAAAGGGCGAGTTGGGCCCCACAGCATCTTGCTTCCAGCTCTTTGGGAAGCTAAGAAACCACTCGCTCTGCACAGTGCTCTTACAGCCTACCGGGAACATCTCTTCCAAAGGCCTGTGAAACGCAGTTTCTTTGCAGGCCTGATCTGGCTGAAGTAGGACTTCTGCTCTGCGTGTGCTACTTTGCCCTAGAGCGAAAATGCACAACGTGCAGGCTTCTTTCCAAAGGGCGAGTTGGGCCCCACAGCATCTTGCTTCCAGCTCTTTGGGAAGCTAAGAAACAACTCGCTCTTGCCCAGTGCTCTTACAGCCTACCGGGAACATCTCTTCCAAAGGCCTGTGAAACGCAGTTTCTTTGCAGGCCTGATCTGGCAGAAGTAGGACTTCTGCTCTGGGTGTGCTACTTTGCCCTAGAGCTGAAAGGCACAACGTGCAGGCTTCTTTCCAAAGGGCGAGTTGGGCCCCACAGCATCTTGCTTCCAGCGCTTTGGGAAGCTAAGAAACAACTCGCTCTGCACAGTGCTCTTACAGCCTACCGGGAACATCTCTTCCAAAGGCCTGTGAAACGCAGTTTCTTTGCAGGCCTGATCTGGCTGAAGTAGGACTTCTGCTCTGGGTGTGCTACTTTGCCCTAGAGCTGTAGGGACAACGTGCTGGCTTCTTTCCAAAGGGCGAGTTGGGCCCCACAGCATCTTGCTTCCAGCTCTTGGGGAAGCTAAGAAACAACTCGCTCTGTACAGTGCTCTTACAGCCTACCGGGAACATCTCTTCCAAAGGCCTGTGAAACGCAGTTTCTTTGCAGGCCTGATCTGGCTGAAGTAGGACTTCTGCTCTGGGTGTGCTACTTTGCCCTAGAGCTGAAAGGCACAACGTGCAGGCTTCTTTCCAAAGGGCGAGTTGGGCCCCACAGCATCTTGCTTCCAGCGCTTTGGGAAGCTAAGAAACAACTCGCTCTGCACAGTGCTCTTACAGCCTAGTGGGAACATCTCTTCCAAAGGCCTGTGAAACGCAGTTTCTTTGCAGGCCTGATCTGGCTGAAGTAGGACTTCTGCTCTGGGTGTGCTACTTTGCCCTAGAGCTGAAAGGCACAACGTGCAGGCTTCTTTCCAAAGGGCGAGTTGGGCCCCACAGCATCTTGCTTCCAGCGCTTTGGGAAGCTAAGAAACAACTCGCTCTGCACAGTGCTCTTACAGCCTACCGGGAACATCTCTTCCAAAGGCCTGTGAAACGCAGTTTCTTTGCAGGCCTGATCTGGCTGAAGTAGGACTTCTGCTCTGGGTGTGCTACTTTGCCCTAGAGCTGTAGGGACAACGTGCAGGCTTCTTTCCAAAGGGCGAGTTGGGCCCCACAGCATCTTGCTTCCAGCTCTTGGGGAAGCTAAGAAACAACTCGCTCTGCACAGTGCTCTTACAGCCTACCGGGAACATCTCTTCCAAAGGCCTGTGAAACGCAGTTTCTTTGCAGGCCTGATCTGGCTGAAGTAGGACTTCTGCTCTGGGTGTGCTACTTTGCCCTAGAGCTGAAAGGCACAACGTGCAGGCTTCTTTCCAAAGGGCGAGTTGGGCCCCACAGCATCTTGCTTCCAGCGCTTTGGGAAGCTAAGAAACAACTCGCTCTGCACAGTGCTCTTACAGCCTAGTGGGAACATCTCTTCCAAAGGCCTGTGAAACGCAGTTTCTTTGCAGGCCTGATCTGGCTGAAGTAGGACTTCTGCTCTGGGTGTGCTACTTTGCCCTTGAGCTGAAAGGCACAACGTGCAGGCTTCTTTCCAAAGGGCGAGTTGGGCCCCACAGCATCTTGCTTCCAGCTCTTTGGGAAGCTAAGAAACAACTCGCTCTGCACAGTGCTCTTACAGCCTACCGGGAACATCTCTTCCAAAGGCCTGTGAAACGCAGTTTCTTTGCAGGCATGATCTGGCTGAAGTAGGACTTCTGCTCTGGGTGTGCTACTTTGCCCTAGAGCTGAAAGGCACAACGTGCAGGCTTCTTTCCAAAGGGCGAGTTGGGCCCCACAGCATCTTGCTTCCAGCTCTTTGGGAAGCTAAGAAACAACTCGTTCGGCACAGTGCTCTTACAGCCTAGTGGGAACATCTCTTCCAAAGGCCTGTGAAATGCAGTTTCTTTGCAGGCCTGATCTGGCTGAAGTAGGACTTCTGCTCTGGGTGTGCTACTTTTCCCTAGAGCTGAAAGGCACAACGTGCAGGCTTCTTTCCAAAGGGCGAGTTGGGCCCCACAGCATCTTGCTTCCAGCTCTTTGGGAAGCTAAGAAACAACTCGCTCTGCACAGTGCTCTTACAGCCTAGTGGGAACATCTCTTCCAAAGGCCTGTGAAACGCAGTTTCTTTGCAGGCCTGATGTGGCTGAAGTAGGACTTCTGCTCTGGGTGTGCTACTTTGCCCTAGAGCGGAAAGGCACAACGTGCAGGCTTCTTTCCAAAGGGCGAGTTGGTCCCCACAGCATCTTGCTTCCAGCTCTTTGGGAAGCTAAGAAACAACTCGCTCTGCACAGTGCTCTTACAGCCTACCGGGAACATCTCTTCCAAAGCCCTGTGAAACGCAGTTTTTTGCAGGCCTGATCTGGCTGAAGTAGGACTTCTGCTCTGGGTGTGCTACTTTGCCCTAGAGCTGAAAGGCACAAGGTGCAGGCTTCTTTCCAAAGGGCGAGTTGGGCCCCACAGCATCTTGCTTCCAGCTCTTTGGGAAGCTAAGAAACAACTCGCTCTGCACAGTGCTCTTACAGCCTAGTGGGAACATCTCTTCCAAAGGCCTGTGAAACGCAGTTTCTTTGCAGGCCTGATCTGGCTGAAGTAGGACTTCTGCTCTGGGTGTGCTACTTTGCCCTAGAGCTGAAAGGCACAACGTGCAGGCTTCTTTCCAAAGGGCGAGTTGGGCCCCACAGCATCTTGCTTCCAGCTCTTTGGGAAGCTAAGAAACAACTCGCTCTGCACAGTGCTCTTACAGCCTACCGGGAACATCTCTTCCAAAGGCCCGTGAAACGCAGTTTCTTTGCAGGCCTGATCTGGCTGAAGTAGGACTTCTGCTCTGGGTGTGCTACTTTGCCCTAGAGCTGAAAGGCACAACGTGCAGGCTTCTTTCCAAAGGGCGAGTTGGGCCCCACAGCATCTTGCTTCCAGCTCTTTGGGAAGCTAGGAAACAACTCGCTCTGCACAGTGCTCTTACAGCCTAGTGGGAACATCTCTTCCAAAGGCCTGTGAAACGCAGTTTCTTTGCAGGCCTGATGTGGCTGAAGTAGGACTTCTGCTCTGGGTGTGCTACTTTGCCCTAGAGCTGAAAGGCACAACGTGCAGGCTTCTTTCCAAAGGGCGAGTTGGGCCCCACAGCATCTTGCTTCCAGCTCTTTGGGAAGCTAAGAAACAACTCGCTCTGCACAGTGCTCTTACAGCCTACCGGGAACATGGCTTCCAAAGGCCTGTGAAACGCAGTTTCTTTGCAGGCCTGATCTGGCTGAAGTAGGACTTCTGCTCTGGGTGTTCTACTTTGCCCTAGAGCTGAAAGGCACAACGTGCAGGCTTCTTTCCAAAGGGCGAGTTGGGCCCCACAGCATCTTGCTTCCAGCGCTTTGGGAAGCTAAGAAACAACTCGCTCTGCACAGTGCTCTTACAGCCTACCGGGAACATCTCTTCCAAAGGCCTGTGAAACGCAGTTTCTTTGCAGGCCTGATCTGGCTGAAGTAGGACTTCTGCTCTGGGTGTGCTACTTTGCCCTAGAGCTGTAGGGACAACGTGCAGGCTTCTTTCCAAAGGGCGAGTTGGGCCCCACAGCATCTTGCTTCCAGCTCTTGGGGAAGCTAAGAAACAACTCGCTCTGTACAGTGCTCTTACAGCCTACCGGGAACATCTCTTCCAAAGGCCTGTGAAACGCAGTTTCTTTGCAGGCCTGATCTGGCTGAAGTAGGACTTCTGCTCTGGGTGTGCTACTTTGCCCTAGAGCTGTAAGGCACAACGTGCAGGCTTCTTTCCAAAGGGCGAGTTGGGCCCCACAGCATCTTGCTTCCAGCGCTTTGGGAAGCTAAGAAACAACTCGCTCTGCACAGTGCTCTTACAGCCTAGTGGGAACATCTCTTCCAAAGGCCTGTGAAACGCAGTTTCTTTGCAGGCCTGATCTGGCTGAAGTAGGACTTCTGCTCTGGGTGTGCTACTTTGCCCTAGAGCTGAAAGGCACAACGTGCAGGCTTCTTTCCAAAGGGCGAGTTGGGCCCCACAGCATCTTGCTTCCAGCGCTTTGGGAAGCTAAGAAACAACTCGCTCTGCACAGTGCTCTTACAGCTTACCGGGAACATCTCTTCCAAAGGCCTGTGAAACGCAGTTTCTTTGCAGGCCTGATCTGGCTGAAGTAGGACTTCTGCTCTGGGTGTGCTACTTTGCCCTAGAGCTGTAGGGACAACGTGCAGGCTTCTTTCCAAAGGGCGAGTTGGGCCCCACAGCATCTTGCTTCCAGCTCTTGGGGAAGCTAAGAAACAACTCGCTCTGTACAGTGCTCTTACAGCCTACCGGGAACATCTCTTCCAAAGGCCTGTGAAACGCAGTTTCTTTGCAGGCCTGATCTGGCTGAAGTAGGACTTCTGCTCTGGGTGTGCTACTTTGCCCTAGAGCTGAAAGGCACAACGTGCAGGCTTCTTTCCAAAGGGCGAGTTGGGCCCCACAGCATCTTGCTTCCAGCGCTTTGGGAAGCTAAGAAACAACTCGCTCTGCACAGTGCTCTTACAGCCTAGTGGGAACATCTCTTCCAAAGGCCTGTGAAACGCAGTTTCTTTGCAGGCCTGATCTGGCTGAAGTAGGACTTCTGCTCTGGGTGTGCTACTTTGCCCTAGAGCTGAAAGGCACAACGTGCAGGCTTCTTTCCAAAGGGCGAGTTGGGCCCCACAGCATCTTGCTTCCAGCTCTTTGGGAAGCTAAGAAACAACTCGCTCTGCACAGTGCTCTTACAGCCTACCGGGAACATCTCTTCCAAAGGCCTGTGAAACGCAGTTTCTTTGCAGGCCTGATCTGGCTGAAGTAGGACTTCTGCTCTGGGTGTGCTACTTTGCCCTAGAGCTGAAAGGCACAACGTGCAGGCTTCTTTCCAAAGGGCGAGTTGGGCCCCACAGCATCTTGCTTCCAGCTCTTTGGGAAGCTAAGAAACAACTCGCTCTGCACAGTGCTCTTACAGCCTAGTGGGAACATCTCTTCCAAAGGCCTGTGAAACGCAGTTTCTTTGCAGGCCTGATGTGGCTGAAGTAGGACTTCTGCTCTGGGTGTGCTACTTTGCCCTAGAGCGGAAAGGCACAACGTGCAGGCTTCTTTCCAAAGGGCGAGTTGGTCCCCACAGCATCTTGCTTCCAGCTCTTTGGGAAGCTAAGAAACAACTCGCTCTGCACAGTGCTCTTACAGCCTACCGGGAACATCTCTTCCAAAGCCCTGTGAAACGCAGTTTTTTGCAGGCCTGATCTGGCTGAAGTAGGACTTCTGCTCTGGGTGTGCTACTTTGCCCTAGAGCTGAAAGGCACAAGGTGCAGGCTTCTTTCCAAAGGGCGAGTTGGGCCCCACAGCATCTTGCTTCCAGCTCTTTGGGAAGCTAAGAAACAACTCGCTCTGCACAGTGCTCTTACAGCCTAGTAGGAACATCTCTTCCAAAGGCCTGTGAAACGCAGTTTCTTTGCAGGCCTGATCTGGCTGAAGTAGGACTTCTGCTCTGGGTGTGCTACTTTGCCCTAGAGCTGAAAGGCACAACGTGCAGGCTTCTTTCCAAAGGGCGAGTTGGGCCCCACAGCATCTTGCTTCCAGCTCTTTGGGAAGCTAAGAAACAACTCGCTCTGCACAGTGCTCTTACAGCCTACCGGGAACATCTCTTCCAAAGGCCCGTGAAACGCAGTTTCTTTGCAGGCCTGATCTGGCTGAAGTAGGACTTCTGCTCTGGGTGTGCTACTTTGCCCTAGAGCTGAAAGGCACAACGTGCAGGCTTCTTTCCAAAGGGCGAGTTGGGCCCCATAGCATCTTGCTTCCAGCTCTTTGGGAAGCTAGGAAACAACTCGCTCTGCACAGTGCTCTTACAGCCTAGTGGGAACATCTCTTCCAAAGGCCTGTGAAACGCAGTTTCTTTGCAGGCCTGATGTGGCTGAAGTAGGACTTCTGCTCTGGGTGTGCTACTTTGCCCTAGAGCTGAAAGGCACAACGTGCAGGCTTCTTTCCAAAGGGCGAGTTGGGCCCCACAGCATCTTGCTTCCAGCTCTTTGGGAAGCTAAGAAACAACTCGCTCTGCACAGTGCTCTTACAGCCTACCGGGAACATGGCTTCCAAAGGCCTGTGAAACGCAGTTTCTTTGCAGGCCTGATCTGGCTGAAGTAGGACTTCTGCTCTGGGTGTTCTACTTTGCCCTAGAGCTGAAAGGCACAACGTGCAGGCTTCTTTCCAAAGGGCGAGTTGGGCCCCACAGCATCTTGCTTCCAGCGCTTTGGGAAGCTAAGAAACAACTCGCTCTGCACAGTGCTCTTACAGCCTACCGGGAACATCTCTTCCAAAGGCCTGTGAAACGCAGTTTCTTTGCAGGCCTGATCTGGCTGAAGTAGGACTTCTGCTCTGGGTGTGCTACTTTGCCCTAGAGCTGTAGGGACAACGTGCAGGCTTCTTTCCAAAGGGCGAGTTGGGCCCCACAGCATCTTGCTTCCAGCTCTTGGGGAAGCTAAGAAACAACTCGCTCTGTACAGTGCTCTTACAGCCTACCGGGAACATCTCTTCCAAAGGCCTGTGAAACGCAGTTTCTTTGCAGGCCTGATCTGGCTGAAGTAGGACTTCTGCTCTGGGTGTGCTACTTTGCCCTAGAGCTGAAAGGCACAACGTGCAGGCTTCTTTCCAAAGGGCGAGTTGGGCCCCACAGCATCTTGCTTCCAGCGCTTTGGGAAGCTAAGAAACAACTCGCTCTGCACAGTGCTCTTACAGCCTAGTGGGAACATCTCTTCCAAAGGCCTGTGAAACGCAGTTTCTTTGCAGGCCTGATCTGGCTGAAGTAGGACTTCTGCTCTGGGTGTGCTACTTTGCCCTAGAGCTGAAAGGCACAACGTGCAGGCTTCTTTCCAAAGGGCGAGTTGGGCCCCACAGCATCTTGCTTCCAGCGCTTTGGGAAGCTAAGAAACAACTCGCTCTGCACAGTGCTCTTACAGCTTACCGGGAACATCTCTTCCAAAGGCCTGTGAAACGCAGTTTCTTTGCAGGCCTGATCTGGCTGAAGTAGGACTTCTGCTCTGGGTGTGCTACTTTGCCCTAGAGCTGTAGGGACAACGTGCAGGCTTCTTTCCAAAGGGCGAGTTGGGCCCCACAGCATCTTGCTTCCAGCTCTTGGGGAAGCTAAGAAACAACTCGCTCTGTACAGTGCTCTTACAGCCTACCGGGAACATCTCTTCCAAAGGCCTGTGAAACGCAGTTTCTTTGCAGGCCTGATCTGGCTGAAGTAGGACTTCTGCTCTGGGTGTGCTACTTTGCCCTAGAGCTGAAAGGCACAACGTGCAGGCTTCTTTCCAAAGGGCGAGTTGGGCCCCACAGCATCTTGCTTCCAGCGCTTTGGGAAGCTAAGAAACAACTCGCTCTGCACAGTGCTCTTACAGCCTAGTGGGAACATCTCTTCCAAAGGCCTGTGAAACGCAGTTTCTTTGCAGGCCTGATCTGGCTGAAGTAGGACTTCTGCTCTGGGTGTGCTACTTTGCCCTAGAGCTGAAAGGCACAACGTGCAGGCTTCTTTCCAAAGGGCGAGTTGGGCCCCACAGCATCTTGCTTCCAGCTCTTTGGGAAGCTAAGAAACAACTCGCTCTGCACAGTGCTCTTACAGCCTACCGGGAACATCTCTTCCAAAGGCCTGTGAAACGCAGTTTCTTTGCAGGCCTGATCTGGCTGAAGTAGGACTTCTGCTCTGGGTGTGCTACTTTGCCCTAGAGCTGAAAGGCACAACGTGCAGGCTTCTTTCCAAAGGGCGAGTTGGGCCCCACAGCATCTTGCTTCCAGCTCTTTGGGAAGCTAAGAAACAACTCGTTCGGCACAGTGCTCTTACAGCCTAGTGGGAACATCTCTTCCAAAGGCCTGTGAAATGCAGTTTCTTTGCAGGCCTGATCTGGCTGAAGTAGGACTTCTGCTCTGGGTGTGCTACTTTTCCCTAGAGCTGAAAGGCACAACGTGCAGGCTTCTTTCCAAAGGGCGAGTTGGGCCCCACAGCATCTTGCTTCCAGCTCTTTGGGAAGCTAAGAAACAACTCGCTCTGCACAGTGCTCTTACAGCCTAGTGGGAACATCTCTTCCAAAGGCCTGTGAAACGCAGTTTCTTTGCAGGCCTGATGTGGCTGAAGTAGGACTTCTGCTCTGGGTGTGCTACTTTGCCCTAGAGCGGAAAGGCACAACGTGCAGGCTTCTTTCCAAAGGGCGAGTTGGTCCCCACAGCATCTTGCTTCCAGCTCTTTGGGAAGCTAAGAAACAACTCGCTCTGCACAGTGCTCTTACAGCCTACCGGGAACATCTCTTCCAAAGCCCTGTGAAACGCAGTTTTTTGCAGGCCTGATCTGGCTGAAGTAGGACTTCTGCTCTGGGTGTGCTACTTTGCCCTAGACCTGAAAGGCACAACGTGCAGGCTTCTTTCCAAAGGGCGAGTGGGGCCCCACAGCATCTTGCTTCCAGCTCTTTGGGAAGCTAAGAAACAACTCGCTCTGCACAGTGCTCTTACAGCCTAGTGGGAACATCTCTTCCAAAGGCCTGTGAAACGGAGTTTCTTTGCAGGCCTGATCTGGCTGAAGTAGGACTTCTGCTCTGGGTGTGCTACTTTGCCCTAGAGCTGAAAGGCACAACGTGCAGGCTTCTTTCCAAAGGGCGAGTTGGGCCCCACAGCATCTTGCTTCCAGCGCTTTGGGAAGCTAAGAAACAACTCGCTCTGCACAGTGCTCTTACAGCCTAGTGGGAACATCTCTTCCAAAGGCCTGTGAAACGCAGTTTCTTTGCAGGCCTGATCTGGCTGAAGTAGGACTTCTGCTCTGGGTGTGCTACTTTGCCCTAGAGCTGAAAGGCACAACGTGCAGGCTTCTTTCCAAAGGGCGAGTTGGGCCCCACAGCATCTTGCTTCCAGCTCTTTGGGAAGCTAAGAAACAACTCGCTCTGCACAGTGCTCTTACAGCCTACCGGGAACATCTCTTCCAAAGGCCTGTGAAACGCAGTTTCTTTGCAGGCCTGATCTGGCTGAAGTAGGACTTCTGCTCTGGGTGTGCTACTTTGCCCTAGAGCTGAAAGGCACAACGTGCAGGCTTCTTTCCAAAGGGCGAGTTGGGCCCCACAGCATCTTGCTTCCAGCTCTTTGGGAAGCTAAGAAACAACTCGTTCGGCACAGTGCTCTTACAGCCTAGTGGGAACATCTCTTCCAAAGGCCTGTGAAATGCAGTTTCTTTGCAGGCCTGATCTGGCTGAAGTAGGACTTCTGCTCTGGGTGTGCTACTTTTCCCTAGAGCTGAAAGGCACAACGTGCAGGCTTCTTTCCAAAGGGCGAGTTGGGCCCCACAGCATCTTGCTTCCAGCTCTTTGGGAAGCTAAGAAACAACTCGCTCTGCACAGTGCTCTTACAGCCTAGTGGGAACATCTCTTCCAAAGGCCTGTGAAACGCAGTTTCTTTGCAGGCCTGATGTGGCTGAAGTAGGACTTCTGCTCTGGGTGTGCTACTTTGCCCTAGAACGGAAAGGCACAACGTGCAGTCTTCTTTCCAAAGGGCGAGTTGGTCCCCACAGCATCTTGCTTCCAGCTCTTTGGGAAGCTAAGAAACAACTCGCTCTGCACAGTGCTCTTACAGCCTACCGGGAACATCTCTTCCAAAGCCCTGTGAAACGCAGTTTTTTGCAGGCCTGATCTGGCTGAAGTAGGACTTCTGCTCTGGGTGTGCTACTTTGCCCTAGAGCTGAAAGGCACAAGGTGCAGGCTTCTTTCCAAAGGGCGAGTTGGGCCCCACAGCATCTTGCTTCCAGCTCTTTGGGAAGCTAAGAAACAACTCGCTCTGCACAGTGCTCTTACAGCCTAGTGGGAACATCTCTTCCAAAGGCCTGTGAAACGCAGTTTCTTTGCAGGCCTGATCTGGCTGAAGTAGGACTTCTGCTCTGGGTGTGCTACTTTGCCCTAGAGCTGAAAGGCACAACGTGCAGGCTTCTTTCCAAAGGGCGAGTTGGGCCCCACAGCATCTTGCTTCCAGCTCTTTGGGAAGCTAAGAAACAACTCGCTCTGCACAGTGCTCTTACAGCCTACCGGGAACATCTCTTCCAAAGGCCCGTGAAACGCAGTTTCTTTGCAGGCCTGATCTGGCTGAAGTAGGACTTCTGCTTTGGGTGTGCTACTTTGCCCTAGAGCTGAAAGGCACAACGTGCAGGCTTCTTTCCAAAGGGCGAGTTGGGCCCCACAGCATCTTGCTTCCAGCTCTTTGGGAAGCTAGGAAACAACTCGCTCTGCACAGTGCTCTTACAGCCTAGTGGGAACATCTCTTCCAAAGGCCTGTGAAACGCAGTTTCTTTGCAGGCCTGATGTGGCTGAAGTAGGACTTCTGCTCTGGGTGTGCTACTTTGCCCTAGAGCTGAAAGGCACAACGTGCAGGCTTCTTTCCAAAGGGCGAGTTGGGCCCCACAGCATCTTGCTTCCAGCTCTTTGGGAAGCTAAGAAACAACTCGCTCTGCACAGTGCTCTTACAGCCTACCGGGAACATGTCTTCCAAAGGCCTGTGAAACGCAGTCTCTTTGCAGGCCTGATCTGCCTGAAGTAGGACTTCTGCTCTTGGTGTGGTACTTTGCCCTAGAGCTGAAAGGCACAACGTGCAGGCTTCTTTCCAAAGGGCGAGTTGGGCCCCACAGCATCTTGCTTCCAGCTCTTTGGGAAGCTAAGAAACAACTCGCTCTGCACAGTGCTCTTACAGCCTACCGGGAACATGTCTTCCAAAGGCCTGTGAAACGCAGTTTCTTTGCAGGCCTGATCTGGCTGAAGTAGGACTTCTGCTCTGGGTGTGCTACTTTGCCCTAGAGCTGAAAGGCACAACGTGCAGGCTTCTTTCCAAAGGGCGAGTTGGGCCCCACAGCATCTTGCTTCCAGCTCTTTGGGAAGCTAAGAAACAACTCGCTCTGCACTGTGCTCTTACAGCCTACCGGGAACATCTCTTCCAAAGGCCTGTGAAACGCAGTTTCTTTGCAGGCCTGATCTGGCTGAAGTAGGACTTCTGCTCTGGGTGTGCTACTTTGCCCTAGAGCTGAAAGGCACAACGTGCAGGCTTCTTTCCAAAGGGCGAGTTGAGCCCCACAGCATCTTGCTTCCAGCTCGTTGGGAAGCTAAGAAACAACTCGCTCTGCACAGTGCTCTTACAGCCTACCGGGAACATCTCTTCCAAAGGCCTGTGAAACGCAGTTTCTTTGCAGGCCTGATCTGGCTGAAGTAGGACTTCTGCTCTGGGTGTGCTACTTTTCCCTAGAGCTGAAAGGCACAACGTGCAGGCTTCTTTCCAAAAGGGCGAGTTGGGCCCCACAGCATCTTGCTTCCAGCTCTTTGGGAAGCTAAGAAACAACTCGCTCTGCACAGTGCTCTTACAGCCTAGTGGGAACATCTCTTCCAAAGGCCTGTGAAACGCAGTTTCTTTGCAGGCATGATCTGGCTGAAGTAGGACTTCTGCTCTGGGTGTGCTACTTTGCCCTAGAGCTGAAAGGCACAACGGGCAGGCTTCTTTCCAAAGGGCGAGTTGGGCCCCACAGCATCTTGCTTCCAGCTCTTTGGGAAGCTAAGAAACAACTCGCTCTGAACAGTGCTCTTACAGCCTAGTGGGAACATCTCTTCCAAAGGCCTGTGAAACGCAGTTTCTTTGCAGGCCTGATCTGGCTGAAGTAGGACTTCTGCTCTGGGTGTGCTACTTTGCCCTAGAGCTGAAAGGCACAACGTGCAGGCTTCTTTCCAAAGGGCGAGTTGGGCCCCACAGCATCTTGCTTCCAGCCCTTTGGGAAGCTAAGAAACAACTCGCTCTGCACAGTGCTCTTACAGCCTACCGGGAACATCTCTTCCAAAGGCCTGTGAAACGCAGTTTCTTTGCAGGCCTGATCTGGCTGCAGTAGGACTTCTGCTCTGGGTGTGCTACTTTGCCCTAGAGCTGAAAGGCACAACGTGCAGGCTTCTTTCCAAAGGGCGAGTTGGGCCCCACAGCATCTTGCTTCCAGCTCTTTGGGAAGCTAAGAAACAACTCGCTCTGCACAGTGCTCTTACAGCCTAGTGGGAACATCTCTTCCAAAGGCCTGTGAAACGCAGTTTCTTTGCAGGCCTGATGTGGCTGAAGTAGGACTTCTGCTCTGGGTGTGCTACTTTGCCCTAGAGCGGAAAGGCACAACGTGCAGGCTTCTTTCCAAAGGGCGAGTTGGTCCCCACAGCATCTTGCTTCCAGCTCTTTGGGAAGCTAAGAAACAACTCGCTCTGCACAGTGCTCTTACAGCCTACCGGGAACATCTCTTCCAAAGCCCTGTGAAACGCAGTTTTTTGCAGGCCTGATCTGGCTGAAGTAGGACTTCTGCTCTGGGTGTGCTACTTTGCCCTAGAGCTGAAAGGCACAAGGTGCAGGCTTCTTTCCAAAGGGCGAGTTGGGCCCCACAGCATCTTGCTTCCAGCTCTTTGGGAAGCTAAGAAACAACTCGCTCTGCACAGTGCTCTTACAGCCTAGTGGGAACATCTCTTCCAAAGGCCTGTGAAACGCAGTTTCTTTGCAGGCCTGATCTGGCTGAAGTAGGACTTCTGCTCTGGGTGTGCTACTTTGCCCTAGAGCTGAAAGGCACAACGTGCAGGCTTCTTTCCAAAGGGCGAGTTGGGCCCCACAGCATCTTGCTTCCAGCTCTTTGGGAAGCTAAGAAACAACTCGCTCTGCACAGTGCTCTTACAGCCTACCGGGAACATCTCTTCCAAAGGCCCGTGAAACGCAGTTTCTTTGCAGGCCTGATCTGGCTGAAGTAGGACTTCTGCTTTGGGTGTGCTACTTTGCCCTAGAGCTGAAAGGCACAACGTGCAGGCTTCTTTCCAAAGGGCGAGTTGGGCCCCACAGCATCTTGCTTCCAGCTCTTTGGGAAGCTAGGAAACAACTCGCTCTGCACAGTGCTCTTACAGCCTAGTGGGAACATCTCTTCCAAAGGCCTGTGAAACGCAGTTTCTTTGCAGGCCTGATGTGGCTGAAGTAGGACTTCTGCTCTGGGTGTGCTACTTTGCCCTAGAGCTGAAAGGCACAACGTGCAGGCTTCTTTCCAAAGGGCGAGTTGGGCCCCACAGCATCTTGCTTCCAGCTCTTTGGGAAGCTAAGAAACAACTCGCTCTGCACAGTGCTCTTACAGTCTACCGGGAACATGTCTTCCAAAGGCCTGTGAAACGCAGTCTCTTTGCAGGCCTGATCTGCCTGAAGTAGGACTTCTGCTCTTGGTGTGGTACTTTGCCCTAGAGCTGAAAGGCACAACGTGCAGGCTTCTTTCCAAAGGGCGAGTTGGGCCCCACAGCATCTTGCTTCCAGCTCTTTGGGAAGCTAAGAAACAACTCGCTCTGCACAGTGCTCTTACAGCCTACCGGGAACATCTCTTCCAAAGGCCTGTGAAACGCAGTTTCTTTGCAGGCCTGATCTGGCTGAAGTAGGACTTCTGCTCTGGGTGTGCTACTTTGCCCTAGAGCTGAAAGGCACAACGTGCAGGCTTCTTTCCAAAGGGCGAGTTGGGCCCCACAGCATCTTGCTTCCAGCTCTTTGGGAAGCTAAGAAACAACTCGCTCTGCACAGTGCTCTTACAGCCTACCGGGAACATCTCTTCCAAAGGCCTGTGAAACGCAGTTTCTTTGCAGGCCTGATCTGGCTGAAGTAGGACTTCTGCTCTGGGTGTGCTACTTTGCCCTAGAGCTGAAAGGCACAACGTGCAGGCTTCTTTCCAAAGGGCGAGTTGAGCCCCACAGCATCTTGCTTCCAGCTCGTTGGGAAGCTAAGAAACAACTCGCTCTGCACAGTGCTCTTACAGCCTACCGGGAACATCTCTTCCAAAGGCCTGTGAAACGCAGTTTCTTTGCAGGCCTGATCTGGCTGAAGTAGGACTTCTGCTCTGGGTGTGCTACTTTTCCCTAGAGCTGAAAGGCACAACGTGCAGGCTTCTTTCCAAAAGGGCGAGTTGGGCCCCACAGCATCTTGCTTCCAGCTCTTTGGGAAGCTAAGAAACAACTCGCTCTGCACAGTGCTCTTACAGCCTAGTGGGAACATCTCTTCCAAAGGCCTGTGAAACGCAGTTTCTTTGCAGGCATGATCTGGCTGAAGTAGGACTTCTGCTCTGGGTGTGCTACTTTGCCCTAGAGCTGAAAGGCACAACGTGCAGGCTTCTTTCCAAAGGGCGAGTTGGGCCCCACAGCATCTTGCTTCCAGCTCTTTGGGAAGCTAAGAAACAACTCGCTCTGAACAGTGCTCTTACAGCCTAGTGGGAACATCTCTTCCAAAGGCCTGTGAAACGCAGTTTCTTTGCAGGCCTGATCTGGCTGAAGTAGGACTTCTGCTCTGGGTGTGCTACTTTGCCCTAGAGCTGAAAGGCACAACGTGCAGGCTTCTTTCCAAAGGGCGAGTTGGGCCCCACAGCATCTTGCTTCCAGCCCTTTGGGAAGCTAAGAAACAACTCGCTCTGCACAGTGCTCTTACAGCCTACCGGGAACGTCTCTTCCAAAGGCCTGTGAAACGCAGTTTCTTTGCAGGCCTGATCTGGCTGCAGTAGGACTTCTGCTCTGGGTGTGCTACTTTGCCCTAGAGCTGAAAGGCACAACGTGCAGGCTTCTTTCCAAAGGGCGAGTTGGGCCCCACAGCATCTTGCTTCCAGCTCTTGGGGAAGCTAAGAAACAACTCGCTCTGCACAGTGCTCTTACAGCCTTCCGGGAACATGTCTTCCAAAGGCCTGTGAAACGCAGTTTCTATGCAGGCCTGATCTGGCTGAAGTAGGACTTCTGCTCTGGGTGTGCCACTTTGCCCTAGAGCTGAAAGGCCAACGTGCAGGCTTCTTTCCAAAGGGCGAGTTGGGCCCCACAGCATCTTGCTTCCAGCTCTTTGGGAAGCTAAGAAACAACTCGCTCTGCACAGTGCTCTTACAGCCTACCGGGAACATCTCTTCCAAAGGCCTGTGAAACGCAGTTTCTTTGCAGGCCTGATGTGGCTGAAGTAGGACTTCTGCTCTGGGTGTGCTACTTTGCCCTAGAGCTGAAAGGCACAACGTGCAGGCTTCTTTCCAAAGGGCGAGTTGGGCCCCACAGCATCTTGCTTCCAGCTCTTTGGGAAGCTAAGAAACAACTCGCTCTGCACAGTGCTCTTACAGCCTACCGGGAACATGTCTTCCAAAGGCCTGTGAAACGCAGTCTCTTTGCAGGCCTGATCTGCCTGAAGTAGGACTTCTGCTCTTGGTGTGCTACTTTGCCCTAGAGCTGAAAGGCACAACGTGCAGGCTTCTTTCCAAAGGGCGAGTTGGGCCCCACAGCATCTTGCTTCCAGCTCTTTGGGAAGCTAAGAAACAACTCGCTCTGCACAGTGCTCTTACAGCCTACCGGGAACATCTCTTCCAAAGGCCTGTGAAACGCAGTTTCTTTGCAGGCCTGATCTGGCTGAAGTAGGACTTCTGCTCTGGGTGTGCTACTTTGCCCTAGAGCTGAAAGGCACAACGTGCAGGCTTCTTTCCAAAGGGCGAGTTGGGCCCCACAGCATCTTGCTTCCAGCTCTTTGGGAAGCTAAGAAACAACTCGCTCTGCACAGTGCTCTTACAGCCTACCGGGAACATCTCTTCCAAAGGCCTGTGAAACGCAGTTTCTTTGCAGGCCTGATCTGGCTGAAGTAGGACTTCTGCTCTGGGTGTGCTACTTTGCCCTAGAGCTGAAAGGCACAACGTCCAGTCTTCTTTCCAAAGGGCGAGTTGAGCCCCACAGCATCTTGCTTCCAGCTCGTTGGGAAGCTAAGAAACAACTCGCTCTGCACAGTGCTCTTACAGCCTACCGGGAACATCTCTTCCAAAGGCCTGTGAAACGCAGTTTCTTTGCAGGCCTGATCTGGCTGAAGTAGGACTTCTGCTCTGGGTGTGCTACTTTTCCCTAGAGCTGAAAGGCACAACGTGCAGGCTTCTTTCCAAAAGGGCGAGTTGGGCTCCACAGCATCTTGCTTCCAGCTCTTTGGGAAGCTAAGAAACAACTCGCTCTGCACAGTGCTCTTACAGCCTAGTGGGAACATGTCTTCCAAAGGCCTGTGAAACGCAGTTTCTTTGCAGGCCTGATCTGGCTGAAGTAGGACTTCTGCTCTGGGTGTGCTACTTTGCCCTAGAGCTGAAAGGCACAACGTGCAGGCTTCTTTCCAAAGGGCGAGTTGGGCCCCACAGCATCTTGCTTCCAGCTCTTTGGGAAGCTAAGAAACAACTCGCTCTGCACAGTGCTCTTACAGCCTACCGGGAACATCTCTTCCAAAGGCCTGTGAAACGCAGTTTCTTTGCAGGCCTGATCTGGCTGAAGTAGGACTTCTGCTCTGGGTGTGCTACTTTGCCCTAGAGCTGAAAGGCACAACGTGCAGGCTTCTTTCCAAAGGGCGAGTTGGGCCCCACAGCATCTTGCTTCCAGCCCTTTGGGAAGCTAAGAAACAACTCGCTCTGCACAGTGCTCTTACAGCCTACCGGGAACATCTCTTCCAAAGGCCTGTGAAACGCAGTTTCTTTGCAGGCCTGATCTGGCTGCAGTAGGACTTCTGCTCTGGGTGTGCTACTTTGCCCTAGAGCTGAAAGGCACAACGTGCAGGCTTCTTTCCAAAGGGCGAGTTGGGCCCCACAGCATCTTGCTTCCAGCTCTTTGGGAAGCTAAGAAACAACTCGCTCTGCACAGTGCTCTTACAGCCTTCCGGGAACATGTCTTCCAAAGGCCTGTGAAACGCAGTTTCTATGCAGGCCTGATCTGGCTGAAGTAGGACTTCTGCTCTGGGTGTGCCACTTTGCCCTAGAGCTGAAAGGCCAACGTGCAGGCTTCTTTCCAAAGGGCGAGTTGGGCCCCACAGCATCTTGCTTCCAGCTCTTTGGGAAGCTAAGAAACAACTCGCTCTGCACAGTGCTCTTACAGCCTACCGGGAACATCTCTTCCAAAGGCCTGTGAAATGCACTTTCTTTGCAGGCCTGATCTGGCTGAAGTAGGACTTCTGCTCTGGGTGTGCTACTTTGCCCTAGAGCTGAAAGGCACAACGTGCAGGCTTGTTTCCAAAGGGCGAGTTGGGCCCCACAGCATCTTGCTTCCAGCTCTTTGGGAAGCTAAGAAACAACTCGCTCTTGCCCAGTGCTCTTACAGCCTACCGGGAACATCTCTTCCAAAGGCCTGTGAAACGCAGTTTCTTTGCAGGCCTGATCTGGCAGAAGTAGGACTTGTGCTCTGGGTGTGCTACTTTGCCCTAGAGCTGAAAGGCACAACGTGCAGGCTTCTTTCCAAAGGGCGAGTTGGGCCCCACAGCATCTTGCTTCCAGCGCTTTGGGAAGCTAAGAAACAACTCGCTCTGCACAGTGCTCTTACAGCCTACCGGGAACATCTCTTCCAAAGGCCTGTGAAACACAGTTTCTTTGCAGTCCTGATCTGGCTGAAGTAGGACTTCTGCTCTGGGTGTGCTACTTTGCCCTAGAGCTGAAAGGCACAACGTGCAGGCTTCTTTCCAAAGGGCGAGTTGGGCCCCACAGCATCTTGCTTCCAGCTCTTGGGGAAGCTAAGAAACAACTCGCTCTGCACAGTGCTCTTACAGCCTACCGGGAACATCTCTTCCAAAGGCCTGTGAAACGCAGTTTCTTTGCAGGCCTGATCTGGCTGAAGTAGGACTTCTGCTCTGGGTGTGCTACTTTGCCCTAGAGCTGAAAGGCACAACGTGCAGGCTTCTTTCCAAAGGGCGAGTTGGGCCCCACAGCATCTTGCTTCCAGCTCTTTGGGAAGCTAAGAAACAACTCGCTCTGCACAGTGCTCTTACAGCCTAGTGGGAACATCTCTTCCAAAGGCCTGTGAAACGCAGTTTCTTTGCAGGCCTGATCTGGCTGAAGTAGGACTTCTGCTCTGGGTGTGCTACTTTGCCCTAGAGCTGAAAGGCACAACGTGCAGGCTTCTTTCCAAAGGGCGAGTTGGGCACCACAGCATCTTGCTTCCAGCGCTTTGGGAAGCTAAGAAACAACTCGCTCTGCACAGTGCTCTTACAGCCTACCGGGAACATCTCTTCCAAAGGCCTGTGAAACGCAGTTTCTTTGCAGGCCTGATCTGGCTGAAGTAGGACTTCTGCTCTGGGTGTGCTACTTTGCCCTAGAGCTGTAGGGACAACGTGCAGGCTTCTTTCCAAAGGGCGAGTTGGGCCCCACAGCATCTTGCTTCCAGCTCTTGGGGAAGCTAAGAAACAACTCGCTCTGTACAGTGCTCTTACAGCCTACCGGGAACATCTCTTCCAAAGGCCTGTGAAACGCAGTTTCTTTGCAGGCCTGATCTGGCTGAAGTAGGACTTCTGCTCTGGGTGTGCTACTTTGCCCTAGAGCTGAAAGGCACAACGTGCAGGCTTCTTTCCAAAGGGCGAGTTGGGCCCCACAGCATCTTGCTTCCAGCTCTTTGGGAAGCTAAGAAACCACTCGCTCTGCACAGTGCTCTTACAGCCTACCGGGAACATCTCTTGCAAAGGCCTGTGAAACGCAGTTTCTTTGCAGGCCTGATCTGGCTGAAGTAGGACTTCTGCTCTGGGTGTGCTACTTTGCCCTAGAGCGGAAATGCACAACGTGCAGGCTTCTTTCCAAAGGGCGAGTTGGGCCCCACAGCATCTTGCTTCCAGCTCTTTGGGAAGCTAAGAAACAACTCGCTCTGCACAGTGCTCTTACAGCCTACCGGGAACATCTCTTCCAAAGGCCTGTGAAACGCAGTTTCTTTGCAGGCCTGATCTGGCTGAAGTAGGACTTCTGCTCTGGGTGTGCTACTTTGCCCTAGAGCTGAAAGGCACAACGTGCAGTCTTCTTTCCAAAGGGCGAGTTGGGCCCCACAGCATCTTGCTTCCAGCTCTTTGGGAAGCTAAGAAACAACTCGCTCTGCACAGTGCTCTTACAGCCTACCGGGAACATCTCTTCCAAAGGCCTGTGAAACGCAGTTTCTTTGCAGGCCTGATCTGGCTGAAGTAGGACTTCTGCTCTGGGTGTGCTGCTTTGCCCTAGAGCTGAAAGGCACAACGTGCAGGCTTCTTTCCAAAGGGCGAGTTGGGCCCTACAGCATCTTGCTTCCAGCTCTTTGGGAAGCTAAGAAACAACTCGCTCTTGCCCAGTGCTCTTACAGCCTACCGGGAACATCTCTTCCAAAGGCCTGTGAAACGCAGTTTCTTTGCAGGCCTGATCTGGCTGAAGTAGGACTTCTGCTCTGGGTGTGCTACTTTGCCCTAGAGCTGAAAGGCACAACGTGCAGGCTTCTTTCCAAAGGGCGAGTTGGGCCCCACAGCATCTTGCTTCCAGCGCTTTGGGAAGCTAAGAAACAACTCGCTCTGCACAGTGCTCTTACAGCCTACCGGGAACATCTCTTCCAAAGGCCTGTGAAACGCAGTTTCTTTGCAGGCCTGATCTGGCTGAAGTAGGACTTCTGCTCTGGGTGTGCTACTTTGCCCTAGAGCTGAAAGGCACAACGTGCAGGCTTCTTTCCAAAGGGCGAGTTGGGCCCCACAGCATCTTGCTTCCAGCTCTTGGGGAAGCTAAGAAACAACTCGCTCTGCACAGTGCTCTTACAGCCTACGGGGAACATCTCTTCCAAAGGCCTGTGAAACGCAGTTTCTTTGCAGGCCTGATCTGGCTGAAGTAGGACTTCTGCTCTGGGTGTGCTACTTTGCCCTAGAGCTGAAAGGCACAACGTGCAGGCTTCTTTCCAAAGGGCGAGTTGGGCCCCACAGCATCTTGCTTCCAGCTCTTTGGGAAGCTAAGAAACAACTCGCTCTGCACAGTGCTCTTACAGCCTAGTGGGAACATCTCTTCCAAAGGCCTGTGAAACGCAGTTTCTTTGCAGGCCTGATCTGGCTGAAGTAGGACTTCTGCTCTGGGTGTGCTACTTTGCCCTAGAGCTGAAAGGCACAACGTGCAGGCTTCTTTCCAAAGGGCGAGTTGGGCCCCACAGCATCTTGCTTCCAGCTCTTTGGGAAGCTAAGAAACAACTCGCTCTGCACAGTGCTCTTACAGCCTACCGGGAACATCTCTTCCAAAGGCCTGTGAAACGCAGTTTCTTTGCAGGCCTGATCTGGCTGAAGTAGGACTTCTGCTCTGGGTGTGCTACTTTGCCCTAGAGCTGTAGGGACAACGTGCAGGCTTCTTTCCAAAGGGCGAGTTGGGCCCCACAGCATCTTGCTTCCAGCTCTTGGGGAAGCTAAGAAACAACTCGCTCTGTACAGTGCTCTTACAGCCTAGCGGGAACATCTCTTCCAAAGGCCTGTGAAACGCAGTTTCTTTGCAGGCCTGATCTGGCTGAAGTAGGACTTCTGCTCTGGGTGTGCTACTTTGCCCTAGAGCTGAAAGGCACAACGTGCAGGCTACTTTCCAAAGGGCGAGTTGGGCCCCACAGCATCTTGCTTCCAGCGCTTTGGGAAGCTAAGAAACAACTCGCTCTGCACAGTGCTCTTACAGCCTAGTGGGAACATCTCTTCCAAAGGCCTGTGAAACGCAGTTTCTTTGCAGGCCTGATCTGGCTGAAGTAGGACTTCTGCTCTGGGTGTGCTACTTTGCCCTAGAGCTGAAAGGCACAACGTGCAGGCTTCTTTCCAAAGGGCGAGTTGGGCCCCACAGCATCTTGCTTCCAGCGCTTTGGGAAGCTAAGAAACAAGTCGCTCTGCACAGTGCTCTTACAGCCTACCGGGAACATCTCTTCCAAAGGCCTGTGAAACGCAGTTTCTTTGCAGGCCTGATCTGGCTGAAGTAGGACTTCTGCTCTGGGTGTGCTACTTTGCCCTAGAGCTGTAGGGACAACGTGCAGGCTTCTTTCCAAAGGGCGAGTTGGGCCCCACAGCATCTTGCTTCCAGCTCTTGGGGAAGCTAAGAAACAACTCGCTCTGCACAGTGCTCTTACAGCCTAGTGGGAACATCTCTTCCAAAGGCCTGTGAAACGCAGTTTCTTTGCAGGCCTGATCTGGCTGAAGTAGGACTTCTGCTCTGGGTGTGCTACTTTGCCCTAGAGCTGAAAGGCACAACGTGCAGGCTTCTTTCCAAAGGGCGAGTTGGGCCCCACAGCATCTTGCTTCCAGCGCTTTGGGAAGCTAAGAAACAACTCGCTCTGCACAGTGCTCTTACAGCCTAGTGGGAACATCTCTTCCAAAGGCCTGTGAAATGCAGATTCTTTGCAGGCCTGATCTGGCTGAAGTAGGACTTCTGCTCTGGGTGTGCTACTTGGCCCTAGAGCTGAAAGGCACATCGTGCAGGCTTCTTTCCAAAGGGCGAGTTGGGCCCCACAGCATCTTGCTTCCAGCTCTTTGGGAAGCTAAGAAACAACTCGCTCTGCACAGTGCTCTTACAGCCTACCGTGAACATCTCTTCCAAAGGACTGTGAAACGCAGTTTCTTTGCAGGCATGATCTGGCTGAAGTAGGACTTCTGCTCTGGGTGTGCTACTTTGCCCTAGAGCGGAAAGGCACAACGTGCAGGCTTCTTTCCAAAGGGCGAGTTGGGCCCCACAGCATCTTGCTTCCAGCTCTTTGGGAAGCTAAGAAACAACTCGTTCGGCACAGTGCTCTTACAGCCTAGTGGGAACATCTCTTCCAAAGGCCTGTGAAATGCAGTTTCTTTGCAGGCCTGATCTGGCTGAAGTAGGACTTCTGCTCTGGGTGTGCTACTTTTCCCTAGAGCTGAAAGGCACAACGTGCAGGCTTCTTTCCAAAGGGCGAGTTGGGCCCCACAGCATCTTGCTTCCAGCTCTTTGGGAAGCTAAGAAACAACTCGCTCTGCACAGTGCTCTTACAGCCTAGTGGGAACATCTCTTCCAAAGGCCTGTGAAACGCAGTTTCTTTGCAGGCCTGATGTGGCTGAAGTAGGACTTCTGCTCTGGGTGTGCTACTTTGCCCTAGAGCGGAAAGGCACAACGTGCAGGCTTCTTTCCAAAGGGCGAGTTGGTCCCCACAGCATCTTGCTTCCAGCTCTTTGGGAAGCTAAGAAACAACTCGCTCTGCACAGTGCTCTTACAGCCTACCGGGAACATCTCTTCCAAAGCCCTGTGAAACGCAGTTTTTTGCAGGCCTGATCTGGCTGAAGTAGGACTTCTGCTCTGGGTGTGCTACTTTGCCCTAGAGCTGAAAGGCACAAGGTGCAGGCTTCTTTCCAAAGGGCGAGTTGGGCCCCACAGCATCTTGCTTCCAGCTCTTTGGGAAGCTAAGAAACAACTCGCTCTGCACAGTGCTCTTACAGCCTAGTGGGAACATCTCTTCCAAAGGCCTGTGAAACGCAGTTTCTTTGCAGGCCTGATCTGGCTGAAGTAGGACTTCTGCTCTGGGTGTGCTACTTTGCCCTAGAGCTGAAAGGCACAACGTGCAGGCTTCTTTCCAAAGGGCGAGTTGGGCCCCACAGCATCTTGCTTCCAGCGCTTTGGGAAGCTAAGAAACAACTCGCTCTGCACAGTGCTCTTACAGCCTAGTGGGAACATCTCTTCCAAAGGCCTGTGAAACGCAGTTTCTTTGCAGGCCTGATCTGGCTGAAGTAGGACTTCTGCTCTGGGTGTGCTACTTTGCCCTAGAGCTGAAAGGCACAACGTGCAGGCTTCTTTCCAAAGGGCGAGTTGGGCCCCACAGCATCTTGCTTCCAGCTCTTTGGGAAGCTAAGAAACAACTCGCTCTGCACAGTGCTCTTACAGCCTACCGGGAACATCTCTTCCAAAGGCCTGTGAAACGCAGTTTCTTTGCAGGCCTGATCTGGCTGAAGTAGGACTTCTGCTCTGGGTGTGCTACTTTGCCCTAGAGCTGAAAGGCACAACGTGCAGGCTTCTTTCCAAAGGGCGAGTTGGGCCCCACAGCATCTTGCTTCCAGCTCTTTGGGAAGCTAAGAAACAACTCGTTCGGCACAGTGCTCTTACAGCCTAGTGGGAACCTCTCTTCCAAAGGCCTGTGAAATGCAGGTTCTTTGCAGGCCTGATCTGGCTGAAGTAGGACTTCTGCTCTGGGTGTGCTACTTTTCCCTAGAGCTGAAAGGCACAACGTGCAGGCTTCTTTCCAAAGGGCGAGTTGGGCCCCACAGCATCTTGCTTCCAGCTCTTTGGGAAGCTAAGAAACAACTCGCTCTGCACAGTGCTCTTACAGCCTAGTGGGAACATCTCTTCCAAAGGCCTGTGAAACGCAGTTTCTTTGCAGGCCTGATGTGGCTGAAGTAGGACTTCTGCTCTGGGTGTGCTACTTTGCCCTAGAGCGGAAAGGCACAACGTGCAGGCTTCTTTCCAAAGGGCGAGTTGGTCCCCACAGCATCTTGCTTCCAGCTCTTTGGGAAGCTAAGAAACAACTCGCTCTGCACAGTGCTCTTACAGCCTACCGGGAACATCTCTTCCAAAGCCCTGTGAAACGCAGTTTTTTGCAGGCCTGATCTGGCTGAAGTAGGACTTCTGCTCTGGGTGTGCTACTTTGCCCTAGAGCTGAAAGGCACAACGTGCAGGCTTCTTTCCAAAGGGCGAGTTGGGCCCCACAGCATCTTGCTTCCAGCTCTTTGGGAAGCTAAGAAACAACTCGCTCTGCACAGTGCTCTTACAGCCTAGTGGGAACATCTCTTCCAAAGGCCTGTGAAACGCAGTTTCTTTGCAGGCCTGATCTGGCTGAAGTAGGACTTCTGCTCTGGGTGTGCTACTTTGCCCTAGAGCTGAAAGGCACAACGTGCAGGCTTCTTTCCAAAGGGCGAGTTGGGCCCCACAGCATCTTGCTTCCAGCTCTTTGGGAAGCTAAGAAACAACTCGCTCTGCACAGTGCTCTTACAGCCTACCGGGAACATCTCTTCCAAAGGCCTGTGAAACGCAGTTTCTTTGCAGGCCTGATCTGGCTGAAGTAGGACTTCTGCTCTGGGTGTGCTACTTTGCCCTAGAGCTGAAAGGCACAACGTGCAGGCTTCTTTCCAAAGGGCGAGTTGGGCCCCACAGCATCTTGCTTCCAGCTCTTTGGGAAGCTAGGAAACAACTCGCTCTGCACAGTGCTCTTACAGCCTAGTGGGAACATCTCTTCCAAAGGCCTGTGAAACGCAGTTTCTTTGCAGGCCTGATGTGGCTGAAGTAGGACTTCTGCTCTGGGTGTGCTACTTTGCCCTAGAGCTGAAAGGCACAACGTGCAGGCTTCTTTCCAAAGGGCGAGTTGGGCCCCACAGCATCTTGCTTCCAGCTCTTTGGGAAGCTAAGAAACAACTCGCTCTGCACAGTGCTCTTACAGCCTACCGGGAGCATGGCTTCCAAAGGCCTGTGAAACGCAGTTTCTTTGCAGGCCTGATCTGGCTGAAGTAGGACTTCTGCTCTGGGTGTGCTACTTTGCCCTAGAGCTGAAAGGCACAACGTGCAGGCTTCTTTCCAAAGGGCGAGTTGGGCCCCACAGCATCTTGCTTCCAGCTCTTTGGGAAGCTAAGAAACAACTCGCTCTGCACAGTGCTCTTACAGCCTACCGGGAACATCTCTTCCAAAGGCCTGTGAAACGCAGTTTCTTTGCAGGCCTGATCTGGCTGAAGTAGGACTTCTGCTCTGGGTGTGCTACTTTGCCCTAGAGCTGAAAGGCACAACGTGCAGGCTTCTTTCCAAAGGGCGAGTTGGGCCCCACAGCATCTTGCTTCCAGCTCTTTGGGAAGCTAAGAAACAACTCGCTCTGCACAGTGCTCTTACAGCCTACCGGGAACATCTCTTCCAAAGGCCTGTGAAACGCAGTTTCTTTGCAGGCCTGATCTGGCTGAAGTAGGACTTCTGCTCTGGGTGTGCTACTTTGCCCTAGAGCTGAAAGGCACAACGTGCAGGCTTCTTTCCAAAGGGCGAGTTGAGCCCCACAGCATCTTGCTTCCAGCTCTTTGGGAAGCTAAGAAACAACTCGCTCTGCACAGTGCTCTTACAGCCTACCGGGAACATCTCTTCCAAAGGCCTGTGAAACGCAGTTTCTTTGCAGGCCTGATCTGGCTGATAGGACTTCTGCTCTGGGTGTGCTACTTTTCCCTAGAGCTGAAAGGCACAACGTGCAGGCTTCTTTCCAAAGGGCGAGTTGGGCCCCACAGCATCTTGCTTCCAGCTCTTTGGGAAGCTAAGAAACAACTCGCTCTGCACAGTGCTCTTACAACCTAGTGGGAACATCTCTTCCAAAGGCCTGTGAAACGCAGTTTCTTTGCAGGCATGATCTGGCTGTAGTAGGACTTCTGCTCTGGGTGTGCTACTTTGCCCTAGAGCTGAAAGGCACAACGTGCAGGCTTCTTTCCAAAGGGCGAGTTGGGCCTCACAGCATCTTGCTTCCAGCTCTTGGGGAAGCTAAGAAACAACTCGCTCTGCACAGTGCTCTTACAGCCTACGGGGAACATCTCTTCCAAAGGCCTGTGAAACGCAGTTTCTTTGCTGGCCTGATCTGGCTGAAGTAGGACTTCTGCTCTGGGTGTGCTACTTTGCCCTAGAGCTGAAAGGCACAACGTGAAGGCTTCTTTCCAAAGGGCGAGTTGGGCCCCACAGCATCTTGCTTCCAGCTCTTTGGGAAGCTAAGAAACAACTCGCTCTGCACAGTGCTCTTACAGCCTACCGGGAACATCTCTTCCAAAGGCCTGTGAAACGCAGTTTCTTTGCAGGCCTGATCTGGCTGAAGTAGGACTTCTGCTCTGGGTGTGCTACTTTGCCCTAGAGCTGAAAGGCACAACGTGCAGGCTTCTTTCCAAAGGGCGAGTTGGGCCCCACAGCATCTTGATTCCAGCTCTTTGGGAAGCTAAGAAACAACTCGCTCTGCACAGTGCTCTTACAGCCTACCGGGAACATCTCTTCCAAAGGCCTGTGAAACGCAGTTTCTTTGCAGGCCTGATCTGGCTGAAGTAGGACTTCTGCTCTGGGTGTGCTACTTTGCCCTAGAGCGGAAAGGCACAACGTGCAGGCTTCTTTCCAAAGGGCGAGTTGGGCCCCACAGCATCTTGCTTCCAGCTCTTTGGGAAGCTAAGAAACAACTCGCTCTGCACAGTGCTCTTACAGCCTAGTGGGAACATCTCTTCCAAAGGCCTGTGAAACGCAGTTTCTTTGCAGGCCTGATCTGGCTGAAGTAGGACTTCTGCTCTGGGTGTGCTGCTTTGCCCTAGAGCTGAAAGGCACAACGTGCAGGCTTCTTTCCAAAGGGCGAGTTGGGCCCCACAGCATCTTGCTTCCAGCTCTTTGGGAAGCTAAGAAACAACTCGCTCTGCACAGTGCTCTTACAGCCTACCGGGAACATGTCTTCCAAAGGCCTGTGAAACGCAGTGTCTTTGCAGGCCTTATCTGGCTGAAGTAGGACTTCTGCTCTGGGTGTGCTACTTTGCCCTAGAGCTGAAAGGCACAACGTGCAGGCTTCTTTCCAAAGGGCGAGTTGGGCCCCACAGCATCTTGCTTCCAGCTCTTTGGGAAGCTAAGAAACAACTCGCTCTGCACAGTGCTCTTACAGCTTACCGGGAACATCTCTTCCAAAGGCCTGTGAAACGCAGTTTCTT
Source organism: Equus caballus (assembly GCF_041296265.1). Taxonomy (NCBI): domain Eukaryota; kingdom Metazoa; phylum Chordata; class Mammalia; order Perissodactyla; family Equidae; genus Equus; species Equus caballus. Next base: position 4,238,306 of record NW_027222343.1, on the reverse strand, counting down.
TGCAGGCCTGATCTGGCTGAAGTAGGACTTCTGCTCTGGGTGCGCTACTTTGCCCTAGAGCTCAAAGGCACAACGTGCAGGCTTCTTTCCAAAGGGCGAGTTGGGCCCCACAGCATCTTGCTTCCAGCTCTTGGGGAAGCTAAGAAACAACTCGCTCTGCACAGTGCTCTTACAGCCTACGGGGAACATCTCTTCCAAAGGCCTGTGAAACGCAGTTTCTTTGCAGGCCTGATCTGGCTGAAGTAGGACTTCTGCTCTGGGTGTGCTACTTTGCCCTAGAGCTCAAAGGCACAACGTGCAGGCTTCTTTCCAAAGGGCGAGTTGGGCCCCACAGCATCTTGCTTCCAGCTCTTTGGGAAGCTAAGAAACAACTCGCTCTGCACAGTGCTCTTACAGCCTAGTGGGAACATCTCTTCCAAAGGCCTGTGAAACGCAGTTTCTTTGCAGGCCTGATCTGGCTGAAGTAGGACTTCTGCTCTGGGTGTGCTACTTTGCCCTAGAGCTCAAAGGCACAACGTGCAGGCTTCTTTCCAAAGGGCGAGTTGGGCCCCACAGCATCTTGATTCCAGCTCTTTGGGAAGCTAAGAAACAACTCGCTCTGCACAGTGCTCTTACAGCCTACCGGGAACATCTCTTCCAAAGGCCTGTGAAACGCAGTTTCTTTGCAGGCCTGATCTGGCTGAAGTAGGACTTCTGCTCTGGGTGTGCTACTTTGCCCTAGAGCGGAAAGGCACAACGTGCAGGCTTCTTTCCAAAGGGCGAGTTGGGCCCCACAGCATCTTGCTTCCAAGTCTTTGGGAAGCTAAGAAACAACTCGCTCTGCACAGTGCTCTTATAGCCTAGTGGGAACATCTCTTACAAAGGCCTGTGAAACGCAGTTTCTTTGCAGGCCTGATCTGGCTGAAGTAGGACTTCTGCTCTGGGTGTGCTGCTTTGCCCTAGAGCTGAAAGGCACAACGTGCAGGCTTCTTTCCAAAGGGCGAGTTGGGCCCCACAGCATCTTGCTTCCAGCTCTTTGGGAAGCTAAGAAACAACTCGCTATGCACAGTGCTCTTACAGCCTACCGGGAACATCTCTTCCAAAGGCCTGTGAAACGCAGTTTCTTTGCAGGCCTGATCTGGCTGAAGTAGGACTTCTGCGCTGGGTGTGCTACTTTGCCCTAGAGCTCAAAGGCACAACGTGCAGGCTTCTTTCCAAAGGGCGAGTTGGGCCCCAAAGCATCTTGCTTCCAGCTCTTTGGGAACCTAAGAAACAACTCGCTCTGCACAGTGCTCTTACAGCCTAGTGGGAACATGTCTTCCAAAGGCCTGTGAAACGCAGTTTCTTTGCAGGCCTGATCTGGCTGAAGTAGGACTTCTGCTCTGGGTGTGCTACTTTGCCCTAGAGCGGAAAGGCACAACGTGCAGGCTTCTTTCCAAAGGGCGAGTTGGGCCCCACAGCATCTTGCTTCCAGCTCTTTGGGAAGCTAAGAAACAACTCGCTCTGCACAGTGCTCTTACAGCCTACCGGGAACATCTCTTCCAAAGCCCTGTGAAACGCAGTGTTTTGCAGGCCTGATCTGGCTGAAGTAGGACTTCTGCTCTGGGTGTGCTACTTTGCCCTAGAGCTGAAAGGCACAACGTGCAGGCTTCTTTCCAAAGGGCGAGTTGGGCCCCACAGCATCTTGCTTCCAGCTCTTTGGGAAGCTAGGAAACAACTCGCTCTGCACAGTGCTCTTACAGCCTAGTGGGAACATCTCTTCCAAAGGCCTGTGAAACGCAGTTTCTTTGCAGGCCTGATCTGGCTGAAGTAGGACTTCTGCTCTGGGTGTGCTACTTTGCCCTAGAGCTGAAAGGCACAACGTGCAGGCTTCTTTCCAAAGGGCGAGTTGGGCCCCACAGCATCGTGCTTCCAGCTCTTTGGGAAGCTAAGAAACAACTCGCTCTGCACAGTGCTCTTACAGCCTACCGGGAACATCTCTTCCAAAGGCCTGTGAAACGCACTTTCTTTGCAGGCCTGATCTGGCTGAAGTAGGACTTCTGCTCTGGGTGTGCTACTTTGCCCTAGAGCTGAAAGGCACAACGTGCAGGCTTCTTTCCAAAGGGCGAGTTGGGCCCCACAGCATCTTGCTTCCAGCTCTTTGGGAAGCTAAGAAACAACTCGCTCTGCACAGTGCTCTTACAGCCTATGGGGAACACCTCTTCCAAAGGCCCTGAAAGGCAGTTTCTTTGCAGGCCTGATCTGGCTGAAGTAGGACTTCTGCTCTGGGTGTGCTACTTTGCCCTAGAGCTGAAAGGCACAACGTGCAGGCTTCTTTCCAAAGGGCGAGTTGGGCCCCACAGCATCTTGCTTCCAGCTCTTTGGGAAGCTAAGAAACAACTCGTTCGGCACAGTGCTCTTACAGCCTAGTGGGAACATCTCTTCCAAAGGCCTGTGAAACGCAGTTTCTTTGCAGGCCTGATCTGGCTGAAGTAGGACTTCTGCTCTGGGTGTGCTACTTTGCCCTAGAGCTGAAAGGCACAACGTGCAGGCTTCTTTCCAAAGGGCGAGTTGGGCCCCACAGCATCTTGCTTCCAGCGCTTTGGGAAGCTAAGAAACAACTCGCTCTGCACAGTGCTCTTACAGCCTACCGGGAACATCTCTTCCAAAGGCCTGTGAAACGCACTTTCTTTGCAGGCCTGATCTGGCTGAAGTAGGACTTCTGCTCTGGGTGTGCTACTTTGCCCTAGAGCTGAAAGGCACAACGTGCAGGCTTCTTTCCAAAGGGCGAGTTGGGCCCCACAGCATCTTGCTTCCAGCTCTTTGGGAAGCTAAGAAACCACTCGCTCTGCACAGTGCTCTTACAGCCTAGTGGGAACATCTCTTCCAAAGGCCTGTGAAACGCAGTTTCTTTGCAGGCATGATCTGGCTGAAGTAGGACTTCTGCTCTGGGTGTGCTACTTTGCCCTAGAGCTGAAAGGCACAACGTGCAGGCTTCTTTCCAAAGGGCGAGTTGGGCCCCACAGCATCTTGCTTCCAGCTCTTTGGGAAGCTAAGAAACAACTCGCTCTGCACAGTGCTCTTACAGCCTAGTGGGAACATCTATTCCAAAGGCCTGTGAAACGCAGTTTCTTTGCAGGCCTGATCTGGCTGAAGTAGGACTTCTGCTCTGGGTGTGCTACTTTGCCCTAGAGCTGAAAGGCACAACGTGCAGGCTTCTTTCCAAAGGGCGAGTTGGGCCCCACAGCATCTTGCTTCCAGCTCTTTGGGAAGCTAAGAAACAACTCGCTCTGCACAGTGCTCTTACAGCATACTGGGAACATCTCTTCCAAAGGCCTGTGAAACGCAGTTTCTTTGCAGGCCTGATCTGGCTGCAGTAGGACTTCTGCTCTGGGTGTGCTACTTTGCCCTAGAGCGGAAAGGCACAACGTGCAGGCTTCTTTCCAAAGGGCGAGTTGGGCCCCACAGCATCTTGCTTCCAGCTCTTTGGGAAGCTAAGAAACAACTCGCTCTGCACAGTGCTCTTACAGCCTTCCGGGAACATGTCTTCCAAAGGCCTGTGAAACGCAGTTTCTATGCAGGCCTGATCTGGCTGAAGTAGGACTTCTGCTCTGGGTGTGCCACTTTGCCCTAGAGCTGAAAGGCACAACGTGCAGGCTTCTTTCCAAAGGGCGAGTTGGGCCCCACAGCATCTTGCTTCCAGCTTTTTGGGAAGCTAAGAAACAACTCGCTCTGCACAGTGCTCTTACAGCCTACCGGGAACATCTCTTCCAAAGGCCTGTGAAAGGCACTTTCTTTGCAGGCCTGATCTGGCTGAAGTAGGACTTCTGCTCTGGGTGTGCTACTTTGCCCTAGAGCTGAAAGGCACAACGTGCAGGCTTCTTTCCAAAGGGCGAGTTGTGCCCCACAGCATCTTGCTTCCAGCTCTTGGGGAAGCTAAGAAACAACTCGCTCTGCACAGTGCTCTTACAGCCTACGGGGAACATCTCTTCCAAAGGCCTGTGAAACGCAGTTTCTTTGCAGGCCTGATCTGGCTGAAGTAGGACTTCTGCTCTGGGTGTGCTACTTTGCCCTAGAGCTGAAAGGCACAACGTGCAGGCTTCTTTCCAAAGGGCGAGTTGGGCCCCACAGCATCTTGCTTCCAGCTCTTTGGGAAGCTAAGAAACAACTCGCTCTGCACAGTGCTCTTACAGCCTAGTGGGAACATCTCTTCCAAAGGCCTGTGAAACGCAGTTTCTTTGCAGGCCTGATCTGGCTGAAGTAGGACTTCTGCTCTGGGTGTGCTACTTTGCCCTAGAGCTGAAAGGCACAACGTGCAGGCTCCTTTCCAAAGGGCGAGTTGGGCCCCACAGCATCTTGATTCCAGCTCTTTGGGAAGCTAAGAAACAACTCGCTCTGCACAGTGCTCTTACAGCCTACCGGGAACATCTCTTCCAAAGGCCTGTGAAACGCAGTTTCTTTGCAGGCCTGATCTGGCTGAAGTAGGACTTCTGCTCTGGGTGTGCTACTTTGCCCTAGAGCGGAAAGGCACAACGTGCAGGCTTCTTTCCAAAGGGCGAGTTGGGCCCCACAGCATCTTGCTTCCAGCTCTTTGGGAAGCTAAGAAACAACTCGCTCTGCACAGTGCTCTTACAGCCTAGTGGGAACATCTCTTCCAAAGGCCTGTGAAACGCAGTTTCTTTGCAGGCCTGATCTGGCTGAAGTAGGACTTCTGCTCTGGGTGTGCTACTTTGCCCTAGAGCTGAAAGGCACAACGTGCAGGCTTCTTTCCAAAGGGCGAGTTGGGCCCCACAGCATCTTGCTTCCAGCTCTTTGGGAAGCTAAGAAACAACTCGCTCTGCACAGTGCTCTTACAGCCTACCGGGAACATCTCTTCCAAAGGCCTGTGAAACGCAGTTTCTTTGCAGGCCTGATCTGGCTGAAGTAGGACTTCTGCTCTGGGTGTGCTACTTTGCCCTAGAGCTGAAAGGCACAACGTGCAGGCTTCTTTCCAAAGGGCGAGTTGGGCCCCACAGCATCTTGCTTCCAGCTCTTTGGGAAGCTAGGAAACAACTCGCTCTGCACAGTGCTCTTACAGCCTAGTGGGAACATCTCTTCCAAAGGCCTGTGAAACGCAGTTTCTTTGCAGGCCTGATGTGGCTGAAGTAGGACTTCTGCTCTGGGTGTGCTACTTTGCCCTAGAGCTGAAAGGCACAACGTGCAGGCTTCTTTCCAAAGGGCGAGTTGGGCCCCACAGCATCTTGCTTCCAGCTCTTTGGGAAGCTAAGAAACAACTCGCTCTGCACAGTGCTCTTACAGCCTACCGGGAGCATGGCTTCCAAAGGCCTGTGAAACGCAGTTTCTTTGCAGGCCTGATCTGGCTGAAGTAGGACTTCTGCTCTGGGTGTGCTACTTTGCCCTAGAGCTGAAAGGCACAACGTGCAGGCTTCTTTCCAAAGGGCGAGTTGGGCCCCACAGCATCTTGCTTCCAGCTCTTTGGGAAGCTAAGAAACAACTCGCTCTGCACAGTGCTCTTACAGCCTACCGGGAACATCTCTTCCAAAGGCCTGTGAAACGCAGTTTCTTTGCAGGCCTGATCTGGCTGAAGTAGGACTTCTGCTCTGGGTGTGCTACTTTGCCCTAGAGCTGAAAGGCACAACGTGCAGGCTTCTTTCCAAAGGGCGAGTTGGGCCCCACAGCATCTTGCTTCCAGCTCTTTGGGAAGCTAAGAAACAACTCGCTCTGCACAGTGCTCTTACAGCCTACCGGGAACATCTCTTCCAAAGGCCTGTGAAACGCAGTTTCTTTGCAGGCCTGATCTGGCTGAAGTAGGACTTCTGCTCTGGGTGTGCTACTTTGCCCTAGAGCTGAAAGGCACAACGTGCAGGCTTCTTTCCAAAGGGCGAGTTGAGCCCCACAGCATCTTGCTTCCAGCTCTTTGGGAAGCTAAGAAACAACTCGCTCTGCACAGTGCTCTTACAGCCTACCGGGAACATCTCTTCCAAAGGCCTGTGAAACGCAGTTTCTTTGCAGGCCTGATCTGGCTGATAGGACTTCTGCTCTGGGTGTGCTACTTTTCCCTAGAGCTGAAAGGCACAACGTGCAGGCTTCTTTCCAAAGGGCGAGTTGGGCCCCACAGCATCTTGCTTCCAGCTCTTTGGGAAGCTAAGAAACAACTCGCTCTGCACAGTGCTCTTACAACCTAGTGGGAACATCTCTTCCAAAGGCCTGTGAAACGCAGTTTCTTTGCAGGCATGATCTGGCTGTAGTAGGACTTCTGCTCTGGGTGTGCTACTTTGCCCTAGAGCTGAAAGGCACAACGTGCAGGCTTCTTTCCAAAGGGCGAGTTGGGCCTCACAGCATCTTGCTTCCAGCTCTTGGGGAAGCTAAGAAACAACTCGCTCTGCACAGTGCTCTTACAGCCTACGGGGAACATCTCTTCCAAAGGCCTGTGAAACGCAGTTTCTTTGCTGGCCTGATCTGGCTGAAGTAGGACTTCTGCTCTGGGTGTGCTACTTTGCCCTAGAGCTGAAAGGCACAACGTGAAGGCTTCTTTCCAAAGGGCGAGTTGGGCCCCACAGCATCTTGCTTCCAGCTCTTTGGGAAGCTAAGAAACAACTCGCTCTGCACAGTGCTCTTACAGCCTACCGGGAACATCTCTTCCAAAGGCCTGTGAAACGCAGTTTCTTTGCAGGCCTGATCTGGCTGAAGTAGGACTTCTGCTCTGGGTGTGCTACTTTGCCCTAGAGCTGAAAGGCACAACGTGCAGGCTTCTTTCCAAAGGGCGAGTTGGGCCCCACAGCATCTTGATTCCAGCTCTTTGGGAAGCTAAGAAACAACTCGCTCTGCACAGTGCTCTTACAGCCTACCGGGAACATCTCTTCCAAAGGCCTGTGAAACGCAGTTTCTTTGCAGGCCTGATCTGGCTGAAGTAGGACTTCTGCTCTGGGTGTGCTACTTTGCCCTAGAGCGGAAAGGCACAACGTGCAGGCTTCTTTCCAAAGGGCGAGTTGGGCCCCACAGCATCTTGCTTCCAGCTCTTTGGGAAGCTAAGAAACAACTCGCTCTGCACAGTGCTCTTACAGCCTAGTGGGAACATCTCTTCCAAAGGCCTGTGAAACGCAGTTTCTTTGCAGGCCTGATCTGGCTGAAGTAGGACTTCTGCTCTGGGTGTGCTGCTTTGCCCTAGAGCTGAAAGGCACAACGTGCAGGCTTCTTTCCAAAGGGCGAGTTGGGCCCCACAGCATCTTGCTTCCAGCTCTTTGGGAAGCTAAGAAACAACTCGCTCTGCACAGTGCTCTTACAGCCTACCGGGAACATGTCTTCCAAAGGCCTGTGAAACGCAGTGTCTTTGCAGGCCTTATCTGGCTGAAGTAGGACTTCTGCTCTGGGTGTGCTACTTTGCCCTAGAGCTGAAAGGCACAACGTGCAGGCTTCTTTCCAAAGGGCGAGTTGGGCCCCACAGCATCTTGCTTCCAGCTCTTTGGGAAGCTAAGAAACAACTCGCTCTGCACAGTGCTCTTACAGCTTACCGGGAACATCTCTTCCAAAGGCCTGTGAAACGCAGTTTCTTTGCAGGCCTGATCTGGCTGAAGTAGGACTTCTGCTCTGGGTGCGCTACTTTGCCCTAGAGCTCAAAGGCACAACGTGCAGGCTTCTTTCCAAAGGGCGAGTTGGGCCTCACAGCATCTTGCTTCCAGCTCTTGGGGAAGCTAAGAAACAACTCGCTCTGCACAGTGCTCTTACAGCCTACGGGGAACATCTCTTCCAAAGGCCTGTGAAACGCAGTTTCTTTGCAGGCCTGATCTGGCTGAAGTAGGACTTCTGCTCTGGGTGTGCTACTTTGCCCTAGAGCTCAAAGGCACAACGTGCAGGCTTCTTTCCAAAGGGCGAGTTGGGCCCCACAGCATCTTGCTTCCAGCTCTTTGGGAAGCTAAGAAACAACTCGCTCTGCACAGTGCTCTTACAGCCTAGTGGGAACATCTCTTCCAAAGGCCTGTGAAACGCAGTTTCTTTGCAGGCCTGATCTGGCTGAAGTAGGACTTCTGCTCTGGGTGTGCTACTTTGCCCTAGAGCTCAAAGGCACAACGTGCAGGCTTCTTTCCAAAGGGCGAGTTGGGCCCCACAGCATCTTGATTCCAGCTCTTTGGGAAGCTAAGAAACAACTCGCTCTGCACAGTGCTCTTACAGCCTACCGGGAACATCTCTTCCAAAGGCCTGTGAAACGCAGTTTCTTTGCAGGCCTGATCTGGCTGAAGTAGGACTTCTGCTCTGGGTGTGCTACTTTGCCCTAGAGCGGAAAGGCACAACGTGCAGGCTTCTTTCCAAAGGGCGAGTTGGGCCCCACAGCATCTTGCTTCCAAGTCTTTGGGAAGCTAAGAAACAACTCGCTCTGCACAGTGCTCTTATAGCCTAGTGGGAACATCTCTTACAAAGGCCTGTGAAACGCAGTTTCTTTGCAGGCCTGATCTGGCTGAAGTAGGACTTCTGCTCTGGGTGTGCTGCTTTGCCCTAGAGCTGAAAGGCACAACGTGCAGGCTTCTTTCCAAAGGGCGAGTTGGGCCCCACAGCATCTTGCTTCCAGCTCTTTGGGAAGCTAAGAAACAACTCGCTATGCACAGTGCTCTTACAGCCTACCGGGAACATCTCTTCCAAAGGCCTGTGAAACGCAGTTTCTTTGCAGGCCTGATCTGGCTGAAGTAGGACTTCTGCGCTGGGTGTGCTACTTTGCCCTAGAGCTCAAAGGCACAACGTGCAGGCTTCTTTCCAAAGGGCGAGTTGGGCCCCAAAGCATCTTGCTTCCAGCTCTTTGGGAACCTAAGAAACAACTCGCTCTGCACAGTGCTCTTACAGCCTAGTGGGAACATGTCTTCCAAAGGCCTGTGAAACGCAGTTTCTTTGCAGGCCTGATCTGGCTGAAGTAGGACTTCTGCTCTGGGTGTGCTACTTTGCCCTAGAGCGGAAAGGCACAACGTGCAGGCTTCTTTCCAAAGGGCGAGTTGGGCCCCACAGCATCTTGCTTCCAGCTCTTTGGGAAGCTAAGAAACAACTCGCTCTGCACAGTGCTCTTACAGCCTACCGGGAACATCTCTTCCAAAGCCCTGTGAAACGCAGTGTTTTGCAGGCCTGATCTGGCTGAAGTAGGACTTCTGCTCTGGGTGTGCTACTTTGCCCTAGAGCTGAAAGGCACAACGTGCAGGCTTCTTTCCAAAGGGCGAGTTGGGCCCCACAGCATCTTGCTTCCAGCTCTTTGGGAAGCTAGGAAACAACTCGCTCTGCACAGTGCTCTTACAGCCTAGTGGGAACATCTCTTCCAAAGGCCTGTGAAACGCAGTTTCTTTGCAGGCCTGATCTGGCTGAAGTAGGACTTCTGCTCTGGGTGTGCTACTTTGCCCTAGAGCTGAAAGGCACAACGTGCAGGCTTCTTTCCAAAGGGCGAGTTGGGCCCCACAGCATCGTGCTTCCAGCTCTTTGGGAAGCTAAGAAACAACTCGCTCTGCACAGTGCTCTTACAGCCTACCGGGAACATCTCTTCCAAAGGCCTGTGAAACGCACTTTCTTTGCAGGCCTGATCTGGCTGAAGTAGGACTTCTGCTCTGGGTGTGCTACTTTGCCCTAGAGCTGAAAGGCACAACGTGCAGGCTTCTTTCCAAAGGGCGAGTTGGGCCCCACAGCATCTTGCTTCCAGCTCTTTGGGAAGCTAAGAAACAACTCGCTCTGCACAGTGCTCTTACAGCCTATGGGGAACACCTCTTCCAAAGGCCCTGAAAGGCAGTTTCTTTGCAGGCCTGATCTGGCTGAAGTAGGACTTCTGCTCTGGGTGTGCTACTTTGCCCTAGAGCTGAAAGGCACAACGTGCAGGCTTCTTTCCAAAGGGCGAGTTGGGCCCCACAGCATCTTGCTTCCAGCTCTTTGGGAAGCTAAGAAACAACTCGTTCGGCACAGTGCTCTTACAGCCTAGTGGGAACATCTCTTCCAAAGGCCTGTGAAACGCAGTTTCTTTGCAGGCCTGATCTGGCTGAAGTAGGACTTCTGCTCTGGGTGTGCTACTTTGCCCTAGAGCTGAAAGGCACAACGTGCAGGCTTCTTTCCAAAGGGCGAGTTGGGCCCCACAGCATCTTGCTTCCAGCGCTTTGGGAAGCTAAGAAACAACTCGCTCTGCACAGTGCTCTTACAGCCTACCGGGAACATCTCTTCCAAAGGCCTGTGAAACGCACTTTCTTTGCAGGCCTGATCTGGCTGAAGTAGGACTTCTGCTCTGGGTGTGCTACGTTGCCCTAGAGCTGAAAGGCACAACGTGCAGGCTTCTTTCCAAAGGGCGAGTTGGGCCCCACAGCATCTTGCTTCCAGCTCTTTGGGAAGCTAAGAAACCACTCGCTCTGCACAGTGCTCTTACAGCCTAGTGGGAACATCTCTTCCAAAGGCCTGTGAAACGCAGTTTCTTTGCAGGCATGATCTGGCTGAAGTAGGACTTCTGCTCTGGGTGTGCTACTTTGCCCTAGAGCTGAAAGGCACAACGTGCAGGCTTCTTTCCAAAGGGCGAGTTGGGCCCCACAGCATCTTGCTTCCAGCTCTTTGGGAAGCTAAGAAACAACTCGCTCTGCACAGTGCTCTTACAGCCTAGTGGGAACATCTATTCCAAAGGCCTGTGAAACGCAGTTTCTTTGCAGGCCTGATCTGGCTGAAGTAGGACTTCTGCTCTGGGTGTGCTACTTTGCCCTAGAGCTGAAAGGCACAACGTGCAGGCTTCTTTCCAAAGGGCGAGTTGGGCCCCACAGCATCTTGCTTCCAGCTCTTTGGGAAGCTAAGAAACAACTCGCTCTGCACAGTGCTCTTACAGCATACTGGGAACATCTCTTCCAAAGGCCTGTGAAACGCAGTTTCTTTGCAGGCCTGATCTGGCTGCAGTAGGACTTCTGCTCTGGGTGTGCTACTTTGCCCTAGAGCGGAAAGGCACAACGTGCAGGCTTCTTTCCAAAGGGCGAGTTGGGCCCCACAGCATCTTGCTTCCAGCTCTTTGGGAAGCTAAGAAACAACTCGCTCTGCACAGTGCTCTTACAGCCTTCCGGGAACATGTCTTCCAAAGGCCTGTGAAACGCAGTTTCTATGCAGGCCTGATCTGGCTGAAGTAGGACTTCTGCTCTGGGTGTGCCACTTTGCCCTAGAGCTGAAAGGCACAACGTGCAGGCTTCTTTCCAAAGGGCGAGTTGGGCCCCACAGCATCTTGCTTCCAGCTTTTTGGGAAGCTAAGAAACAACTCGCTCTGCACAGTGCTCTTACAGCCTACCGGGAACATCTCTTCCAAAGGCCTGTGAAAGGCACTTTCTTTGCAGGCCTGATCTGGCTGAAGTAGGACTTCTGCTCTGGGTGTGCTACTTTGCCCTAGAGCTGAAAGGCACAACGTGCAGGCTTCTTTCCAAAGGGCGAGTTGTGCCCCACAGCATCTTGCTTCCAGCTCTTGGGGAAGCTAAGAAACAACTCGCTCTGCACAGTGCTCTTACAGCCTACGGGGAACATCTCTTCCAAAGGCCTGTGAAACGCAGTTTCTTTGCAGGCCTGATCTGGCTGAAGTAGGACTTCTGCTCTGGGTGTGCTACTTTGCCCTAGAGCTGAAAGGCACAACGTGCAGGCTTCTTTCCAAAGGGCGAGTTGGGCCCCACAGCATCTTGCTTCCAGCTCTTTGGGAAGCTAAGAAACAACTCGCTCTGCACAGTGCTCTTACAGCCTAGTGGGAACATCTCTTCCAAAGGCCTGTGAAACGCAGTTTCTTTGCAGGCCTGATCTGGCTGAAGTAGGACTTCTGCTCTGGGTGTGCTACTTTGCCCTAGAGCTGAAAGGCACAACGTGCAGGCTCCTTTCCAAAGGGCGAGTTGGGCCCCACAGCATCTTGATTCCAGCTCTTTGGGAAGCTAAGAAACAACTCGCTCTGCACAGTGCTCTTACAGCCTACCGGGAACATCTCTTCCAAAGGCCTGTGAAACGCAGTTTCTTTGCAGGCCTGATCTGGCTGAAGTAGGACTTCTGCTCTGGGTGTGCTACTTTGCCCTAGAGCGGAAAGGCACAACGTGCAGGCTTCTTTCCAAAGGGCGAGTTGGGCCCCACAGCATCTTGCTTCCAGCTCTTTGGGAAGCTAAGAAACAACTCGCTCTGCACAGTGCTCTTACAGCCTAGTGGGAACATCTCTTCCAAAGGCCTGTGAAACGCAGTTTCTTTGCAGGCCTGATCTGGCTGAAGTAGGACTTCTGCTCTGGGTGTGCTACTTTGCCCTAGAGCTGAAAGGCACAACGTGCAGGCTTCTTTCCAAAGGGCGAGTTGGGCCCCACAGCATCTTGCTTCCAGCTCTTTGGGAAGCTAAGAAACAACTCGCTCTGCACAGTGCTCTTACAGCCTACCGGGAACATGTCTTCCAAAGGCCTGTGAAACGCAGTTTCTTTGCAGGCCTTATCTGGCTGAAGTAGGACTTCTGCTCTGGGTGTGCTACTTTGCCCTAGAGCTGAAAGGCACAACGTGCAGGCTTCTTTCCAAAGGGCGAGTTGGGCCCCACAGCATCTTGCTTCCAGCTCTTTGGGAAGCTAAGAAACAACTCGCTCTGCACAGTGCTCTTACAGCTTACCGGGAACATCTCTTCCAAAGGCCTGTGAAACGCAGTTTCTTTGCAGGCCTGATCTGGCTGAAGTAGGACTTCTGCTCTGGGTGCGCTACTTTGCCCTAGAGCTGAAAGGCACAACGTGCAGGCTTCTTTCCAAAGGGCGAGTTGGGCCCCACAGCATCTTGCTTCCAGCTCTTTGGGAAGCTAAGAAACAACTCGTTCGGCACAGTGCTCTTACAGCCTAGTGGGAACATCTCTTCCAAAGGCCTGTGAAACGCAGTTTCTTTGCAGGCCTGATCTGGCTGAAGTAGGACTTCTGCTCTGGGTGTGCTACTTTGCCCTAGAGCTGAAAGGCACAACGTGCAGGCTTCTTTCCAAAGGGCGAGTTGGGCCCCACAGCATCTTGCTTCCAGCTCTTGGGGAAGCTAAGAAACAACTCGCTCTGCACAGTGCTCTTACAGCCTAGTGGGAACATCACTTCCAAAGGCCTGTGAAACGCAGTTTCTTTGCAGGCCTGATCTGGCTGAAGTAGGACTTCTGTTCTGGGTGTGCTACTTTGCCCTAGAGCTGAACGGCACAACGTGCAGGCTTCTTTCCAAAGGGCGAGTTGGGCCCCACAGCATCTTGCTTCCAGCTCTTTGGGAAGCTAAGAAACAACTCGTTCGGCACAGTGCTCTTACAGCCTAGTGGGAACATCTCTTCCAAAGGCCTGTGAAACGCAGTTTCTTTGCAGGCCTGATCTGGCTGAAGTAGGACTTCTGCTCTGGGTGTGCTACTTTGCCCTAGAGCTGAAAGGCACAACGTGCAGGCTTCTTTCCAAAGGGCGAGTTGGGCCCCACAGCATCATGCTTCCAGCTCTTTGGGAAGCTAAGAAACAACTCGCTCTGCACAGTGCTCTTACAGCCTACCGGGAAGATCTCTTCCAAAGGCCTGTGAAACGCAGTTTCTTTGCAGGCCTGTTCTGGCTGAAGTAGGACTTCTGCTCTGGGTGTGCTACTTTGCTCTAGAGCTGAAAGGCACAACGTGCAGGCTTCTTTCCAAAGGGCGAGTTGGGCCCCACAGCATCTTGCTTCCAGCTCTTTGGGAAGCTAAGAAACAACTCGCTCTGCACAGTGCTCTTACAGCCTACCGGGAACATCTCTTTCAAAGGCCTGTGAAACGCAGTTTCTTTGCAGGCCTGATCTGGCTGAAGTAGGACTTCTGCTCTGGGTGTGCTACTTTGCCCTAGAGCTGAAAGGCACAACGTGCAGGCTTCTTTCCAAAGGGCGAGTTGGGCCCCACAGCATCTTGCTTCCAGCTCTTTGGGAAGCTAAGAAACAACTCGCTCTGCACAGTGCTCTTACAGCCTACCGGGAACATCTCTTCCAAAGGCTTGTGAAAGGCACTTTCTTTGCAGGCCTGATCTGGCTGAAGTAGGACTTCTGCTCTGGGTGTGCTACTTTGCCCTAGAGCTGAAAGGCACAACGTGCAGGCTTCTTTCCAAAGGGCGAGTTGGGCCCCACAGCATCTTGCTTCCAGCTCTTTGGGAAGCTAAGAAACAACTCGCTCTGCACAGTGCTCTTACAGCCTAGTGGGAACATCTCTTCCAAAGGCCTGTGAAACGCAGTTTCTTTGCAGGCCTGATCTGGCTGAAGTAGGACTTCTGCTCTGGGTGTGCTACTTTGCCCTAGAGCTGAAAGGCACAACGTGCAGGCTTCTTTCCAAAGGGCGAGTTGGGCCCCACAGCATCTTGATTCCAGCTCTTTGGGAAGCTAAGAAACAACTCGCTCTGCACAGTGCTCTTACAGCCTACCGGGAACATCTCTTCCAAAGGCCTGTGAAACGCAGTTTCTTTGCAGGCCTGATCTTGCTGAAGTAGGACTTCTGCTCTGGGTGTGCTACTTTGCCCTAGAGCTCAAAGGCACAACGTGCAGGCTTCTTTCCAAAGGGCGATTTGGGCCCCAAAGCATCTTGCTTCCAGCTCTTTGGGAACCTAAGAAACAACTCGCTCTGCACAGTGCTCTTACAGCCTAGTGGGAACATGTCTTCCAAAGGCCTGTGAAACGCAGTTTCTTTGCAGGCCTGATCTGGCTGAAGTAGGACTTCTGCTCTGGGTGTGCTACTTTGCCCTAGAGCGGAAAGGCACAACGTGCAGGCTTCTTTCCAAAGGGCGAGTTGGGCCCCACAGCATCTTGCTTCCAGCTCTTTGGGAAGCTAAGAAACAACTCTCTCTGCACAGTGCTCTTCCAGCCTACCGGGAACATCTCTTCCAAAGCCCTGTGAAACGCAGTGTTTTGCAGGCCTGATCTGGCTGAAGTGGGACTTCTGCTCTGGGTGTGCTACTTTGCCCTAGAGCTGAAAGGCACAACGTGCAGGCTTCTTTCCAAAGGGCGAGTTGGGCCCCACAGCATCTTGCTTCCAGCTCTTTGGGAAGCTAGGAAACAACTCGCTCTGCACAGTGCTCTTACAGCCTAGTGGGAACATCTCTTCCAAAGGCCTGTGAAACGCAGTTTCTTTGCAGGCCTGATCTGGCTGAAGTAGGACTTCTGCTGTGGGTGTGCTACTTTGCCCTAGAGCTGAAAGGCACAACGTGCAGGCTTCTTTCCAAAGGGCGAGTTGGGCCCCACAGCATCTTGCTTCCAGCTCTTTGGGAAGCTAAGAAACAACTCGCTCTGCACAGTGCTCTTACAGCCTACCGGGAACATCTCTTCCAAAGGCCTGTGAAACGCACTTTCTTTGCAGGCCTGATCTGGCTGAAGTAGGACTTCTGCTCTGGGTGTGCTACTTTGCCCTAGAGCTGAAAGGCACAACGTGCAGGCTTCTTTCCAAAGGGCGAGTTGGGCCCCACAGCATCTTGCTTCCAGCTCTTTGGGAAGCTAAGAAACAACTCGTTCGGCACAGTGCTCTTACAGCCTAGTGGGAACATCTCTTCCAAAGGCCTGTGAAACGCAGTTTCTTTGCAGGCCTGATCTGGCTGAAGTAGGACTTCTGCTCTGGGTGTGCTACTTTGCCCTAGAGCTGAAAGGCACAACGTGCAGGCTTCTTTCCAAAGGGCGAGTTGGGCCCCACAGCATCTTGCTTCCAGCTCTTGGGGAAGCTAAGAAACAACTCGCTCTGCACAGTGCTCTTACAGCCTAGTGGGAACATCACTTCCAAAGGCCTGTGAAACGCAGTTTCTTTGCAGGCCTGATCTGGCTGAAGTAGGACTTCTGTTCTGGGTGTGCTACTTTGCCCTAGAGCTGAACGGCACAACGTGCAGGCTTCTTTCCAAAGGGCGAGTTGGGCCCCACAGCATCTTGCTTCCAGCTCTTTGGGAAGCTAAGAAACAACTCGTTCGGCACAGTGCTCTTACAGCCTAGTGGGAACATCTCTTCCAAAGGCCTGTGAAACGCAGTTTCTTTGCAGGCCTGATCTGGCTGAAGTAGGACTTCTGCTCTGGGTGTGCTACTTTGCCCTAGAGCTGAAAGGCACAACGTGCAGGCTTCTTTCCAAAGGGCGAGTTGGGCCCCACAGCATCTTGCTTCCAGCTCTTTGGGAAGCTAAGAAACAACTCGCTCTGCACAGTGCTCTTACAGCCTACCGGGAACATCTCTTCCAAAGGCCTGTGAAACGCAGTTTCTTTGCAGGCCTGATCTGGCTGAAGTAGGACTTCTGCTCTGGGTGTGCTACTTTGCCCTAGAGCTGAAAGGCACAACGTGCAGGCTTCTTTCCAAAGGGCGAGTTGGGCCCCACAGCATCTTGCTTCCAGCTCTTTGGGAAGCTAAGAAACAACTCGCTCTGCACAGTGCTCTTACAGCCTACCGGGAACATCTCTTCCAAAGGCCTGTGAAACGCAGTTTCTTTGCAGGCCTGATCTGGCTGAAGTAGGACTTCTGCTCTGGGTGTGCTACTTTGCCCTAGAGCTGAAAGGCACAACGTGCAGGCTTCTTTCCAAAGGGCGAGTTGGGGCCCACAGCATCTTGCTTCCAGCTCTTTGGGAAGCTAAGAAACAACTCGCTCTGCACAGTGCTCTTACAGCCTAGTGGGAACATCTCTTCCAAAGGCCTGTGAAACGCAGTTTCTTTGCAGGCATGATCTGGATGAAGTAGGACTTCTGCTCTGGGTGTGCTACTTTGCCCTAGAGCTGAAAGGCACAACGTGCAGTCTTCTTTCCAAAGGGCGAGTTGGGCCCCACAGCATCTTGCTTCCAGCTCTTTGGGAAGCTAAGAAACAACTCGCTCTGCACAGTGCTCTTACAGCCTAGTGGGAACATCTCTTCCAAAGGCCTGTGAAACGCAGTTTCTTTGCAGGCCTGATCTGGCTGAAGTAGGACTTCTGCTCTGGGTGTGCTACTTTGCCCTAGAGCTGAAAGGCACAACGTGCAGGCTTCTTTCCAAAGGGCGAGTTGGGCCCCACAGCATCTTGCTTCCATCTCTTTGGGAAGCTAAGAAACAACTCGCTCTGCACAGTGCTCTTACAGCCTACCGGGAACATCTCTTCCAAATGCCTGTGAAACGCAGTTTCTTTGCAGGCCTGATCTGGCTGAAGTGGGACTTCTGCTCTGGGTGTGCTACTTTGCCCTAGAGCTGAAAGGCACAACGTGTAGGCTTCTTTCCAAAGGGCGAGTTGTGCTCCACAGCATCTTGCTTAAAGCTCTTGGGGAAGCTAAGAAACAACTCGCTCTGCACAGTGCTCTTACAGCCTACGGGGAACATCTCTTCCAAAGGCCTGTGAAACGCAGTTTCTTTGCAGGCCTGATCTGGCTGAAGTAGGACTTCTGCTCTGAGTGCGCTACTTTGCCCTAGAGCTGAAAGGCACAACGTGCAGGCTTCTTTCCAAAGGGCGAGTTGGGCCCCACAGCATCTTGCTTCCAGCTCTTGGGGAAGCTAAGAAACAACTCGCTCTGCACAGTGCTCTTACAGCCTACCGGGAACATCTCTTCCAAAGGCCTGTGAAACGCAGTTTCTTTGCAGGCCTGATCTGGCTGAAGTAGGACTTCTGCTCTGGGTGTGCTACTTTGCCCTAGAGCGGAAAGGCACAACGTGCAGGCTTCTTTCCAAAGGGCGAGTTGGGCCCCACAGCATCTTGCTTCCAGCTCTTTGGGAAGCTAAGAAACAACTCGCTCTGCACAGTGCTCTTACAGCCTACCGGGAACATCTCTTCCAAAGGCCTGTGAAACGCAGTTTCTTTGCAGGCCTGATCTGGCTGAAGTGGGACTTCTGCTCTGGGTGTGCTACTTTGCCCTAGAGCTGAAAGGCACAACGTGCAGGCTTCTTTCCAAAGGGCGAGTTGGGCCCCACAGCATCTTGCTTCCAGCTCTTTGGGAAGCTAAGAAACAACTCGCTCTGCACAGTGCTCTTACAGCCTACCGGGAACATCTCTTCCAAAGGCCTGTGAAAGGCACTTTCTTTGCAGGCCTGATCTGGCTGAAGTAGGACTTCTGCTCTGGGTGTGCTACTTTGCCCTAGAGCTGAAAGGCACAACGTGCAGGCTTCTTTCCAAAGGGCGAGTTGGGCCCCACAGCATCTTGCTTCCAGCTCTTGGGGAAGCTAAGAAACAACTCGCTCTGCACAGTGCTCTTACAGCCTACGGGGAACATCTCTTCCAAAGGCCTGTGAAACGCAGTTTCTTTGCAGGCCTGATCTGGCTGAAGTAGGACTTCTGCTCTGGGTGTGCTACTTTGCCCTAGAGCTGAAAGGCACAACGTGCAGGCTTCTTTCCAAAGGGCGAGTTGGGCCCCACAGCATCTTGCTTCCAGCTCTTTGGGAAGCTAAGAAACAACTCGCTCTGCACAGTGCTCTTACAGCCTAGTGGGAACATCTCTTCCAAAGGCCTGTGAAACGCAGTTTCTTTGCAGGCCTGATCTGGCTGAAGTAGGACTTCTGCTCTGGGTGTGCTACTTTGCCCTAGAGCTGAAAGGCACAACGTGCAGGCTTCTTTCCAAAGGGCGAGTTGGGCCCCACAGCATCTTGCTTCCAGCTCTTTGGGAAGCTAAGAAACAACTCGCTCTGCACAGTGCTCTTACAGCCTACCGGGAACATCTCTTCCAAAGGCCTGTGAAACGCAGTTTCTTTGCAGGCCTGATCTGGCTGAAGTAGGACTTCTGCTCTGGGTGTGCTACTTTGCCCTAGAGCGGAAAGGCACAACGTGCAGGCTTCTTTCCAAAGGGCGAGTTGGGCCCCACAGCATCTTGCTTCCAGCTCTTTGGGAAGCTAAGAAACAACTCGCTCTGCACAGTGCTCTTACAGCCTAGTGGGAACATCTCTTCCAAAGGCCTGTGAAACGCAGTTTCTTTGCAGGCCTGATCTGGCTGAAGTACGACTTCTGCTCTGGGTGTGCTGCTTTGCCCTAGAGCTGAAAGGCACAACGTGCAGGCTTCTTTCCAAAGGGCGAGTTGGGCCCCACAGCATCTTTCTTCCAGCTCTTTGGGAAGCTAAGAAACAACTCGCTCTGCACAGTGCTCTTACAGCCTACCGGGAACATGTCTTCCAAAGGCCTGTGAAAGCAGTTTCTTTGCAGGCCTTATCTGGCTGAAGTAGGACTTCTGCTCTGGGTGTGCTACTTTGCCCTAGAGCTGAAAGGCACAACATGCAGGCTTCTTTCCAAAGGGCGAGTTGGGCCCCACAGCATCTTGCTTCCAGCTCTTTGGGAAGCTAAGAAACAACTCGCTCTGCACAGTGCTCTTACAGCTTACCGGGAACATCTCTTCCAAAGGCCTGTGAAACGCAGTTTCTTTGCAGGCCTGATCTGGCTGAAGTAGGACTTCTGCTCTGGGTGCGCTACTTTGCCCTAGAGCTGAAAGGCACAACGTGCAGGCTTCTTTCCAAAGGGCGAGTTGGGCCCCACAGCATCTTGCTTCCAGCTCTTTGGGAAGCTAAGAAACAACTCACTATGCACAGTGCTCTTACAGCCTACCGGGAACATCTCTTCCAAAGGCCTGTGAAACGCAGTTTCTTTGCAGGCCTGATCTTGCTGAAGTAGGACTTCTGCTCTGGGTGTGCTACTTTGCCCTAGAGCTCAAAGGCACAACGTGCAGGCTTCTTTCCAAAGGGCGAGTTGTGCCCCAAAGCATCTTGCTTCCAGCTCTTTGGGAACCTAAGAAACAACTCGCTCTGCACAGTGCTCTTACAGCCTAGTGGGAACATGTCTTCCAAAGGCCTGTGAAACGCAGTTTCTTTGCAGGCCTGATCTGGCTGAAGTAGGACTTCTGCTCTGGGTGTGCTACTTTGCCCTAGAGCGGAAAGGCACAACGTGCAGGCTTCTTTCCAAAGGGCGAGTTGGGCCCCACAGCATCTTGCTTCCAGCTCTTTGGGAAGCTAAGAAACAACTCGCTCTGCACAGTGCTCTTCCAGCCTACCGGGAACATCTCTTCCAAAGCCCTGTGAAACGCAGTGTTTTGCAGGCCTGATCTGGCTGAAGTAGGACTTCTGCTCTGGGTGTGCTACTTTGCCCTAGAGCTGAAAGGCACAACGTGCAGGCTTCTTTCCAAAGGGCGAGTTGGGCCCCACAGCATCTTGCTTCCAGCTCTTTGGGAAGCTAGGAAACAACTCGCTCTGCACAGTGCTCTTACAGCCTAGTGGGAACATCTCTTCCAAAGGCCTGTGAAACGCAGTTTCTTTGCAGGCCTGATCTGGCTGAAGTAGGACTTCTGCTCTGGGTGTGCTACTTTGCCCTAGAGCTGAAAGGCACAACGTGCAGGCTTCTTTCAAAAGGGCGAGTTGGGCCCCATAGCATCTTGCTTCCAGCTCTTTGGGAAGCTAAGAAACAACTCGCTCTGCACAGTGCTCTTACAGCCTACCGGGAACATCTCTTCCAAAGGCCTGTGAAACGCACTTTCTTTGCAGGCCTGATCTGGCTGAAGTAGGACTTCTGCTCTGGGTGTGCTACTTTGCCCTAGAGCTGAAAGGCACAACGTGCAGGCTTCTTTCCAAAGGGCGAGTTGGGCCCCACAGCATCTTGCTTCCAGCTCTTTGGGAAGCTAAGAAACAACTCGTTCGGCACAGTGCTCTTACAGCCTAGTGGGAACATCTCTTCCAAAGGCCTGTGAAACGCAGTTTCTTTGCAGGCCTGATCTGGCTGAAGTAGGACTTCTGCTCTGGGTGTGCTACTTTGCCCTAGAGCTGAAAGGCACAACGTGCAGGCTTCTTCCCAAAGGGCGAGTTGGGCCCCACAGCATCTTGCTTCCAGCTCTTTGGGAAGCTAAGAAACAACTCGCTCTGCACAGTGCTCTTACAGCCTACCGGGAACATCTCTTCCAAAGGCCTGTGAAACGCAGTTTCTTTGCAGGCCTGATCTGGCTGAAGTAGGACTTCTGCTCTGGGTGTGCTACTTTGCCCTAGAGCTGAAAGGCACAACGTGCAGGCTTCTTTCCAAAGGGCGAGTTGGGCCCCACAGCATCTTGCTTCCAGCTCTTTGGGAAGCTAAGAAACAACTCGCTCTGCACAGTGCTCTTACAGCCTACCGGGAACATCTCTTCCAAAGGCCTGTGAAACGCAGTTTCTTTGCAGGCCTGATCTGGCTGAAGTAGGACTTCTGCTCTGGGTGTGCTACTTTGCCCTAGAGCTGAAAGGCACAACGTGCAGGCTTCTTTCCAAAGGGCGAGTTGGGCCCCACAGCATCTTGCTTCCAGCTCTTTGGGAAGCTAAGAAACAACTCGCTCTCCACAGTGCTCTTACAGCCTAGTGGGAACATCTCTTCCAAAGGCCTGTGAAACGCAGTTTCTTTGCAGGCCTGATCTGGCTGAAGTAGGACTTCTGCTCTGGGTGTGCTACTTTGCCCTAGAGCTGAAAGGCACAACGTGCAGGCTTCTTTCCAAAGGGCGAGTTGGGCCCCACAGCATCTTGCTTCCAGCTCTTTGGGAAGCTAAGAAACAACTCGCTCTGCACAGTGCTCTTACAGCCTAGTGGGAACATCTCTTCCAAAGGCCTGTGAAACGCAGTTTCTTTGCAGGCCTGATCTGGCTGAAGTAGGACTTCTGCTCTGGGTGTGCTACTTTGCCCTAGAGCTGAAAGGCACAACGTGCAGGCTTCTTTCCAAAGGGCGAGTTGGGCCCCACAGCATCTTGCTTCCATCTCTTTGGGAAGCTAAGAAACAACTCGCTCTGCACAGTGCTCTTACAGCCTACCGGGAACATCTCTTCCAAAGGCCTGTGAAACGCAGTTTCTTTGCAGGCCTGATCTGGCTGAAGTGGGACTTCTGCTCTGGGTGTGCTACTTTGCCCTAGAGCTGAAAGGCACAACGTGTAGGCTTCTTTCCAAAGGGCGAGTTGTGCTCCACAGCATCTTGCTTAAAGCTCTTGGGGAAGCTAAGAAACAACTCGCTCTGCACAGTGCTCTTACAGCCTACGGGGAACATCTCTTCCAAAGGCCTGTGAAACGCAGTTTCTTTGCAGGCCTGATCTGGCTGAAGTAGGACTTCTGCTCTGAGTGCGCTACTTTGCCCTAGAGCTGAAAGGCACAACGTGCAGGCTTCTTTCCAAAGGGCGAGTTGTGCCCCAAAGCATCTTGCTTCCAGCTCTTTGGGAACCTAAGAAACAACTCGCTCTGCACAGTGCTCTTACAGCCTAGTGGGAACATGTCTTCCAAAGGCCTGTGAAACGCAGTTTCTTTGCAGGCCTGATCTGGCTGAAGTAGGACTTCTGCTCTGGGTGTGCTACTTTGCCCTAGAGCTGAAAGGCACAACGTGCAGGCTTCTTTCAAAAGGGCGAGTTGGGCCCCATAGCATCTTGCTTCCAGCTCTTTGGGAAGCTAAGAAACAACTCGCTCTGCACAGTGCTCTTACAGCCTACCGGGAACATCTCTTCCAAAGGCCTGTGAAACGCACTTTCTTTGCAGGCCTGATCTGGCTGAAGTAGGACTTCTGCTCTGGGTGTGCTACTTTGCCCTAGAGCTGAAAGGCACAACGTGCAGGCTTCTTTCCAAAGGGCGAGTTGGGCCCCACAGCATCTTGCTTCCAGCTCTTTGGGAAGCTAAGAAACAACTCGCTCTGCACAGTGCTCTTACAGCCTACCGGGAACATCTCTTCCAAAGGCCTGTGACACGCAGTTTCTTTGCAGGCCTGATCTGGCTGAAGTAGGACTTCTGCTCTGGGTGTGCTACTTTGCCCTAGAGCTGAAAGGCACAACGTGCAGGCTTCTTTCCAAAGGGCGAGTTGGGCCCCACAGCATCTTGCTTCCAGCTCTTTGGGAAGCTAAGAAACAACTCGCTCTGCACAGTGCTCTTACAGCCTACCGGGAACATCTCTTCCAAAGGCCTGTGACACGCAGTTTCTTTGCAGGCCTGATCTGGCTGAAGTAGGACTTCTGCTCTGGGTGTGCTACTTTGCCCTAGAACTGAAAGGCACAACGTGCAGGCTTCTTTCCAAAGGGCGAGTTGGGCCCCACAGCATCTTGCTTCCAGCTTGGGGAAGCTAAGAAACAGCTCGCTCTGCACAGTGCTCTTACAGCCTACCGGGAACATCTCTTCCAAAGGCCTGTGAAACGCAGTTTCTTTGCAGGCCTGATCTGGCTGAAGTAGGACTTCTGCTCTGGGTGTGCTACTTTGCCCTAGAGCTGAAAGGCACAACGTGTAGGCTTCTTTCTAAAGGGCGAGTTGTGCCCCACAGCATCTTGCTTCCAGCTCTTGGGGTAGCTAAGAAACAACTCGCTCTGCACAGTGCTCTTACAGCCTACGGGGAACATCTCTTCCAAAGGCCTGTGAAACGCAGTTTCTTTGCAGGCCTGATCTGGCTGAAGTAGGACTTCTGCTCTGGGTGTGCTACTTTGCCCTAGAGCTGAAAGGCACAACGTGCAGTCTTCTTTCCAAAGGGCGAGTTGGGCCCCACAGCATCTTGCTTCCAGCTCTTGGGGAAGCTAAGAAACAACTCGCTCTGCACAGTGCTCTTACAGCCTACAGGGAACATCTCTTCCAAAGGCCTGTGAAACGCAGTTTCTTTGCAGGCCTGATCTGGCTGAAGTAGGACTTCTGCTCTGGGTGTGCTACTTTGCCCTAGAGCTGAAAGGCACAACGTGCAGGCTTCTTTCCAAAGGGCGAGTTGGGCCCCACAGCATCTTGCTTCCAGCTCTTGGGGAAGCTAAGAAACAACTCGCTCTGCACAGTGCTCTTACAGCCTACCGGGAACATGTCTTCCAAAGGCCTGAGAAACGCAGTTTCTTTGCAGGCCTGATCTGGCTGAAGTAGGACTTCTGCTCTGGGTGTGCTACTTTGCCCTAGAGCTGAAAGGCACAACGTGCAGGCTTCTTTCCAAAGGGCGAGTTGGGCCCCACAGCATCTTGCTTCCAGCTCTTTGGGAAGCTAAGAAACAACTCGCTCTGCACAGTGCTCTTACAGCCTAGTGGGAACATCTCTTCCAAAGGCCTGTGAAACGCAGTTTCTTTGCAGGCCTGATCTGGCTGAAGTAGGACTTCTGCTCTGGGTGTGCTACTTTGCCCTAGAGCTGAAAGGCACAACGTGCAGGCTTCTTTCCAAAGGGCGAGTTGGGCCTCACAGCATCTTGCTTCCAGCTCTTTGGGAAGCTAAGAAACAACTCGCTCTGCACAGTGCTCTTACAGCCTACCGGGAACATCTCTTCCAAAGGCCTGTGAAACGCAGTTTCTTTGCAGGCCTGATCTGGCTGAAGTAGGACTTCTGCTCTGGGTGTGCTACTTTGCCCTAGAGCGGAAAGGCACAACGTGCAGGCTTCTTTCCAAAGGGCGAGTTGGGCCCCACAGCATCTTGCTTCCAGCTCTTTGGGAAGCTAAGAAACAACTCGCTCTGCACAGTGCTCTTACAGCCTAGTGGGAACATCTCTTCCAAAGGCCTGTGAAACGCAGTTTCTTTGCAGGCCTGATCTGGCTGAAGTAGGACTTCTGCTCTGGGTGTGCTGCTTTGCCCTAGAGCTGAAAGGCACAACGTGCAGGCTTCTTTCCAAAGGGCGAGTTGGGCCCCACAGCATCTTGCTTCCAGCTCTTTGGGAAGCTAAGAAACAACTCGCTCTGCACAGTGCTCTTACAGCCTACCGGGAACATGTCTTCCAAAGGCCTGTGAAACGCAGTTTCTTTGCAGGCCTTATCTGGCTGAAGTAAGACTTCTGCTCTGGGTGTGCTACTTTGCCCTAGAGCTGAAAGGCACAACGTGCAGGCTTCTTTCCAAAGGGCGAGTTGGGCCCCACAGCATCTTGCTTCCAGCTGTTTGGGAAGCTAAGAAACAACTCGCTCTGCACAGTGCTCTTACAGCTTACCGGGAACATCTCTTCCAAAGGCCTGTGAAACGCAGTTTCTTTGCAGGCCTGATCTGGCTGAAGTAGGACTTCTGCTCTGGGTGCGCTACTTTGCCCTAGAGCTGAAAGGCACAACGTGCAGGCTTCTTTCCAAAGGGCGAGTTGGGCCCCACAGCATCTTGCTTCCAGCTCTTTGGGAAGCTAAGAAACAACTCACTATGCACAGTGCTCTTACAGCCTACCGGGAACATCTCTTCCAAAGGCCTGTGAAACGCAGTTTCTTTGCAGGCCTGATCTTGCTGAAGTAGGACTTCTGCTCTGGGTGTGCTACTTTGCCCTAGAGCTCAAAGGCACAACGTGCAGGCTTCTTTCCAAAGGGCGAGTTGGGCCCCAAAGCATCTTGCTTCCAGCTCTTTGGGAACCTAAGAAACAACTCGCTCTGCACAGTGCTCTTACAGCATAGTGGGAACATGTCTTCCAAAGGCCTGTGAAACGCAGTTTCTTTGCAGGCCTGATCTGGCTGAAGTAGGACTTCTGCTCTGGGTGTGCTACTTTGCCCTAGAGCGGAAAGGCACAACGTGCAGGCTTCTTTCCAAAGGGCGAGTTGGGCCCCACAGCATCTTGCTTCCAGCTCTTTGGGAAGCTAAGAAACAACTCGCTCTGCACAGTGCTCTTCCAGCCTACCGGGAACATCTCTTCCAAAGCCCTGTGAAACGCAGTGTTTTGCAGGCCTGATCTGGCTGAAGTAGGACTTCTGCTCTGGGTGTGCTACTTTGCCCTAGAGCTGAAAGGCACAACGTGCAGGCTTCTTTCCAAAGGGCGAGTTGGGCCCCACAGCATCTTGCTTCCAGCTCTTTGGGAAGCTAGGAAACAACTCGCTCTGCACAGTGCTCTTACAGCCTAGTGGGAACATCTCTTCCAAAGGCCTGTGAAACGCAGTTTCTTTGCAGGCCTGATCTGGCTGAAGTAGGACTTCTGCTCTGGGTGTGCTACTTTGCCCTAGAGCTGAAAGGCACAACGTGCAGGCTTCTTTCAAAAGGGCGAGTTGGGCCCCATAGCATCTTGCTTCCAGCTCTTTGGGAAGCTAAGAAACAACTCGCTCTGCACAGTGCTCTTACAGCCTACCGGGAACATCTCTTACAAAGGCCTGTGAAACGCACTTTCTTTGCAGGCCTGATCTGGCTGAAGTAGGACTTCTGCTCTGGGTGTGCTACTTTGCCCTAGAGCTGAAAGGCACAACGTGCAGGCTTCTTTCCAAAGGGCGAGTTGGGCCCCACAGCATCTTGCTTCCAGCTCTTTGGGAAGCTAAGAAACAACTCGCTCTGCACAGTGCTCTTACAGCCTACCGGGAACATCTCTTCCAAAGGCCTGTGACACGCAGTTTCTTTGCAGGCCTGATCTGGCTGAAGTAGGACTTCTGCTCTGGGTGTGCTACTTTGCCCTAGAGCTGAAAGGCACAACGTGCAGGCTTCTTTCCAAAGGGCGAGTTGGGCCCCACAGCATCTTGCTTCCAGCTCTTTGGGAAGCTAAGAAACAACTCGCTCTGCACAGTGCTCTTACAGCCTACCGGGAACATCTCTTCCAAAGGCCTGTGACACGCAGTTTCTTTGCAGGCCTGATCTGGCTGAAGTAGGACTTCTGCTCTGGGTGTGCTACTTTGCCCTAGAACTGAAAGGCACAACGTGCAGGCTTCTTTCCAAAGGGCGAGTTGGGCCCCACAGCATCTTGCTTCCAGCTTTGGGAAGCTAAGAAACAGCTCGCTCTGCACAGTGCTCTTACAGCCTACCGGGAACATCTCTTCCAAAGGCCTGTGAAACGCAGTTTCTTTGCAGGCCTGATCTGGCTGAAGTAGGACTTCTGCTCTGGGTGTGCTACTTTGCCCTAGAGCTGAAAGGCACAACGTGTAGGCTTCTTTCTAAAGGGCGAGTTGTGCCCCACAGCATCTTGCTTCCAGCTCTTGGGGTAGCTAAGAAACAACTCGCTCTGCACAGTGCTCTTACAGCCTACGGGGAACATCTCTTCCAAAGGCCTGTGAAACGCAGTTTCTTTGCAGGCCTGATCTGGCTGAAGTAGGACTTCTGCTCTGGGTGTGCTACTTTGCCCTAGAGCTGAAAGGCACAACGTGCAGGCTTCTTTCCAAAGGGCGAGTTGGGCCCCACAGCATCTTGCTTCCAGCTCTTGGGGAAGCTAAGAAACAACTCGCTCTGCACAGTGCTCTTACAGCCTACCGGGAACATCTCTTCCAAAGGCCTGTGAAACGCAGTTTCTTTGCAGGCCTGATCTGGCTGAAGTAGGACTTCTGCTCTGGGTGTGCTACTTTGCCCTAGAGCTGAAAGGCACAACGTGCAGGCTTCTTTCCAAAGGGCGAGTTGGGCCCCACAGCATCTTGCTTCCAGCTCTTGGGGAAGCTAAGAAACAACTCGCTCTGCACAGTGCTCTTACAGCCTACCGGGAACATGTCTTCCAAAGGCCTGAGAAACGCAGTTTCTTTGCAGGCCTGATCTGGCTGAAGTAGGACTTCTGCTCTGGGTGTGCTACTTTGCCCTAGAGCTGAAAGGCACAACGTGCAGGCTTCTTTCCAAAGGGCGAGTTGGGCCCCACAGCATCTTGCTTCCAGCTCTTTGGGAAGCTAAGAAACAACTCGCTCTGCACAGTGCTCTTACAGCCTAGTGGGAACATCTCTTCCAAAGGCCTGTGAAACGCAGTTTCTTTGCAGGCCTGATCTGGCTGAAGTAGGACTTCTGCTCTGGGTGTGCTACTTTGCCCTAGAGCTGAAAGGCACAACGTGCAGGCTTCTTTCCAAAGGGCGAGTTGGACCCCACAGCATCTTGCTTCCAGCTCTTTGGGAAGCTAAGATACAACTCGCTCTGCACAGTGCTCTTACAGCCTAGTGGGAACATCTCTTCCAAAGGCCTGTGAAACGCAGTTTCTTTGCAGGCCTGATCTGGCTGAAGTAGGACTTCTGCTCTGGGTGTGCTACTTTGCCCTAGAGCTGAAAGGCACAACGTGCAGGCTTCTTTCCAAAGGGCGAGTTGGGCCCCACAGCATCTTGCTTCCAGCTCTTTGGGAAGCTAAGAAACACCTCGCTCTGCACAGTGCTCTTACAGCCTAGTGGGAACATCTCTTCCAAGGGCCTGTGAAACGCAGTTTCTTTGCAGGCCTGATCTGGCTGAAGTAGGATTTCTGCTCTGGGTGTGCTACTTTGCCCTAGAGCTGAAAGGCACAACGTGCAGGCTTCTTTCCAAAGGGCGAGTTGGGCCCCACAGCATCTTGCTTCCAGCTCTTTGGGAAGCTAAGAAACAACTCGCTCTGCACAGTGCTCTTCCAGCCTACCGGGAACATCTCTTCCAAAGCCCTGTGAAACGCAGTGTTTTGCAGGCCTGATCTGGCTGAAGTAGGACTTCTGCTCTGGGTGTGCTACTTTGCCCTAGAGCTGAAAGGCACAACGTGCAGGCTTCTTTCCAAAGGGCGAGTTGGGCCCCACAGCATCTTGCTTCCAGCTCTTTGGGAAGCTAGGAAACAACTCGCTCTGCACAGTGCTCTTACAGCCTAGTGGGAACATCTCTTCCAAAGGCCTGTGAAACGCAGTTTCTTTGCAGGCCTGATGTGGCTGAAGTAGGACTTCTGCTCTGGGTGTGCTACTTTGCCCTAGAGCTGAAAGGCACAACGTGCAGGCTTCTTTCAAAAGGGCGAGTTGGGCCCCATAGCATCTTGCTTCCAGCTCTTTGGGAAGCTAAGAAACAACTCGCTCTGCACAGTGCTCTTACAGCCTACCGGGAACATCTCTTCCAAAGGCCTGTGAAACGCACTTTCTTTGCAGGCCTGATCTGGCTGAAGTAGGACTTCTGCTCTGGGTGTGCTACTTTGCCCTAGAGCTGAAAGGCACAACGTGCAGGCTTCTTTCCAAAGGGCGAGTTGGGCCCCACAGCATCTTGCTTCCAGCTCTTTGGGAAGCTAAGAAACAACTCGCTCTGCACAGTGCTCTTACAGCCTACCGGGAACATCTCTTCCAAAGGCCTGTGACACGCAGTTTCTTTGCAGGCCTGATCTGGCTGAAGTAGGACTTCTGCTCTGGGTGTGCTACTTTGCCCTAGAGCTGAAAGGCACAACGTGCAGGCTTCTTTCCAAAGGGCGAGTTGGGCCCCACAGCATCTTGCTTCCAGCTCTTTGGGAAGCTAAGAAACAACTCGCTCTGCACAGTGCTCTTACAGCCTACCGGGAACATCTCTTCCAAAGGCCTGTGACACGCAGTTTCTTTGCAGGCCTGATCTGGCTGAAGTAGGACTTCTGCTCTGGGTGTGCTACTTTGCCCTAGAACTGAAAGGCACAACGTGCAGGCTTCTTTCCAAAGGGCGAGTTGGGCCCCACAGCATCTTGCTTCCAGCTTTGGGAAGCTAAGAAACAGCTCGCTCTGCACAGTGCTCTTACAGCCTACCGGGAACATCTCTTCCAAAGGCCTGTGAAACGCAGTTTCTTTGCAGGCCTGATCTGGCTGAAGTAGGACTTCTGCTCTGGGTGTGCTACTTTGCCCTAGAGCTGAAAGGCACAACGTGTAGGCTTCTTTCTAAAGGGCGAGTTGTGCCCCACAGCATCTTGCTTCCAGCTCTTGGGGTAGCTAAGAAACAACTCGCTCTGCACAGTGCTCTTACAGCCTACGGGGAACATCTCTTCCAAAGGCCTGTGAAACGCAGTTTCTTTGCAGGCCTGATCTGGCTGAAGTAGGACTTCTGCTCTGGGTGTGCTACTTTGCCCTAGAGCTGAAAGGCACAACGTGCAGGCTTCTTTCCAAAGGGCGAGTTGGGCCCCACAGCATCTTGCTTCCAGCTCTTGGGGAAGCTAAGAAACAACTCGCTCTGCACAGTGCTCTTACAGCCTACCGGGAACATCTCTTCCAAAGGCCTGTGAAACGCAGTTTCTTTGCAGGCCTGATCTGGCTGAAGTAGGACTTCTGCTCTGGGTGTGCTACTTTGCCCTAGAGCTGAAAGGCACAACGTGCAGGCTTCTTTCCAAAGGGCGAGTTGGGCCCCACAGCATCTTGCTTCCAGCTCTTGGGGAAGCTAAGAAACAACTCGCTCTGCACAGTGCTCTTACAGCCTACCGGGAACATGTCTTCCAAAGGCCTGAGAAACGCAGTTTCTTTGCAGGCCTGATCTGGCTGAAGTAGGACTTCTGCTCTGGGTGTGCTACTTTGCCCTAGAGCTGAAAGGCACAACGTGCAGGCTTCTTTCCAAAGGGCGAGTTGGGCCCCACAGCATCTTGCTTCCAGCTCTTTGGGAAGCTAAGAAACAACTCGCTCTGCACAGTGCTCTTACAGCCTAGTGGGAACATCTCTTCCAAAGGCCTGTGAAACGCAGTTTCTTTGCAGGCCTGATCTGGCTGAAGTAGGACTTCTGCTCTGGGTGTGCTACTTTGCCCTAGAGCTGAAAGGCACAACGTGCAGGCTTCTTTCCAAAGGGCGAGTTGGACCCCACAGCATCTTGCTTCCAGCTCTTTGGGAAGCTAAGATACAACTCGCTCTGCACAGTGCTCTTACAGCCTAGTGGGAACATCTCTTCCAAAGGCCTGTGAAACGCAGTTTCTTTGCAGGCCTGATCTGGCTGAAGTAGGACTTCTGCTCTGGGTGTGCTACTTTGCCCTAGAGCGGAAAGGCACAACGTGCAGGCTTCTTTCCAAAGGGCGAGTTGGGCCCCACAGCATCTTGCTTCCAGCTCTTGGGGAAGCTAAGAAACAACTCGCTCTGCACAGTGCTCTTACAGCCTACCGGGAACATGTCTTCCAAAGGCCTGAGAAACGCAGTTTCTTTGCAGGCCTGATCTGGCTGAAGTAGGACTTCTGCTCTGGGTGTGCTACTTTGCCCTAGAGCTGAAAGGCACAACGTGCAGGCTTCTTTCCAAAGGGCGAGTTGGGCCCCACAGCATCTTGCTTCCAGCTCTTTGGGAAGCTAAGAAACAACTCGCTCTGCACAGTGCTCTTACAGCCTAGTGGGAACATCTCTTCCAAAGGCCTGTGAAACGCAGTTTCTTTGCAGGCCTGATCTGGCTGAAGTAGGACTTCTGCTCTGGGTGTGCTACTTTGCCCTAGAGCTGAAAGGCACAACGTGCAGGCTTCTTTCCAAAGGGCGAGTTGGACCCCACAGCATCTTGCTTCCAGCTCTTTGGGAAGCTAAGATACAACTCGCTCTGCACAGTGCTCTTACAGCCTAGTGGGAACATCTCTTCCAAAGGCCTGTGAAACGCAGTTTCTTTGCAGGCCTGATCTGGCTGAAGTAGGACTTCTGCTCTGGGTGTGCTACTTTGCCCTAGAGCTGAAAGGCACAACGTGCAGGCTTCTTTCCAAAGGGCGAGTTGGGCCCCACAGCATCTTGCTTCCAGCTCTTTGGGAAGCTAAGAAACACCTCGCTCTGCACAGTGCTCTTACAGCCTAGTGGGAACATCTCTTCCAAGGGCCTGTGAAACGCAGTTTCTTTGCAGGCCTGATCTGGCTGAAGTAGGATTTCTGCTCTGGGTGTGCTACTTTGCCCTAGAGCTGAAAGGCACAACGTGCAGGCTTCTTTCCAAAGGGCGAGTTGGGCCCCACAGCATCTTGCTTCCAGCTCTTTGGGAAGCTAAGAAACAACTCGCTCTGCACAGTGCTCTAACAGCCTACCGGGAACATCTCTTCCAAAGGCCTGTGAAACGCAGTTTCTTTGCAGGCCTGATCTGGCTGAAGTGGGACTTCTGCTCTGGGTGTGCTACTTTGACCTAGAGCTGAAAGGCACAACGTGCAGGCTTCTTTCCAAAGGGCGAGTTGGGCCCCACAGCATCTTGCTTCCAGCTCTTTGGGAAGCTAAGAAACAACTCGCTCTGCACAGTGCTCTTACAGCCTAGTGGGAACATCTCTTCCAAAGGCCTGTGAAACGCAGATTCTTTGCAGGCCTGATCTGGCTGAAGTAGGACTTCTGCTCTGGGTGTGCTACTTTGCCCTAGAGCGGAAAGGCACAACGTGCAGGCTTCTTTCCAAAGGGCGAGTTGGGCCCCACAGCATCTTGCTTCCAGCTCTTTGGGAAGCTAAGAAACAACTCGCTCTGCACAGTGCTCTTACAGCCTAGTGGGAACATCTCTTCTAAAGGCCTGTGAAACGCAGTTTCTTTGCAGGCCTGATCTGGCTGAAGTAGGACTTCTGCTCTGGGTGTGCTACTTTGCCCTAGAGCGGAAAGGCACAACGTGCAGGCTTCTTTCCAAAGGGCGAGTTGGGCCCCACAGCATCTTGCTTCCAGCTCTTTGGGAAGCTAAGAGACAACTCGCTCTGCACAGTGCTCTTACAGCCTAGTGGGAACATCTCTTCCAAAGGCCTGTGAAACGCAGTTTCTTTGCAGGCCTGATCTGGCTGAAGTAGGACTTCTGCTCTGGGTGTGCTACTTTGCCCTAGAGCTGAAAGGCACAACGTGCAGGCTTCTTTCCAAAGGGCGAGTTGGGCCCCACAGCATCTTGCTTCCAGCTCTTGGGGAAGCTAAGAAACAACTCGCTCTGCACAGTGCTCTTACAGCCTACCGGGAACATCTCTTCTAAAGGCCTGTGAAACGCAGTTTCTTTGCAGGCCTGATCTGGCTGAAGTAGGACTTCTGCTCTGGGTGTGCTACTTTGCCCTAGAGCGGAAAGGCACAACGTGCAGGCTTCTTTCCAAAGGGCGAGTTGGGCCCCACAGCATCTTGCTTCCAGCTCTTTGGGAAGCTAAGAGACAACTCGCTCTGCACAGTGCTCTTACAGCCTAGTGGGAACATCTCTTCCAAAGGCCTGTGAAACGCAGTTTCTTTGCAGGCCTGATCTGGCTGAAGTAGGACTTCTGCTCTGGGTGTGCTACTTTGCCCTAGAGCTCAAAGGCACAACGTGCAGGCTTCTTTCCAAAGGGCGAGTTGGGCCCCACAGCATCTTGCTTCCAGCTCTTGGGGAAGCTAAGAAACAACTCGCTCTGCACAGTGCTCTTACAGCCTACCGGGAACATCTCTTCTAAAGGCCTGTGAAACGCAGTTTCTTTGCAGGCCTGATCTGGCTGAAGTAGGACTTCTGCTCTGGGTGTGCTACTTTGCCCTAGAGCGGAAAGGCACAACGTGCAGGCTTCTTTCCAAAGGGCGAGTTGGGCCCCACAGCATCTTGCTTCCAGCTCTTTGGGAAGCTAAGAAACAACTCGCTCTGCACAGTGCTCTTACAGCCTACCGGGAACATCTCTTCCAAAGGCCTGTGATACGCAGTTTCTTTGCAGGCCTGATCTGGCTGAAGTAGGACTTCTGCTCTGGGTGTGCTACTTTGCCCTAGAGCTCAAAGGCACAACGTGCACTCTTCTTTCCAAAGGGCGAGTTGGACCCCACAGCATCTTGCTTCCAGCTCTTTGGGAAGCTAAGATACAACTCGCTCTGCACAGTGCTCTTACAGCCTAGTGGGAACATCTCTTCCAAAGGCCTGTGAAACGCAGTTTCTTTGCAGGCCTGATCTGGCTGAAGTAGGACTTCTGCTCTGGGTGTGCTACTTTGCCCTAGAGCTGAAAGGCACAACGTGCAGGCTTCTTTCCAAAGGGCGAGTTGGGCCCCACAGCATCTTGCTTCCAGCTCTTTGGGAACCTAAGAAACAACTCGCTCTGCACAGTGCTCCTACAGCCTAGTGGGAACATCTCTTCCAAGGGCCTGTGAAACGCAGTTTCTTTGCAGGCCTGATCTGGCTGAAGTAGGACTTCTGCTCTGGGTGTGCTACTTTGCCCTAGAGCTGAAAGGCACAACGTGCAGGCTTCTTTCCAAAGGGCGAGTTGGGCCCCACAGCATCTTGCTTCCAGCTCTTTGGGAAGCTAAGAAACAACTCGCTCTGCACAGTGCTCTTACAGCCTAGTGGGAACATCTCTTCCAAGGGCCTGTGAAACGCAGTTTCTTTGCAGGCCTGATCTGGCTGAAGTAGGACTTCTGCTCTGGGTGTGCTACTTTGCCCTAGAGCTGAAAGGCACAACGTGCAGGCTTCTTTCCAAAGGGCGAGTTGGGCCCCACAGCATCTTGCTTCCAGCTCTTTGGGAAGCTAAGAAACAAATCGCTCTGCACAGTGCTCTAACAGCCTACCGGGAACATCTCTTCCAAAGGCCTGTGAAACGCAGTTTCTTTGCAGGCCTGATCTGGCTGAAGTGGGAATTCTGCTCTGGGTGTGCTACTTTGCCCTAGAGCTGAAAGGCACAACGTGCAGGCTTCTTTCCAAAGGGCGAGTTGTGCCCCACAGCATCTTGCTTCCAGCTCTTTGGGAAGCTAAGAAACAACTCGCTCTGCACAGTGCTCTTACAGCCTAGTGGGAACATCTCTTCCAAAGGCCTGTGAAACGCAGATTCTTTGCAGGCCTGATCTGGCTGAAGTAGGACTTCTGCTCTGGGTGTGCTACTTTGCCCTAGAGCTGAAAGGCACAACGTGCAGGCTTCTTTCCAAAGGGCGAGTTGGGCCCCACAGCATCTTGCTTCCAGCTCTTTGGGAACCTAAGAAACAAGTCGCTCTGCA
The DNA here is from genome assembly GCF_041296265.1 of Equus caballus. NCBI lineage: Eukaryota > Metazoa > Chordata > Mammalia > Perissodactyla > Equidae > Equus > Equus caballus. Next base: position 4,204,128 of record NW_027222343.1, on the reverse strand, counting down.
CAGTGCTCTTACATCCTAGTGGGAATATCTCTTCCAAAGGCCTGTGAAACGCAGTTTCTTTGCAGGCCTTATCTGGCTGAAGTAGGACTTCTGCTCTGGGTGTGCTACTTTGCCCTAGAGCGGAGAGGCACAACGTGCAGGCTTCTTTCCAAAGGGCGAGTTGGGCCCCACAGCATCTTGCTTCCAGCTCTTTGGGAAGCTAAGAAACAACTCGCTCTGCACAGTGCTCTTACAGCCTACCGGGAACATCTCTTCCAAAGGCCTGTGAAACGCAGTTTCTTTGCAGGCCTGATCTGGCTGAAGTAGGACTTCTGCTCTGGGTGTGCTACTTTGCCCTAGAGCTCAAAGGCACAACGTGCAGGCTTCTTTCCAAAGGGCGAGTTGGGCCCCACAGCATCTTGCTTCCAGCTCTTTGGGAAGCTAAGAAACAACTCGCTCTGCACAGTGCTCTTACAGCCTACCGGGAACATCTCTTCCAAAGGCCTGTGAAACGCAGTTTCTTTGCAGGCCTGATCTGGCTGAAGTAGGACTTCTGCTCTGGGTGTGCTACTTTGCCCTAGAGCTGAAAGGCACAACGTGCAGGCTTCTTTCCAAAGGGCGAGTTGGGCCCCACAGCATCTTGCTTCCAGCTCTTTGGGAAGCTAAGAAAAAACTCGCTCTGCACAGTGCTCTTACAGCCTAGTGGGAACATCTCTTCCAAAGGCCTGTGAAACGCAGTTTCTTTGCAGGCCTGATCTGGCTGAAGTAGGACTTCTGCTCTGGGTGTGCTACTTTGCCCTAGAACTGAAAGGCACAACGTGCAGGCTTCTTTCCAAAGGGCGAGTTGGGCCCCACAGCATCTTGCTTCCAGCTCTTTGGGAAGCTAAGAAACAACTCGCTCTGCACAGTGCTCTTACAGCTTACCGGGAACATCTCTTCCAAAGGCCTGTGAAACGCAGTTTCTTTGCAGGCCTGATCTGGCTGAAGTAGGACTTCTGCTCTGGGTGCGCTACTTTGCCCTAGAGCTGAAAGGCACAACGTGCAGGCTTCTTTCCAAAGGGCGAGTTGGGCCCCACAGCATCTTGCTTCCAGCTCTTTGGGAAGCTAAGAAACAACTCACTATGCACAGTGCTCTTACAGCCTACCGGGAACATCTCTTCCAAAGGCCTGTGAAACGCAGTTTCTTTGCAGGCCTGATCTTGCTGAAGTAGGACTTCTGCTCTGGGTGTGCTACTTTGCCCTAGAGCTCAAAGGCACAACGTGCAGGCTTCTTTCCAAAGGGCGAGTTGGGCCCCAAAGCATCTTGCTTCCAGCTCTTTGAGAAACTAAGAAACAACTCGCTCTGCACAGTGCTCTTACAGCCTAGTGGGAACATGTCTTCCAAAGGCCTGTGAAACGCAGTTTCTTTGCAGGCCTGATCTGGCTGAAGTAGGACTTCTGCTCTGGGTGTGCTACTTTGCCCTAGAGCGGAAAGGCACAACGTGCAGGCTTCTTTCCAAAGGGCGAGTTGGGCCCCACAGCATCTTGCTTCCAGCTCTTTGGGAAGCTAAGAAACAACTCGCTCTGCACAGTGCTCTTCCAGCCTACCGGGAACATCTCTTCCAAAGCCCTGTGAAACGCAGTGTTTTGCAGGCCTGATCTGGCTGAAGTAGGACTTCTGCTCTGGGTGTGCTACTTTGCCCTAGAGCTGAAAGGCACAACGTGCAGGCTTCTTTCCAAAGGGCGAGTTGGGCCCCACAGCATCTTGCTTCCAGCTCTTTGGGAAGCTAGGAAACAACTCGCTCTGCACAGTGCTCTTACAGCCTAGTGGGAACATCTCTTCCAAAGGCCTGTGAAACGCAGTTTCTTTGCAGGCCTGATCTGGCTGAAGTAGGACTTCTGCTCTGGGTGTGCTACTTTGCCCTAGAGCTGAAAGGCACAACGTGCAGGCTTCTTTCAAAAGGGCGAGTTGGGCCCCATAGCATCTTGCTTCCAGCTCTTTGGGAAGCTAAGAAACAACTCGCTCTGCACAGTGCTCTTACAGCCTACCGGGAACATCTCTTCCAAAGGCCTGTGAAACGCAGTTTCTTTGCAGGCCTGATCTGGCTGAAGTAGGACTTCTGCTCTGGGTGTGCTACTTTGCCCTAGAGCTGAAAGGCACAACGTGCAGGCTTCTTTCCAAAGGGCGAGTTGGGCCCCACAGCATCTTGCTTCCAGCTCTTTGGGAAGCTAAGAAACAACTCGCTCTGCACAGTGCTCTTACAGCCTACCGGGAACATCTCTTCCAAAGGCCTGTGACACGCAGTTTCTTTGCAGGCCTGATCTGGCTGAAGTAGGACTTCTGCTCTGGGTGTGCTACTTTGCCCTAGAGCTGAAAGGCACAACGTGCAGGCTTCTTTCCAAAGGGCGAGTTGGGCCCCACAGCATCTTGCTTCCAGCTCTTTGGGAAGCTAAGAAACAACTCGCTCTGCACAGTGCTCTTACAGCCTACCGGGAACATCTCTTCCAAAGGCCTGTGACACGCAGTTTCTTTGCAGGCCTGATCTGGCTGAAGTAGGACTTCTGCTCTGGGTGTGCTACTTTGCCCTAGAACTGAAAGGCACAACGTGCAGGCTTCTTTCCAAAGGGCGAGTTGGGCCCCACAGCATCTTGCTTCCAGCTTTGGGAAGCTAAGAAACAGCTCGCTCTGCACAGTGCTCTTACAGCCTACCGGGAACATCTCTTCCAAAGGCCTGTGAAACGCAGTTTCTTTGCAGGCCTGATCTGGCTGAAGTAGGACTTCTGCTCTGGGTGTGCTACTTTGCCCTAGAGCTGAAAGGCACAACGTGTAGGCTTCTTTCTAAAGGGCGAGTTGTGCCCCACAGCATCTTGCTTCCAGCTCTTGGGGTAGCTAAGAAACAACTCGCTCTGCACAGTGCTCTTACAGCCTACGGGGAACATCTCTTCCAAAGGCCTGTGAAACGCAGTTTCTTTGCAGGCCTGATCTGGCTGAAGTAGGACTTCTGCTCTGGGTGTGCTACTTTGCCCTAGAGCTGAAAGGCACAACGTGCAGTCTTCTTTCCAAAGGGCGAGTTGGGCCCCACAGCATCTTGCTTCCAGCTCTTTGGGAAGCTAAGAAACAACTCGCTCTGCACAGTGCTCTTACAGCCTACCGGGAACATCTCTTCCAAAGGCCTGTGAAACGCAGTTTCTTTGCAGGCCTGATCTGGCTGAAGTAGGACTTCTGCTCTGGGTGTGCTACTTTGCCCTAGAGCTGAAAGGCACAACGTGCAGGCTTCTTTCCAAAGGGCGAGTTGGGCCCCACAGCATCTTGCTTCCAGCTCTTGGGGAAGCTAAGAAACAACTCGCTCTGCACAGTGCTCTTACAGCCTACCGGGAACATGTCTTCCAAAGGCCTGAGAAACGCAGTTTCTTTGCAGGCCTGATCTGGCTGAAGTAGGACTTCTGCTCTGGGTGTGCTACTTTGCCCTAGAGCTGAAAGGCACAACGTGCAGGCTTCTTTCCAAAGGGCGAGTTGGGCCCCACAGCATCTTGCTTCCAGCTCTTTGGGAAGCTAAGAAACAACTCGCTCTGCACAGTGCTCTTACAGCCTACCGGGAACATCTCTTCCAAAGGCCTGTGAAACGCAGTTTCTTTGCAGGCCTGATCTGGCTGAAGTAGGACTTCTGCTCTGGGTGTGCTACTTTGCCCTAGAGCTGAAAGGCACAACGTGCAGGCTTCTTTCCAAAGGGCGAGTTGGACCCCACAGCATCTTGCTTCCAGCTCTTTGGGAAGCTAAGATACAACTCGCTCTGCACAGTGCTCTTACAGCCTAGTGGGAACATCTCTTCCAAAGGCCTGTGAAACGCAGTTTCTTTGCAGGCCTGATCTGGTTGAAGTAGGACTTCTGCTCTGGGTGTGCTACTTTGCCCTAGAGCTGAAAGGCACAACGTGCAGGCTTCTTTCCAAAGGGCGAGTTGGGCCCCACAGCATCTTGCTTCCAGCTCTTTGGGAAGCTAAGAAACACCTCGCTCTGCACAGTGCTCTTACAGCCTAGTGGGAACATCTCTTCCAAGGGCCTGTGAAACGCAGTTTCTTTGCAGGCCTGATCTGGCTGAAGTAGGACTTCTGCTCTGGGTGTGCTACTTTGCCCTAGAGCTGAAAGGCACAACGTGCAGGCTTCTTTCCAAAGGGCGAGTTGGGCCCCACAGCATCTTGCTTCCAGCTCTTTGGGAAGCTAAGAAACAACTCGCTCTGCACAGTGCTCTAACAGCCTACCGGGAACATCTCTTCCAAAGGCCTGTGAAACGCAGTTTCTTTGCAGGCCTGATCTGGCTGAAGTGGGACTTCTGCTCTGGGTGTGCTACTTTGACCTAGAGCTGAAAGGCACAACGTGCAGGCTTCTTTCCAAAGGGCGAGTTGGGCCCCACAGCATCTTGCTTCCAGCTCTTTGGGAAGCTAAGAAACAACTCGCTCTGCACAGTGCTCTTACAGCCTAGTGGGAACATCTCTTCCAAAGGCCTGTGAAACGCAGATTCTTTGCAGGCCTGATCTGGCTGAAGTAGGACTTCTGCTCTGGGTGTGCTACTTTGCCCTAGAGCGGAAAGGCACAACGTGCAGGCTTCTTTCCAAAGGGCGAGTTGGGCCCCACAGCATCTTGCTTCCAGCTCTTTGGGAAGCTAAGAAACAACTCGCTCTGCACAGTGCTCTTACAGCCTAGTGGGAACATCTCTTCTAAAGGCCTGTGAAACGCAGTTTCTTTGCAGGCCTGATCTGGCTGAAGTAGGACTTCTGCTCTGGGTGTGCTACTTTGCCCTAGAGCGGAAAGGCACGACGTGCAGGCTTCTTTCCAAAGGGCGAGTTGGGCCCCACAGCATCTTGCTTCCAGCTCTTTGGTAAGCTAAGAGACAACTCGCTCTGCACAGTGCTCTTACAGCCTAGTGGGAACATCTCTTCCAAAGGCCTGTGAAACGCAGTTTCTTTGCAGGCCTGATCTGGCTGAAGTAGGACTTCTGCTCTGGGTGTGCTACTTTGCCCTAGAGCTCAAAGGCACAACGTGCAGGCTTCTTTCCAAAGGGCGAGTTGGGCCCCACAGCATCTTGCTTCCAGCTCTTGGGGAAGCTAAGAAACAACTCGCTCTGCACAGTGCTCTTACAGCCTACCGGGAACATCTCTTCTAAAGGCCTGTGAAACGCAGTTTCTTTGCAGGCCTGATCTGGCTGAAGTAGGACTTCTGCTCTGGGTGTGCTACTTTGCCCTAGAGCGGAAAGGCACAACGTGCAGGCTTCTTTCCAAAGGGCGAGTGGGGCCCCACAGCATCTTGCTTCCAGCTCTTTGGGAAGCTAAGAGACAACTCGCTCTGCACAGTGCTCTTACAGCCTAGTGGGAACATCTCTTCCAAAGGCCTGTGAAACGCAGTTTCTTTGCAGGCCTGATCTGGCTGAAGTAGGACTTCTGCTCTGGGTGTGCTACTTTGCCCTAGAGCTCAAAGGCACAACGTGCAGGCTTCTTTCCAAAGGGCGAGTTGGGCCCCACAGCATCTTGCTTCCAGCTCTTGGGGAAGCTAAGAAACAACTCGCTCTGCACAGTGCTCTTACAGCCTACCGGGAACATCTCTTCTAAAGGCCTGTGAAACGCAGTTTCTTTGCAGGCCTGATCTGGCTGAAGTAGGACTTCTGCTCTGGGTGTGCTACTTTGCCCTAGAGCGGAAAGGCACAACGTGCAGGCTTCTTTCCAAAGGGCGAGTTGGGCCCCACAGCATCTTGCTTCCAGCTCTTTGGGAAGCTAAGAAACAACTCGCTCTGCACAGTGCTCTTACAGCCTAGTGGGAACATCTCTTCCAAAGGCCTGTGAAACGCAGTTTCTTTGCAGGCCTGATCTGGCTGAAGTAGGACTTCTGCTCTGGGTGTGCTACTTTGCCCTAGAGCTGAAAGGCACAACGTGCAGGCTTCTTTCCAAAGGGCGAGTTGGGCCCCACAGCATCTTGCTTCCAGCTCTTTGGGAAGCTAAGAAACAACTCGCTCTGCACAGTGCTCTTACAGCCTACCGGGAACATCTCTTCCAAAGGCCTGTGATACGCAGTTTCTTTGCAGGCCTGATCTGGCTGAAGTAGGACTTCTGCTCTGGGTGTGCTACTTTGCCCTAGAGCTGAAAGGCACAACGTGCACTCCTCTTTCCAAAGGGCGAGTTGGACCGCACAGCATCTTGCTTCCAGCTCTTTGGGAAGCTAAGATACAACTTGCTCTGCACAGTGCTCTTACAGCCTAGTGGGAACATCTCTTCCAAAGGCCTGTGAAACGCAGTTTCTTTGCAGGCCTGATCTGGCTGAAGTAGGACTTCTGCTCTGGGTGTGCTACTTTGCCCTAGAGCTGAAAGGCACAACGTGCAGGCTTCTTTCCAAAGGGCGAGTTGGGCCCCACAGCATCTTGCTTCCAGCTCTTTGGGAAGCTAAGAAACAACTCGCTCTGCACAGTGCTCCTACAGCCTAGTGGGAACATCTCTTCCAAGGGCCTGTGAAACGCAGTTTCTTTGCAGGCCTGATCTGGCTGAAGTAGGACTTCTGCTCTGGGTGTGCTACTTTGCCCTAGAGCTGAAAGGCACAACGTGCAGGCTTCTTTCCAAAGGGCGAGTTGGGCCCCACAGCATCTTGCTTCCAGCTCTTTGGGAAGCTAAGAAACAACTCGCTCTGCACAGTGCTCTTACAGCCTAGTGGGAACATCTCTTCCAAGGGCCTGTGAAACGCAGTTTCTTTGCAGGCCTGATCTGGCTGAAGTAGGACTTCTGCTCTGGGTGTGCTACTTTGCCCTAGAGCTGAAAGGCACAACGTGCAGGCTTCTTTCCAAAGGGCGAGTTGGGCCCCACAGCATCTTGCTTCCAGCTCTTTGGGAAGCTAAGAAACAACTCGCTCTGCACAGTGCTCTAACAGCCTACCGGGAACATCTCTTCCAAAGGCCTGTGAAACGCAGTTTCTTTGCAGGCCTGATCAGGCTGAAGTGGGAATTCTGCTCTGGGTGTGCTACTTTGCCCTAGAGCTGAAAGGCACAACGTGCAGGCTTCTTTCCAAAGGGCGAGTTGTGCCCCACAGCATCTTGCTTCCAGCTCTTTGGGAAGCTAAGAAACAACTCGCTCTGCACAGTGCTCTTACAGCCTAGTGGGAACATCTCTTCCAAAGGCCTGTGAAACGCAGATTCTTTGCAGGCCTGATCTGGCTGAAGTAGGACTTCTGCTCTGGGTGTGCTACTTTGCCCTAGAGCTGAAAGGCACAACGTGCAGGCTTCTTTCCAAAGGGCGAGTTGGGCCCCACAGCATCTTGCTTCCAGCTCTTTGGGAACCTAAGAAACAAGTCGCTCTGCACAGTGCTCTTACATCCTAGTGGGAATATCTCTTCCAAAGGCCTGTGAAACGCAGTTTCTTTGCAGGCCTGATCTGGCTGAAGTAGGACTTCTGCTCTGGGTGTGCTACTTTGCCCTAGAGCGGAGAGGCACAACGTGCAGGCTTCTTTCCAAAGGGCGAGTTGGGCCCCACAGCATCTTGCTTCCAGCTCTTTGGGAAGCTAAGAAACAACTCGCTCTGCACAGTGCTCTTACAGCCTACCGGGAACATCTCTTCCAAAGGCCTGTGAAACGCAGTTTCTTTGCAGGCCTGATCTGGCTGAAGTAGGACTTCTGCTCTGGGTGTGCTACTTTGCCCTAGAGCTCAAAGGCACAACGTGCAGGCTTCTTTCCAAAGGGCGAGTTGGGCCCCACAGCATCTTGCTTCCAGCTCTTTGGGAAGCTAAGAAACAACTCGCTCTGCACAGTGCTCTTACAGCCTACCGGGAACATCTCTTCCAAAGGCCTGTGAAACGCAGTTTCTTTGCAGGCCTGATCTGGCTGAAGTAGGACTTCTGCTCTGGGTGTGCTACTTTGCCCTAGAGCTGAAAGGCACAACGTGCAGGCTTCTTTCCAAAGGGCGAGTTGGGCCCCACAGCATCTTGCTTCCAGCTCTTTCGGAAGCTAAGAAAAAACTCGCTCTGCACAGTGCTCTTACAGCCTAGTGGGAACATCTCTTCCAAAGGCCTGTGAAACGCAGTTTCTTTGCAGGCCTGATCTGGCTGAAGTAGGACTTCTGCTCTGGGTGTGCTACTTTGCCCTAGAACTGAAAGGCACAACGTGCAGGCTTCTTTCCAAAGGGTGAGTTGGGCCCCACAGCATCTTGCTTCCAGCTCTTTGGGAAGCTAAGAAACAACTCGCTCTGCACAGTGCTCTTACAGCCTACCGGGAACATGTCTTCCAAAGGCCTGTGAAACGCAGTTTCTTTGCAGGCCTGATCTGGCTGAAGTAGGACTTCTGCTCTGGGTGTGCTACTTTGCCCTTGAGCTGAAAGGCACAACGTGCAGGCTTCTTTCCAAAGGGCGAGTTGGGCCCCACAGCATCTTGCTTCCAGCTCTTTGGGAAGCTAAGAAACAACTCGCTCTGCACAGTGCTCTTACAGCCTAGTGGGAACATCTCTTCCAAAGGCCTGTGAAACGCAGATTCTTTGCAGGCCTGATCTGGCTGAAGTAGGACTTCTGCTCTGGGTGTGCTACTTTTCCCTAGAGCTGAAAGGCACAACGTGCAGGCTTCTTTCCAAAGGGCGAGTTGGGCCCCACAGCATCTTGCTTCCAGCTCTTTGGGAAGCTAAGAAACAACTCGCTCTGCACAATGCTCTTACAGCCTATTGGGAACATCTCTTCCAAAGGCCTGTGAAACGCAGTTTCTTTGCAGGCCTGATGTGGCTGAAGTAGGACTTCTGCTCTGGGTGTGCTACTTTGCCCTAGAGCTGAAAGGCACAACGTGCAGGCTTCTTTCAAAAGGGCGAGTTGGGCCCCACAGCATCTTGCTTCCAGCTCTTTGGGAAGCTAAGAAACAACTCGCTCTGCACAGTGCTCTTACAGCCTACCGGGAACATCTCTTCCAAAGGCCTGTGAAACGCAGATTTTTGCAGGCCTGATCTGGCTGAAGTAGGTCTTCTGCTCTGGGTGTGCTACTTTGCCCTAGAGCTGAAAGGCACAACGTGCAGGCTTCTTTCCAAAGGGCGAGTTGGGCCCCACAGCATCTTGCTTCCAGCTCTTTGGGAAGCTAAGAAACAACTCGCTCTGCACAGTGCTCTTACAGCCTACCGGGAACATCTCTTGCAAAGGCCTGTGAAACGCAGTTTCTTTGCAGGCCTGATCTGGCTGAAGTAGGACTTCTGCTCTGGGTGTGCTACTTTGCCCTAGAGCTGAAAGGCACAACGTGCAGGCTTCTTTCCAAAGGGCGAGTTGGGCCCCACAGCATCTTGCTTCCAGCTCTTTGGGAAGCTAAGAAACAGCTCGCTCTGCACAGTGCTCTTACAGCCTACCGGGAACATCTCTTCCAAAGGCCTGTGAAACGCAGTTTCTTTGCAGGCCTGATCTGGCTGAAGTAGGACTTCTGCTCTGGGTGTGCTACTTTGCCCTAGAGCTGAAAGGCACAACGTGCAGGCTTCTTTCCAAAGGGCGAGTTGGGCCCCACAGCATCTTGCTTCCAGCTCTTTGGGAAGCTAAGAAACAACTCGCTCTGCACAGTGCTCTTACAGCCTAGTGGGAGCATCTCTTCCAAAGGCCTGTGAAACGCAGATTCTTTGCAGGCCTGATCTGGCTGAAGTAGGACTTCTGCTCTGGGTGTGCTACTTTGCCCTAGAGCTGAAAGGCACAACGTGCAGGCTTCTTTCCAAAGGGCGAGTTGGGCCCCACAGCATCTTGCTTCCAGCTCTTTGGGAAGCTAAGAAACAACTCGCTCTGCACAGTGCTCTTACAGCCTAGTGGGAACATCTCTTCCAAAGGCCTGTGAAACGCAGTTTCTTTGCAGGCCTGATCTGGCTGAAGTAGGACTTCTGCTCTGGGTGTGCTACTTTGCCCTAGAGCGGAAAGGCACAACGTGCAGGCTTCTTTCCAAAGGGCGAGTTGGGCCCCACAGCATCTTGCTTCCAGCTCTTTGGGAAGCTAAGAAACAACTCGCTCTGCACAGTGCTCTTACAGCCTACCGGGAACATGTCTTCCAAAGGCCTGTGAAACGCAGTTTCTTTGCAGGCCTGATCTGGCTGAAGTAGGACTTCTGCTCTGGGTGTGCTACTTTGCCCTAGAGCTGAAAGGCACAACGTGCAGGCTTCTTTCCAAAGGGCGAGTTGGGCCCCACAGCATCTTGCTTCCAGCTCTTTGGGAAGCTAAGAAACAACTCGCTCTGCACAGTGCTCTTACAACCTACCGGGAACATCTCTTCTAAAGGCCTGTGAAACGCAGTTTCTTTGCAGGCCTGATCTGGCTGAAGTAGGACTTCTGCTCTGGGTTTGCTACTTTGCCCTAGAGCTGAAAGGCACAACGTGCAGGCTTCTTTCCAAAGGGCGAGTTGGGCCCCACAGCATCTTGCTTCCAGCTCTTTGGGAAGCTAAGAAACAACTCGCTCTGCACAGTGCTCTTACAGCCTAGTGGGATCATCTCTTCCAAAGGCCTGTGAAACGCAGTTTCTTTGCAGGCCTGATCTGGCTGAAGTAGGACTTCTGCTCTGGGTGTGCTACTTTGCCCTAGAGCTGAAAGGCACAACGTGCAGGCTTCTTTCCAAAGGGCGAGTTGGGCCCCACAGCATCTTGCTTCCAGCTCTTTGGGAAGCTACGAAACAACTCGCTCTGCACAGTGCTCTTACAGCCTACCGGGAACATCTCTTCCAAAGGCCTGTGAAACGCAGTTTCTTTGCAGGCCTGATCTGGCTGAAGTGGGACTTCTGCTCTGGGTGTGCTACTTTGCCCTAGAGCTGAAAGGCACAACGTGCAGGCTTCTTTCCAAAGGGCGAGTTGGGCCCCACAGCATCTTGCTTCCAGCTCTTTGGGAAGCTAAGAAACCACTCGCTCTGCACAGTGCTCTGACAGCCTACCGGGAAGATCTCTTCCAAAGGCCTGTGAAACGCAGTTTCTTTGCAGGCCTGATCTGGCTGAAGTAGGACTTCTGCTCTGGGTGTGCTACTTTGCCCTAGAGCTGAAAGGCACAACGTGCAGGCTTCTTTCCAAAGGGCGAGTTGGGCCCCACAGCATCTTGCTTCCAGCTCTTGGGGAAGCTAAGAAACAACTCGCTCTGCACAGTGCTCTTACAGCCTAGTGGGAACATCTCTTCCAAAGGCCTGTGAAACGCAGATTCTTTGCAGGCCTGATCTGGCTGAAGTAGGACTTCTGCTCTGGGTGTGCTACTTTGCCCTAGAGCTGAAAGGCACAACGTGCAGGCTTCTTTCCAAAGGGCGAGTTGGGCCCCACAGCATCTTGCTTCCAGCTCTTTGGGAAGCTAAGAAACAACTCGCTCTGCACAGTGCTCTTACAGCCTACCGGGAACATCTCTTCCAAAGGCCTGTGAAACGCAGTTTCTTTGCAGGACTGATCTGGCTGAAGTAGGACTTCTGCTCTGGGTGTGCTACTTTGCCCTAGAGCGGAAAGGCACAACGTGCAGGCTTCTTTCCAAAGGGCGAGTTGGGCCCCACAGCATCTTGCTTCCAGCTCTTTGGGAAGCTAAGAAACAACTCGCTCTGCACAGTGCTCTTACAGCCTAGTGGGAACATCTCTTCCAAAGGCCTGTGAAACGCAGATTCTTTGCAGGCCTGATCTGGCTGAAGTAGGACTTCTGCTCTGGGTGTGCTACTTTGCCCTAGAGCTGAAAGGCACAACGTGCAGGCTTCTTTCCAAAGGGCGAGTTGGGCCCCACAGCATCTTGCTTCCAGCTCTTTGGGAAGCTAAGAAACAACTCGCTCTGCACAGTGCTCTTACAGCCTAGTGGGAACATCTCTTCCAAAGGCCTGTGAAACGCAGTTTCTTTGCAGGCCTGATGTGGCTGAAGTAGGACTTCTGCTCTGGGTGTGCTACTTTGCCCTAGAGCGGAAAGGCACAACGTGCAGGCTTCTTTCCAAAGGGCGAGTTGGGCCCCACAGCATCTTGCTTCCAGCTCTTTGGGAAGCTAAGAAACAACTCGCTCTGCACAGTGCTCTTACAGCCTACCGGGAACATCTCTTCCAAAGGCCTGTGAAACGCAGATTTTTGCAGGCCTGATCTGGCTGAAGTAGGTCTTCTGCTCTGGGTGTGCTACTTTGCCCTAGAGCTGAAAGGCACAACGTGCAGGCTTCTTTCCAAAGGGCGAGTTGGGCCCCACAGCATCTTGCTTCCAGCTCTTTGGGAAGCTAAGAAACAACTCGCTCTGCACAGTGCTCTTACAGCCTAGTGGGAACATCTCTTCTAAAGGCCTGTGAAACGCAGTTTCTTTGCAGGCCTGATCTGGCTGAAGTAGGACTTCTGCTCTGGGTGTGCTACTTTGCCCTAGAGCGGAAAGGCACAACGTGCAGGCTTCTTTCCAAAGGGCGAGTTGGGCCCCACAGCATCTTGCTTCCAGCTCTTTGGGAAGCTAAGAAACAACTCGCTCTGCACAGTGCTCTTACAGCCTAGTGGGAACATCTCTTCCAAAGGCCTGTGAAACGCAGTTTCTTTGCAGGCCTGATCTGGCTGAAGTAGAACTTCTGCTCTGGGTGTGCTACTTTGCCCTAGAGCTCAAAGGCACAACGTGCAGGCCTCTTTCCAAAGGGCGAGTTGGGCCCCACAGCATCTTGCTTCCAGCTCTTTGGGAAGCTAAGAAACAACTCGCTCTGCACAGTGCTCTTACAGCCTAGTGGGAACATCTCTTCCAAAGGCCTGTGAAACGCAGTTTCTTTGCAGGCCTGATCTGGCTGAAGTAGGACTTCTGCTCTGGGTGTGCTACTTTGCCCTAGAGCTGAAAGGCACAACGTGCAGGCTTCTTTCCAAAGGGCGAGTTGGGCCCCACAGCATCTTGCTTCCAGCTCTTTGGGAAGCTAAGAAACAACTCGCTCTGCACAGTGCTCTTACAGCCTACCGGGAACATCTCTTCCAAAGGCCTGTGAAACGCAGTTTCTTTGCAGGCCTGATCTGGCTGAAGTAGGACTTCTGCTCTGGGTGTGCTACTTTGCCCTAGAGCTGAAAGGCGCAACGTGCAGGCTTCTTTCCAAAGGGCGAGTTGGGCCCCACAGCATCTTGCTTCCAGCTCTTTGGGAAGCTAAGAAACAACTCGCTCTGCACAGTGCTCTTACAGCCTACCGGGAACATGTCTTCCAAAGGCCTGTGAAACGCAGTTTCTTTGCAGGCCTGATCTGGCTGAAGTAGGACTTCTGCTCTGGGTGTGCTACTTTGCCCTAGAGCTGAAAGGCACAACGTGCAGGCTTCTTTCCAAAGGGCGAGTTGGGCCCCACAGCATCTTGCTTCCAGCTCTTTGGGAAGCTAAGAAACAACTCGCTCTGCACAGTGCTCTTACAGCCTACCGGGAACATCTCTTCCAAAGACCTGTGAAACGCAGTTTCTTTGCAGGCCTGATCTGGCTGAAGTAGGACTTCTGCTCTGGGTGTGCTACTTTGCCCTAGAGCTGAAAGGCACAACGTGCAGGCTTCTTTCCAAAGGGCGAGTTGGGCCCCACAGCATCTTGCTTCCAGCTCTTTGGGAAGCTAAGAAACAACTCGCTCTGCACAGTGCTCTTACAGCCTAGTGGGAACATCTCTTCCAAAGGCCTGTGAAACGCAGATTCTTTGCAGGCCTGATCTGGCTGAAGTAGGACTTCTGCTCTGGGTGTGCTACTTTGCCCTAGAGCTGAAAGGCACAACGTGCAGGCTTCTTTCCAAAGGGCGAGTTGGGCCCCACAGCATCTTGCTTCCAGCTCTTTGGGAAGCTAGGAAACAACTCGCTCTGCACAGTGCTCTTACAGCCTAGTGGGAACATCTCTTCCAAAGGCCTGTGAAACGCAGTTTCTTTGCAGGCCTGATGTGGCTGAAGTAGGACTTCTGCTCTGGGTGTGCTACTTTGCCCTAGAGCTGAAAGGCACAACGTGCAGGCTTCTTTCCAAAGGGCGAGTTGGGCCCCACAGCATCTTGCTTCCAGCTCTTTGGGAAGCTAAGAAACAACTCGCTCTGCACAGTGCTCTTACAGCCTAGTGGGAACATCTCTTCCAAAGGCCTGTGAAACGCAGATTCTTTGCAGGCCTGATCTGGCTGAAGTAGGACTTCTGCTCTGGGTGTGCTACTTTGCCCTAGAGCTGAAAGGCACAACGTGCAGGCTTCTTTCCAAAGGGCGAGTTGGGCCCCACAGCATCTTGCTTCCAGCTCTTGGGGAAGCTAAGAAACAACTCGCTCTGCACAGTGCTCTTACAGCCTATTGGGAACATCTCTTCCAAAGGCCTGTGAAACGCAGTTTCTTTGCAGGCCTGATGTGGCTGAAGTAGGACTTCTGCTCTGGGTGTGCTACTTTGCCCTAGAGCGGAAAGGCACAACGTGCAGGCTTCTTTCCAAAGGGCGAGTTGGGCCCCACAGCATCTTGCTTCCAGCTCTTTGGGAAGCTAAGAAACAACTCGCTCTGCACAGTGCTCTTACAGCCTACCGGGAACATCTCTTCCAAAGACCTGTGAAACGCAGTTTCTTTGCAGGCCTGATCTGGCTGAAGTAGGACTTCTGCTCTGGGTGTGCTACTTTGCCCTAGAGCTGAAAGGCACAACGTGCAGGCTTCTTTCCAAAGGGCGAGTTGGGCCCCACAGCATCTTGCTTCCAGCTCTTTGGGAAGCTAAGAAACAACTCGCTCTGCACAGTGCTCTTACAGCCTAGTGGGAACATCTCTTCCAAAGGCCTGTGAAACGCAGATTCTTTGCAGGCCTGATCTGGCTGAAGTAGGACTTCTGCTCTGGGTGTGCTACTTTGCCCTAGAGCTGAAAGGCACAACGTGCAGGCTTCTTTCCAAAGGGCGAGTTGGGCCCCACAGCATCTTGCTTCCAGCTCTTTGGGAAGCTAAGAAACAACTCGCTCTGCACAGTGCTCTTACAGCCTATTGGGAACATCTCTTCCAAAGGCCTGTGAAACGCAGTTTCTTTGCAGGCCTGATGTGGCTGAAGTAGGACTTCTGTTCTGGGTGTGCTACTTTGTCCTAGAGCGGAAAGGCACAACGTGCAGGCTTCTTTCCAAAGGGCGAGTTGGGCCCCACAGCATCTTGCTTCCAGCTCTTTGGGAAGCTAAGAAACAACTCGCTCTGCACAGTGCTCTTACAGCCTACCGGGAACATCTCTTCCAAAGGCCTGTGAAACGCAGATTTTTGCAGGCCTGATCTGGCTGAAGTAGGTCTTCTGCTCTGGGTGTGCTACTTTGCCCTAGAGCTGAAAGGCACAACGTGCAGGCTTCTTTCCAAAGGGCGAGTTGGGCCCCACAGCATCTTGCTTCCAGCTCTTTGGGAAGCTAAGAAACAACTAGCTCTGCACAGTGCTCTTACAGCCTAGTGGGAACATCTCTTCTAAAGGCCTGTGAAACGCAGTTTCTTTGCAGGCCTGATCTGGCTGAAGTAGGACTTCTGCTCTGGGTGTGCTACTTTGCCCTAGAGCGGAAAGGCACAACGTGCAGGCTTCTTTCCAAAGGGCGAGTTGGGCCCCACAGCATCTTGCTTCCAGCTCTTTGGGAAGCTAAGAAACAACTCGCTCTGCACAGTGCTCTTACAGCCTAGTGGGAACATCTCTTCCAAAGGCCTGTGAAACGCAGTTTCTTTGCAGGCCTGATCTGGCTGAAGTAGAACTTCTGCTCTGGGTGTGCTACTTTGCCCTAGAGCTCAAAGGCACAACGTGCAGGCTTCTTTCCAAAGGGCGAGTTGGGCCCCACAGCATCTTGCTTCCAGCTCTTTGGGAAGCTAAGAAACAACTCGCTCTGCACAGAGCTCTTACAGCCTAGTGGGAACATCTCTTCCAAAGGCCTGTGAAACGCAGTTTCTTTGCAGGCCTGATCTGGCTGAAGTAGGACTTCTGCTCTGGGTGTGCTACTTTGCCCTAGAGCTGAAAGGCACAACGTGCAGGCTTCTTTCCAAAGGGCGAGTTGGGCCCCACAGCATCTTGCTTCCAGCTCTTGGGGAAGCTAAGAAACAACTCGCTCTGCACAGTGCTCTTACAGCCTACCGGGAACATCTCTTCCAAAGGCCTGTGAAACGCAGTTTCTTTGCAGGCCTGATCTGGCTTAAGTAGGACTTCTGCTCTGGGTGTGCTACTTTGCCCTAGAGCTGAAAGGCACAACGTGCAGGCTTCTTTCCAAAGGGCGAGTTGGGCCCCACAGCATCTTGCTTCCAGCTCTTTGGGAAGCTAAGAAACAACTCGCTCTGCACAGTGCTCTTACAGCCTACCGGGAACATCTCTTGCAAAGGCCTGTGAAACGCAGTTTCTTTGCAGGCCTGATCTGGCTGAAGTAGGACTTCTGCTCTGGGTGTGCTACTTTGCCCTAGAGCGGAAAGGCACAACGTGCAGGCTTCTTTCCAAAGGGCGAGTTGGGCCCCACAGCATCTTGCTTCCAGCTCTTGGGGAAGCTAAGAAACAACTCGCTCTGCACAGTGCTCTTACAGCCTACCGGGAACATCTCTTCCAAAGGCCTGTGAAACGCAGTTTCTTTGCAGGCCTGATCTGGCTTAAGTAGGACTTCTGCTCTGGGTGTGCTACTTTGCCCTAGAGCTGAAAGGCACAACGTGCAGGCTTCTTTCCAAAGGGCGAGTTGGGCCCCACAGCATCTTGCTTCCAGCTCTTTGGGAAGCTAAGAAACAACTCGCTCTGCACAGTGCTCTTACAGCCTACCGGGAACATCTCTTGCAAAGGCCTGTGAAACGCAGTTTCTTTGCAGGCCTGATCTGGCTGAAGTAGGACTTCTGCTCTGGGTGTGCTACTTTGCCCTAGAGCGGAAAGGCACAACGTGCAGGCTTCTTTCCAAAGGGCGAGTTGGGCCCCACAGCATCTTGCTTCCAGCTCTTTGGGAAGCTAAGAAACAACTCGCTCTGCACAGTGCTCTTACAGCCTACCGGGAACATCTCTTGCAAAGGCCTGTGAAACGCAGTTTCTTTGCAGGCCTGATCTGGCTGAAGTAGGACTTCTGCTCTGGGTGTGCTACTTTGCCCTAGAGCTGAAAGGCACAACGCGCAGGCTTCTTTCCAAAGGGCGAGTTGGGCCCCACAGCATCTTGCTTCCAGCTCTTTGGGAAGCTAAGAAACAACTCGCTCTGCACAGTGCTCTTACAGCCTACCGGGAACATCTCTTGCAAAGGCCTGTGAAACGCAGTTTCTTTGCAGGCCTGATCTGGCTGAAGTAGGACTTCTGCTCTGGGTGTGCTACTTTGCCCTAGAGCTGAAAGGCACAACGTGCAGGCTTCTTTCGAAAGGGCGAGTTGGGCCCCACAGCATCTTGCTTCCAGCTCTTTGGGAAGCTAAGAAACAACTCGCTCTGCACAGTGCTCTTACAGCCTACCGGGAACATCTCTTCCAAAGGCCTGTGAAACGCACTTTCTTTGCAGGCCTGATCTGGCTGAAGTAGGACTTCTGCTCTGGGTGTGCTACTTTGCCCTAGAGCTGAAAGGCACAACGTGCAGGCTTCTTTCCAAAGGGCGAGTTGGGCCCCACAGCATCTTGCTTCCAGCTCTTTGGGAAGCTAAGAAACAACTCGCTCTGCACAGTGCTCTTACAGCCTACCGGGAACATCTCTTCCAAAGGCCTGTGACACGCAGTTTCTTTGCAGGCCTGATCTGGCTGAAGTAGGACTTCTGCTCTGGGTGTGCTACTTTGCCCTAGAGCTGAAAGGCACAACGTGCAGGCTTCTTTCCAAAGGGCGAGTTGGGCCCCACAGCATCTTGCTTCCAGCTCTTTGGGAAGCTAAGAAACAACTCGCTCTGCACAGTGCTCTTACAGCCTACCGGGAACATCTCTTCCAAAGGCCTGTGACACGCAGTTTCTTTGCAGGCCTGATCTGGCTGAAGTAGGACTTCTGCTCTGGGTGTGCTACTTTGCCCTAGAGCTGAAAGGCACAACGTGCAGGCTTCTTTCCAAAGGGCGAGTTGGGCCCCACAGCATCTTGCTTCCAGCTTTGGGAAGCTAAGAAACAGCTCGCTCTGCACAGTGCTCTTACAGCCTACCGGGAACATCTCTTCCAAAGGCCTGTGAAACGCAGTTTCTTTGCAGGCCTGATCTGGCTGAAGTAGGACTTCTGCTCTGGGTGTGCTACTTTGCCCTAGAGCTGAAAGGCACAACGTGTAGGCTTCTTTCTAAAGGGCGAGTTGTGCCCCACAGCATCTTGCTTCCAGCTCTTGGGGTAGCTAAGAAACAACTCGCTCTGCACAGTGCTCTTACAGCCTACGGGGAACATCTCTTCCAAAGGCCTGTGAAACGCAGTTTCTTTGCAGGCCTGATCTGGCTGAAGTAGGACTTCTGCTCTGGGTGTGCTACTTTGCCCTAGAGCTGAAAGGCACAACGTGCAGGCTTCTTTCCAAAGGGCGAGTTGGGCCCCACAGCATCTTGCTTCCAGCTCTTGGGGAAGCTAAGAAACAACTCGCTCTGCACAGTGCTCTTACAGCCTACCGGGAACATCTCTTCCAAAGGCCTGTGAAACGCAGTTTCTTTGCAGGCCTGATCTGGCTGAAGTAGGACTTCTGCTCTGGGTGTGCTACTTTGCCCTAGAGCTGAAAGGCACAACGTGCAGGCTTCTTTCCAAAGGGCGAGTTGGGCCCCACAGCATCTTGCTTCCAGCTCTTGGGGAAGCTAAGAAACAACTCGCTCTGCACAGTGCTCTTACAGCCTACCGGGAACATGTCTTCCAAAGGCCTGAGAAACGCAGTTTCTTTGCAGGCCTGATCTGGCTGAAGTAGGACTTCTGCTCTGGGTGTGCTACTTTGCCCTAGAGCTGAAAGGCACAACGTGCAGGCTTCTTTCCAAAGGGCGAGTTGGGCCCCACAGCATCTTGCTTCCAGCTCTTTGGGAAGCTAAGAAACAACTCGCTCTGCACAGTGCTCTTACAGCCTACCGGGAACATCTCTTCCAAAGGCCTGTGAAACGCAGTTTCTTTGCAGGCCTGATCTGGCTGAAGTAGGACTTCTGCTCTGGGTGTGCTACTTTGCCCTAGAGCTGAAAGGCACAACGTGCAGGCTTCTTTCCAAAGGGCGAGTTGGACCCCACAGCATCTTGCTTCCAGCTCTTTGGGAAGCTAAGATACAACTCGCTCTGCACAGTGCTCTTACAGCCTAGTGGGAACATCTCTTCCAAAGGCCTGTGAAACGCAGTTTCTTTGCAGGCCTGATCTTGCTGAAGTAGGACTTCTGCTCTGGGTGTGCTACTTTGCCCTAGAGCTGAAAGGCACAACGTGCAGGCTTCTTTCCAAAGGGCGAGTTGGGCCCCACAGCATCTTGCTTCCAGCTCTTTGGGAAGCTAAGAAACACCTCGCTCTGCACAGTGCTCTTACAGCCTAGTGGGAACATCTCTTCCAAGGGCCTGTGAAACGCAGTTTCTTTGCAGGCCTGATCTGGCTGAAGTAGGACTTCTGCTCTGGGTGTGCTACTTTGCCCTAGAGCTGAAAGGCACAACGTGCAGGCTTCTTTCCAAAGGGCGAGTTGGGCCCCACAGCATCTTGCTTCCAGCTCTTTGGGAAGCTAAGAAACAACTCGCTCTGCACAGTGCTCTAACAGCCTACCGGGAACATCTCTTCCAAAGGCCTGTGAAACGCAGTTTCTTTGCAGGCCTGATCTGGCTGAAGTGGGACTTCTGCTCTGGGTGTGCTACTTTGACCTAGAGCTGAAAGGCACAACGTGCAGGCTTCTTTCCAAAGGGCGAGTTGGGCCCCACAGCATCTTGCTTCCAGCTCTTTGGGAAGCTAAGAAACAACTCGCTCTGCACAGTGCTCTTACAGCCTAGTGGGAACATCTCTTCCAAAGGCCTGTGAAACGCAGATTCTTTGCAGGCCTGATCTGGCTGAAGTAGGACTTCTGCTCTGGGTGTGCTACTTTGCCCTAGAGCGGAAAGGCACAACGTGCAGGCTTCTTTCCAAAGGGCGAGTTGGGCCCCACAGCATCTTGCTTCCAGCTCTTTGGGAAGCTAAGAAACAACTCGCTCTGCACAGTGCTCTTACAGCCTACCGGGAACATCTCTTCCAAAGGCCTGTGAAACGCACTTTCTTTGCAGGCCTGATCTGGCTGAAGTAGGACTTCTGCTCTGGGTGTGCTACTTTGCCCTAGAGCTGAAAGGCACAACGTGCAGGCTTCTTTCCAAAGGGCGAGTTGGGCCCCACAGCATCTTGCTTCCAGCTCTTTGGGAAGCTAAGAAACAACTCGCTCTGCACAGTGCTCTTACAGCCTACCGGGAACATCTCTTCCAAAGGCCTGTGACACGCAGTTTCTTTGCAGGCCTGATCTGGCTGAAGTAGGACTTCTGCTCTGGGTGTGCTACTTTGCCCTAGAGCTGAAAGGCACAACGTGCAGGCTTCTTTCCAAAGGGCGAGTTGGGCCCCACAGCATCTTGCTTCCAGCTCTTTGGGAAGCTAAGAAACAACTCGCTCTGCACAGTGCTCTTACAGCCTACCGGGAACATCTCTTCCAAAGGCCTGTGACACGCAGTTTCTTTGCAGGCCTGATCTGGCTGAAGTAGGACTTCTGCTCTGGGTGTGCTACTTTGCCCTAGAGCTGAAAGGCACAACGTGCAGGCTTCTTTCCAAAGGGCGAGTTGGGCCCCACAGCATCTTGCTTCCAGCTTTGGGAAGCTAAGAAACAGCTCGCTCTGCACAGTGCTCTTACAGCCTACCGGGAACATCTCTTCCAAAGGCCTGTGAAACGCAGTTTCTTTGCAGGCCTGATCTGGCTGAAGTAGGACTTCTGCTCTGGGTGTGCTACTTTGCCCTAGAGCTGAAAGGCACAACGTGTAGGCTTCTTTCTAAAGGGCGAGTTGTGCCCCACAGCATCTTGCTTCCAGCTCTTGGGGTAGCTAAGAAACAACTCGCTCTGCACAGTGCTCTTACAGCCTACGGGGAACATCTCTTCCAAAGGCCTGTGAAACGCAGTTTCTTTGCAGGCCTGATCTGGCTGAAGTAGGACTTCTGCTCTGGGTGTGCTACTTTGCCCTAGAGCTGAAAGGCACAACGTGCAGGCTTCTTTCCAAAGGGCGAGTTGGGCCCCACAGCATCTTGCTTCCAGCTCTTGGGGAAGCTAAGAAACAACTCGCTCTGCACAGTGCTCTTACAGCCTACCGGGAACATCTCTTCCAAAGGCCTGTGAAACGCAGTTTCTTTGCAGGCCTGATCTGGCTGAAGTAGGACTTCTGCTCTGGGTGTGCTACTTTGCCCTAGAGCTGAAAGGCACAACGTGCAGGCTTCTTTCCAAAGGGCGAGTTGGGCGCCACAGCATCTTGCTTCCAGCTCTTGGGGAAGCTAAGAAACAACTCGCTCTGCACAGTGCTCTTACAGCCTACCGGGAACATGTCTTCCAAAGGCCTGAGAAACGCAGTTTCTTTGCAGGCCTGATCTGGCTGAAGTAGGACTTCTGCTCTGGGTGTGCTACTTTGCCCTAGAGCTGAAAGGCACAACGTGCAGGCTTCTTTCCAAAGGGCGAGTTGGACCCCACAGCATCTTGCTTCCAGCTCTTTGGGAAGCTAAGATACAACTCGCTCTGCACAGTGCTCTTACAGCCTAGTGGGAACATCTCTTCCAAAGGCCTGTGAAACGCAGTTTCTTTGCAGGCCTGATCTGGCTGAAGTAGGACTTCTGCTCTGGGTGTGCTACTTTGCCCTAGAGCTGAAAGGCACAACGTGCAGGCTTCTTTCCAAAGGGCGAGTTGGGCCCCACAGCATCTTGCTTCCAGCTCTTTGGGAAGCTAAGAAACACCTCGCTCTGCACAGTGCTCTTACAGCCTAGTGGGAACATCTCTTCCAAGGGCCTGTGAAACGCAGTTTCTTTGCAGGCCTGATCTGGCTGAAGTAGGACTTCTGCTCTGGGTGTGCTACTTTGCCCTAGAGCTGAAAGGCACAACGTGCAGGCTTCTTTCCAAAGGGCGAGTTGGGCCCCACAGCATCTTGCTTCCAGCTCTTTGGGAAGCTAAGAAACAACTCGCTCTGCACAGTGCTCTAACAGCCTACCGGGAACATCTCTTCCAAAGGCCTGTGAAACGCAGTTTCTTTGCAGGCCTGATCTGGCTGAAGTGGGACTTCTGCTCTGGGTGTGCTACTTTGACCTAGAGCTGAAAGGCACAACGTGCAGGCTTCTTTCCAAAGGGCGAGTTGGGCCCCACAGCATCTTGCTTCCAGCTCTTTGGGAAGCTAAGAAACAACTCGCTCTGCACAGTGCTCTTACAGCCTAGTGGGAACATCTCTTCCAAAGGCCTGTGAAACGCAGATTCTTTGCAGGCCTGATCTGGCTGAAGTAGGACTTCTGCTCTGGGTGTGCTACTTTGCCCTAGAGCGGAAAGGCACAACGTGCAGGCTTCTTTCCAAAGGGCGAGTTGGGCCCCACAGCATCTTGCTTCCAGCTCTTTGGGAAGCTAAGAAACAACTCGCTCTGCACAGTGCTCTTACAGCCTAGTGGGAACATCTCTTCTAAAGGCCTGTGAAACGCAGTTTCTTTGCAGGCCTGATCTGGCTGAAGTAGGACTTCTGCTCTGGGTGTGCTACTTTGCCCTAGAGCGGAAAGGCACAACGTGCAGGCTTCTTTCCAAAGGGCGAGTTGGGCCCCACAGCATCTTGCTTCCAGCTCTTTGGGAAGCTAAGAGACAGCTCGCTCTGCACAGTGCTCTTACAGCCTAGTGGGAACATCTCTTCCAAAGGCCTGTGAAACGCAGTTTCTTTGCAGGCCTGATCTGGCTGAAGTAGGACTTCTGCTCTGGGTGTGCTACTTTGCCCTAGAGCTCAAAGGCACAACGTGCAGGCTTCTTTCCAAAGGGCGAGTTGGGCCCCACAGCATCTTGCTTCCAGCTCTTGGGGAAGCTAAGAAACAACTCGCTCTGCACAGTGCTCTTACAGCCTACCGGGAACATCTCTTCTAAAGGCCTGTGAAACGCAGTTTCTTTGCAGGCCTGATCTGGCTGAAGTAGGACTTCTGCTCTGGGTGTGCTACTTTGCCCTAGAGCGGAAAGGCACAACGTGCAGGCTTCTTTCCAAAGGGCGAGTTGGGCCCCACAGCATCTTGCTTCCAGCTCTTTGGGAAGCTAAGAAACAACTCGCTCTGCACAGTGCTCTTACAGCCTAGTGGGAACATCTCTTCCAAAGGCCTGTGAAACGCAGTTTCTTTGCAGGCCTGATCTGGCTGAAGTAGGACTTCTGCTCTGGGTGTGCTACTTTGCCCTAGAGCTGAAAGGCACAACGTGCAGGCTTCTTTCCAAAGGGCGAGTTGGGCCCCACAGCATCTTGCTTCCAGCTCTTTGGGAAGCTACGAAACAACTCGCTCTGCACAGTGCTCTTACAGCCTACCGGGAACATCTCTTCCAAAGGCCTGTGAAACGCAGTTTCTTTGCAGGCCTGATCTGGCTGAAGTAGGACTTCTGCTCTGGGTGTGCTACTTTGCCCTAGAGCTGAAAGGCACAACGTGCAGGCTTCTTTCCAAAGGGCGAGTTGGGCCCCACAGCATCTTGCTTCCAGCTCTTTGGGAAGCTAAGAAAAAACTCGCTCTGCACAGTGCTCTTACAGCCTAGTGGGAACATCTCTTCCAAAGGCCTGTGAAACGCAGTTTCTTTGCAGGCCTGATCTGGCTGAAGTAGGACTTCTGCTCTGGGTGTGCTACTTTGCCCTAGAACTGAAAGGCACAACGTGCAGGCTTCTTTCCAAAGGGTGAGTTGGGCCCCACAGCATCTTGCTTCCAGCTCTTTGGGAAGCTAAGAAACAACTCGCTCTGCACAGTGCTCTTACAGCCTACCGGGAACATCTCTTCCAAAGGCCTGTGAAACGCAGTTTCTTTGCAGGCCTGATCTGGCTGAAGTAGGACTTCTGCTCTGGGTGTGCTACTTTGCCCTTGAGCTGAAAGGCACAACGTGCAGGCTTCTTTCCAAAGGGCGAGTTGGGCCCCACAGCATCTTGCTTCCAGCTCTTTGGGAAGCTAAGAAACAACTCGCTCTGCACAGTGCTCTTACAGCCTAGTGGGAACATCTCTTCCAAAGGCCTGTGAAACGCAGATTCTTTGCAGGCCTTATCTGGCTGAAGTATGACTTCTGCTCTGGGTGTGCTACTTTTCCCTAGAGCTGAAAGGCACAACGTGCAGGCTTCTTTCCAAAGGGCGAGTTGGGCCCCACAGCATCTTGCTTCCAGCTCTTTGGAAGCTAAGAAACAACTCGCTCTGCACAATGCTCTTACAGCCTATTGGGAACATCTCTTCCAAAGGCCTGTGAAACGCAGTTTCTTTGCAGGCCTGATCTGGCTGAAGTAGGACTTCTGCTCTGGGTGTGCTACTTTGCCCTAGAGCTGAAAGGCACAACGTGCAGGCTTCTTTCAAAAGGGCGAGTTGGGCCCCACAGCATCTTGCTTCCAGCTCTTTGGGAAGCTAAGAAACAACTCGCTCTGCACAGTGCTCTTACAGCCTACCGGGAACATCTCTTCCAAAGGCCTGTGAAACGCAGATTTTTGCAGGCCTGATCTGGCTGAAGTAGGTCTTCTGCTCTGGGTGTGCTACTTTGCCCTAGAGCTGAAAGGCACAACGTGCAGGCTTCTTTCCAAAGGGCGAGTTGGGCCCCACAGCATCTTGCTTCCAGCTCTTTGGGAAGCTAAGAAACAACTCGCTCTGCACAGTGCTCTTACAGCCTACCGGGAACATCTCTTGCAAAGGCCTGTGAAACGCAGTTTCTTTGCAGGCCTGATCTGGCTGAAGTAGGACTTCTGCTCTGGGTGTGCTACTTTGCCCTAGAGCTGAAAGGCACAACGCGCAGGCTTCTTTCCAAAGGGCGAGTTGGGCCCCACAGCATCTTGCTTCCAGCTCTTTGGGAAGCTAAGAAACAGCTCGCTCTGCACAGTGCTCTTACAGCCTACCGGGAACATCTCTTCCAAAGGCCTGTGAAACGCAGTTTCTTTGCAGGCCTGATCTGACTGAAGTAGGACTTCTGCTCTGGGTGTGCTACTTTGCCCTAGAGCTGAAAGGCACAACGTGCAGGCTTCTTTCCAAAGGGCGAGTTGGGCCCCACAGCATCTTGCTTCCAGCTCTTTGGGAAGCTAAGAAACAACTCGCTCTGCACAGTGCTCTTACAGCCTAGTGGGAGCATCTCTTCCAAAGGCCTGTGAAACGCAGATTCTTTGCAGGCCTGATCTGGCTGAAGTAGGACTTCTGCTATGGGTGTGCTACTTTGCCCTAGAGCTGAAAGGCACAACGTGCAGGCTTCTTTCCAAAGGGCGAGTTGGGCCCCACAGCATCTTGCTTCCAGCTCTTTGGGAAGCTAAGAAACAACTCGCTCTGCACAGTGCTCTTACAGCCTAGTGGGAACATCTCTTCCAAAGGCCTGTGAAACGCAGTTTCTTTGCAGGCCTGATCTGGCTGAAGTAGGACTTCTGCTCTGGGTGTGCTACTTTGCCCTAGAGCGGAAAGGCACAACGTGCAGGCTTCTTTCCAAAGGGCGAGTTGGGCCCCACAGCATCTTGCTTCCAGCTCTTTGGGAAGCTAAGAAACAACTCGCTCTTCACAGTGCTCTTACAGCCTACCGGGAACATGTCTTCCAAAGGCCTGTGAAACGCAGTTTCTTTGCAGGCCTGATCTGGCTGAAGTAGGACTTCTGCTCTGGGTGTGCTACTTTGCCCTAGAGCTGAAAGGCACAACGTGCAGGCTTCTTTCCAAAGGGCGAGTTGGGCCCCACAGCATCTTGCTTCCAGCTCTTTGGGAAGCTAAGAAACAACTCGCTCTGCACAGTGCTCTTACAGCCTACCGGGAACATCTCTTCTAAAGGCCTGTGAAACGCAGTTTCTTTGCAGGCCTGATCTGGCTGAAGTAGGACTTCTGCTCTGGGTTTGCTACTTTGCCCTAGAGCTGAAAGGCACAACGTGCAGGCTTCTTTCCAAAGGGCGAGTTGGGCCCCACAGCATCTTGCTTCCAGCTCTTTGGGAAGCTAAGAAACAACTCGCTCTGCACAGTGCTCTTACAGCCTAGTGGGATCATCTCTTCCAAAGGCCTGTGAAACGCAGTTTCTTTGCAGGCCTGATCTGGCTGAAGTAGGACTTCTGCTCTGGGTGTGCTACTTTGCCCTAGAGCTGAAAGGCACAACGTGCAGGCTTCTTTCCAAAGGGCGAGTTGGGCCCCACAGCATCTTGCTTCCAGCTCTTTGGGAAGCTAAGAAACAACTCGCTCTGCACAGTGCTCTTACAGCCTACCGGGAACATCTCTTCCAAAGGCCTGTGAAACGCAGTTTCTTTGCAGGCCTGATCTGGCTGAAGTGGGACTTCTGCTCTGGGTGTGCTACTTTGCCCTAGAGCTGAAAGGCACAACGTGCAGGCTTCTTTCCAAAGGGCGAGTTGGGCCCCACAGCATCTTGCTTCCAGCTCTTTGGGAAGCTAAGAAACCACTCGCTCTGCACAGTGCTCTTACAGCCTACCGGGAACATCTCTTCCAAAGGCCTGTGAAACGCAGTTTCTTTGCAGGCCTGATCTGGCTGAAGTAGGACTTCTGCTCTGGGTGTGCTACTTTGCCCTAGAGCTGAAAGGCACAACGTGCAGGCTTCTTTCCAAAGGGCGAGTTGGGCCCCACAGCATCTTGCTTCCAGCTCTTGGGGAAGCTAAGAAACAACTCGCTCTGCACAGTGCTCTTACAGCCTAGTGGGAACATCTCTTCCAAAGGCCTGTGAAACGCAGATTCTTTGCAGGCCTGATCTGGCTGAAGTAGGACTTCTGCTCTGGGTGTGCTACTTTGCCCTAGAGCTGAAAGGCACAACGTGCAGGCTTCTTTCCAAAGGGCGAGTTGGGCCCCACAGCATCTTGCTTCCAGCTCTTTGGGAAGCTAAGAAACAACTCGCTCTGCACAGTGCTCTTACAGCCTACCGGGAACATCTC
The DNA here is from genome assembly GCF_041296265.1 of Equus caballus. Lineage (NCBI taxonomy): Eukaryota > Metazoa > Chordata > Mammalia > Perissodactyla > Equidae > Equus > Equus caballus. Next base: position 4,177,368 of record NW_027222343.1, on the reverse strand, counting down.
TTCCAAAGGCCTGTGAAACGCAGTTTCTTTGCAGGACTGATCTGGCTGAAGTAGGACTTCTGCTCTGGGTGTGCTACTTTGCCCTAGAGCGGAAAGGCACAACGTGCAGGCTTCTTTCCAAAGGGCGAGTTGGGCCCCACAGCATCTTGCTTCCAGCTCTTTGGGAAGCTAAGAAACAACTCGCTCTGCACAGTGCTCTTACAGCCTACCGGGAACATCTCTTCCAAAGGCCCGTGAAATGCAGTTTTTTGCAGGCCTGATCTGGCTGAAGTAGGACTTCTGCTCTGGGTGTGCTACTTTGCCCTAGAGCTGAAAGGCACAACGTGCAGGCTTCTTTCCAAAGGGTGAGTTGGGCCCCACAGCATCTTGCTTCCAGCTCTTTGGGAAGCTAAGAAACAACTCGCTCTGCACAGTGCTCTTACAGCCTAGTGGGAACATCTCTTCTAAAGGCCTGTGAAACGCAGTTTCTTTGCAGGCCTGATCTGGCTGAAGTAGGACTTCTGCTCTGGGTGTGCTACTTTGCCCTAGAGCTGAAAGGCACAACGTGCAGGCTTCTTTCCAAAGGGCGAGTTTGGCCCCACAGCATCTTGCTTCCAGCTCTTTGGGAAGCTAAGAAACAACTCGCTCTGCACAGTGCTCTTACAGCCTACCGGGAACATCTCTTCCAAAGACCTGTGAAACGCAGTTTCTTTGCAGGCCTGATCTGGCTGAAGTAGGACTTCTGCTCTGGGTGTGCTACTTTGCCCTAGAGCTGAAAGGCACAACGTGCAGGCTTCTTTCCAAAGGGCGAGTTGGGCCCCACAGCATCTTGCTTCCAGCTCTTTGGGAAGCTAAGAAACAACTCGCTCTGCACAGTGCTCTTACAGCCTAGTGGGAACATCTCTTCCAAAGGCCTGTGAAACGCAGATTCTTTGCAGGCCTGATCTGGCTGAAGTAGGACTTCTGCTCTGGGTGTGCTACTTTGCCCTAGAGCTGAAAGGCACAACGTGCAGGCTTCTTTCCAAAGGGCGAGTTGGGCCCCACAGCATCTTGCTTCCAGCTCTTTGGGAAGCTAAGAAACAACTCGCTCTGCACAGTGCTCTTACAGCCTACCGGGAACATCTCTTCCAAAGGCCTGTGAAACGCAGATTTTTGCAGGCCTGATCTGGCTGAAGTAGGTCTTCTGCTCTGGGTGTGCTACTTTGCCCTAGAGCTGAAAGGCACAACGTGCAGGCTTCTTTCCAAAGGGCGAGTTGGGCCCCACAGCATCTTGCTTCCAGCTCTTTGGGAAGCTAAGAAACAACTCGCTCTGCACAGTGCTCTTACAGCCTAGTGGGAACATCTCTTCTAAAGGCCTGTGAAACGCAGTTTCTTTGCAGGCCTGATCTGGCTGAAGTAGGACTTCTGCTCTGGGTGTGCTACTTTGCCCTAGAGCGGAAAGGCACAACGTGCAGGCTTCTTTCCAAAGGGCGAGTTGGGCCCCACAGCATCTTGCTTCCAGCTCTTTGGGAAGCTAAGAAACAACTCGCTCTGCACAGTGCTCTTACAGCCTACCGGGAACATCTCTTCCAAAGACCTGTGAAACGCAGTTTCTTTGCAGGCCTGATCTGGCTGAAGTAGGACTTCTGCTCTGGGTGTGCTACTTTGCCCTAGAGCTGAAAGGCACAACGTGCAGGCTTCTTTCCAAAGGGCGAGTTGGGCCCCACAGCATCTTGCTTCCAGCTCTTTGGGAAGCTAAGAAACAACTCGCTCTGCACAGTGCTCTTACAGCCTAGTGGGAACATCTCTTCCAAAGGCCTGTGAAACGCAGATTCTTTGCAGGCCTGATCTGGCTGAAGTAGGACTTCTGCTCTGGGTGTGCTACTTTGCCCTAGAGCTGAAAGGCACAACGTGCAGGCTTCTTTCCAAAGGGCGAGTTGGGCCCCACAGCATCTTGCTTCCAGCTCTTTGGGAAGCTAAGAAACAACTCGCTCTGCACAGTGCTCTTACAGCCTAGTGGGAACATCTCTTCCAAAGGCCTGTGAAACGCAGTTTCTTTGCAGGCCTGATGTGGCTGAAGTAGGACTTCTGCTCTGGGTGTGCTACTTTGCCCTAGAGCTGAAAGGCACAACGTGCAGGCTTCTTTCCAAAGGGCGAGTTGGGCCCCACAGCATCTTGCTTCCAGCTCTTTGGGAAGCTAAGAAACAACTCGCTCTGCACAGTGCTCTTACAGCCTACCGGGAACATCTCTTCCAAAGGCCTGTGAAACGCAGATTTTTGCAGGCCTGATCTGGCTGAAGTAGGTCTTCTGCTCTGGGTGTGCTACTTTGCCCTAGAGCTGAAAGGCACAACGTGCAGGCTTCTTTCCAAAGGGCGAGTTGGGCCCCACAGCATCTTGCTTCCAGCTCTTTGGGAAGCTAAGAAACAACTCGCTCTGCACAGTGCTCTTACAGCCTAGTGGGAACATCTCTTCTAAAGGCCTGTGAAACGCAGTTTCTTTGCAGGCCTGATCTGGCTGAAGTAGGACTTCTGCTCTGGGTGTGCTACTTTGCCCTAGAGCGGAAAGGCACAACGTGCAGGCTTCTTTCCAAAGGGCGAGTTGGGCCCCACAGCATCTTGCTTCCAGCTCTTTGGGAAGCTAAGAAACAACTCGCTCTGCACAGTGCTCTTACAGCCTAGTGGGAACATCTCTTCCAAAGGCCTGTGAAACGCAGTTTCTTTGCAGGCCTGATCTGGCTGAAGTAGAACTTCTGCTCTGGGTGTGCTACTTTGCCCTAGAGCTCAAAGGCACAACGTGCAGGCCTCTTTCCAAAGGGCGAGTTGGGCCCCACAGCATCTTGCTTCCAGCTCTTTGGGAAGCTAAGAAACAACTCGCTCTGCACAGTGCTCTTACAGCCTAGTGGGAACATCTCTTCCAAAGGCCTGTGAAACGCAGTTTCTTTGCAGGCCTGATCTGGCTGAAGTAGGACTTCTGCTCTGGGTGTGCTACTTTGCCCTAGAGCTGAAAGGCACAACGTGCAGGCTTCTTTCCAAAGGGCGAGTTGGGCCCCACAGCATCTTGCTTCCAGCTCTTTGGGAAGCTAAGAAACAACTCGCTCTGCACAGTGCTCTTACAGCCTACCGGGAACATCTCTTCCAAAGGCCTGTGAAACGCAGTTTCTTTGCAGGCCTGATCTGGCTGAAGTAGGACTTCTGCTCTGGGTGTGCTACTTTGCCCTAGAGCTGAAAGGCACAACGTGCAGGCTTCTTTCCAAAGGGCGAGTTGGGCCCCACAGCATCTTGCTTCCAGCTCTTTGGGAAGCTAAGAAACAACTCGCTCTGCACAGTGCTCTTACAGCCTACCGGGAACATGTCTTCCAAAGGCCTGTGAAACGCAGTTTCTTTGCAGGCCTGATCTGGCTGAAGTAGGACTTCTGCTCTGGGTGTGCTACTTTGCCCTAGAGCTGAAAGGCACAACGTGCAGGCTTCTTTCCAAAGGGCGAGTTGGGCCCCACAGCATCTTGCTTCCAGCTCTTTGGGAAGCTAAGAAACAACTCGCTCTGCACAGTGCTCTTACAGCCTACCGGGAAAATCTCTTCCAAAGACCTGTGAAACGCAGTTTCTTTGCAGGCCTGATCTGGCTGAAGTAGGACTTCTGCTCTGGGTGTGCTACTTTGCCCTAGAGCTGAAAGGCACAACGTGCAGGCTTCTTTCCAAAGGGCGAGTTGGGCCCCACAGCATCTTGCTTCCAGCTCTTTGGGAAGCTAAGAAACAACTCGCTCTGCACAGTGCTCTTACAGCCTAGTGGGAACATCTCTTCCAAAGGCCTGTGAAACGCAGATTCTTTGCAGGCCTGATCTGGCTGAAGTAGGACTTCTGCTCTGGGTGTGCTACTTTGCCCTAGAGCTGAAAGGCACAACGTGCAGGCTTCTTTCCAAAGGGCGAGTTGGGCCCCACAGCATCTTGCTTCCAGCTCTTTGGGAAGCTAAGAAACAACTCGCTCTGCACAGTGCTCTTAGAGCCTAGTGGGAACATCTCTTCCAAAGGCCTGTGAAACGCAGTTTCTTTGCAGGCCTGATGTGGCTGAAGTAGGACTTCTGCTCTGGGTGTGCTACTTTGCCCTAGAGCGGAAAGGCACAACGTGCAGGCTTCTTTCCAAAGGGCGAGTTGGGCCCCACAGCATCTTGCTTCCAGCTCTTTGGGAAGCTAAGAAACAACTCGCTCTGCACAGTGCTCTTACAGCCTACCGGGAACATCTCTTCCAAAGGCCTGTGAAACGCAGTTTCTTTGCAGGCCTGATCTGGCTGAAGTAGGACTTCTGCTCTGGGTGTGCTACTTTGCCCTAGAGCTGAAAGGCACAACGTGCAGGCTTCTTTCCAAAGGGCGAGTTGGGCCCCACAGCATCTTGCTTCCAGCTCTTTGGGAAGCTAAGAAACAACTCGCTCTGCACAGTGCTCTTACAGCCTACCGGGAACATCTCTTGCAAAGGCCTGTGAAACGCAGTTTCTTTGCAGGCCTGATCTGGCTGAAGTAGGACTTCTGCTCTGGGTGTGCTACTTTGCCCTAGAGCGGAAAGGCACAACGTGCAGGCTTCTTTCCAAAGGGCGAGTTGGGCCCCACAGCATCTTGCTTCCAGCTCTTTGGGAAGCTAAGAAACAACTCGCTCTGCACAGTGCTCTTACAGCCTACCGGGAACATCTCTTCCAAAGGCCTGTGAAACGCAGATTTTTGCAGGCCTGATCTGGCTGAAGTAGGTCTTCTGCTCTGGGTGTGCTACTTTGCCCTAGAGCTGAAAGGCACAACGTGCAGGCTTCTTTCCAAAGGGCGAGTTGGGCCCCACAGCATCTTGCTTCCAGCTCTTTGGGAAGCTAAGAAACAACTCGCTCTGCACAGTGCTCTTACAGCCTAGTGGGAACATCTCTTCTAAAGGCCTGTGAAACGCAGTTTCTTTGCAGGCCTGATCTGGCTGAAGTAGGACTTCTGCTCTGGGTGTGCTACTTTGCCCTAGAGCAGAAAGGCACAACGTGCAGGCTTCTTTCCAAAGGGCGAGTTGGCCCCCACAGCATCTTGCTTCCAGCTCTTTGGGAAGCTAAGAAACAACTCGCTCTGCACAGTGCTCTTACAGCCTAGTGGGAACATCTCTTCCAAAGGCCTGTGAAACGCAGTTTCTTTGCAGGCCTGATCTGGCTGAAGTAGAACTTCTGCTCTGGGTGTGCTACTTTGCCCTAGAGCTCAAAGGCACAACGTGCAGGCTTCTTTCCAAAGGGCGAGTTGGGCCCCACAGCATCTTGCTTCCAGCTCTTTGGGAAGCTAAGAAACAACTCGCTCTGCACAGAGCTCTTACAGCCTAGTGGGAACATCTCTTCCAAAGGCCTGTGAAACGCAGTTTCTTTGCAGGCCTGATCTGGCTGAAGTAGGACTTCTGCTCTGGGTGTGCTACTTTGCCCTAGAGCTGAAAGGCACAACGTGCAGGCTTCTTTCCAAAGGGCGAGTTGGGCCCCACAGCATCTTGCTTCCAGCTCTTTGGGAAGCTAAGAAACAACTCGCTCTGCACAGTGCTCTTACAGCCTACCGGGAACATCTCTTCCAAAGGACTGTGAAACGCAGTTTCTTTGCAGGCCTGATCTGGCTTAAGTAGGACTTCTGCTCTGGGTGTGCTACTTTGCCCTAGAGCTGAAAGGCACAACGTGCAGGCTTCTTTCCAAAGGGCGAGTTGGGCCCCACAGCATCTTGCTTCCAGCTCTTTGGGAAGCTAAGAAACAACTCGCTCTGCACAGTGCTCTTACAGCCTACCGGGAACATCTCTTGCAAAGGCCTGTGAAACGCAGTTTCTTTGCAGGCCTGATCTGGCTGAAGTAGGACTTCTGCTCTGGGTGTGCTACTTTGCCCTAGAGCTGAAAGGCACAACGTGCAGGCTTCTTTCCAAAGGGCGAGTTGGGCCCCACAGCATCTTGCTTCCAGCTCTTTGGGAAGCTAAGAAACAACTCGCTCTGCACAGTGCTCTTACAGCCTACCGGGAACATCTCTTCCAAAGACCTGAGAAACGCAGTTTCTCTGCAGGCCTGATCTGGCTGAAGTAGGACTTCTGCTCTGGGTGTGCTACTTTGCCCTAGAGCTGAAAGGCACAACGTGCAGGCTTCTTTCCAAAGGGCGAGTTGGGCCCCACAGCATCTTGCTTCCAGCTCTTTGGGAAGCTAAGAAACAACTCGCTCTGCACAGTGCTCTTACAGCCTAGTGGGAACATCTCTTCCAAAGGCCTGTGAAACGCAGATTCTTTGCAGGCCTGATCTGGCTGAAGTAGGACTTCTGCTCTGGGTGTGCTACTTTGCCCTAGAGCTGAAAGGCACAACGTGCAGGCTTCTTTCCAAAGGGCGAGTTGGGCCCCACAGCATCTTGCTTCCAGCTCTTTGGGAAGCTAAGAAACAACTCGCTCTGCACAGTGCTCTTACAGCCTACCGGGAACATCTCTTCCAAAGGCCTGTGAAACGCAGTTTCTTTGCAGGCCTGATGTGGCTGAAGTAGGACTTCTGCTCTGGGTGTGCTACTTTGCCCTAGAGCGGAAAGGCACAACGTGCAGGCTTCTTTCCAAAGGGCGAGTTGGGCCCCACAGCATCTTGCTTCCAGCTCTTTGGGAAGCTAAGAAACAACTCGCTCTGCACAGTGCTCTTACAGCCTACCGGGAACATCTCTTCCAAAGGCCTGTGAAACGCAGATTTTTGCAGGCCTGATCTGGCTGAAGTAGGTCTTCTGCTCTGGGTGTGCTACTTTGCCCTAGAGCTGAAAGGCACAACGTGCAGGCTTCTTTCCAAAGGGCGAGTTGGGCCCCACAGCATCTTGCTTCCAGCTCTTTGGGAAGCTAAGAAACAACTCGCTCTGCACAGTGCTCTTACAGCCTAGTGGGAACATCTCTTCTAAAGGCCTGTGAAACGCAGTTTCTTTGCAGGCCTGATCTGGCTGAAGTAGGACTTCTGCTCTGGGTGTGCTACTTTGCCCTAGAGCGGAAAGGCACAACGTGCAGGCTTCTTTCCAAAGGGCGAGTTGGGCCCCACAGCATCTTGCTTCCAGCTCTTTGGGAAGCTAAGAAACAACTCGCTCTGCACAGTGCTCTTACAGCCTAGTGGGAACATCTCTTCCAAAGGCCTGTGAAACGCAGTTTCTTTGCAGGCCTGATCTGGCTGAAGTAGAACTTCTGCTCTGCGTGTGCTACGTTGCCCTAGAGCTCAAAGGCACAACGTGCAGGCTTCTTTCCAAAGGGCGAGTTGGGCCCCACAGCATCTTGCTTCCAGCTCTTTGGGAAGCTAAGAAACAACTCGCTCTGCACAGAGCTCTTACAGCCTAGTGGGAACATCTCTTCCAAAGGCCTGTGAAACGCAGTTTCTTTGCAGGCCTGATCTGGCTGAAGTAGGACTTCTGCTCTGGGTGTGCTACTTTGCCCTAGAGCTGAAAGGCACAACGTGCAGGCTTCTTTCCAAAGGGCGAGTTGGGCCCCACAGCATCTTGCTTCCAGCTCTTTGGGAAGCTAAGAAACAACTCGCTCTGCACAGTGCTCTTACAGCCTACCGGGAACATCTCTTCCAAAGGCCTGTGAAACGCAGTTTCTTTGCAGGCCTGATCTGGCTGAAGTGGGACTTCTGCTCTGGGTGTGCTACTTTGCCCTAGAGCTGAAAGGCACAACGTGCAGGCTTCTTTCCAAAGGGCGAGTTGGGCCCCACAGCATCTTGCTTCCAGCTCTTTGGGAAGCTAAGAAACAACTCGCTCTGCACAGTGCTCTTACAGCCTACCGGGAACATCTCTTCCAAAGGCCTGTGAAACGCAGTTTCTTTGCAGGCCTGATCTGGCTGAAGTAGGACTTCTGCTCTGGGTGTGCTACTTTGCCCTAGAGCGGAAAGGCACAACGTGCAGGCTTCTTTCCAAAGGGCGAGTTGGGCCCCACAGCATCTTGCTTCCAGCTCTTTGGGAAGCTAAGAAACAACTCGCTCTGCACAGTGCTCTTACAGCCTACCGGGAACATCTCTTCCAAAGGCCTGTGAAACGCAGTTTCTTTGCAGGCCTGATCTGGCTGAAGTAGGACTTCTGCTCTGGGTGTGCTACTTTGCCCTAGAGCTGAAAGGCACAACGTGCAGGCTTCTTTCCAAAGGGCGAGTTGGGCCCCACAGCATCTTGCTTCCAGCTCTTTGGGAAGCTAAGAAACAACTCGCTCTGCACAGTGCTCTTACAGCCTACCGGGAACATCTCTTGCAAAGGCCTGTGAAACGCAGTTTCTTTGCAGGCCTGATCTGGCTGAAGTAGGACTTCTGCTCTGGGTGTGCTACTTTGCCCTAGAGCGGAAAGGCACAACGTGCAGGCTTCTTTCCAAAGGGCGAGTTGGGCCCCACAGCATCTTGCTTCCAGCTCTTTGGGAAGCTAAGAAACAACTCGCTCTGCACAGTGCTCTTACAGCCTACCGGGAACATCTCTTCCAAAGGCCTGTGAAACGCAGATTTTTGCAGGCCTGATCTGGCTGAAGTAGGTCTTCTGCTCTGGGTGTGCTACTTTGCCCTAGAGCTGAAAGGCACAACGTGCAGGCTTCTTTCCAAAGGGCGAGTTGGGCCCCACAGCATCTTGCTTCCAGCTCTTTGGGAAGCTAAGAAACAACTCGCTCTGCACAGTGCTCTTACAGCCTAGTGGGAACATCTCTTCTAAAGGCCTGTGAAACGCAGTTTCTTTGCAGGCCTGATCTGGCTGAAGTAGGACTTCTGCTCTGGGTGTGCTACTTTGCCCTAGAGCAGAAAGGCACAACGTGCAGGCTTCTTTCCAAAGGGCGAGTTGGCCCCCACAGCATCTTGCTTCCAGCTCTTTGGGAAGCTAAGAAACAACTCGCTCTGCACAGTGCTCTTACAGCCTAGTGGGAACATCTCTTCCAAAGGCCTGTGAAACGCAGTTTCTTTGCAGGCCTGATCTGGCTGAAGTAGAACTTCTGCTCTGGGTGTGCTACTTTGCCCTAGAGCTCAAAGGCACAACGTGCAGGCTTCTTTCCAAAGGGCGAGTTGGGCCCCACAGCATCTTGCTTCCAGCTCTTTGGGAAGCTAAGAAACAACTCGCTCTGCACAGAGCTCTTACAGCCTAGTGGGAACATCTCTTCCAAAGGCCTGTGAAACGCAGTTTCTTTGCAGGCCTGATCTGGCTGAAGTAGGACTTCTGCTCTGGGTGTGCTACTTTGCCCTAGAGCTGAAAGGCACAACGTGCAGGCTTCTTTCCAAAGGGCGAGTTGGGCCCCACAGCATCTTGCTTCCAGCTCTTTGGGAAGCTAAGAAACAACTCGCTCTGCACAGTGCTCTTACAGCCTACCGGGAACATCTCTTCCAAAGGACTGTGAAACGCAGTTTCTTTGCAGGCCTGATCTGGCTTAAGTAGGACTTCTGCTCTGGGTGTGCTACTTTGCCCTAGAGCTGAAAGGCACAACGTGCAGGCTTCTTTCCAAAGGGCGAGTTGGGCCCCACAGCATCTTGCTTCCAGCTCTTTGGGAAGCTAAGAAACAACTCGCTCTGCACAGTGCTCTTACAGCCTACCGGGAACATCTCTTGCAAAGGCCTGTGAAACGCAGTTTCTTTGCAGGCCTGATCTGGCTGAAGTAGGACTTCTGCTCTGGGTGTGCTACTTTGCCCTAGAGCTGAAAGGCACAACGTGCAGGCTTCTTTCCAAAGGGCGAGTTGGGCCCCACAGCATCTTGCTTCCAGCTCTTTGGGAAGCTAAGAAACAACTCGCTCTGCACAGTGCTCTTACAGCCTACCGGGAACATCTCTTCCAAAGACCTGAGAAACGCAGTTTCTCTGCAGGCCTGATCTGGCTGAAGTAGGACTTCTGCTCTGGGTGTGCTACTTTGCCCTAGAGCTGAAAGGCACAACGTGCAGGCTTCTTTCCAAAGGGCGAGTTGGGCCCCACAGCATCTTGCTTCCAGCTCTTTGGGAAGCTAAGAAACAACTCGCTCTGCACAGTGCTCTTACAGCCTAGTGGGAACATCTCTTCCAAAGGCCTGTGAAACGCAGATTCTTTGCAGGCCTGATCTGGCTGAAGTAGGACTTCTGCTCTGGGTGTGCTACTTTGCCCTAGAGCTGAAAGGCACAACGTGCAGGCTTCTTTCCAAAGGGCGAGTTGGGCCCCACAGCATCTTGCTTCCAGCTCTTTGGGAAGCTAAGAAACAACTCGCTCTGCACAGTGCTCTTACAGCCTACCGGGAACATCTCTTCCAAAGGCCTGTGAAACGCAGTTTCTTTGCAGGCCTGATGTGGCTGAAGTAGGACTTCTGCTCTGGGTGTGCTACTTTGCCCTAGAGCGGAAAGGCACAACGTGCAGGCTTCTTTCCAAAGGGCGAGTTGGGCCCCACAGCATCTTGCTTCCAGCTCTTTGGGAAGCTAAGAAACAACTCGCTCTGCACAGTGCTCTTACAGCCTACCGGGAACATCTCTTCCAAAGGCCTGTGAAACGCAGATTTTTGCAGGCCTGATCTGGCTGAAGTAGGTCTTCTGCTCTGGGTGTGCTACTTTGCCCTAGAGCTGAAAGGCACAACGTGCAGGCTTCTTTCCAAAGGGCGAGTTGGGCCCCACAGCATCTTGCTTCCAGCTCTTTGGGAAGCTAAGAAACAACTCGCTCTGCACAGTGCTCTTACAGCCTAGTGGGAACATCTCTTCTAAAGGCCTGTGAAACGCAGTTTCTTTGCAGGCCTGATCTGGCTGAAGTAGGACTTCTGCTCTGGGTGTGCTACTTTGCCCTAGAGCGGAAAGGCACAACGTGCAGGCTTCTTTCCAAAGGGCGAGTTGGGCCCCACAGCATCTTGCTTCCAGCTCTTTGGGAAGCTAAGAAACAACTCGCTCTGCACAGTGCTCTTACAGCCTAGTGGGAACATCTCTTCCAAAGGCCTGTGAAACGCAGTTTCTTTGCAGGCCTGATCTGGCTGAAGTAGAACTTCTGCTCTGCGTGTGCTACGTTGCCCTAGAGCTCAAAGGCACAACGTGCAGGCTTCTTTCCAAAGGGCGAGTTGGGCCCCACAGCATCTTGCTTCCAGCTCTTTGGGAAGCTAAGAAACAACTCGCTCTGCACAGAGCTCTTACAGCCTAGTGGGAACATCTCTTCCAAAGGCCTGTGAAACGCAGTTTCTTTGCAGGCCTGATCTGGCTGAAGTAGGACTTCTGCTCTGGGTGTGCTACTTTGCCCTAGAGCTGAAAGGCACAACGTGCAGGCTTCTTTCCAAAGGGCGAGTTGGGCCCCACAGCATCTTGCTTCCAGCTCTTTGGGAAGCTAAGAAACAACTCGCTCTGCACAGTGCTCTTACAGCCTACCGGGAACATCTCTTCCAAAGGCCTGTGAAACGCAGTTTCTTTGCAGGCCTGATCTGGCTGAAGTGGGACTTCTGCTCTGGGTGTGCTACTTTGCCCTAGAGCTGAAAGGCACAACGTGCAGGCTTCTTTCCAAAGGGCGAGTTGGGCCCCACAGCATCTTGCTTCCAGCTCTTTGGGAAGCTAAGAAACAACTCGCTCTGCACAGTGCTCTTACAGCCTACCGGGAACATCTCTTCCAAAGGCCTGTGAAACGCAGTTTCTTTGCAGGCCTGATCTGGCTGAAGTAGGACTTCTGCTCTGGGTGTGCTACTTTGCCCTAGAGCTGAAAGGCACAACGTGCAGGCTTCTTTCCAAAGGGCGAGTTGGGCCCCACAGCATCTTGCTTCCAGCTCTTGGGGAAGCTAAGAAACCACTCGCTCTGCACAGTGCTCTTACAGCCTAGTGGGAACATCTCTTCCAAAGGCCTGTGAAACGCAGATTCTTTGCAGGCCTGATCTGGCTGAAGTAGGACTTCTGCTCTGGGTGTGCTACTTTGCCCTAGAGCTGAAAGGCACAACGTGCAGGCTTCTTTCCAAAGGGCGAGTTGGGCCCCACAGCATCTTGCTTCCAGCTCTTTGGGAAGCTAAGAAACAACTCGCTCTGCACAGTGCTCTTACAGCCTACCGGGAACATCTCTTCTAAAGGCCTGTGAAACGCAGTTTCTTTGCAGGCCTGATCTGGCTGAAGTAGGACTTCTGCTCTGGGTGTGCTACTTTGCCCTAGAGCTGAAAGGCACAACGTGCAGGCTTCTTTCCAAAGGGCGAGTTGGGCCCCACAGCATCTTGCTTCCAGCTCTTTGGGAAGCTAAGAAACAACTCGCTCTGCACAGTGCTCTTACAGCCTACCGGAAATATCTCTTCCAAAGGCCTGTGAAACGCAGTTTCTTTGCAGGCCTGATCTGGCTGAAGTAGGACTTCTGCTCTGGGTGTGCTACTTTGCCCTAGAGCTGAAAGGCACAAGGTGCAGGCTTCTTTCCGAAGGGCGAGTTGGGCCCCACAGCATCTTGCTTCCAGCTCTTTGGGAAGCTAAGAAACAACTCGCTCTGCACAGTGCTCTTACAGCCTAGTGGGAACATCTCTTCCAAAGGCCTGTGAAACGCAGTTTCTTTGCAGGCCTGCTCTGGCTGAAGTAGGACTTCTGCTCTGGGTGTGCTACTTTGCCCTGGAGCTGAAAGGCACAACGTGCAGGCTTCTTTCCAAAGGGCGAGTTGGGCCCCACAGCATCTTGCTTCCAGCTCTTTGGGAAGCTAAGAAACAACTCGCTCTGCACAGTGCTCTTACAGCCTACCGGGAACATCTCTTCCAAAGGCCTGTGAAACACAGTTTCTTTGCAGGCCTGATCTGGCTGAAGTAGGACTTCTGCTCTGGGTGTGCTACTTTGCCCTAGAGCTGAAAGGCACAACGTGCAGGCTTCTTTCCAAAGGGCGAGTTGGGCCCCACAGCATCTTGCTTCCAGCTCTTTGGGAAGCTAAGAAACCACTCGCTCTGCACAGTGCTCTTACAGCCTACCGGGAACATCTCTTCCAAAGGCCTGTGAAACGCAGTTTCTTTGCAGGCCTGATCTGGCTGAAGTAGGACTTCTGCTCTGGGTGTGCTACTTTGCCCTAGAGCTGAAAGGCACAACGTGCAGGCTTCTTTCCAAACGGCGAGTTGGGCCCCACAGCATCTTGCTTCCAGCTCTTTGGGAAGCTAAGAAACAACTCGCTCTGCACAGTGCTCTTACAGCCTAGTGGGAACATCTCTTCCAAAGGCCTGTGAAACGCAGATTCTTTGCAGGCCTGATCTGGCTGAAGTAGGACTTCTGCTCTGGGTGTGCTACTTTGCCCTAGAGCTGAAAGGCACAACGTGCAGGCTTCTTTCCAAAGGGCGAGGTGGGCCCCACAGCATCTTGCTTCCAGCTCTTTGGGAACCTAAGAAACAACTCTCTCTGCACAGTGCTCTTACAGCCTACGGGGAACATGTCTTCCAAAGGCCTGTGAAACGCAGTTTCTTTGCAGGCCTGATCTGGCTGAAGTAGGACTTCTGCTCTGGGTGTGCTACTTTGCCCTAGAGCTGAAAGGCACAACGTGCAGGCTTCTTTCCAAAGGGCGAGTTGGGCCCCACAGCATCTTGCTTCCAGCTCTTTGGGAAGCTAAGAAACAACTCGCTCTGCACAGTGCTCTTACAGCCTACGGGGAACATCTATTCCAAAGGCCTGTGAAACGCAGTTTCTTTGCAGGCCTGATCTGGCTGAAGTAGGACTTCTGCTCTGGGTGTGCTACTTTGGCCTAGAGCTGAAAGTCACAACGTGCAGGCTTCTTTCCAAAGGGCGAGTTGGGCCCCACAGCATCTTGCTTCCAGCTCTTTGGGAAGCTAAGAAACAACTCGCTCTGCACAGTGCTCTTACAGCCTACCGGGAACATCTCTTCCAAAGGCCTGTGAAACGCAGTTTCTTTGCAGGCGTGATCTGGCTGAAGTAGGACTTCTGCTCTGGGTGTGCTACTTTGCCCTAGAGCTGAAAGGCACAACGTGCAGGCTTCTTTCCAAAGGGCGAGTTGGGCCCCACAGCATCTTGCTTCCAGCTCTTTGGGAAGCTAAGAAACAACTCGCTCTGCACAGTGCTCTTACAGCCTAGTGGGAACATCTCTTCCAAAGGCCTGTGAAACGCAGTTTCTTTGCAGGCCTGATCTTGCTGAAGTAGGACTTCTGCTCTGGGTGTGCTACTTTGCCCTAGAGCTGAAAGGCACAACGTGCAGGCTTCTTTCCAAAGGGCGAGTTGGGCCCCACAGCATCTTGCTTCCAGCTCTTTGGGAAGCTAAGAAACCACTCGCTCTGCACAGTGCTCTTACAGCCTAGTGGGAACATCTCTTCCAAAGGCCTGTGAAACGCAGTTTCTTTGCAGGCCTGATCTGGCTGAAGTAGGACTTCTGCTCTGGGTGTGCTACTTTGCCCTAGAGCTGAAAGGCACAACGTGCAGTCTTCTTTCCAAAGGGCGAGTTGGGCCCCAAGGCATCTAGCTTCCAGCTCTTTGGGAAGCTAAGAAACAACTCGCTCTGCACAGTGCTCTTACAGCCTAGTGGGAACATCTCTTCCAAAGGCCTGTGAAACGCAGTTTCTTTGCAGGCCTGATCTGGCTGAAGTAGGACTTCTGCTCTGGGTGTGCTACTTTGCCCTAGAGCGGAAAGGCACAACGTGCAGGCTTCTTTCCAAAGGGCGAGTTGGGCCCCACAGCATCTTGCTTCCACCTCTTTGGGAAGCTAAGAAACAACTCGCTCTGCACAGTGCTCTTACAGCCTACGGGGAACATGTCTTCCAAAGGCCTGTGAAACGCAGTTTCTTTGCAGGCCTGATCTGGCTGAAGTAGGACTTCTGCTCTGGGTGTGCTACTTTGCCCTAGAGCTGAAAGGCACAACGTGCAGGCTTCTTTCCAAAGGGCGAGTTGGGCCCCACAGCATCTTGCTTCCAGCTCTTTGGGAAGCTAAGAAACCACTCGCTCTGCACAGTGCTCTTACAGCCTAGTGGGAACATCTCTTCCAAAGGCCTGTGAAACGCAGTTTCTTTGCAGGCCTGATCTGGCTGAAGTAGGACTTCTGCTCTGGGTGTGCTACTTTGCCCTAGAGCTGAAAGGCACAACGTGCAGTCTTCTTTCCAAAGGGCGAGTTGGGCCCCAAGGCATCTAGCTTCCAGCTCTTTGGGAAGCTAAGAAACAACTCGCTCTGCACAGTGCTCTTACAGCCTAGTGGGAACATCTCTTCCAAAGGCCTGTGAAACGCAGTTTCTTTGCAGGCCTGATCTGGCTGAAGTAGGACTTCTGCTCTGGGTGTGCTACTTTGCCCTAGAGCGGAAAGGCACAACGTGCAGGCTTCTTTCCAAAGGGCGAGTTGGGCCCCACAGCATCTTGCTTCCACCTCTTTGGGAAGCTAAGAAACAACTCGCTCTGCACAGTGCTCTTACAGCCTACCGGGAACATCTCTCCCAAAGGCCTGTGAAACGCAGTTTCTTTGCAGGCCTGATCTGGCTGAAGTAGGACTTCTGCTCTGGGTGTGCTACTTTGACCTAGAGCTGAAAGGCACAACGTGCAGGCTTCTTTCCAAAGGGCGAGTTGGGCCCCACAGCATCTTGCTTCCAGCTCTTTGGGAAGCTAAGAAACAACTCGCTCTGCACAGTGCTCTTACAGCCTACCAGGAACATCTCTTCCAAAGGCCTGTGAAACGCAGTTTCTTTGCAGGCCTGATCTGGCTGAAGTAGGACTTCTGCTCTGGGTGTGCTACTTTGCCCTAGAGCGGAAAGGCACAACGTGCAGGCTTCTTTCCAAAGGGCGAGTTGGGCCCCACAGCATCTTGCTTCCAGCTCTTTGGGAAGCTAAGAAACAACTCGCTCTGCACAGTGCTCTTACAGCCTACGGGGAACATCTCTTCTAAAGGCCTGTGAAACGCAGTTTCTTTGCAGGCCTGATCTGGCTGAAGTAGGACTTCTGCTCTGGGTGGGCTACTTTGCCCTAGAGCTGAAAGGCACAACGTGCAGGCTTCTTTCCAAAGGGCGAGTTGGGCCCCACAGCATCCTGCTTCCAGCTCTTTGGGAAGGTAAGAAACAACTCGCTCTGCACAGTGCTCTTACAGCCTACCGGGAACATCTCTTCCAAAGGCCTGTGAAACGCAGTTTCTTTGCAGGCCTGATCTGGCTGAAGTATGACTTCTGCTCTGGGTGTGCTACTTTGCCCTAGAGCTGAAAGGCACAACGTGCAGGCTTCTTTCCAAAGGGCGAGTTGGGCCCCACAGCATCTTGCTTCCAGCTCTTTGGGAAGCTAAGAAACCACTCGCTCTGCACAGTGCTCTTACAGCCTAGTGGGAACATCTCTTCCAAAGGCCTGTGAAACGCAGTTTCTTTGCAGGCCTGATCTGGCTGAAGTAGGACTTCTGCTCTGGGTGTGCTACTTTGCCCTAGAGCTCAAAGGCACAACGTGCAGGCTTCTTTCCAAAGGGCGAGTTGGGCCCCACAGCATCTTGCTTACAGCTCTTTGGGAAGCTAAGAAACAACTCGCTCTGCACAGTGCTCTTACAGCCTAGTGGGAACATCTCTTCCAAAGGCCTGTGAAACGCAGTTTCTTTGCAGGCCTGATCTGGCTGAAGTAGGACTTCTGCTCTGGGTGTGCTACTTTGCCCTAGAGCGGAAAGGCACAACGTGCAGGCTTCTTTCCAAAGGGCGAGTTGGGCCCCACAGCATCTTGCTTCCAGCTCTTTGGGAAGCTAAGAAACCACTCGCTCTGCACAGTGCTCTTACAGCCTACCGGGAACATGTCTTCCAAAGGCCTGTGAAACGCAGTTTTTTGCAGGCCTGATCTGGCTGAAGTAGGACTTCTGCTCTGGGTGTGCTACTTTGCCCTAGAGCTGAAAGGCACAACGTGCAGGCTTCTTTCCAAAGGGCGAGTTGGGCCCCACAGCATCTTGCTTCCAGCTCTTTGGGAAGCTAAGAAACAACTCGCTCTGCACAGTGCTCTTACAGCCTAGTGGGTACATCACTTCCAAAGGCCTGTGAAACGCAGTTTCTTTACAGGCCTGATCTGGCTGAAGTAGGACTTCTGCTCTGGGTGTGCTACTTTGCCCTAGAGCTGAAAGGCACAACGTGCAGGCTTCTTTCCAAAGGGCGAGTTGGCCCGCACAGCATCTTGCTTCCAGCTCTTATGGAAGGTAAGAAACAACTCGCTCTGCACAGTGCTCTTACAGCCTACCGGGAACATGTCTTCCAAAGGCCTGTGAAACGCAGTTTCTTTGCAGGCCTGATCTGGCTGAAGTAGGACTTCTGCTCTGGGTGTGCTACTTTGCCCTAGAGCTGAAAGGCACAACGTGCAGGCTTCTTTCCAAAGGGCGAGTTGGGCCCCACAGCATCTTGCTTCCAGCTCTTTGGGAAGCTAAGAAACCACTCGCTCTGCACAGTGCTCTTACAGCCTAGTGGGAACATCTCTTCCAAAGGCCTGTGAAACGCAGTTTCTTTGCAGGCCTGATCTGGCTGAAGTAGGACTTCTGCTCTGGGTGTGCTACTTTGCCCTAGAGCTGAAAGGCACAACGTGCAGGCTTCTTTCCAAAGGGCGAGTTGGCCCGCACAGCATCTTGCTTCCAGCTCTTATGGAAGGTAAGAAACAACTCGCTCTGCACAGTGCTCTTACAGCCTACCGGGAACATGTCTTCCAAAGGCCTGTGAAACGCAGTTTCTTTGCAGGCCTGATCTGGCTGAAGTAGGACTTCTGCTCTGGGTGTGCTACTTTGCCCTAGAGCTGAAAGGCACAACGTGCAGGCTTCTTTCCAAAGGGCGAGTTGGGCCCCACAGCATCTTGCTTCCAGCTCTTTGGGAAGCTAAGAAACCACTCGCTCTGCACAGTGCTCTTACAGCCTAGTGGGAACATCTCTTCCAAAGGCCTGTGAAACGCAGTTTCTTTGCAGGCCTGATCTGGCTGAAGTAGGACTTCTGCTCTGGGTGTGCTACTTTGCCCTAGAGCGGAAAGGCACAACGTGCAGGCTTCTTTCCAAAGGGCGAGTTGGGCCCCACAGCATCTTGCTTCCAGCTCTTTGGGAAGCTAAGAAACAACTCGCTCTGCACAGTGCTCTTACAGCCTAGTGGGAACATCTCTTCCAAAGGCCTGTGAAACGCAGTTTCTTTGCAGGCCTGATCTGGCTGAAGTAGGACTTCTGCTCTGGGTGTGCTACTTTGCCCTAGAGCTGAAAGGCACAACGTGCAGGCTTCTTTCCAAAGGGCGAGTTGGGCCCCACAGCATCTTGCTTCCAGCTCTTTGGGAAGCTAAGAAACAACTCGCTCTGCACAGTGCTCTTACAGCCTAGTGGGAACATCTCTTCCAAAGGCCTGTGAAACGCAGTTTCTTTGCAGGCCTGATCTGGCTGAAGTAGGACTACTGCTCTGGGTGTGCTACTTTGCCCTAGAGCTGAAAGGCACAACGTGCAGGCTTCTTTCCAAAGGGCGAGTTGGGCCCCACAGCATCTTGCTTCCAGCTCTTTGGGAAGCTAAGAAACAACTCGCTCTGCACAGTGCTCTTACAGCCTTCCGGGAACATGTCTTCCAAAGGCCTGTGAAACGCAGTTTCTTTGCAGGCCTGATCTGGCTGAAGTAGGACTTCTGCTCTGGGTGTGCTACTTTGCCCTAGAGCTGAAAGGCACAACGTGCAGGCTTCTTTCCGAAGGGCGAGTTGGGCCCCACAGCATCTTGCTTCCAGCTCTTCGGGAAGCTAAGACACATCTCGCTCTGCAGAGTGCTCTTACAGCCTACCAGGAACATGTCTTCCAAAGGCCTGTGAAACGCAGTTTCTTTGCAGGCCTGATCTGGCTGAAGTAGAACTTCTGCTCTGGGTGTGCTACTTTGCCCTGGAGCTGAAAGGCACAACGTGCAGGCGTCTTTCCAAAGGGCGATTTGGACCCCACAGCATCTTGCTTCCAGCTCTTTGGGAAGCTAAAAAACAACTCGCTCTGCACAGTGCTCTTACAGCCTACCGGGAACATGTCTTCCAAAGGCCTGTGAAACGCAGTTTCTTTGCAGGCCAGATCTGGCTGAAGTAGGACTTCTGCTCTGGGTGTGCTACTTTGCCCTAGAGCTGAAAGGCACAACGTGCAGGCTTCTTTCCAAATGGCGAGTTGGGCCCCACAGCATCTTGCTTCCAGCTCTTTGGGAAGCTAAGAAACCACTCTCTCTGCACAGTGCTCTTACAGCCTACCGGGAACATCTCTTCCAAAGGCCTGTGAAACGCAGTTTCTTTGCAGGCCTGATCTGGCTGAAGTAGGACTTCTGCTCTGGGTGTGCTACTTTGCCCTAGAGCTGAAAGGCACAACGTGCAGGCTTCTTTCCAAAGGGCGAGTTGGGCCCCACAGCATCTTGCTTCCAGCTCTTGGGGAAGCTAAGAAACAACTCGCTCTGCACAGTGCTCTTACAGCCTACCGGGAACATGTCTTCCAAAGGCCTGTGAAACGCAGTTTCTTTGCAGGCCTGATCTGGCTGAAGTAGGACTTCTGCTCTGGGTGTGCTACTTTGCCCTAGAGCTGAAAGGCACAACGTGCAGGCTTCTTTCCAAAGGGCGAGTTGGGCCCCACAGCATCTTGCTTCCAGCTCTTTGGGAAGCTAAGAAACAACTCGCTCTGCACAGTGCTCTTACAGCCTACCGGGAACATCTCTTACAAAGGCCTGTGAAACGCAGTTTCTTTGCAGGCCTGATCTGGCTGAAGTAGGACTCCTGCTCTGGGTTTGCTACATTGCCCTAGAGCTGAAAGGCACAACGTGCAGGCTTCTTTACAATGGGCGAGTTGGGCCCCACAGCATCTTGCTCCCAGCTCTTTGGGAAGCTAAGAAACCACTCGCTCTGCACAGTGCTCTTACAGCCTACCGGGAACATCTCTTCCAAAGGCCTGTGAAACGCAGTTTCTTTGCAGGCCTGATCTGGCTGAAGTAGGACTTCTGCTCTGGGTGTGCTACTTTGCCCTAG
Organism: Equus caballus; assembly: GCF_041296265.1. Lineage (NCBI taxonomy): Eukaryota > Metazoa > Chordata > Mammalia > Perissodactyla > Equidae > Equus > Equus caballus. The sequence goes on along the minus strand of NW_027222343.1, from coordinate 4,157,620 downwards.
AGCTCAAAGGCACAACGTGCAGGCTTCTTTCCAAACGGCGAGTTGGGCCCCACAGCATCTTGCTTCCAGCTCTTTGGGAAGCTAAGAAACAACTCGCTCTGCACAGTGCTCTTACAGCATACCGGGAACATGTCTTCCAAAGGCCTGTGAAACGCAGTTTCTTTGCAGGCCTGATCTGGCTTAAGTAGGACTTCTGCTCTGGGTGTGCTACTTTGCCCTAGAGCTGAAAGGCACAACGTGCAGGCTTCTTTCCAAAGGGCGAGTTGGGCCCCACAGCATCTTGCTTCCAGCTCTTGGGGAAGCTAAGAAACAACTCGCTCTGCACAGTGCTCTTACAGCCTACCGGGAACATCTCTTCCAAAGGCCTGTGAAACGCAGTTTCTTTGCAGGCCTGATCTGGCTGAAGTAGGACTTCTGCTCTGGGTGTGCTACTTTGCCCTAGAGCGGAAAGGCACAACGTGCAGGCTTCTTTCCAAAGGGCGAGTTGGGCCCCACAGCATCTTGCTTCCAGCGCTTTGGGAAGCTAAGAAACAACTCGCTCTGCACAGTGCTCTTACAACCTAGTGGGAACATCTCTTCCAAAGGCCTGTGAAACGCAGTTTCTTTGCAGGCCTGATCTGGCTGAAGTAGGACTTCTGCTCTGGGTGTGCTACTTTGCCCTAGAGCTGAAAGGCACAACGTTCAGGCTTCTTTCCAAAGGGCGAGTTGGGCCCCACAGCATCTTGCTTCCAGCGCTTTGGGAAGCTAAGAAACAACTCGCTCTGCACAGTGCTCTTACAGCCTAGTGGGAACATCTCTTCCAAAGGCCTGTGAAACGCAGTTTCTTTGCAGGCCTGATCTGGCTGAAGTAGGACTTCTGCTCTGGGTGTGCTACTTTGCCCTAGAGCGGAAAGGCACAACGTGCAGGCTTCTTTCCAAAGGGCGAATTGGGCCCCACAGCATCTTGCTTCCAGCTCGTTGGGAAGCTAAGAAACAACTCGCTCTGCACAGTGCTCTTACAGCCTACCGGGAACATGTCTTCCAAAGGCCTGTGAAACGCAGTTTCTTTGCAGGCCTGATCTGGCTGAAGTAGGACTTCTGCTCTGGGTGTGCTACTTTGCCCAGAGCTGAAAGGCACAACGTGCAGGCTTCTTTCCAAAAGGCGAGTTGGGCCCCACAGCATCTTGCTTCCAGCTCTTTGGGAACCTAAGAAACAACTCGCTCTGCACAGTGCTCTTACAGCCTACCGGGAACGTCACTTCCAAAGGCCTGTGAAACGCAGTTTCTTTGCAGGCCTGATCTGGCTGAAGTAGGACTTCTGCTCTGGGTGTGCTACTTTGCCCTAGAGCTGAAAGGCACAACGTGAAGGCTTCTTTCCAAAGGGCGAGTTGGGCCCCACAGCATCTTGCTTCCATCCCTTTGGGAAGCTAAGAAACCACTCGCTCTGCACAGTGCTCTTACAGCCTACCGGGAACATCTCTTCCAAAGGCCTGTGAAATGCAGTTTCTTTGCAGGCCTGATCTGGCTGAAGTAGGACTTCTGCTCTGGGTGTGCTACTTTGCCCTAGAGCGGAAAGGCACAACGTGCAGGCTTCTTTCCAAAGGGCGAATTGGGCCCCACAGCATCTTGCTTCCAGCTCTTTGGGAAGCTAAGAAACAACTCGCTCTGTACAGTGCTCTTACAGCCTACCGGGAACATCTCTTCCAAAGGCCTGTGAAACGCAGTTTCTTTGCAGGCCTGATCTGGCTGAAGTAGGACTTCTGCTCTGGGTGTGCTACTTTGCCCTAGAGCTGAAAGGCGCAACGTGCAGGCTTCTTTGCAAAGGGCGAGTTGGGCCCCACAGCATCTTGCTTCCAGCTCTTTGGGAAGCTAAGAAACAACTCGCTCTGCACAGTGCTCTTACAGCCTAGTGGGAACATCACTTCCAAAGGCCTGTGAAACGCAGTTTCTTTGCAGGCGTGATCTGGCTGAAGTAGGACTTCTGCTCTGGGTGTGCTACTTTGCCCTAGAGCTGAAAGGCACAACGTGCAGGCTTCTTTCCAAAGGGCGAGTTGGGCCCCACAGCATCTTGCTTCCAGCTCTTTGGGAAGCTAAGAAACAACTCGCTCTGCACAGTGCTCTTACAGCCTACCGGGAACATCTCTTCCAAAGGCCTGTGAAACGCACTTTCTTTGCAGGCCTGATCTGGCTGAAGTAGAACTTCTGCTCTGGGTGTGCTACTTTGCCCTAGAGCAGAAAGGCACAACGTGCAGGCTTCTTTCCAAAGGGCGAGTTGGGCCCCACAGCATCTTGCTTCCAGCTCTTTGGGAAGCTAAGAAACAACTCGCTGTTGCCCAGTGCTCTTACAGCCTACCGGGAACATCTCTTCCAAAGGCCTGTGAAACGCAGTTTCTTTGCAGGCCTTATCTGGCTGAAGTAGGACTTCTGCTCTGGGTGTGCTACTTTGCCCTAGAGCTGAAAGGCACAACGTGCAGGCTTCTTTCCAAAGGGCGAGTTGGGCCCCACAGCATCTTGCTTCCAGCGCTTTGGGAAGCTAAGAAACAACTCGCTCTGCACAGTGCTCTTACAGCCTACGGGGAACATCTCTTCCAAAGGCCTGTGAAACGCAGTTTCTTTGCAGGCCTGATCTGGCTGAAGTAGGACTTCTGCTCTGGGTGTGCTACTTTGCCCTAGAGCTGAAAGGCACAACGTGCAGGCTTCTTTCCAAAGGGCGAGTTGGGCCCCACAGCATCTTGCTTCCAGCTCTTTGGGAAGCTAAGAAACAACTCGCTCTGCACAGTGCTCTTACAGCCTAGTGGGAACATCTCTTCCAAAGGCCTGTGAAACGCAGTTTCTTTGCAGGCCTGATCTGGCTGAAGTAGGACTTCTGCTCTGGGTGTGCTACTTTGCCCTAGAGCGGAAAGGCACAACGTGCAGGCTTCTTTCCAAAGGGCGAATTGGGCCCCACAGCATCTTGCTTCCAGCTCGTTGGGAAGCTAAGAAACAACTCGCTCTGCACAGTGCTCTTACAGCCTACCGGGAACATCTCTTCCAAAGGCCTGTGAAACGCAGTTTCTTTGCAGGCCTGATCTGGCTGAAGTAGGACTTCTGCTCTGGGTGTGCTACTTTGCCCAGAGCTGAAAGGCACAACGTGCAGGCTTCTTTCCAAAGGGCGAGTTGGGCCCCACAGCATCTTGCTTCCAGCTCTTTGGGAAGCTAAGAAACAACTCGCTCTGCACAGTGCTCTTACAGCCTACCGGGAAGATCTCCTCCAAAGGCCTGTGAAACGCAGTTTCTTTGCAGGCCTGATCTGGCTGAAGTATGACTTCTGCTCTGGGTGTGCTACTTTGCCCTAGAGCTGAAAGGCACAACGTGCAGGCTTCTTTCCAAAGGGCGAGTTGGGCCCCACAGCATCTTGCTTCCAGCTCTTGGGGAAGCTAAGAAACCACTCGCTCTGCACAGTGCTCTTACAGCCTACCGGGAACATCTCTTCCAAAGGCCTGTGAAACGCAGTTTCTTTGCAGGCCTGATCTGGCTGAAGTAGGACTTCTGCTCTGGGTGTGCTACTTTGCCCTGGAGCTGAAAGGCACAACGTGCGGGCTTCTTTCCAAAGGGCGAGTTGGGCCCCACAGCATCTTGCTTCCAGCTCTTTGGGAACCTAAGAAACAACTCGCTCTGCACAGTGCTCTTACAGCCTACCGGGAACATGTCTTCCAAAGGCCTGTGAAACGCAGTTTCTTTGCAGGCCTGATCTGGCTGAAGTAGGACTTCTGCTCTGGGTGTGCTACTTTGCCCTGGAGCTGAAAGGCACAACGTGCAGGCTTCTTTCCAAAAGGCGAGTTGGGCCCCACAGGATCTTGCTTCCAGCTCTTTGGGAACCTAAGAAACAACTCGCTCTGCACAGTGCTCTTACAGCCTACCGGGAACGTCACTTCCAAAGGCCTGTGAAACGCAGTTTCTTTGCAGGCCTGATCTGGCTGAAGTAGGACTTCTGCTCTGGGTGTGCTACTTTGCCCTAGAGCTGAAAGGCACAACGTGCAGGCTTCTTTCCAAAGGGCGAGTTGGGCCCCACAGCATCTTGCTTCCAGCTCTTTGGGAAGCTAAGAAACAACTCGCTCTGCACAGTGCTCTTACAGCCTACCGGGAACATCTCTTCCAAAGGCCTGTGAAACGCAGTTTCTTTGCAGGCCTGATCTGGCTGAAGTAGGACTTCTGCTCTGGGTGTGCTACTTTGCCCTAGAGCGGAAAGGCACAACGTGCAGGCTTCTTTCCAAAGGGCGAATTGGGCCCCACAGCATCTTGCTTCCAGCTCTTTGGGAAGCTAAGAAACAACTCGCTCTGCACAGTGCTCTTACAGCCTACCGGGAACATGTCTTCCAAAGGCCTGTGAAACGCAGTTTCTTTGCAGGCCTGATCTGGCTGAAGTAGTACTTCTGCTCTGGGTGTGCTACTTTGCCCTAGAGCGGAAAGGCACAACGTGCAGGCTTCTTTCCAAAGGGCGAGTTGGGCCCCACAGCATCTTGCTTCCAGCTCTTTGGGAAGCTAAGAAACAACTCGCTCTGCACAGTGCTCTTACAGCCTCCCGGGAACATGTCTTCCAAAGGCCTGTGAAACGCCGTTTCTTTGCAGGCCTGATCTGGCTGAAGTAGGACTTCTGCTCTGGGTGTGCTACTTTGCCCTAGAGCTGAAAGGCACAAGGTGCAGGCTTCTTTCCAAAGGGCGAGTTGGGCCCCACATCATCTTGCTTCCAGCTCTTGGGGAAGCTAAGAAACAACTCGCTCTGCACAGTGCTCTTACAGCCTACCGGGAACATCTCTTCCAAAGGCCTGTGAAACGCAGTTTCTTTGCAGGCCTGCTCTGGCTGAAGTAGGACTTCTGCTCTGGGTGTGCTACTTTGCCCTAGAGCTGAAAGGCACAACGTGCAGGCTTCTTTCCAAAGGGCGAGTTGGGCCCCACAGCATCTTGCTTCCAGCTCTTTGGGAAGCTAAGACACAACTCGCTCTGCAGAGTGCTCTTACAGCCTACCTGGAACATGTCTTCCAAAGGCCTGTGAAACGCAGTTTCTTTGCAGGCCTGATCTGGCTGAAGTAGGACTTCTGCTCTGGGTGTGCTACTTTGCCCTGGAGCTGAAAGGCACAACGTGCAGGCTCTTTCCAAAGGGCGAGTTGGGCCCCACAGCATCTTGCTTCCATCTCTTTGGGAACCTAAGAAACAACTCGCTCTGCAGAGTGCTCTTACAGCCTACCGGGAACGTCACTTCCAAAGGCCTGTGAAACGCAGTTTCTTTGCAGCCCTGATCTGGCTGAAGTAGGACTTTTGCTCTGGGTGTGATACTTTGCCCTAGAGCTGAAAGGCACAACGTGCAGGCTTCTTTCCAAAGGGCGAGTTGGGCCCCACAGCATCTTGCTTCCAGCTGTTTGGGAAGCTAAGAAACCACTCGCTCTGCACAGTGCTCTTACAGCCTACAGGGAACATCTCTTCCAAAGGCCTGTGAAGCGCAGTTTCTTTGCAGGCCTGATCTGGCTGAAGTAGGACTTCTGCTCTGGGTGTGCTACTTTGCCCTAGAGCGGAAATGCACAACGTGCAGGCTTCTTTCCAAAGGGCGAGTTGGGCCCCACGGCATCTTGCTTCCAGCTCTTTGGGAAGCTAAGAAACAACTCGCTCTGCACAGTGCTCTTACAGCCTACCGGGAACATCTCTTCCAAAGGACTGTGAAACGCAGTTTCTTTGCAGGCCTGATCTGGCTGAAGTAGGACTCCTGCTCTGGGTTTGCTACATTGCCCTAGAGCTGAAAGGCACAACGTGCAGGCTTCTTTACAATGGGCGAGTTGGGCCCCACAGCATCTTGCTCCCAGCTCTTTGGGAAGCTAAGAAACCACTCGCTCTGCACAGTGCTCTTACAGCCTACCGGGAACATCTCTTCCAAAGGCCTGTGAAACGCAGTTTCTTTGCAGGCCTGATCTTGCTGAAGTAGGACTTCTGCTCTGGGTGTGCTACTTTGCCCTAGAGCTCAAAGGCACAACGTGCAGGCTTCTTTCCAAACGGCAAGTTGGGCCCCACAGCATCTTGCTTCCAGCTCTTTGGGAAGCTAAGAAACAACTCGCTCTGCACAGTGCTCTTACAGCATACCGGGAACATGTCTTCCAAAGGCCTGTGAAACGCAGTTTCTTTGCAGGCCTGATCTGGCTTAAGTAGGACTTCTGCTCTGGGTGTGCTACTTTGCCCTAGAGCTGAAAGGCACAACGTGCAGGCTTCTTTCCAAAGGGCGAGTTGGGCCCCACAGCATCTTGCTTCCAGCTCTTGGGGAAGCTAAGAAACAACTCGCTCTGCACAGTGCTCTTACAGCCTACCGGGAACATCTCTTCCAAAGGCCTGTGAAACGCAGTTTCTTTACAGGCCTGATCTGGCTGAAGTAGGACTTCTGCTCTGGGTGTGCTACTTTGCCCTAGAGCTGAAAGGCACAACGTGCAGGCTTCTTTCCAAAGGGCGAGTTGGGCACCACAGCATCTTGCTTCCAGCTCTTTGGGAAGCTAAGAAACCACTCGCTCTGCACAGTGCTCTTACAGCCTACCGGGAACATCTCTTCCAAAGGCCTGTGAAACGCAGTTTCTTTGCAGGCCTGATCTGGCTGAAGTAGGACTTCTGCTCTGGGTGTGCTTCTTTGCCCTAGAGCTGAAAGGCACAACGTGCAGGCTTCTTTCCAAAGGGCGAGTTGGGCCCCACAGCATCTTGCTTCCAGCTCTTGGGGAAGCTAAGAAACAACTCGCTCTGCACAGTGCTCTTACAGCCTACCGGGAACATCTCTTCCAAAGGCCTGTGAAACGCAGTTTCTTTGCAGGCCTGATCTGGCTGAAGTAGGACTTCTGCTCTGGGTGTGCTACTTTGCCCTAGAGCGGAAAGGCACAACGTGCAGGCTTCTTTCCAAAGGGCGAGTTGGGCCCCACAGCATCTTGCTTCCAGCGCTTTGGGAAGCTAAGAAACAACTCGCTCTGTACAGTGCTCTTACAACCTAGTGGGAACATCTCTTCCAAAGGCCTGTGAAACGCAGTTTCTTTGCAGGCCTGATCTGGCTGAAGTAGGACTTCTGCTCTGGGTGTGCTACTTTGCCCTAGAGCTGAAAGGCACAACGTGCAGGCTTCTTTCCAAAGGGCGAGTTGGGCCCCACAGCATCTTGCTTCCAGCGCTTTGGGAAGCTAAGAAACAACTCGCTCTGCACAGTGCTCTTACAGCCTAGTGGGAACATCTCTTCCAAAGGCCTGTGAAACGCAGTTTCTTTGCAGGCCTGATCTGGCTGAAGTAGGACTTCTGCTCTGGGTGTGCTACTTTGCCCTAGAGCGGAAAGGCACAACGTGCAGGCTTCTTTCCAAAGGGCGAATTGGGCCCCACAGCATCTTGCTTCCAGCTCGTTGGGAAGCTAAGAAACAACTCGCTCTGCACAGTGCTCTTACAGCCTACCGGGAACATGTCTTCCAAAGGCCTGTGAAACGCAGTTTCTTTGCAGGCCTGATCTGGCTGAAGTAGGACTTCTGCTCTGGGTGTGCTACTTTGCCCAGAGCTGAAAGGCACAACGTGCAGGCTTCTTTCCAAAAGGCGAGTTGGGCCCCACAGCATCTTGCTTCCAGCTCTTTGGGAACCTAAGAAACAACTCGCTCTGCACAGTGCTCTTACAGCCTACCGGGAACGTCACTTCCAAAGGCCTGTGAAACGCAGTTTCTTTGCAGGCCTGATCTGGCTGAAGTAGGACTTCTGCTCTGGGTGTGCTACTTTGCCCTAGAGCTGAAAGGCACAACGTGAAGGCTTCTTTCCAAAGGGCGAGTTGGGCCCCACAGCATCTTGCTTCCATCCCTTTGGGAAGCTAAGAAACCACTCGCTCTGCACAGTGCTCTTACAGCCTACCGGGAACATCTCTTCCAAAGGCCTGTGAAATGCAGTTTCTTTGCAGGCCTGATCTGGCTGAAGTAGGACTTCTGCTCTGGGTGTGCTACTTTGCCCTAGAGCGGAAAGGCACAACGTGCAGGCTTCTTTCCAAAGGGCGAATTGGGCCCCACAGCATCTTGCTTCCAGCTCTTTGGGAAGCTAAGAAACAACTCGCTCTGCACAGTGCTCTTACAGCCTACCGGGAACATCTCTTCCAAAGGCCTGTGAAACGCAGTTTCTTTGCAGGCCTGATCTGGCTGAAGTAGGACTTCTGCTCTGGGTGTGCTACTTTGCCCTAGAGCTGAAAGGCACAACGTGCAGGCTTCTTTCCAAAGGGCGAGTTGGGCCCCACAGCATCTTGCTTCCAGCTCTTTGGGAAGCTAAGAAACAACTCGCTCTGCACAGTGCTCTTACAGCCTAGTGGGAACATCACTTCCAAAGGCCTGTGAAACGCAGTTTCTTTGCAGGCCTGATCTGGCTGAAGTAGGACTTCTGCTCTGGGTGTGCTACTTTGCCCTAGAGCGGAAAGGCACAACGTGCAGGCTTCTTTCCAAAGGGCGAGTTGGGCCCCACAGCATCTTGCTTCCAGCTCTTTGGGAAGCTAAGAAACAACTCGCTCTGCACAGTGCTCTTACAGCCTACCGGGAACATCTCTTCCAAAGGACTGTGAAACGCAGTTTCTTTGCAGGCCTGATCTGGCTGAAGTAGGACTTCTGCTCTGGGTGTGCTACTTTGCCCTAGAGCGGAAATGCACAACGCACAGGCTTCTTTCCAAAGGGCGAGTTGGGCCCCACGGCATCTTGCTTCCAGCTCTTTGGGAAGCTAAGAAACAACTCGCTCTGCACAGTGCTCTTACAGCCTACCGGGAACATCTCTTCCAAAGGCCTGTGAAATGCAGTTTCTTTGCAGGCCTGATCTGGCTGAAGTAGGACTTCTGCTCTGGGTGTACTACTTTGCCCTAGAGCTGAAAGGCACAACGTGCAGGCTTCTTTCAAAAGGGCGAGTTGGGCCCCACAGCATCTTGCTTCCAGCTCTTTGGGAAGCTAAGAAACAACTCGCTCTGCACAGTGCTCTTACGGCCTACCGGGAACATCTCTTCCAAAGGCCTGTGAAACGCAGTTTCTTTGCAGGCCTGATCTGGCTGAAGTAGGACTTCTGCTCTGGGTGTGCTACTTTGCCCTAGAGCTGAAAGGCACAACGTGCAGGCTTCTTTCCAAAGGGCGAGTTGGGCCCCACAGCATCTTGCTTCCAGCTCTTGGGGAAGCTAAGAAACAACTCGCTCTGCACAGTGCTCTTACAGCCTACCGGGAACATCTCTTCCAAAGGCCTGTGAAACGCAGTTTCTTTGCAGGCCTGATCTGGCTGAAGTAGGACTTCTGCTCTGGGTGTGCTACTTTGCCCTAGAGCTGAAAGGCACAACGTGCAGGCTTCTTTCCAAAGGGCGAGTTGGGCCCCACAGCATCTTGCTTCCAGCTCTTTGGGAAGCTAAGAAACCACTCGCTCTGCACAGTGCTCTTACAGCCTACCGGGAACATCTCTTCCAAAGGCCTGTGAAACGCAGTTTCTTTGCAGGCCTGATCTGGCTGAACTAGGACTTCTGCTCTGGGTGTGCTACTTTGCCCTGGAGCTGAAAGGCACAACGTGCAGGCTTCTTTCCAAAGGGCGAGTTGGGCCCCACAGCATCTTGCTTCCAGCTCTTTGGGAAGCTAAGAAACAGCTCGCTCTACACAGTGCTCTTACAGCCTACCGGGAAGGTCTCTTCCACAGACCTTTGAAACGCAGTTTCTTTGCAGGCCTGATCTGGCTGTAGTAGGACTTCTGCTCTGGGTGTGCTACTTTGCCCTAGAGCGGAAAGGCACAACGTGCAGGCTTCTTTCCAAAGGGCGAGTTGGGCCCCACAGCATCTTGCTTCCAGCTCTTGGGGAAGCTAAGAAACAACTCGCTCTGCACAGTGCTCTTACAGCCTACCGGGAACATCTCTTCCAAAGGCCTGTGAAACGCAGCTTCTTTGCAGGCCTGATCTGGCTGAAGTAGGACTTCTGCTCTGGGTGTGCTACTTTGCCCTGGAGCTGAAAGGCAGAACGTGCAGGCATCTTTCCAAAAGGCGAGTTGGGCCCCACAGCATCTTGCTTCCAGCTCTTTGGGAACCTAAGAAACAACTCGCTCTGCACAGTGCTCTTACAGCCTACCGGGAACGTCACTTCCAAAGGCCTGAGAAACGCAGTTTCTTTGCAGGCCTGATCTGGCTGAAGGAGGACTTCTGCTCTGGGTGTGCTACTTTGCCCTAGAGCTGAAAGGCACAACGTGAAGGCTTCTTTCCAAAGGGCGAGTTGGGCCCCACAGCATCTTGCTTCCATCCCTTTGGGAAGCTAAGAAACCACTCGCTCTGCACAGTGCTCTTACAGCCTACCGGGAACATCTCTTCCAAAGGCCTGTGAAACGCAGTTTCTTTGCAGGCCTGATCTGGCTGAAGTAGGACTTCTGCTCTGGGTGTGCTACTTTGCCCTAGAGCGGAAAGGCACAACGTGCAGGCTTCTTTCCAAAGGGCGACATGGGTGCCACAGCATCTTGCTTCCAGCTCTTTGGGAAGCTAAGAAACCACTCGCTCTGCACAGTGCTCTTACAGCCTACCGGGAACATCTCTTCCAAAGGCCTGTGAAACGCAGTTTCTTTGCAGGCCTGATCTGGCTGAAGTAGGACTTCTGCTCTGGGTGTGCTACTTTGCCCTAGAGCGGAAAGGCACAACGTGCAGGCTTCTTTCCAAAGGGCGAATTGGGCCCCACAGCATCTTGCTTCCAGCTCTTTGGGAAGCTAAGAAACAACTCGCTCTGCACAGTGCTCTTACAGCCTACCGGGAACATCTCTTCCAAAGGCCTGTGAAACGCAGTTTCTTTGCAGGCCTGATCTGGCTGAAGTAGTACTTCTGCTCTGGGTGTGCTACTTTGCCCTAGAGCTGAAAGGCACAACGTGCAGGCTTCTTTCCAAAGGGCGAGTTGGGCCCAACAGCATCTTGCTTCCAGCTCTTTGGGAAGCTAAGAAACAACTCGCTCTGCACAGTGCTCTTACAGCCTCCCGGGAACATGTCTTCCAAAGGCCTGTGAAACGCAGTTTCTTTGCAGGCCTGATCTGGCTGAAGTAGGACTTCTGCTCTGGGTGTGCTACTTTGCCCTGGAGCTGAAAGGCAGAACGTGCAGGCATCTTTCCAAAAGGCGAGTTGGGCCCCACAGCATCTTGCTTCCAGCTCTTTGGGAACCTAGGAAACAACTCGCTCTGCACAGTGCTCTTACAGCCTACCGGGAACGTCACTTCCAAAGGCCTGAGAAATGCAGTTTCTTTGCAGGCCTGATCTGGCTGAAGGTGGACTTCTGCTCTGGGTGTGCTACTTTGCCCTAGAGCTGAAAGGCACAACGTGAAGGCTTCTTTCCAAAGGGCGAGTTGGGCCCCACAGCATCTTGCTTCCAGCTCTTTGGGAAGCTAAGAAACAACTCGCTCTGCACAGTGCTCTTACGGCCTACCGGGAACATCTCTTCCAAAGGCCTGTGAAACGCAGTTTCTTTGCAGGCCTGATCTGGCTGAAGTAGGACTTCTGCTCTGGGTGTGCTACTTTGCCCTAGAGCTGAAAGGCACAACGTGCAGGCTTCTTTCCAAAGGGCGAGATGGGCCCCAAAGCATCTTGCTTCCAGCTCTTTGGGAAGCTAAGAAACCACTCGCTCTGCACAGTGCTCTTACAGCCTACCGGGACCATCTCTTCCAAAGGCCTGTGAAACGCAGTTTCTTTGCAGGCCTGATCTGGCTGAAGTAGGACTTCTGCTCTGGGTGTGCTTCTTTGCCCTAGAGCTGAAAGGCACAACGTGCAGGCTTCTTTCCAAAGGGCGAGTTGGGCCCCACAGCATCTTGCTTCCAGCTCTTTGGGAAGCTAAGAAACCACTCGCTCTGCACAGTGCTCTTACAGCCTACCGGGAACATCTCTTCCAAAGGACTGTGAAACGCAGTTTCTTTGCAGGCCTGATCTGGCTGAAGTAGGACTTCTGCTCTGGGTGTGCTACTTTGCCCTAGAGCTGAAAGGCACAACGTGCAGGCTTCTTTCCAAAGGGCGAGTTGGGCCCCACAGCATCTTGCTTCCAGCTCTTGGGGAAGCTAAGAAACAACTCGCTCTGCACAGTGCTCTTACAGCCTACCGGGAACATCTCTTCCAAAGGCCTGTGAAACGCAGTTTCTTTGCAGGCCTGATCTGGCTGAAGTAGGACTTCTGCTCTGGGTGTGCTACTTTGCCCTAGAGCTGAAAGGCACAACGTGCAGGCTTCTTTCCAAAGGGCGAGTTGGGCCCCAAAGCATCTTGCTTCCAGCTCTTTGGGAAGCTAAGAAGCCACTCGCTCTGCACAGTGCTCTTACAGCCTACTGGGAACATCTCTTCCAAAGGCCTGTGAAACGCAGTTTCTTTGCAGGCCTGATCTGGCTGAAGTAGGACTTCTGCTCTGGGTGTGCTACTTTGCCCTAGAGCGGAAATGCACAACGTGCAGGCTTCTTTCCAAAGGGCGAGTTGGGCCCCACGGCATCTTGCTTCCAGCTCTTTGGGAAGCTAAGAAACAACTCGCTCTGCACAGTGCTCTTACAGCCTACTGGGAACATCTCTTCCAATGGCCTGTGAAATGCAGTTTCTTTGCAGGCCTGATCTGGCTGAAGTAGGACTTCTGCTCTGGGTGTACTACTTTGCCCTAGAGCTGAAAGGCACAACGTGCAGGCTTCTTTCCAAAGGGCGAGTTGGGCCCCACAGCATCTTGCTTCCAGCTCTTTGGGAAGCTAAGAAACAACTCGCTCTGCACAGTGCTCTTACGGCCTACCGGGAACATCTCTTCCAAAGGCCTGTGAAACGCAGTTTCTTTGCAGGCCTGATCTGGCTGAAGTAGGACTTCTGCTCTGGGTGTGCTACTTTGCCCTGGAGCTGAAAGGCACAACGTGCAGGCTTCTTTCCAAAGGGCGAGTTGGGCCCCACAGCATCTTGCTTCCAGCTCTTTGGGAAGCTAAGAAACAACTCGCTCTGCACAGTGCTCTTACAGCCTACCGGGAAGGTCTCTTCCACAGACCTTTGAAACGCAGTTTCTTTGCAGGCCTGATCTGGCTGTAGTAGGACTTCTGCTCTGGGTGTGCTACTTTGCCCTAGAGCTGAAAGGCACAACGTGAAGGCTTCTTTCCAAAGGGCGAGTTGGGCCCCACAGCATCTTGCTTCCAGCTCTTGGGGAAGCTAAGAAACAACTCGCTCTGCACAGTGCTCTTACAGCCTACCGGGAACATCTCTTCCAAAGGCCTGTGAAACGCAGTTTCTTTGCATGCCTGCTCTGGCTGAAGTAGGACTTCTGCTCTGGGTGTGCTACTTTGCCCTAGAGCTGAAAGGCACAACGTGCAGGCTTCTTTCCAAAGGGCGAGTTGGGCCCCACAGCATCTTGCTTCCAGCTCTTTGGGAAGCTAAGACACAACTCGCTCTGCACAGTGCTCTTACAGCCTACCTGGAACATGTCTTCCAAAGGCCTGTGAAACGCAGTTTCTTTGCAGGCCTGATCTGGCTGAAGTAGGACTTCTGCTCTGGGTGTGCTACTTTGCCCTGGAGCTGAAAGGCACAACGTGCAGTCATCTTTCAAAAAGGCGAGTTGGGCCCCACAGCATCTTGCTTCCAGCTCTTTGGGAACCTAAGAAACAACTCGCTCTGCACAGTGCTCTTACAGCCTACCGGGAACGTCACTTCCAAAGGCCTGTGAAACGCAGTTTCTTTGCAGGCCTGATCTGGCTGAAGTAGGACTTCTGCTCTGGGTGTGCTACTTTGCCGTAGAGCTGAAAGGCACAACGTGCAGGCTTCTTTCCAAAGGGCGAGATGGGCCCCACAGCATCTTGCTTCCAGCTCTTTGGGAAGCTAAGAAACAACTCGCTCTGCACAGTGCTCTTACAGCCTACCGGGAACATCTCTTCCAAAGGCCTGTGAAACGCAGTTTCTTTGCAGGCCTGATCTGGCTGAAGTAGGACTTCTGCTCTGGGTGTGCATCTTTGCCCTAGAGCTGAAAGGCACAACGTGCAGGCTTCTTTCCAAAGGGCGAGTTGGGCCCCACAGCATCTTGCTTCCAGCTCTTTGGGAAGCTAAGACACAACTCGCTCTGCACAGTGCTCTTACAGCCTAGTGGGAACATCTCTTCCAAAGGCCTGTGAAACGCAGTTTCTTTGCAGGCCTGATCTGGCTGAAGTAGGACTTCTGCTCTGGGTGTGCTACTTTGCCCTGGAGCTGAAAGGCACAACGTGCAGTCATCTTTCAAAAAGGCGAGTTGGGCCCCACAGCATCTTGCTTCCAGCTCTTTGGGAACCTAAGAAACAACTCGCTCTGCACAGTGCTCTTAAAGCCTACCGGGAACGTCACTTCCAAAGGCCTGTGAAACGCAGTTTCTTTGCAGGCCTGATCTGGCTGAAGTAGGACTTCTGCTCTGGGTGTGCTACTTTGCCCTAGAGCTGAAAGGCACAACGTGAAGGCTTCTTTCCAAAGGGCGAGTTGGGCCCCACAGCATCTTGCTTCCATCCCTTTGGGAAGCTAAGAAACAACTCGCTCTGCACAGTGCTCTTACAGCCTACCGCTAACATCTCTTCCAAAGGCTTGTGAAACGCAGTTTCTTTGCAGGCCTGATCTGGCTGAAGTAGGACTTCTGCTCTGGGTGTGCTACTTTGCCGTAGAGCTGAAAGGCACAACGTGCAGGCTTCTTTCCAAAGGGCGAGATGGGCCCCACAGCATCTTGCTTCCAGCTCTTTGGGAAGCTAAGAAACAACTCGCTCTGCACAGTGCTCTTACAGCCTACCGGGAACATCTCTTCCAAAGGCCTGTGAAACGCAGTTTCTTTGCAGGCCTGATCTGGCTGAAGTAGGACTTCTGCTCTGGGTGTGCATCTTTGCCCTAGAGCTGAAAGGCACAACGTGCAGGCTTCTTTCCAAAGGGCGAGTTGGGCCCCACAGCATCTTGCTTCCAGCTCTTTGGGTAGCTAAGAAACCACTCGCTCTGCACAGTGCTCTTACAGCCTAGTGGGAACATCTCTTCCAAAGGCCTGTGAAACGCAGTTTCTTTGCAGGCCTGATCTGGCTGAAGTAGGACTTCTGCTCTGGGTGTGCTACTTTGCCCTAGAGCTGAAAGGCACAACGTGCAGGCTTCTTTCCAAAGGGCGAGTTGGGCCCCACAGCATCTTGCTTCCAGCTCTTTGGGAAGCTAAGAAACAACTCGCTCTGCACAGTGCTCTTACAGCCTACCGGGAACATGTCTTCCAAAGGCCTGTGAAACGCAGTTTCTTTGCAGGCCTCATCTGGCTGAAGTAGGACTTCTGCTCTGGGTGTGCTACTTTGCCCTGGAGCTGAAAGGCACAACGTGCAGGCATCTTTCCAAAAGGCGAGTTGGGCCCCACAGCATCTTGCTTCCAGCTCTTTGGGAACCTAAGAAACAACTCGCTCTGCACAGTGCTCTTACAGCCTACCGGGAACGTCACTTCCAAAGGCCTGTGAAACGCAGTTTCTTTGCAGGCCTGATCTGGCTGAAGTGGGACTTCTGCTCTGGGTGTGCTACTTTGCCCTAGAGCTGAAAGGCACAACGTGAAGGCTTCTTTCCAAAGGGCGAGATGGGCCCCACAGCATCTTGCTTCCATCCCTTAGGGAAGCTAAGAAACCACTCGCTCTGCACAGTGCTCTTACAGCCTACCGGGAACATCTCTTCCAAAGGCCTGTGAAACACAGTTTCTTTGCAGGCCTGATCTGGCTGAAGTAGGACTTCTGCTCTGGGTGTGCTACTTTGCCCTAGAGCGGAAAGGCACAACGTGCAGGCTTCTTTCCAAAGGGCGACATGGGTGCCACAGCATCTTGCTTCCAGCTCTTTGGGAAGCTAAGAAACCACTCGCTCTGAACAGTGCTCTTACAGCCTACCGGGAACATCTCTTCCAAAGGCCTGTGAAACGCAGTTTCTTTGCAGGCCTGATCTGGCTGAAGTAGGACTTCTGCTCTGGGTGTGCTACTTTGCCCTAGAGCTGAAAGGCACAACGTGCAGGCTTCTTTCCAAAGGGAGAGTTGGGCCCCACAGCATCTTGCTTCCAGCTCTTTGGGAAGCTAAGAAACAACTCGCTCTGCACAGTGCTCTGACAGCCTAGTGGGAACATCTCTTCCAAAGGCCTGTGAAACGCAGTTTCTTTGCAGGCCTGATCTGGCTGAAGTAGGACTTCTGCTCTGGGTGTGCTACTTTGCCCTAGAGCTGAAAGGCACAACGTGCAGGCTTCTTTCCAAAGGGCGAGTTGGGCCCCACAGCATCTTGCTTCCAGCTCTTGGGGAAGCTAAGAAACAACTCGCTCTGCACAGTGCTCTTACAGCCTACCGGGAACATCTCTTCCAAAGGCCTGTGAAACGCAGTTTCTTTGCAGGCCTGATCTGGCTGAAGTAGGACTTCTGCTCTGCGTGTGCTAATTTGCCCTAGAGCTGAAAGGCACAACGTGCAGGCTTCTTTCCAAAGGGCGAGTTGGGCCCCACAGCATCTTGCTTCCAGCTCTTGGGGAAGCTAAGAAACAACTCGCTCTGCACAGTGCTCTTACAGCCTACCGGGAACATCTCTTCCAAAGGCCTCTGAAACGCAGTTTCTTTGCATGCCTGCTCTGGCTGAAGTAGGACTTCTGCTCTGGGTGTGCTACTTTGCCCTATAGCTGAAAGGCACAACGTGCAGGCTTCTTTCCAAAGGGCGAGTTGGGCCCCACAGCATCTTGCTTCCAGCTCTTTGGGAAGCTAAGACACAACTCGCTCTGCACAGTGCTCTTACAGCCTACCAGGAACATGTCTTCCAAAGGCCTGTGAAACGCAGTTTCTTTGCAGGCCTGATCTGGCTGAAGTAGGACTTCTGCTCTGGGTGTGCTACTTTGCCCTGGAGCTGAAAGGCACAACGTGCAGTCATCTTTCAAAAAGGCGAGTTGGGCCCCACAGCATCTTGCTTCCAGCTCTTTGGGAACCTAAGAAACAACTCGCTCTGCACAGTGCTCTTACAGCCTACCGGGAACGTCACTTCCAAAGGCCTGTGAAACGCAGTTTCTTTGCAGGCCTGATCTGGCTGAAGTAGGACTTCTGCTCTGGGTGTGCTACTTTGCCCTAGAGCTGAAAGGCACAACGTGAAGACTTCTTTCCAAAGGGCGAGTTGGGCCCCACAGCATCTTGCTTCCATCCCTTTGGGAAGCTAAGAAACAACTCGCTCTGCACAGTGCTCTTACAGCCTACCGGGAACATCTCTTCCAAAGGCCTGTGAAACGCAGTTTCTTTGCAGGCCTGATCTGGCTGAAGTAGGACTTCTGCTCTGGGTGTGCTACTTTGCCGTAGAGCTGAAAGGCACAACGTGCAGGCTTCTTTCCAAAGGGAGAGAGGGGCCCCACAGCATCTTGCTTCCAGCTCTTTGGGAAGCTAAGAAACCACTCGCTCTGCACAGTGCTCTTACAGCCTACCGGGAACATCTCTTCCAAAGGCCTGTGAAACGCAGTTTCTTTGCAGGCCTGATCTGGCTGAAGTAGGACTTCTGCTCTGGGTGTGCTACGTTGCCCTAGAGCGGAAATACACAACGTGCAGACTTCTTTCCAAAGGGCGACTTGGGCCCCACAGCATCTTGCTTCCATCCCTTTGGGAAGCTAAGAAACAACTCGCTCTGCACAGTGCTCTTACAGCCTACCGCTAACATCTCTTCCAAAGGCCTGTGAAACGCAGTTTCTTTGCAGGCCTGATCTGGCTGAAGTAGGACTTCTGCTCTGGGTGTGCTACTTTGCCCTAGAGCTGAAAGGCACAACGTGCAGGCTTCTTTACAAAGGGCGAGATGGGCCCCACAGCATCTTGCTTCCAGCTCTTTGGGAAGCTAAGAAACCACTCGCTCTGGACAGTGCTCTTACAGCCTACCGGGAACATCTCTTACAAAGGCCTGTGAAACGCAGTTTCTTTGCAGGCCTGATCTGGCTGAAGTAGGACTTCTGCTCTGGGTGTGCTACTTTGCCCTAGAGCTGAAAGGCACAACGTGCAGGCTTCCTTCCAAAGGGCGAGTTGGGCCCCACAGCATCTTGCTTCCAGCTCTTTGGGAAGCTAAGAAACCACTCGCTCTGCACAGTGCTCTTACAGCCTACCGGGAACATCTCTTCCAAAGGCCTGTGAAACGCAGTTTCTTTGCAGGCCTGATCTGGCTGAAGTAGGACTTCTGCTCTGGGTGTGCTACTTTGCCCTAGAGCGGAAAGGCACAACGTGCAGGCTTCTTTCCAAAGGGCGAGTTGGGCCCCACAGCATCTTGCTTCCAGCTCTTTGGGAAGCTAAGAAACAACTCGCTCTGCACAGTGCTCTTACAGCCTACCGGGAACATCTCTTCCAAAGGCCTGTGAAACGCAGTTTCTTTGCAGGCCTGATCTGGCTGAAGTAGGACTTCTGCTCTGGGTGTGCTACTTTGCCCTATAGCTGAAAGGCACAACGTGCAGGCTTCTTTCCAAAGGACGAGTTGGGCCCCACAGCATCTTGCTTCCAGCTCTTTGGGAAGCTAAGACACAACTCGCTCTGCACAGTGCTCTTACAGCCTACCAGGAACATGTCTTCCAAAGGGCTGTGAAACGCAGTTTCTTTGCAGGCCTGATCTGGCTGAAGTAGGACTTCTGCTCTGGGTGTGCTACTTTGCCCTGGAGCTGAAAGGCACAACGTGCAGTCATCTTTCAAAAAGGCGAGTTGGGCCCCACAGCATCTTGCTTCCAGCTCTTTGGGAACCTAAGAAACAACTCGCTCTGCACAGTGCTCTTACAGCCTACCGGGAACGTCACTTCCAAAGGCCTGTGAAACGCAGTTTCTTTGCAGGCCTGATCTGGCTGAAGTAGGACTTCTGCTCTGGGTGTGCTACTTTGCCCTAGAGCTGAAAGGCACAACGTGAAGACTTCTTTCCAAAGGGCGAGTTGGGCCCCACAGCATCTTGCTTCCATCCCTTTGGGAAGCTAAGAAACAACTCGCTCTGCACAGTGCTCTTACAGCCTACCGCTAACATCTCTTCCAAAGGCTTGTGAAACGCAGTTTCTTTGCAGGCCTGATCTGGCTGAAGTAGGACTTCTGCTCTGGGTGTGCTACTTTGCCGTAGAGCTGAAAGGCACAACGTGCAGGCTTCTTTCCAAAGGGCGAGAGGGGCCCCACAGCATCTTGCTTCCAGCTCTTTGGGAAGCTAAGAAACCACTCGATCTGCACAGTGCTCTTACAGCCTACCGGGAACATCTCTTCCAAAGGCCTGTGAAACGCAGTTTCTTTGCAGGCCTGATCTGGCTGAAGTAGGACTTCTGCTCTGGGTGTGCTACGTTGCCCTAGAGCGGAAATGCACAACGTGCAGGCTTCTTTCCAAAGGGCGACTTGGGCCCCACAGCATCTTGCTTCCATCCCTTTGGGAAGCTAAGAAACAACTCGCTCTGCACAGTGCTCTTACAGCCTACCGCTAACATCTCTTCCAAAGGCCTGTGAAACGCAGTTTCTTTGCAGGCCTGATCTGGC
The DNA here is from genome assembly GCF_041296265.1 of Equus caballus. Classification (NCBI taxonomy): domain Eukaryota; kingdom Metazoa; phylum Chordata; class Mammalia; order Perissodactyla; family Equidae; genus Equus; species Equus caballus. Next base: position 4,138,216 of record NW_027222343.1, on the reverse strand, counting down.
TGAAGTAGGACTTCTGCTCTGGGTGTGCTACTTTGCCCTAGAGCTGAAAGGCACAACGTGCAGGCTTCTTTACAAAGGGCGAGATGGGCCCCACAGCATCTTGCTTCCAGCTCTTTGGGAAGCTAAGAAACCACTCGCTCTGGACAGTGCTCTTACAGCCTACCGGGAACATCTCTTCCAAAGGCCTGTGAAACGCAGTTTCTTTGCAGGCCTGATCTGGCTGAAGTAGGACTTCTGCTCTGGGTGTGCTACTTTGCCCTAGAGCTGAAAGGCACAACGTGCAGGCTTCCTTCCAAAGGGCGAGTTGGGCCCCACAGCATCTTGCTTCCAGCTCTTTGGGAAGCTAAGAAACCACTCGCTCTGCACAGTGCTCTTACAGCCTACCGGGAACATCTCTTCCAAAGGCCTGTGAAACGCAGTTTCTTTGCAGGCCTGATCTGGCTGAAGTAGGACTTCTGCTCTGGGTGTGCTACTTTGCCCTAGAGCGGAAAGGCACAACGTGCAGGCTTCTTTCCAAAGGTCGAGTTGGGCCCCACAGCATCTTGCTTCCAGCTCTTTGGGAAGCTAAGAAACAACTCGCTCTGCACAGTGCTCTTACAGCCTACCGCGAACATCTCTTCCAAAGGCCTGTGAAACGCAGTTTCTTTGCAGGCCTGATCTGGCTGAAGTAGGACTTCTGCTCTGGGTGTGCTACTTTGCCCTAGAGCTGAAAGGCAGAACGTTCAGGCTTCTTTCCAAAGGGCGAGTTGGGCCCCACAGCATCTTGCTTCCAGCTCTTTGGGAAGCTAAGAAACAACTCGCTCTGCACAGTGCTCTTACAGCCTACCGGGAACATGTCTTCCAAAGGCCTGTGAAACGCAGTTTCTTTGCAGGACTGATCTGGCTGAAGTAGGACTTCTGCTCTGGGTGTGCTACTTTGCCCTAGAGCTGAAAGGCACAACGTGCAGGCTTCTTTCCAAAGGGCGAGTTGGGCCCCACAGCATCTTGCTTCCAGCTCTTTGGGAAGCTAAGAAACCACTCGCTCTGCACAGTGCTCTTACAGCCTACCGGGAACATCTCTTCCAAAGGCCTGTGAAACGCAGTTTCTTTGCAGGCCTGATCTGGCTGAAGTAGGACTTCTGCTCTGGATGTGCTACTTTGCCCTAGAGCTGAAAGGCACAACGTGCAGGCTTCTTTCCAAAGGGCGAGTTGGGCCCCACAGCATCTTGCTTCCATCTCTTTGGGAAGCTAAGAAACAACTCGCTCTGCACAGTGCTCTGACAGCCTAGTGGGAACATCTCTTCCAAAGGCCTGTGAAACGCAGTTTCTTTGCAGGCCTGATCTGGCTGAAGTAGGACTTCTGCTCTGGGTGTGCTACTTTGCCCTAGAGCTGAAAGGCACAACGTGCAGGCTTCTTTCCAAAGGGCGAGTTGGGCCCCACAGCATCTTGCTTCCAGCTCTTTGGGAAGCTAAGAAACAACTCGCTCTGCACAGTGCTCTGACAGCCTAGTGGGAACATCTCTTCCAAAGGCCTGTGAAACGCAGTTTCTTTGCAGGCCTGATCTGGCTGAAGTAGGACTTCTGCTCTGGGTGTGCTACTTTGCCCTAGAGCTGAAAGGCACAACGTGCAGGCTTCTTTCCAAAGGGCGAGTTGGGCGCCACAGCATCTTGCTTCCAGCTCTTGGGGAAGCTAAGAAACAACTCGCTCTGCACAGTGCTCTTACAGCCTACCGGGAACATGTCTTCCAAAGGCCTGTGAAACGCAGTTTCTTTGCAGGCCTGATCTGGCTGAAGTAGGACTTCTGCTCTGGGTGTGCTACTTTGCCCTGGAGCTGAAAGGCACAACGTGCAGGCTTCTTTCCAAAGGGCGAATTGGGCCCCACAGCATCTTGCTTCCAGCTCTTTGGGAAGCTAAGAAACAACTCGCTCTGCACAGTGCTCTTACAGCCTACCGGGAACATCTCTTCCAAAGGCCTGTGAAACGCAGTTTCTTTGCAGGCCTGATCTGGCTGAAGTAGGACTTCTGCTCTGGGTGTGCTACTTTGCCCTAGAGCTCAAAGGCACAACGTGCAGGCTTCTTTCCAAAGGGCGAGTTGGGCCCCACAGCATCTTGCTTCCAGCTCTTTGGGAAGCTAAGAAACAACTCGCTCTGCACAGTGCTCTGACAGCCTAGTGGGAACATCTCTTCCAAAGGCCTGTGAAACGCAGTTTCTTTGCAGGCCTGATCTGGCTGAAGTAGGACTTCTGCTCTGGGTGTGCTTCTTTGCCCTAGAGCTGAAAGGCACAACGTGCAGGCTTCTTTCCAAAGGGCGAGTTGGGCCCCACAGCATCTTGCTTCCAGCTCTTGGGGAAGCTAAGAAACAACTCGCTCTGCACAGTGCTCTTACAGCCTACCGGGAACATCTCTTCCAAAGGCCTGTGAAACGCAGTTTCTTTGCAGGCCTGATCTGGCTGAAGTAGGACTTCTGCTCTGGGTGTGCTACTTTGCCCTAGAGCTGAAAGGCACAACGTGCAGGCTTCTTTCCAAAGGGCGAGTTGGGCCCCACAGCATCTTGCTTCCAGCTCTTGGGGAAGCTAAGAAACAACTCGCTCTGCACAGTGCTCTTACAGCCTACCGGGAACATCTCTTCCAAAGGCCTCTGAAACGCAGTTTCTTTGCATGCCTGCTCTGGCTGAAGTAGGACTTCTGCTCTGGGTGTGCTACTTTGCCCTAGAGCTGAAAGGCACAACGTGCAGGCTTCTTTCCAAAGGGCGAGTTGGGCCCCACAGCATCTTGCTTCCAGCTCTTTGGGAAGCTAAGACACAACTCGCTCTGCACAGTGCTCTTACAGCCTACCAGGAACATGTCTTCCAAAGGCCTGTGAAACGCAGTTTCTTTGCAGGCCTGATCTGGCTGAAGTAGGACTTCTGCTCTGGGTGTGCTACTTTGCCCTGGTGCTGAAAGGCACAACGAGCAGTCATCTTTCAAAAAGGCGAGTTGGGCCCCACAGCATCTTGCTTCCAGCTCTTTGGGAACCTAAGAAACAACTCGCTCTGCACAGTGCTCTTACAGCCTACCGGGAACGTCACTTCCAAAGGCCTGTGAAACGCAGTTTCTTTGCAGGCCTGATCTGGCTGAAGTAGGACTTCTGCTCTGGGTGTGCTACTTTGCCCTAGAGCTGAAAGGCACAACGTGAAGGCTTCTTTCCAAAGGGCGAGTTGGGCCCCACAGCATCTTGCTTCCATCCCTTTGGGAAGCTAAGAAACAACTCGCTCTGCACAGTGCTCTTACAGCCTACCGCTAACATCTCTTCCAAAGGCTTGTGAAACGCAGTTTCTTTGCAGGCCTGATCTGGCTGAAGTAGGACTTCTGCTCTGGGTGTGCTACTTTGCCGTAGAGCTGAAAGGCACAACGTGCAGGCTTCTTTCCAAAGGGCGAGATGGGCCCCACAGCATCTTGCTTCCAGCTCTTTGGGAAGCTAAGAAACAACTCGCTCTGCACAGTGCTCTTACAGCCTACCGGGAACATCTCTTCCAAAGGCCTGTGAAACGCAGTTTCTTTGCAGGCCTGATCTGGCTGAAGTAGGACTTCTGCTCTGGGTGTGCATCTTTGCCCTAGAGCTGAAAGGCACAACGTGCAGGCTTCTTTCCAAAGGGCGAGTTGGGCCCCAAAGCATCTTGCTTCCAGCTCTTTGGGAAGCTAAGAAACAACTCGCTCTGCACAGTGCTCTTACAGCCTACCGGGAACATGTCTTCCAAAGGCCTGTGAAACGCAGTTTCTTTGCAGGCCTGATCTGGCTGAAGTAGGACTTCTGCTCTGGGTGTGCTACTTTGCCCTGGAGCTGAAAGGCACAACGTGCAGGCTTCTTTCCAAAGGGCGAGTTGGGCCCCACAGCATCTTGCTTCCAGCTCTTTGGGAATCTAAGAAACAACTCGCTCTGCACAGTGCTCTTACAGCCTACCGGCAACGTCACTTCCAAAGGCCTGTGAAACGCAGTTTCTTTGCAGGCCTGATTTGGCTGAAGTAGGACTTTTGCTCTGGGTGTGATACTTTGCCCTAGAGCTGAAAGGCACAACGTGAAGGCTTCTTTCCAAAGGGCGAGTTGGGCCCCACAGCATCTTGCTTCCATCCCTTTGGGAAGCTAAGAAACAACTCGCTCTGCACAGTGCTCTTAGAGCCTACCGCTAACATCTCCTCCAAAGGCCTGTGAAACGCAGTTTCTTTGCAGGCCTGATCTGGCTGAAGTAGGACTTCTGCTCTGGGTGTGCTACTTTGCCCTAGAGCTGAAAGGCACAACGTGCAGGCTTCTTTCCAAAGGGCGAGATGGGCCCCACAGCATCTTGCTTCCAGCTCTTTGGGAAGCTAAGAAACCACTCGCTCTGCACAGTGCTCTTACAGCCTACCGGGAACGTCACTTCCAAAGGCCTGTGAAACGCAGTTTCTTTGCAGGCCTGATCTGGCTGAAGTAGGACTTCTGCTCTGGGTGTGCTTCTTTGCCCTAGAGCTGAAAGGCACAACGTGCAGGCTTCTTTCCAAAGGGCGAGTTGGGCCCCACAGCATCTTGCTTCCAGCTCTTTGGGAAGCTAAGAAACCACTCGCTCTGCACAGTGCTCTTTCAGCCTACTGGGAACATCTCTTCCAAAGGCCTGTGAAACGCAATTTCTTTGCAGGCCTGATCTGGCTGAAGTAGGACTTCTGCTCTGGGTGTGCTACTTTGCCCTGGAGCTGAAAGGCACAACGTGCAGGCTTCTTTCCAAAGGGCGAGTTGTGCCCCACAGCATCTAGCTTCCAGCTCTTTGGGAAGCTAAGAAATAACTCGCACTACACAGTGCTCTTACAGCCTACCGGGAAGGTCTCTTCCAAAGACCTTTGAAACGCAGTTTCTTTGCAGGCCTGATCTGGCTGAAATAGGACTCCTGCTCTGGGTTTGCTACATTGCCGTAGAGCTGAAAGGCACAACGTGCAGGCTTCTTTACAATGGGCGAGTTGGGCCCAACAGCATCTTGCTCCCAGCTCTTTGGGAAGCTTAGAAACCACTCGCTCTGCACAGTGCTCTTACAGCCTACCGGGAACATCTCTTCCAAAGGCCTGTGAAACGCAGTTTCTTTGCAGGCCTGATCTGGCTGAAGTAGGACTTCTGCTCTGGGTGTGCTACTTTGCCCTAGAGCTGAAAGGCACAACGTGCAGGCTTCTTTCCAAAGGGCGAGTTGGGCCCCACAGCATCTTGCTTCCAGCTCTTGGGGAAGTTGAGAAACAACTCGCTCTGCACAGTGCTCTTACAGCCTAGTGGGAACATCTCTTCCAAAGGCCTGTGAAAGGCAGTTTCTTTGCAGGCCTGATCTGGCTGAAGTAGGACTTCTGCTCTGGGTGTGCTACTTTGCCCTAGAGCTGAAAGGCACAACGTGCAGGCTTCTTTCCAAAGGGCGAGTTGGGCCCCACAGCATCTTGCTTCCAGCTCTTTGGGAAGCTAAGAAACAACTCGCTCTGCACAGTGCTCTTACAGCCTACCGGGAACATCTCTTCCAAAGGCCTGTGAAACGCAGTTTCTTTGCAGGCCTGCTCTGGCTGAAGTAGGACTTCTGCTCTGGGTGTGCTACTTTGCCCTAGAGCTGAAAGGCACAACGTGCAGGCTTCTTTCCAAAGGGCGGGTTGGGCCCCACAGCATCTTGCTTCCAGCTCTTTGGGAAGCTAAGAAACAACTCGCTCTGCACAGTGCTCTTACAGCCTAGTGGGAACATCACTTCCAAAGGCCTGTGAAACGCAGTTTCTTTGCAGGCCTGATCTGGCTGAAGTAGGACTTCTGCTCTGGGTGTGCTACTTTGCCCTAGAGCGGAAATGCACAACGTGCAGGCTTCTTTCCAAAGGGCGAGATGGGCCCCACAGCATCTTGCTTCCAGCTCTTTGGGAAGCTAAGAAACAACTCGCTCTGCACAGTGCTCTTACAGCCTACCGGGAACACGTCTTCCAAGGGCCTGTGAAACGCAGTTTCTTTGCAGGCCTGATCTGGCTGAAGCAGGACTTTTGCTCTGGGTGTGATACTTTGCCCTAGAGCTGAAAGGCACAACGTGAAGGCTTCTTTCCAAAGGGCGAGTTGGGCCCCACAGCATCTTGCTTCCATCCCTTTGGGAAGCTAAGAAACAACTCGCTCTGCACAGTGCTCTTACAGCCTACCGCTAACATCTCTTCCAAAGGCTTGTGAAACGCAGTTTCTTTGCAGGCATGATCTGGCTGAATTAGGACTTCTGCTCTGGGTGTGCTACTTTGCCGTAGAGCTGAAAGGCACAACGTGCAGGCTTCTTTCCAAAGGGCGAGATGGGCCCCACAGCATCTTGCTTCCAGCTCTTTGGGAAGCTAAGAAACAACTCGCTCTGCACAGTGCTCTTACAGCCTACCGGGAACATCTCTTCCAAAGGCCTGTGAAACGCAGTTTCTTTGCAGGCCTGATCTGGCTGAAGTAGGACTTCTGCTCTGGGTGTGCATCTTTGCCCTAGAGCTGAAAGGCACAACGTGCAGGCTTCTTTCCAAAGGGCGAGTTGGGCCCCACAGCATCTTGCTTCCAGCTCTTTGGGTAGCTAAGAAACCACTCGCTCTGCACAGTGCTCTTACAGCCTAGTGGGAACATCTCTTCCAAAGGCCTGTGAAACGCAGTTTCTTTGCAGGCCTGATCTGGCTGAAGTAGGACTTCTGCTTTGGGTGTGCTACTTTGCCCTAGAGCTGAAAGGCACAACGTGCAGGCTTCTTTCCAAAGGGCGAGTTGGGCCCCACAGCATCTTGCTTCCAGCTCTTGGGGAAGCTAAGAAACAACTCGCTCTGCACAGTGCTCTTACAGCCTAGTGGGAACATCTCTTCCAAAGGCCTGTGAAACGCAGTTTCTTTGCAGGCCTGATCTGGCTGAAGTAGGACTTCTGCTCTGGGTGTGCTACTTTGCCCTAGAGCTGAAAGGCACAACGTGCAGGCTTCTTTCCAAAGGGCGAGTTGGGCCCCACAGCATCTTGCTTCCAGCTCTTTGGGAAGCTAAGAAACAACTCGCTCTGCACAGTGCTCTTACAGCCTACCGGGAACATGTCTTCCAAAGGCCTGTGAAACGCAGTTTCTTTGCAGGCCTGATCTGGCTGAAGTAGGACTTCTGCTCTGGGTGTGCTACTTTGCCCTGGAGCTGAAAGGCACAACGTGCAGGCTTCTTTCCAAAGGGCGAATTGGGCCCCACAGCATCTTGCTTCCAGCTCTTTGGGAAGCTAAGAAACAACTCGCTCTGCACAGTGCTCTTACAGCCTACCGGGAACATCTCTTCCAAAGGCCTGTGAAACGCAGTTTCTTTGCAGGCCTGATCTGGCTGAAGTAGGACTTCTGCTCTGGGTGTGCTACTTTGCCCTAGAGCTCAAAAGCACAACGTGCAGGCTTCTTTCCAAAGGGCGAGTTGGGCCCCACAGCATCTTGCTTCCAGCTCTTTGGGAAGCTAAGAAACAACTCGCTCTGCACAGTGCTCTGACAGCCTAGTGGGAACATCTCTTCCAAAGGCCTGTGAAACGCAGTTTCTTTGCAGGCCTGATCTGGCTGAAGTAGGACTTCTGCTCTGGGTGTGCTTCTTTGCCCTAGAGCTGAAAGGCACAACGTGCAGGCTTCTTTCCAAAGGGCGAGTTGGGCCCCACAGCATCTTGCTTCCAGCTCTTGGGGAAGCTAAGAAACAACTCGCTCTGCACAGTGCTCTTACAGCCTACCGGGAACATCTCTTCCAAAGGCCTGTGAAACGCAGTTTCTTTGCAGGCCTGATCTGGCTGAAGTAGGACTTCTGCTCTGGGTGTGCTACTTTGCCCTAGAGCTGAAAGGCACAACGTGCAGGCTTCTTTCCAAAGGGCGAGTTGGGCCCCACAGCATCTTGCTTCCAGCTCTTTGGGAAGCTAAGACACAACTCGCTCTGCACAGTGCTCTTACAGCCTACCAGGAACATGTCTTCCAAAGGGCTGTGAAACGCAGTTTCTTTGCAGGCCTGATCTGGCTGAAGTAGGACTTCTGCTCTGGGTGTGCTACTTTGCCCTGGAGCTGAAAGGCACAACGTGCAGTCATCTTTCAAAAAGGCGAGTTGGGCCCCACAGCATCTTGCTTCCAGCTCTTTGGGAACCTAAGAAACAACTCGCTCTGCACAGTGCTCTTACAGCCTACCGGGAACGTCACTTCCAAAGGCCTGTGAAACGCAGTTTCTTTGCAGGCCTGATCTGGCTGAAGTAGGATTTCTGCTCTGGGTGTGCTACTTTGCCCTAGAGCTGAAAGGCACAACGTGAAGGCTTCTTTCCAAAGGGCGAGTTGGGCCCCACAGCATCTTGCTTCCATCCCTTTGGGAAGCTAAGAAACAACTCGCTCTGCACAGTGCTCTTACAGCCTACCGCTAACATCTCTTCCAAAGGCTTGTGAAACGCAGTTTCTTTGCAGGCCTGATCTGGCTGAAGTAGGACTTCTGCTCTGGGTGTGCTACTTTGCCGTAGAGCTGAAAGGCACAACGTGCAGGCTTCTTTCCAAAGGGCGAGATGGGCCCCACAGCATCTTGCTTCCAGCTCTTTGGGAAGCTAAGAAACAACTCGCTCTGCACAGTGCTCTTACAGCCTACCGGGAACATCTCTTCCAAAGGCCTGTGAAACACAGTTTCTTTGCAGGCCTGATCTGGCTGAAGTAGGACTTCTGCTCTGGGTGTGCTACTTTGCCCTAGAGCTGAAAGGCACAACGTGCAGGCTTCTTTCCAAAGGGCGAGTTGGGCCCCACAGCATCTTGCTTCCAGCTCTTTGGGAAGCTAAGAAACAACTCGCTCTGCACAGTGCTCTTACAGCCTACCGGGAACATGTCTTCCAAAGGCCTGTGAAACGCAGTTTCTTTGCAGGCCTGATCTGGCTGAAGTAGGACTTCTGCTCTGGGTGTGCTACTTTGCCCTGGAGCTGAAAGGCACAACGTGCAGGCTTCTTTCCAAAGGGCGAGTTGGGCCCCACAGCATCTTGCTTCCAGCTCTTTGGGAACCTAAGAAACAACTCGCTCTGCACAGTGCTCTTACAGCCTACCGGCAACGTCACTTCCAAAGGCCTGTGAAACGCAGTTTCTTTGCAGGCCTGATCTGGCTGAAGTAGGACTTTTGTTCTGGGTGTGATACTTTGCCCTAGAGCTGAAAGGCACAACGTGCAGGCTTCTTTCCAAAGGGCGAGATGGGCCCCACAGCATCTTGCTTCCAGCTCTTTGGGAAGCTAAGAAACCACTCGCTCTGCACAGTGCTCTTACAGCCTACCGGGAACATCTCTTCCAAAGGTCTGTGAAACGCAGTTTCTTTGCAGGCCTGATCTGGCTGAAGTAGGACTTCTGCTCTGGGTGTGCTTCTTTGCCCTAGAGCTGAAAGGCACAACGTGCAGGCTTCTTTCCAAAGGGCGAGTTGGGCCCCACAGCATCTTGCTTCCAGCTCTTTGGGAAGCTAAGAAACCACTCGCTCTGCACAGTGCTCTTTCAGCCTACTGGGAACATCTCTTCCAAAGGCCTGTGAAACGCAATTTCTTTGCAGGCCTGATCTGGCTGAAGTAGGACTTCTGCTCTGGGTGTGCTACTTTGCCCTGGAGCTGAAAGGCACAACGTGCAGGCTTCTTTCCAAAGGGCGAGTTGTGCCCCACAGCATCTAGCTTCCAGCTCTTTGGGAAGCTAAGAAATAACTCGCTCTACACAGTGCTCTTACAGCCTACCGGGAAGGTCTCTTCCAAAGACCTTTGAAACGCAGTTTCTTTGCAGGCCTGATCTGGCTGAAATAGGACTCCTGCTCTGGGTTTGCTACATTGCCGTAGAGCTGAAAGGCACAACGTGCAGGCTTCTTTACAATGGGCGAGTTGGGCCCCACAGCATCTTGCTCCCAGCTCTTTGGGAAGCTTAGAAACCACTCGCTCTGCACAGTGCTCTTGCAGCCTACCGGGAACATCTCTTCCAAAGGCCTGTGAAACGCAGTTTCTTTGCAGGCCTGATCTGGCTGAAGTAGGACTTCTGCTCTGGGTGTGCTACTTTGCCCTAGAGCTGAAAGGCACAACGTGCAGGCTTCTTTCCAAAGGGCGAGTTGGGCCCCACAGCATCTTGCTTCCAGCTCTTGGGGAAGTTAAGAAACAACTCGCTCTGCACAGTGCTCTTACAGCCTAGTGGGAACATCTCTTCCAAAGGCCTGTGAAAGGCAGTTTCTTTGCAGGCCTGATCTGGCTGAAGTAGGACTTCTGCTCTGGGTGTGCTACTTTGCCCTAGAGCTGAAAGGCACAACGTGCAGGCTTCTTTCCAAAGGGCGAGTTGGGCCCCACAGCATCTTGCTTCCAGCTCTTTGGGAAGCTAAGAAACAACTCGCTCTGCACAGTGCTCTTACAGCCTACCGGGAACATCTCTTCCAAAGGCCTGTGAAACGCAGTTTCTTTGCAGGCCTGATCTGGCTGAAGTAGGACTTCTGCTCTGGGTGTGCTACTTTGCCCTAGAGCTGAAAGGCACAACGTGCAGGCTTCTTTCCAAAGGGCGGGTTGGGCCCCACAGCATCTTGCTTCCAGCTCTTTGGGAAGCTAAGAAACAACTCGCTCTGCACAGTGCTCTTACAGCCTAGTGGGAACATCACTTCCAAAGGCCTGTGAAACGCAGTTTCTTTGCAGGCCTGATCTGGCTGAAGTAGGACTTCTGCTCTGGGTGTGCTACTTTGCCCTAGAGCGGAAATGCACAACGTGCAGGCTTCTTTCCAAAGGGCGAGTTGGGCCCCACAGCATCTTGCTTCCAGCTCTTCGGAAGCTAAGAAACAACTCGCTCTGCACAGTGCTCTTACAGCCTACCGGGAACATGTCTTCCAAGGGACTGTGAAACGCAGTTTCTTTGCAGGCCTGATCTGGCTGAAGTAGGACTTCTGCTCTGGGTGTGCTTCTTTGCCCTAGAGCTGAAAGGCACAACGTGCAGGCTTCTTTCCAAAGGGCGAGTTGGGCCCCACAGCATCTTGCTTCCATCCCTTTGGGAAGCTAAGAAACAACTCGCTCTGCACAGTGCTCTTACAGCCTACCGCTAACATCTCTTCCAAAGGCCTGTGAAACGCAGTTTCTTTGCAGGCCTGATCTGGCTGAAGTAGGACTTCTGCTCTGGGTGTGCTACTTTGCCCTAGAGCTGAAAGGCACAACGTGCAGGCTTCTTTCCAAAGGGCGAGATGGGCCCCACAGCATCTTGCTTCCAGCTCTTTGGGAAGCTAAGAAACCACTCGCTCTGCACAGTGCTCTTACAGCCTACCGGGAACATCTCTTCCAAAGGCCTGTGAAACGCAGTTTCTTTGCAGGCCTGATCTGGCTGAAGTAGGACTTCTGCTCTGGGTGTGCTTCTTTGCCCTAGAGCTGAAAGGCACAACGTGCAGGCTTCTTTCCAAAGGGCGAGTTGGGAGCCACAGCATCTTGCTTCCAGCTCTTTGGGAAGCTAAGAAACAACTCGCTCTGCACAGTGCTCTTACAGCCTACCGGGAACATCTCTTCCAAAGGCCTGTGAAACGCAGTTTCTTTGCAGGCCTGATCTGGCTGAAGTAGGACTTCTGCTCTGGGTGTGCTACTTTGCCCTAGAGCTGAAAGGCACAACGTGCAGGCTTCTTTCCAAAGGGCGAGTTGGGCCCCACAGCATCTTGCTTCCAGCTCTTTTGGAAGCTAAGAAACCACTCGCTCTGCACAGTGCTCTTACAGCCTACCGGGAAAATCTCTTCCAAAGGCCTGTGAAACGCAGTTTCTTTGCAGGCCTGATCTGGCTGAAGTAGGACTTCTGCTCTGGGTGTGCTACTTTGCCCTAGAGCGGAAATGCACAACGTGCAGGCTTCTTTCCAAAGGGCGAGTTGGGCCCCACAGCATCTTGCTTCCAGCTCTTTGGGAAGCTAAGAAACAACTCGCTCTGCACAGTGCTCTTACAGCCTACCGGGAACATCTCTTCCAAAGGCCTGTGAAATGCAGTTTCTTTGCAGGCCTGATCTGGCTGAAGTAGGACTTCTGCTCTGGGTGTGCTACTTTGCCCTAGAGCTGAAAGGCACAACGTGCAGGCTTCTTTCCAAAGGGCGAGTTGGGCCCCACAGCATCTTGCTTCCAGCTCTTTGGGAAGCTAAGAAACAACTCGCTCTGCACAGGGCTCTTACAGCCTACCGGGAACATCTCTTCCAAAGGCCTGTGAAACGCAGTTTCTTTGCAGGCCTGATCTGGCTGAAGTAGGACTTCTGCTCTGGGTGTGCTACTTTGCCCTAGAGCTGAAAGGCACAACGTGCAGGCTTCTTTCCAAAGGGCGAGTTGGGCCCCACAGCATCTTGCTTCCAGCTCTTTGGGAAGCTAAGAAACAACTCGCTCTGCACAGTGCTCTTACAGCCTACCGGGAACATCTCTTCCAAAGGCCTGTGAAACGCAATTTCTTTGGAGGCCTGATCTGGCTGAAGTAGGACTTCTGCTCTGGGTGTGCTACTTTGCCCTGGAGCTGAAAGGCACAACGTGCAGGCTTCTTTCCAAAGGGCGAGTTGGGCCCCACAGCATCTTGCTTCCAGCTCTTTGGGAAGCTAAGAAATAACTCGCTCTACACAGTGCTCTTACAGCCTACCGGGAAGGTCTCTTCCAAAGACCTTTGAAACGCAGTTTCTTTGCAGGCCTCATCTGGCTGAAGTAGGACTCCTGCTCTGGGTTTGCTACATTGCCCTAGAGCTGAAAGGCACAACGTGCAGGCTCCTTTACAATGGGCGAGTTGGGCCCCACAGCATCTTGCTCCCAGCTCTTTGGGAAGCTAAGAAACCACTCGCTCTGCACAGTGCTCTTACAGCCTACCGGGAACATCTCTTCCAAAGGCCTGTGAAACGCAGTTTCTTTGCAGGCCTGATCTGGCTGAAGTAGGACTTCTGCTCTGGGTGTGCTACTTTGCCCTAGAGCTGAAAGGCACAACGTGCAGGCTTCTTTCCAAACGGCGAGTTGGGCCCCACAGCATCTTGCTTCCAGCTCTTGGGGAAGCTAAGAAACAACTCGCTCTGCACAGTGCTCTTACAGCCTAGTGGGAACATCTCTTCCAAAGGCCTGTGAAAGGCAGTTTCTTTGCAGGCCTGATCTGGCTGAAGTAGGACTTCTGCTCTGGGTGTGCTACTTTGCCCTAGAGCTGAAAGGCACAACGTGCAGGCTTCTTTCCAAAGGGCGAGTTGGGCCCCACAGCATCTTGCTTCCAGCTCTTTGGGAAGCTAAGAAACCACTCGCTCTGCACAGTGCTCTTACAGCCTACCGGGAACATCTCTTCCAAAGGCCTGTGAAACGCAGTTTCTTTGCAGGCCTGATCTGGCTGAAGTAGGACTTCTGCTCTGGGTGTGCTACTTTGCCCTAGAGCTGAAAGGCACAACGTGCAGGCTTCTTTCAATACGGCGATTTGGGCCCCACAGCATCTTGCTTCCAGCTCTTTGGGAAGCTAAGAAACCACTCGCTCTGCACAGTGCTCTTACAGCCTACCGGGAACATCTCTTCCAAAGGCCTGTGAAACGCAGTTTCTTTGCAGGCCTGATCTGGCTGAAGTAGGACTTCTGCTCTGGGTGTGCTACTTTGCCCTAGAGCTGAAAGGCACAACGTGCAGGCTTCTTTCCAAAGGGTGAGTTTGGCCCCACAGCATCTTGCTTCCAGCTCTTTGGGAAGCTAAGAAACAACTCGCTCTGCACAGTGCTCTTACAGCCTACCGGGAACATCTCTTCCAAAGGCCTCTGAAACGCAATTTCTTTGGAGGCCTGATCTGGCTGAGGTAGGACTTCTGCTCTGGGTGTGCTACTTTGCCCTGGAGCTGAAAGGCACAACGTGCAGGCTTCTTTCCAAAGGGCGAGTTGGGCCCCACAGCATCTTGCTTCCAGCTCTTTGGGAAGCTAAGAAACAACTCGCTCTACACAGTGCTCTTACAGCCTACCGGGAAGGTCTCTTCCAAAGACCTTTGAAACGCAGTTTCTTTGCAGGCCTGATCTGGCTGAAGTAGGACTCCTGCTCTGGGTTTGCTACATTGCCCTAGAGCTGAAAGGCACAACGTGCAGGCATCTTTCCAAAGGGCGAGTTGGGCCCCACAGCATCTTGCTTCCAGCTCTTTGGGAAGCTAAGAAACAACTCGCTCTGCACAGTGCTCTTACAGCCTACCGGGAACATCTCTTCCAAAGGCCTGTGAAACGCAGTTTCTTTGCAGGCCTGATCTGGCTGAAGTAGGACTTCTGCTCTGGGTGTGCTACTTTGCCCTAGAGCTGAAAGGCACAACGTGCAGGCTTCTTTCCAAAGGGCGAGTTGGGCCCCACAGCATCTTGCTTCCAGCTCTTGGGGAAGCTAAGAAACAACTCGCTCTTGCCCAGTGCTCTTACAGCCTACCGGGAACATCTCTTCCAAATGCCTGTGAAACGCAGTTTCTTTGCAGGCCTGATCTGGCTGAAGTAGGACTTCTGCTCTGGGTGTGCTACTTTGCCCTAGAGCTGAAAGGCACAACGTGCAGGCTTCTTTCAATACGGCGATTTGGGCCCCATAGCATCTTGCTTCCAGCTCTTTGGGAAGCTAAGAAACCACTCGCTCTGCACAGTGCTCTTACAGCCTACCGGGAACATCTCTTCCAAAGGCCTGTGAAATGCAGTTTCTTTGCAGGCCTGATCTGGCTGAAGTAGGACTTCTGCTCTGGGTGTGCTACTTTGCCCTAGAGCTGAAAGGCACAACGTGCAGGCTTCTTTCCAAAGGGCGAGTTGGGCCCCACAGCATCTTGCTTCCAGCTCTTTGGGAAGCTAAGAAACATCTCGCTCTGCACAGGGCTCTTACAGCCTACCGGGAACATCTCTTCCAAAGGCCTGTGAAACGCAGTTTCTTTGCAGGCCTGATCTGGCTGAAGTAGGACTCCTGCTCTGGGTGTGCTACTTTGCCCTAGAGCTGAAAGGCACAACGTGCAGGCTTCTTTCCAAAGGGCGAGTTGGGCCCCACAGCATCTTGCTTCCAGCTCTTTGGGAAGCTAAGACACAACTCGCTCTGCACAGTGCTCTTACAGCCTACCAGGAACATGTCTTCCAAAGGGCTGTGAAACGCAGTTTCTTTGCAGGCCTGATCTGGCTGAAGTAGGACTTCTGCTCTGGGTGTGCTACTTTGCCCTGGAGCTGAAAGGCACAACGTGCAGTCATCTTTCAAAAAGGCGAGTTGGGCCCCACAGCATCTTGCTTCCAGCTCTTTGGGAACCTAAGAAACAACTCGCTCTGCACAGTGCTCTTACAGCCTACCGGGAACGTCACTTCCAAAGGCCTGTGAAACGCAGTTTCTTTGCAGGCCTGATCTGGCTGAAGTAGGATTTCTGCTCTGGGTGTGCTACTTTGCCCTAGAGCTGAAAGGCACAACGTGAAGGCTTCTTTCCAAAGGGCGAGTTGGGCCCCACAGCATCTTGCTTCCATCCCTTTGGGAAGCTAAGAAACAACTCGCTCTGCACAGTGCTCTTACAGCCTACCGCTAACATCTCTTCCAAAGGCTTGTGAAACGCAGTTTCTTTGCAGGCCTGATCTGGCTGAAGTAGGACTTCTGCTCTGGG
Source organism: Equus caballus (assembly GCF_041296265.1). Taxonomy (NCBI): domain Eukaryota; kingdom Metazoa; phylum Chordata; class Mammalia; order Perissodactyla; family Equidae; genus Equus; species Equus caballus. The sequence goes on along the minus strand of NW_027222343.1, from coordinate 4,122,723 downwards.
TGTGCTACTTTGCCGTAGAGCTGAAAGGCACAACGTGCAGGCTTCTTTCCAAAGGGCGAGATGGGCCCCACAGCATCTTGCTTCCAGCTCTTTGGGAAGCTAAGAAACAACTCGCTCTGCACAGTGCTCTTACAGCCTACCGGGAACATCTCTTCCAAAGGCCTGTGAAACACAGTTTCTTTGCAGGCCTGATCTGGCTGAAGTAGGACTTCTGCTCTGGGTGTGCTACTTTGCCCTAGAGCTGAAAGGCACAACGTGCAGGCTTCTTTCCAAAGGGCGAGTTGGGCCCCACAGCATCTTGCTTCCAGCTCTTTGGGAAGCTAAGAAACAACTCGCTCTGCACAGTGCTCTTACAGCCTACCGGGAACATGTCTTCCAAAGGCCTGTGAAACGCAGTTTCTTTGCAGGCCTGATCTGGCTGAAGTAGGACTTCTGCTCTGGGTGTGCTACTTTGCCCTGGAGCTGAAAGGCACAACGTGCAGGCTTCTTTCCAAAGGGCGAGTTGGGCCCCACAGCATCTTGCTTCCAGCTCTTTGGGAACCTAAGAAACAACTCGCTCTGCACAGTGCTCTTACAGCCTACCGGCAACGTCACTTCCAAAGGCCTGTGAAACGCAGTTTCTTTGCAGGCCTGATCTGGCTGAAGTAGGACTTTTGTTCTGGGTGTGATACTTTGCCCTAGAGCTGAAAGGCACAACGTGCAGGCTTCTTTCCAAAGGGCGAGATGGGCCCCACAGCATCTTGCTTCCAGCTCTTTGGGAAGCTAAGAAACCACTCGCTCTGCACAGTGCTCTTACAGCCTACCGGGAACATCTCTTCCAAAGGTCTGTGAAACGCAGTTTCTTTGCAGGCCTGATCTGGCTGAAGTAGGACTTCTGCTCTGGGTGTGCTTCTTTGCCCTAGAGCTGAAAGGCACAACGTGCAGGCTTCTTTCCAAAGGGCGAGTTGGGCCCCACAGCATCTTGCTTCCAGCTCTTTGGGAAGCTAAGAAACCACTCGCTCTGCACAGTGCTCTTTCAGCCTACTGGGAACATCTCTTCCAAAGGCCTGTGAAACGCAATTTCTTTGCAGGCCTGATCTGGCTGAAGTAGGACTTCTGCTCTGGGTGTGCTACTTTGCCCTGGAGCTGAAAGGCACAACGTGCAGGCTTCTTTCCAAAGGGCGAGTTGTGCCCCACAGCATCTAGCTTCCAGCTCTTTGGGAAGCTAAGAAATAACTCGCTCTACACAGTGCTCTTACAGCCTACCGGGAAGGTCTCTTCCAAAGACCTTTGAAACGCAGTTTCTTTGCAGGCCTGATCTGGCTGAAATAGGACTCCTGCTCTGGGTTTGCTACATTGCCGTAGAGCTGAAAGGCACAACGTGCAGGCTTCTTTACAATGGGCGAGTTGGGCCCCACAGCATCTTGCTCCCAGCTCTTTGGGAAGCTTAGAAACCACTCGCTCTGCACAGTGCTCTTGCAGCCTACCGGGAACATCTCTTCCAAAGGCCTGTGAAACGCAGTTTCTTTGCAGGCCTGATCTGGCTGAAGTAGGACTTCTGCTCTGGGTGTGCTACTTTGCCCTAGAGCTGAAAGGCACAACGTGCAGGCTTCTTTCCAAAGGGCGAGTTGGGCCCCACAGCATCTTGCTTCCAGCTCTTGGGGAAGTTAAGAAACAACTCGCTCTGCACAGTGCTCTTACAGCCTAGTGGGAACATCTCTTCCAAAGGCCTGTGAAAGGCAGTTTCTTTGCAGGCCTGATCTGGCTGAAGTAGGACTTCTGCTCTGGGTGTGCTACTTTGCCCTAGAGCTGAAAGGCACAACGTGCAGGCTTCTTTCCAAAGGGCGAGTTGGGCCCCACAGCATCTTGCTTCCAGCTCTTTGGGAAGCTAAGAAACAACTCGCTCTGCACAGTGCTCTTACAGCCTACCGGGAACATCTCTTCCAAAGGCCTGTGAAACGCAGTTTCTTTGCAGGCCTGATCTGGCTGAAGTAGGACTTCTGCTCTGGGTGTGCTACTTTGCCCTAGAGCTGAAAGGCACAACGTGCAGGCTTCTTTCCAAAGGGCGGGTTGGGCCCCACAGCATCTTGCTTCCAGCTCTTTGGGAAGCTAAGAAACAACTCGCTCTGCACAGTGCTCTTACAGCCTAGTGGGAACATCACTTCCAAAGGCCTGTGAAACGCAGTTTCTTTGCAGGCCTGATCTGGCTGAAGTAGGACTTCTGCTCTGGGTGTGCTACTTTGCCCTAGAGCGGAAATGCACAACGTGCAGGCTTCTTTCCAAAGGGCGAGTTGGGCCCCACAGCATCTTGCTTCCAGCTCTTCGGAAGCTAAGAAACAACTCGCTCTGCACAGTGCTCTTACAGCCTACCGGGAACATGTCTTCCAAGGGACTGTGAAACGCAGTTTCTTTGCAGGCCTGATCTGGCTGAAGTAGGACTTTTGCTCTGGGTGTGATACTTTGCCCTAGAGCTGAAAGGCACAACGTGAAGGCTTCTTTCCAAAGGGCGAGTTCGGCCCCACAGCATCTTGCTTCCATCCCTTTGGGAAGCTAAGAAACAACTCGCTCTGCACAGTGCTCTTACAGCCTACCGCTAACATCTCTTCCAAAGGCCTGTGAAACGCAGTTTCTTTGCAGGCCTGATCTGGCTGAAGTAGGACTTCTGCTCTGGGTGTGGTACTTTGCCCTAGAGCTGAAAGGCACAACGTGCAGGCTTCTTTCCAAAGGGCGAGATGGGCCCCACAGCATCTTGCTTCCAGCTCTTTGGGAAGCTAAGAAACCACTCGCTCTGCACAGTGCTCTTACAGCCTACCGGGAACATCTCTTCCAAAGGCCTGTGAAACGCAGTTTCTTTGCAGGCCTGATCTGGCTGAAGTAGGACTTCTGCTCTGGGTGTGCTTCTTTGCCCTAGAGCTGAAAGGCACAACGTGCAGGCTTCTTTCCAAAGGGCGAGTTGGGCCCCACAGCATCTTGCTTCCAGCTCTTGGGGAAGTTAAGAAACAACTCGCTCTGCACAGTGCTCTTACAGCCTAGTGGGAACATCTCTCCAAAGGCCTGTGAAAGGCAGTTTCTTTGCAGGCCTGATCTGGCTGAAGTAGGACTTCTGCTCTGGGTGTGCTACTTTGCCCTAGAGCTGAAAGGCACAACGTGCAGGCTTCTTTCCAAAGGGCGAGTTGGGCCCCACAGCATCTTGCTTCCAGCTCTTTGGGAAGCTAAGAAACAACTCGCTCTGCACAGTGCTCTTACAGCCTACCGGGAACATCTCTTCCAAAGGCCTGTGAAACGCAGTTTCTTTGCAGGCCTGATCTGGCTGAAGTAGGACTTCTGCTCTGGGTGTGCTACTTTGCCCTAGAGCTGAAAGGCACAACGTGCAGGCTTCTTTCCAAAGGGCGGGTTGGGCCCCACAGCATCTTGCTTCCAGCTCTTTGGGAAGCTAAGAAACAACTCGCTCTGCACAGTGCTCTTACAGCCTAGTGGGAACATCACTTCCAAAGGCCTGTGAAACGCAGTTTCTTTGCAGGCCTGATCTGGCTGAAGTAGGACTTCTGCTCTGGGTGTGCTACTTTGCCCTAGAGCGGAAATGCACAACGTGCAGGCTTCTTTCCAAAGGGCGAGTTGGGCCCCACAGCATCTTGCTTCCAGCTCTTTGGGAAGCTAAGAAACAACTCGCTCTGCACAGTGCTCTTACAGCCTACCGGGAACATGTCTTCCAAGGGCCTGTGAAACGCAGTTTCTTTGCAGGCCTGATCTGGCTGAAGTAGGACTTTTGCTCTGGGTGTGATACTTTGCCCTAGAGCGGAAAGGCACAACGTGAAGGCTTCTTTCCAAAGGGCGAGTTCGGCCCCACAGCATCTTGCTTCCATCCCTTTGGGAAGCTAAGAAACAACTCGCTCTGCACAGTGCTCTTACAGCCTACCGCTAACATCTCTTCCAAAGGCCTGTGAAACGCAGTTTCTTTGCAGGCCTGATCTGGCTGAAGTAGGACTTCTGCTCTGGGTGTGCTACTTTGCCCTAGAGCTGAAAGGCACAACGTGCAGGCTTCTTTCCAAAGGGCGAGATGGGCCCCACAGCATCTTGCTTCCAGCTCTTTGGGAAGCTAAGAAACCACTCGCTCTGCACAGTGCTCTTACAGCCTACCGGGAACATCTCTTCCAAAGGCCTGTGAAACGCAGTTTCTTTGCAGGCCTGATCTGGCTGAAGTAGGACTTCTGCTCTGGGTGTGCTTCTTTGCCCTAGAGCTGAAAGGCACAACGTGCAGGCTTCTTTCCAAAGGGCGAGTTGGGAGCCACAGCATCTTGCTTCCAGCTCTTTGGGAAGCTAAGAAACAACTCGCTCTGCACAGTGCTCTTACAGCCTACCGGGAACATCTCTTCCAAAGGCCTGTGAAACGCAGTTTCTTTGCAGGCCTGATCTGGCTGAAGTAGGACTTCTGCTCTGGGTGTGCTACTTTGCCCTAGAGCTGAAAGGCACAACGTGCAGGCTTCTTTCCAAAGGGCGAGTTGGGCCCCACAGCATCTTGCTTCCAGCTCTTTTGGAAGCTAAGAAACCACTCGCTCTGCACAGTGCTCTTACAGCCTACCGGGAAAATCTCTTCCAAAGGCCTGTGAAACGCAGTTTCTTTGCAGGCCTGATCTGGCTGAAGTAGGACTTCTGCTCTGGGTGTGCTACTTTGCCCTAGAGCGGAAATGCACAACGTGCAGGCTTCTTTCCAAAGGGCGAGTTGGGCCCCACAGCATCTTGCTTCCAGCTCTTTGGGAAGCTAAGAAACAACTCGCTCTGCACAGTGCTCTTACAGCCTACCGGGAACATCTCTTCCAAAGGCCTGTGAAATGCAGTTTCTTTGCAGGCCTGATCTGGCTGAAGTAGGACTTCTGCTCTGGGTGTGCTACTTTGCCCTAGAGCTGAAAGGCACAACGTGCAGGCTTCTTTCCAAAGGGCGAGTTGGGCCCCACAGCATCTTGCTTCCAGCTCTTTGGGAAGCTAAGAAACAACTCGCTCTGCACAGGGCTCTTACAGCCTACCGGGAACATCTCTTCCAAAGGCCTGTGAAACGCAGTTTCTATGCAGGCCTGATCTGGCTGAAGTAGGACTTCTGCTCTGGGTGTGCTACTTTGCCCTAGAGCTGAAAGGCACAACGTGCAGGCTTCTTTCCAAAGGGCGAGTTGGGCCCCACAGCATCTTGCTTCCAGCTCTTTGGGAAGCTAAGAAACAACTCGCTCTGCACAGTGCTCTTACAGCCTACCGGGAACATCTCTTCCAAAGGCCTGTGAAACGCAATTTCTTTGGAGGCCTGATCTGGCTGAAGTAGGACTTCTGCTCTGGGTGTGCTACTTTGCCCTGGAGCTGAAAGGCACAACGTGCAGGCTTCTTTCCAAAGGGCGAGTTGGGCCCCACAGCATCTTGCTTCCAGCTCTTTGGGAAGCTAAGAAATAACTCGCTCTACACAGTGCTCTTACAGCCTACCGGGAAGGTCTCTTCCAAAGACCTTTGAAACGCAGTTTCTTTGCAGGCCTCATCTGGCTGAAGTAGGACTCCTGCTCTGGGTTTGCTACATTGCCCTAGAGCTGAAAGGCACAACGTGCAGGCTCCTTTACAATGGGCGAGTTGGGCCCCACAGCATCTTGCTCCCAGCTCTTTGGGAAGCTAAGAAACCACTCGCTCTGCACAGTGCTCTTACAGCCTACCGGGAACATCTCTTCCAAAGGCCTGTGAAACGCAGTTTCTTTGCAGGCCTGATCTGGCTGAAGTAGGACTTCTGCTCTGGGTGTGCTACTTTGCCCTAGAGCTGAAAGGCACAACGTGCAGGCTTCTTTCCAAACGGCGAGTTGGGCCCCACAGCATCTTGCTTCCAGCTCTTGGGGAAGCTAAGAAACAACTCGCTCTGCACAGTGCTCTTACAGCCTAGTGGGAACATCTCTTCCAAAGGCCTGTGAAAGGCAGTTTCTTTGCAGGCCTGATCTGGCTGAAGTAGGACTTCTGCTCTGGGTGTGCTACTTTGCCCTAGAGCTGAAAGGCACAACGTGCAGGCTTCTTTCCAAAGGGCGAGTTGGGCCCCACAGCATCTTGCTTCCAGCTCTTTGGGAAGCTAAGAAACCACTCGCTCTGCACAGTGCTCTTACAGCCTACCGGGAACATCTCTTCCAAAGGCCTGTGAAACGCAGTTTCTTTGCAGGCCTGATCTGGCTGAAGTAGGACTTCTGCTCTGGGTGTGCTACTTTGCCCTAGAGCTGAAAGGCACAACGTGCAGGCTTCTTTCAATACGGCGATTTGGGCCCCACAGCATCTTGCTTCCAGCTCTTTGGGAAGCTAAGAAACCACTCGCTCTGCACAGTGCTCTTACAGCCTACCGGGAACATCTCTTCCAAAGGCCTGTGAAACGCAGTTTCTTTGCAGGCCTGATCTGGCTGAAGTAGGACTTCTGCTCTGGGTGTGCTACTTTGCCCTAGAGCTGAAAGGCACAACGTGCAGGCTTCTTTCCAAAGGGTGAGTTTGGCCCCACAGCATCTTGCTTCCAGCTCTTTGGGAAGCTAAGAAACAACTCGCTCTGCACAGTGCTCTTACAGCCTACCGGGAACATCTCTTCCAAAGGCCTCTGAAACGCAATTTCTTTGGAGGCCTGATCTGGCTGAGGTAGGACTTCTGCTCTGGGTGTGCTACTTTGCCCTGGAGCTGAAAGGCACAACGTGCAGGCTTCTTTCCAAAGGGCGAGTTGGGCCCCACAGCATCTTGCTTCCAGCTCTTTGGGAAGCTAAGAAACAACTCGCTCTACACAGTGCTCTTACAGCCTACCGGGAAGGTCTCTTCCAAAGACCTTTGAAACGCAGTTTCTTTGCAGGCCTGATCTGGCTGAAGTAGGACTCCTGCTCTGGGTTTGCTACATTGCCCTAGAGCTGAAAGGCACAACGTGCAGGCATCTTTCCAAAGGGCGAGTTGGGCCCCACAGCATCTTGCTTCCAGCTCTTTGGGAAGCTAAGAAACAACTCGCTCTGCACAGTGCTCTTACAGCCTACCGGGAACATCTCTTCCAAAGGCCTGTGAAACGCAGTTTCTTTGCAGGCCTGATCTGGCTGAAGTAGGACTTCTGCTCTGGGTGTGCTACTTTGCCCTAGAGCTGAAAGGCACAACGTGCAGGCTTCTTTCCAAAGGGCGAGTTGGGCCCCACAGCATCTTGCTTCCAGCTCTTGGGGAAGCTAAGAAACAACTCGCTCTTGCCCAGTGCTCTTACAGCCTACCGGGAACATCTCTTCCAAATGCCTGTGAAACGCAGTTTCTTTGCAGGCCTGATCTGGCTGAAGTAGGACTTCTGCTCTGGGTGTGCTACTTTGCCCTAGAGCTGAAAGGCACAACGTGCAGGCTTCTTTCAATACGGCGATTTGGGCCCCATAGCATCTTGCTTCCAGCTCTTTGGGAAGCTAAGAAACCACTCGCTCTGCACAGTGCTCTTACAGCCTACCGGGAACATCTCTTCCAAAGGCCTGTGAAATGCAGTTTCTTTGCAGGCCTGATCTGGCTGAAGTAGGACTTCTGCTCTGGGTGTGCTACTTTGCCCTAGAGCTGAAAGGCACAACGTGCAGGCTTCTTTCCAAAGGGCGAGTTGGGCCCCACAGCATCTTGCTTCCAGCTCTTTGGGAAGCTAAGAAACATCTCGCTCTGCACAGGGCTCTTACAGCCTACCGGGAACATCTCTTCCAAAGGCCTGTGAAACGCAGTTTCTTTGCAGGCCTGATCTGGCTGAAGTAGGACTCCTGCTCTGGGTGTGCTACTTTGCCCTAGAGCTGAAAGGCACAACGTGCAGGCTTCTTTCCAAAGGGCGAGTTGGGCCCCACAGCATCTTGCTTCCAGCTCTTTGGGAAGCTAAGAAACAACTCGCTCTGCACAGTGCTCTTACAGCCTACCGGGAACATCTCTTCCAAAGGCCTGTGAAACGCAATTTCTTTGGAGGCCTGATCTGGCTGAGGTAGGACTTCTGCTCTGGGTGTGCTACTTTGCCCTGGAGCTGAAAGGCACAACGTGCAGGCTTCTTTCCAAAGGGCGAGTTGGGCCCCACAGCATCTTGCTTCCAGCTCTTTGGGAAGCTAAGAAACAACTCGCTCTACACAGTGCTCTTACAGCCTACCGGGAAGGTCTCTTCCAAAGACCTTTGAAACGCAGTTTCTTTGCAGGCCTGATCTGGCTGAAGTAGGACTCCTGCTCTGGGTTTGCTACATTGCCCTAGAGCTGAAAGGCACAACGTGCAGGCATCTTTCCAAAGGGCGAGTTGGGCCCCACAGCATCTTGCTTCCAACTCTTTGGGAAGCTAAGAAACAACTCGCTCTGCACAGTGCTCTTACAGCCTACCGGGAACATCTCTTCCAAAGGCCTGTGAAACGCAGTTTCTTTGCAGGCCTGATCTGGCTGAAGAAGGACTTCTGCTCTGGGTGTGCTACTTTGCCCTAGAGCTGAAAGGCACAACGTGCAGGCTTCTTTCCAAAGGGCGAGTTGGGCCCCACAGCATCTTGCTTCCAGCTCTTGGGGAAGCTAAGAAACAACTCGCTCTTGCCCAGTGCTCTTACAGCCTACCGGGAACATCTCTTCCAAATGCCTGTGAAACGCAGTTTCTTTGCAGGCCTGATCTGGCTGAAGTAGGACTTCTGCTCTGGGTGTGCTACTTTGCCCTAGAGCTGAAAGGCACAACGTGCAGGCTTCTTTCCAAAGGGCGAGTTGGGCCCCACAGCATCTTGCTTCCAGCTCTTTGGGAAGCTAAGAAACCACTCGCTCTGCACAGTGCTCTTACAGCCTACCGGGAACATCTCTTCCAAGGGCTCTGAAATGCAGTTTCTTTGCAGGCCTGATCTGGCTGAAGTAGGACTTCTGCTCTGGGTGTGCTACTTTGCCCTAGAGCTGAAAGGCACAACGTGCAGGCTTCTTTCCAAAGGGTGAGTTGGGCCCCACAGCATCTTGCTTCCAGCTCTTTGGGAAGCTAAGAAACAACTCGCTCTACACAGTGCTCTTACAGCCTACCGGGAAGGTCTCTTCCAAAGACCTTTGAAACGCAGTTTCTTTGCAGGCCTGATCTGGCTGAAGTAGGACTCCTGCTCTGGGTTTGCTACATTGCCCTAGAGCTGAAAGGCACAACGTGCAGGCATCTTTCCAAAGGGCGAGTTGGGCCCCACAGCATCTTGCTTCCAGCTCTTTGGGAAGCTAAGAAACAACTCGCTCTGCACAGTGCTCTTACAGCCTACCGGGAACATCTCTTCCAAAGGCCTGTGAAACGCAGTTTCTTTGCAGGCCTGATCTGGCTGAAGTAGGACTTCTGCTCTGGGTGTGCTACTTTGCCCTAGAGCTGAAAGGCACAACGTGCAGGCTTCTTTCCAAAGGGTGAGTTGGGCCCCACAGCATCTTGCTTCCAGCTCTTTGGGAAGCTAAGAAACAACTCGCTCTGCACAGTGCTCTTACAGCCTACCGGGAACATCTCTTCCAAAGGCCTGTGAAACGCAATTTCTTTGGAGGCCTGATCTGGCTGAGGTAGGACTTCTGCTCTGGGTGTGCTACTTTGCCCTGGAGCTGAAAGGCACAACGTGCAGGCTTCTTTCCAAAGGGCGAGTTGGGCCCCACAGCATCTTGCTTCCAGCTCTTTGGGAAGCTAAGAAACAACTCGCTCTACACAGTGCTCTTACAGCCTACCGGGAAGGTCTCTTCCAAAGACCTTTGAAACGCAGTTTCTTTGCAGGCCTGATCTGGCTGAAGTAGGACTTCTGCTCTGGGTGTGCTACTTTGCCCTAGAGCTGAAAGGCACAACGTGCAGGCTTCTTTCAATACGGCGATTTGGGCCCCATAGCATCTTGCTTCCAGCTCTTTGGGAAGCTAAGAAACCACTCGCTCTGCACAGTGCTCTTACAGCCTACCGGGAACATCTCTTCCAAAGGCCTGTGAAATGCAGTTTCTTTGCAGGCCTGATCTGGCTGAAGTAGGACTTCTGCTCTGGGTGTGCTACTTTGCCCTAGAGCTGAAAGGCACAACGTGCAGGCTTCTTTCCAAAGGGCGAGTTGGGCCCCACAGCATCTTGCTTCCAGCTCTTTGGGAAGCTAAGAAACATCTCGCTCTGCACAGGGCTCTTACAGCCTACCGGGAACATCTCTTCCAAAGGCCTGTGAAACGCAGTTTCTTTGCAGGCCTGATCTGGCTGAAGTAGGACTTCTGCTCTGGGTGTGCTACTTTGCCCTAGAGCTGAAAGGCACAACGTGCAGGCTTCTTTCCAAAGGGTGAGTTGGGCCCCACAGCATCTTGCTTCCAGCTCTTTGGGAAGCTAAGAAACAACTCGCTCTGCACAGTGCTCTTACAGCCTACCGGGAACATCTCTTCCAAAGGCCTCTGAAACGCAATTTCTTTGGAGGCCTGATCTGGCTGAGGTAGGACTTCTGCTCTGGGTGTGCTACTTTGCCCTGGAGCTGAAAGGCACAACGTGCAGGCTTCTTTCCAAAGGGCGAGTTGGGCCCCACAGCATCTTGCTTCCAGCTCTTTGGGAAGCTAAGAAACAACTCGCTCTACACAGTGCTCTTACAGCCTACCGGGAAGGTCTCTTCCAAAGACCTTTGAAACGCAGTTTCTTTGCAGGCCTGATCTGGCTGAAGTAGGACTCCTGCTCTGGGTTTGCTACATTGCCCTAGAGCTGAAAGGCACAACGTGCAGGCATGTTTCCAAAGGGCGAGTTGGGCCCCACAGCATCTTGCTTCCAGCTCTTTGGGAAGCTAAGAAACAACTCGCTCTGCACAGTGCTCTTACAGCCTACCGGGAACATCTCTTCCAAAGGCCTGTGAAACGCAGTTTCTTTGCAGGCCTGATCTGGCTGAAGTAGGACTTCTGCTCTGGGTGTGCTACTTTGCCCTAGAGCTGAAAGGCACAACGTGCAGGCTTCTTTCCAAATGGCGAGTTGGGCCCCACAGCATCTTGCTTCCAGCTCTTGGGGAAGCTAAGAAACAACTCGCTCTTGCCCAGTGCTCTTACAGCCTACCGGGAACATCTCTTCCAAAGGCCTGTGAAACGCAGTTTCTTTGCAGGCCTGATCTGGCTGAAGTAGGACTTCTGCTCTGGGTGTGCTACTTTGCCCTAGAGCTGAAAGGCACAACGTGCAGGCTTCTTTCCAAAGGGCGAGTTGGGCCCCACAGCATCTTGCTTCCAGCTCTTTGGGAAGCTAAGAAACAACTCGCTCGGCACAGTGCTCTTACTGCCTACCGGGAACATCTCTTCCAAAGGCCTGTGAAACGCAGTTTCTTTGCAGGCCTGATCTGGCTGAAGTAGGACTTCTGCTCTGGGTGTGCTACTTTGCCCTAGAGCTGAAAGGCACAACGTGCAGGCTTCTTTCCAAAGGGCGAGATGGGCCCCACAGCATCTTGCTTCCAGCTCTTTGGGAAGCTAAGAAACCACTCGCTGTGCACAGTGCTCTTACATCCTACCGGGAACATCTCTTCCAAAGGCCTGTGAAACGCAGTTTCTTTGCAGGCCTGATCTGGCTGAAGTAGGACTTCTGCTCTGGGTGTGCTTCTTTGCCCTATAGCTGAAAGGCACAACGTGCAGGCTTCTTTCCAAAGGGCGAGTTGGGCCCCACAGCATCTTGCTTCCAGCTCTTTGGGAAGCTAAGAAACCACTCGCTCTGCACAGTGCTCTTACAGCCTACCGGGAACATCTCTTCCAAAGGCCTGTGAAACGCAGTTTCTTTGCAGGCCTGATCTGGCTGAAGTAGGACTCCTGCTCTGGGTGTGCTACTTTGCCCTAGAGCTGAAAGGCACAACGTGCAGGCTTCTTTCCAAAGGGCGAGTTGGGCCCCACAGCATCTTGCTTCCAGCTCTTGGGGAAGCTAAGAAACAACTCGCTCTGCACAGTGCTCTTACAGCCTACCGGGAACATCTCTTCCAAAGGCCTGTGAAACGCAGTTTCTTTGCAGGCCTGATCTGGCTGAAGTAGGACTTCTGCTCTGGGTGTGCTACTTTGCCCTAGAGCTGAAAGGCACAACGTGCAGGCTTCTTTCCAAAGGGCGAGTTGGGCCCCACAGCATCTTGCTTCCAGCTCTTTGGGAAGCTAAGAAACCACTCGCTCTGCACAGTGCTCTTACAGCCTTCCGGGAACATCTCTTCCAAAGGTCTGTGAAACGCAGTTTCTTTGCATGCCTGATCTGGCTGAAGTAGGACTTCTGCTCTGGGTGTGCTACTTTGCCCTAGAGCGGAAATGCACAACGTGCAGGCTTCTTTCCAAAGGGCGAGTTGGGCCCCACGGCATCTTGCTTCCAGCTCTTTGGGAAGCTAAGAAACGACTCGCTCTGCACAGTGCTCTTACAGCCTACCGGGAACATCTCTTCCAAAGGCCTGTGAAATGCTGTTTCTTTGCAGGCATGATCTGGCTGAAGTAGGACTTCTGCTCTGGGTGTACTACTTTGCCCTAGAGCTGAAAGGCACAACGTGCAGGCTTCTTTCCAAAGGGCGAGTTGGGCCCCACAGCATCTTGCTTCCAGCTCTTTGGGAAGCTAAGAAACAACTCGCTCTGCACAGTGCTCTTACGGCCTACCGGGAACATCTCTTCCAAAGGCCTGTGAAACGCAGTTTCTTTGCAGGCCTGATCTGGCTGAAGTAGGACTTCTGCTCTGGGTGTGCTACTTTGCCCTAGAGCTGAAAGGCACAACGTGCAGGCTTCTTTCCAAAGGGCGAGTTGGGCCCCACAGCATCTTGCTTCCAGCTCTTGGGGAAGCTAAGAAACAACTCGCTCTGCACAGTGCTCTTACAGCCTACCGGGAACATCTCTTCCAAAGGCCTGTGAAACGCAGTTTCTTTGCAGGCCTGATCTGGCTGAAGTAGGACTTCTGCTCTGGGTGTGCTACTTTGCCCTAGAGCTGAAAGGCACAACGTGCAGGCTTCTTTCCAAAGGGCGAGTTGGGCCCCACAGCATCTTGCTTCCAGCTCTTGGGGAAGCTAAGAAACCACTCGCTCTGCACAGTGCTCTTACAGCCTACCGGGAACATCTCTTCCAAAGGCCTGTGAAACGCAGTTTCTTTGCAGGCCTGATGTGGCTGAAGTAGGACTTCTGCTCTGGGTGTGCTTCTTTGCCCTAGAGCTGAAAGGCACAACGTGCAGGCTTCTTTCCAAAGGGCGAGTTGGGCCCCACAGCATCTTGCTTCCAGGTCTTTGGGAAGCTAAGAAACCACTCGCTCTGCACAGTGCTATTACAGCCTACCGGGAACATCTCTTCCAAAGGCCTGTGAAACGCAGTTTCTAGGAAGGCCAGATCTTGCTGAAGTAGGACTTCTGCTCTGGGTGTGCTACTTTGCCCTAGAGCTGAAAGGCAGAACGTGCAGGCTTCTTTCCAAATGGCGAGATGGGCCCCTCAGCATCTTGCTTCCAGCTCTTTCGGAACCTAAGAAACCACTCGCTCTGCACAGTGCTCTTACAGCCTACCGGGAACATCTCTTCCAAAGGCCTGTGAAACGCAATTTCTTTGCAGGCCTGATCTGGCTGAAGTAGGACTTCTGCTCTGGGTGTGCTACTTTGCCCTGGAGCTGAAAGGCACAACGTGCAGGCTTCTTTCGAAAGGGCGAGTTGGGCCCCACAGCATCTTGCTTCCAGCTCTTTGGGAAGCTAAGAAACAACTCGCTCTACACAGTGCTCTTACAGCCTACCGGGAAGGTCTCTTCCACAGACCTTTGAAACGCAGTTTCTTTGCAGGCCTGATCTGGCTGTAGTAGGACTTCTGCTCTGGTGTGCTACTTTGCCCTAGAGCTGAAAGGCACAACGTGCAGGCTTCTTTCCAAAGGGCGAGTTGGGCCCCACAGCATCTTGCTTCCAGCTCTTGGGGAAGCTAAGAAACCACTCGCTCTGCACAGTGCTCTTACAGCCTACCGGGAACATCTCTTCCAAAGGCCTGTGAAACGCAGTTTCTTTGCATGCCTGCTCTGGCTGAAGTAGGACTTCTGCTCTGGGTGTGCTACTTTGCCCTAGAGCTAAAAGGCACAACGTGCAGGCTTCTTTCCAAAGGGCGAGTTGGGCCCCACAGCATCTTGCTTCCATCCCTTTGGGAAGCTAAGAAACCACTCGCTCTGCACAGTGCTCTTACAGCCTACCGGGAACATCTCTTCCAAAGGCCTGTGAAACGCAGTTTCTTTGCAGGCCTGATCTGGCTGAAGTAGGACTTCTGCTCTGGGTGTGCTACTTTGCCCTAGAGCGGAAAGGCACAACGTGCAGGCTTCTTTCCAAAGGGCGAGATGGGTGCCACAGCATCTTGCTTCCAGCTCTTTGGGAAGCTAAGAAACCACTGGCTCTGCACAGTGCTCTTACAGCCTACCGGGAACATCTCTTCCAAAGGCCTGTGAAACGCAGTTTCTTTGCAGGCCTGATCTGGCTGAAGTAGGACTTCTGCTCTGGGTGTGCTACTTTGCCCTAGAGCGGAAAGGCACAACGTGCAGGCTTCTTTCCAAAGGGCGAATTGGGCCCCACAGCATCTTGCTTCCAGCTCTTTGGGAAGCTAAGAAACAACTCGCTCTGCACAGTGCTCTTACAGCCTACCGGGAACATCTCTTCCAAAGGCCTGTGAAACGCAGTTTCTTTGCAGGCCTGATCTGGCTGAAGTAGGACTTCTGCTCTGGGTGTGCTACTTTGCCCTAGAGCTGAAAGGCACAACGTGCAGGCTTCTTTCCAAAGGGCGAGTTGGGCCCCACAGCATCTTGCTTCCAGCTCTTTGGGAAGCTAAGAAACAACTCGCTCTGCACAGTGCTCTGACAGCCTAGTGGGAACATCTCTTCCAAAGGCCTGTGAAACGCAGTTTCTTTGCAGGCCTGATCTGGCTGAAGTAGGACTTCTGCTCTGGGTGTGCTACTTTGCCCTAGAGCTGAAAGGCACAACGTGCAGGCTTCTTTCCAAAGGGCGAGTTGGGCCCCACAGCATCTTGGTTCCAGCTCTTTGGGAAGCTAAGAAACAACTCGATCTGCACAGTGCTCTTACAGCCTACCGGGAACATCTCTTCCAAAGGCCTGTGAAACGCAGTTTCTTTGCAGGCCTGATCTGGCTGAAGTAGGACTTCTGCTCTGGGTGTGCTACTTTGCCCTAGAGCTGAAAGGCACAACGTGCAGGCTTCTTTCCAAAGGGCGAGTTGGGCCCCACAGCATCTTGCTTCCAGCTCTTGGGGAAGCTAAGAAACAACTCGCTCTGCACAGTGCTCTTACAGCCTACCAGGAACATGTCTTCCAAAGGCCTGTGAAACGCAGTTTCTTTGCAGGCCTGATCTGGCTGAAGTAGGACTTCTGCTCTGGGTGTGCTACTTTGCCCTGGAGCTGAAAGGCACAACGTGCAGTCATCTTTCAAAAAGGCGAATTGGGCCCCACAGCATCTTGCTTCCAGCTCTTTGGGAAGCTAAGAAACAACTCGCTCTGCACAGTGCTCTTACAGCCTACC
This sequence comes from Equus caballus, assembly GCF_041296265.1. Lineage (NCBI taxonomy): Eukaryota > Metazoa > Chordata > Mammalia > Perissodactyla > Equidae > Equus > Equus caballus. Next base: position 4,107,334 of record NW_027222343.1, on the reverse strand, counting down.
GGGAACGTCACTTCCAAAGGCCTGTGAAACGCAGTTTCTTTGCAGGCCTGATCTGGCTGAAGTAGGACTTCTGCTCTGGGTGTGCTACTTTGCCCTAGAGCTGAAAGGCACAACGTGAAGGCTTCTTTCCAAAGGGCGAGTTGGGCCCCACAGCATCTTGCTTCCATCCCTTTGGGAAGCTAAGAAACAACTCGCTCTGCACAGTGCTCTTACAGCCTACCGCTAACATCTCTTCCAAAGGCTTGTGAAACGTAGTTTCTTTGCAGGCCTGATCTGGCTGAAGTAGGACTTCTGCTCTGGGTGTGCTTCTTTGCCGTAGAGCTGAAAGGCACAACGTGCAGGCTTCTTTCCAAAGGGCGAGATGGGCCCCACAGCATCTTGCTTCCAGCTCTTTGGGAAGCTAAGAAACCACTCGCTCTGCACAGTGCTCTTACAGCCTACCGGGAACATCTCTTCCAAATGCCTGTGAAACGCAGTTTCTTTGCAGGCCTGATCTGGCTGAAGTAGGACTTCTGCTCTGGGTGTGCTACTTTGCCCTAGAGCTGAAAGGCACAACGTGCAGGCTTCTTTCCAAAGGGCGAGTTGGGCCCCACAGCATCTTGCTTCCAGCTCTTTGGGAAGCTAAGAAACAACTCGCTCGGCACAGTGCTCTTACGGCCTACCGGGAACATCTCTTCCAAAGGCCTGTGAAACGCAGTTTCTTTGCAGGCCTGATCTGGCTGAAGTAGGACTTCTGCTCTGGGTGTGCTACTTTGCCCTAGAGCTGAAAGGCACAACGTGCAGGCTTCTTTCCAAAGGGCGAGATGGGCCCCACAGCATCTTGCTTCCAGCTCTTTGGGAAGCTAAGAAACCACTCGCTCTGCACAGTGCTCTTACAGCCTAGTGGGAACATCTCTTCCAAAGGCCTGTGAAACGCAGTTTCTTTGCAGGCCTGATCTGGCTGAAGTAGGACTTCTGCTCTGGGTGTGCTACTTTGCCCTAGAGCTGAAAGGCACAACGTGCAGGCTTCTTTCCAAAGGGCGAGTTGGGCCCCACAGCATCTTGCTTCCAGCTCTTTGGGAAGCTAAGAAACCACTCGCTCTGCACAGTGCTCTTACAGCCTTCCGGGAACATCTCTTCCAAAGGCCTGTGAAACGCAGTTTCTTTGCAGGCCTGATCTGCCTGAAGTAGGACTTCTGCTCTGGGTGTGCTACTTTGCCCTAGAGCGGAAATGCACAACGTGCAGGCTTCTTTCCAAAGGGCGAGTTGGGCCCCACGGCATCTTGCTTCCAGCTCTTTGGGAAGCTAAGAAACAACTCGCTCTGCACAGTGCTCTTACAGCCTACCGGGAACATCTCTTCCAAAGGCCTGTGAAACGCAGTTTCTTTGCAGGCCTGATCTGGCTGAAGTAGGACTTCTGCTCTGGGTGTACTACTTTGCCCTAGAGCTGAAAGGCACAACGTGCAGGCTTCTTTCCAAAGGGCGAGTTGGGCCCCACAGCATCTTGCTTCCAGCTCTTTGGGAAGCTAAGAAACAACTCGCTCTGCACAGTGCTCTTACGGCCTACCGGGAACATCTCTTCCAAAGGCCTGTGAAACGCAGTTTCTTTGCAGGCCTGATCTCGCTGAAGTAGGACTTCTGCTCTGGGTGTGCTACTTTGCCCTAGAGCTGAAAGGCACAACGTGCAGGCTTCTTTCCAAAGGGCGAGTTGGGCCCCACAGCATCTTGCTTCCAGCTCTTGGGGAAGCTAAGAAACAACTCGCTCTGCACAGTGCTCTTACAGCCTACCGGGAACATCTCTTCCAAAGGCCTGTGAAACGCAGTTTCTTTGCAGGCCTGATCTGGCTGAAGTAGGACTTCTGCTCTGGGTGTGCTACTTTGCCCTAGAGCTGAAAGGCACAACGTGCAGGCTTCTTTCCAAAGGGCGAGTTGAGCCCCACAGCATCTTGCTTCCAGCTCTTTGGGAAGCTAAGAAACCACTCGCTCTGCACAGTGCTCTTACAGCCTACCGGGAACATCTCTTCCAAAGGCCTGTGAAACGCAGTTTCTTTGCAGGCCAGATGTGGCTGAAGTAGGACTTCTGCTCTGGGTGTGCTTCTTTGCCCTAGAGCTGAAAGGCACAACGTGCAGGCTTCTTTCCAAAGGGCGAGTTGGGCCCCACAGCATCTTGCTTCCAGGTCTTTGGGAAGCTAAGAAACCACTCGCTCTGCACAGTGCTATTACAGCCTACCGGGAACATCTCTTCCAAAGGCCTGTGAAACGCAGTTTCTAGGAAGGCCAGATCTTGCTGAAGTAGGACTTCTGCTCTGGGTGTGCTACTTTGCCCTAGAGCTGAAAGGCAGAACGTGCAGGCTTCTTTCCAAATGGCGAGATGGGCCCCTCAGCATCTTGCTTCCAGCTCTTTCGGAACCTAAGAAACCACTCGCTCTGCACAGTGCTCTTACAGCCTACCGGGAACATCTCTTCCAAAGGCCTGTGAAACGCAATTTCTTTGCAGGCCTGATCTGGCTGAAGTAGGACTTCTGCTCTGGGTGTGCTACTTTGCCCTGGAGCTGAAAGGCACAACGTGCAGGCTTCTTTCGAAAGGGCGAGTTGGGCCCCACAGCATCTTGCTTCCAGCTCTTTGGGAAGCTAAGAAACAACTCGCTCTACACAGTGCTCTTACAGCCTACCGGGATGGTCTCTTCCACAGACCTTTGAAACGCAGTTTCTTTGCAGGCCTGATCTGGCTGTAGTAGGACTTCTGCTCTGGGTGTGCTACTTTGCCCTAGAGCTGAAAGGCACAACGTGCAGGCTTCTTTCCAAAGGGCGAGTTGGGCCCCACAGCATCTTGCTTCCAGCTCTTGGGGAAGCTAAGAAACCACTCGCTCTGCACAGTGCTCTTACAGCCTACCGGGAACATCTCTTCCAAAGGCCTGTGAAACGCAGTTTCTTTGCATGCCTGCTCTGGCTGAAGTAGGACTTCTGCTCTGGGTGTGCTACTTTGCCCTAGAGCTGAAAGGCACAACGTGCAGGCTTCTTTCCAAAGGGCGAGTTGGGCCCCACAGAATCTTGCTTCCATCCCTTTGGGAAGCTAAGAAACCACTCGCTCTGCACAGTGCTCTTACAGCCTACCGGGAACATCTCTTCCAAAGGCCTGTGAAACGCAGTTTCTTTGCAGGCCTGATCTGGCTGAAGTAGGACTTCTGCTCTGGGTGTGCTACTTTGCCCTAGAGCGGAAAGGCACAACGTGCAGGCTTCTTTCCAAAGGGCGAGATGGGTGCCACAGCATCTTGCTTCCAGCTCTTTGGGAAGCTAAGAAACCACTGGCTCTGCACAGTGCTCTTACAGCCTACCGGGAACATCTCTTCCAAAGGCCTGTGAAACGCAGTTTCTTTGCAGGCCTGATCTGGCTGAAGTAGGACTTCTGCTCTGGGTGTGCTACTTTGCCCTAGAGCTGTAAGGCACAACGTGCAGGCTTCTTTCCAAAGGGCGAGTTGGGCCCCACAGCATCTTGCTTCCAGCTCTTGGGGAAGCTAAGAAACAACTCGCTCTGCACAGTGCTCTTACAGCCTACCGGGGACATCTCTTCCAAAGGCCTGTGAAACGCAGTTTCTTTGCAGGCCTGATCTGGCTGAAGTAGGACTACTGCTCTGGGTGTGCTACTTTGCCCTAGAGCTGAAAGGCACAACGTGCAGGCTTCTTTCCAAAGGGCGAGTTGGGCCCCACAGCATCTTCCTTCCAGCTCTTTGGGAAGCTAAGAAACCACTCGTTCTGCACAGTGCTCTTACAGCCTACCGGGAACATCTCTTCCAAAGACCTGTGAAACGCAGTTTCTTTGCAGGCCTGATCTGGCTGAAGTAGGACTTCTGCTCTGGGTGTGCTACGTTGCCCTAGAGCGGAAATGCACAACGTGCAGGCTTCTTTCCAAAGGGCGAGTTGGGCCCCACAGCATCTTGCTTCCATCCCTTTGGGAAGCTAAGAAACAACTCGCTCTGCACAGTGCTGTTACAGCCTACCGCTAACATCTCTTCCAAAGGCCTGTGAAACGCAGTTTCTTTGCAGGCCTGATCTGGCTGAAGTAGGACTTCTGCTCTGGGTGTGCTACTTTGCCCTAGAGCTGAGAGGCACAACGTGCAGGCTTCTTCCCAAAGGGCGAGATGGGCCCCACAGCATCTTGCTTCCAGCTCTTGGGGAAGCTAAGAAACAACTCGCTCTGCACAGTGCTCTTACAGCCTACCGGGCACATCTCTTCCAAAGGCCTGTGAAACGCAGTTTCTTTGCAGGCCTGATCTGGCTGAAGTAGGACTTCTGCTCTGGGTGTGCTACTTTGCCCTAGAGCTGAAAGGCACAACGTGCAGGCTTCTTTCCAAAGGGCGAGTTGGGCCCCACAGCATCTTGATTCCAGCTCTTTGGGAAGCTAAGAAACCACTCGCTCTGCACAGTGCTCTTACAGCCTACCGGGAACATCTCTTCCAAAGGCCTGTGAAACGCAGTTTCTTTGCAGGCCTGATCTGGCTGAAGTAGGACTTCTGCTCTGGGTGTGCCACTTTGCCCTAGAGCGGAAAGGCACAACGTGCAGGCTTCTTTCCAAAGGGCGAGTTGGGCCCCACAGCATCTTGCTTCCAGCTCTTTGGGAAGCTAAGAAACAACTCGCTCTGCACAGTGCTCTTACAGCCTAGTGGGAACATCTCTTCCAAAGGCCTGTGAAATGCAGTTTCTTTGCAGGCCTGATCTGGCTGAAGTAGGACTTCTGCTCTGGGTGTACTACTTTGCCCTAGAGCTGAAAGGCACAACGTGCAGGCTTCTTTCCAAAGGGCGAGTTGGGCCCCACAGCATCTTGCTTCCAGCTCTTTGGGAAGCTAAGAAACAACTCGCTCTGCACAGTGCTCTTACAGCCTACCGGGAACATCTCTTCCAAAGGCCTGTGAAACGCAGTTTCTTTGCAGGCCTGATCTGGCTGAAGTAGGACTTCTGCTCTGGGTGTGCTACTTTGCCCTAGAGCGGAAAGGCACAACGTGCAGGCTTCTTTCCAAAGGGCGAGTTGGGCCCCACAGCATCTTGCTTCCAGCTCTTAGGGAAGCTAAGAAACCACTCGCTCTGCACAGTGCTCTTACAGCCTACCGGGAACATCTCTTCCAAAGGCCTGTGAAACGCAGTTTCTTTGCAGGCCTGATCTGGCTGAAGTAGGACTTCTGCTCTGGGTGTGCTACTTTGCCCTAGAGCTGAAAGGCACAACGTGCAGGCTTCTTTCCAAAGGGCGAGTTGGGCCCCACAGCATCTTGCTTCCAGCTCTTTGGGAAGCTAAGAAACAACTCGCTCTGCACAGTGCTCTTACAGCCTACCGGGAACATGTCTTCCAAAGGCCTGTGAAACGCAGTTTCTTTGCAGGCCTGATCTGGCTGAAGTAGGACTTCTGCTCTGGGTGTGCTGCTTTGCCCTAGAGCTGAAAGGCACAACGTGCAGGCTTCTTTCCAAAGGGCGAGTTGGGCCCCACAGCGTCTTGCTTCCAGCTCTTTGGGAAGCTAAGAAACCACTCTCTCTGCACAGTGCTCTTACAGCCTACCGGGAACATCTCTTCCAAAGGCCTGTGAAACGCAGTTTCTTTGAAGGCCAGATCTGGCTGAAGTAGGACTTCTGCTCTGGGTGTGCTACTTTGCCCTAGAGCTGAAAGGCACAACGTGAAGGCTTCTTTCCAAAGGGCGAGTTGGGCCCCACAGCATCTTGCTTCCATGCCTTTGGGAAGCTAAGAAACCACTCGCTCTGCACAGTGCTCTTACAGCCTACCGGGAACATCTCTTCCAAAGACCTGTGAAACGCAGTTTCTTTGCAGGCCTGATCTGGCTGAAGTAGGACTTCTGCTCTGGGTGTGCTACGTTGCCCTAGAGCGGAAATGCACAACGTGCAGGCTTCTTTCCAAAGGGCGAGTTGGGCCCCACAGCATCTTGCTTCCATCCCTTTGGGAAGCTAAGAAACAACTCGCTCTGCACAGTGCTCTTACAGCCTACCGCTAACATCTCTTCCTAAGGCCTGTGAAACGCAGTTTCTTTGCAGGCCTGATCTGGCTGAAGTAGGACTTCTGCTCTGGGTGTGCTACTTTGCCCTAGAGCTGAAAGGCACAACGTGCAGGCTTCTTTCCAAAGGGCGAGATGGGCCCCACAGCATCTTGCTTCCAGCTCTTTGGGAAGCTAAGAAACCACTCGCTCTGCACAGTGCTCTTACAGCCTACCGGGAACATCTCTTCCAAAGGCCTGTGAAACGCAGTTTCTTTGCAGGCCTGATCTGGCTGAAGTAGGACTTCTGCTCTGGGTGTGCTACTTTGCCCTAGAGCTGAAAGGCACAACGTGCAGGCTTCTTTCCAAAGGGCGAGTTGGGCCCCACAGCATCTTGCTCCCAGCTCTTTGGGAAGCTAAGAAACCATTCGCTCTGCACAGTGCTCTTACAGCCTACCGGGAACATCTCTTCCAAAGGCCTGTGAAACGCAGTTTCTTTGCAGGCCTGATCTGGCTGAAGTAGGACTTCTGCTCTGGGTGTGCTACTTTGCCCTAGAGCGGAAAGGCACAACGTGCAGGCTTCTTTCCAAAGGGCGAGTTGGGCCCCACAGCATCTTGCTTCCAGCTCTTTGGGAAGCTAAGAAACAACTCGCTCTGCACAGTGCTCTTACAGCCTACCGGGAACATCTCTTCCAAAGGCCTGTGAAACGCAGTTTCTTTGCAGGCCTGATCTGGCTGAAGTAGGACTTCTGCTCTGGGTGTGCTACTTTGCCCTAGAGCGGAAAGGCACAACGTGCAGGCTTCTTTCCAAAGGGCGAGTTGGGCCCCACAGCATCTTGCTTCCAGCTCTTAGGGAAGCTAAGAAACCACTCGCTCTGCACAGTGCTCTTACAGCCTACCGGGAACATCTCTTCCAAAGGCCTGTGAAACGCAGTTTCTTTGCAGGCCTGATCTGGCTGAAGTAGGACTTCTGCTCTGGGTGTGCTACTTTGCCCTAGAGCTGAAAGGCACAACGTGCAGGCTTCTTTCCAAAGGGCGAGTTGGGCCCCACAGCATCTTGCTTCCAGCTCTTTGGGAAGCTAAGAAACAACTCGCTCTGCACAGTGCTCTTACAGCCTACCGGGAACATGTCTTCCAAAGGCCTGTGAAACGCAGTTTCTTTGCAGGCCTGATCTGGCTGAAGTAGGACTTCTGCTCTGGGTGTGCTACTTTGCCCTAGAGCTGAAAGGCACAACGTGCAGGCTTCTTTCCAAAGGGCGAGTTGGGCCCCACAGCATCTTGCTTCCAGCTCTTTGGGAAGCTAAGAAACCACTCTCTCTGCACAGTGCTCTTACAGCCTACCGGGAACATCTCTTCCAAAGGCCTGTGAAACGCAGTTTCTTTGAAGGCCAGATCTGGCTGAAGTAGGACTTCTGCTCTGGGTGTGCTACTTTGCCCTAGAGCTGAAAGGCACAACGTGAAGGCTTCTTTCCAAAGGGCGAGTTGGGCCCCACAGCATCTTGCTTCCATCCCTTTGGGAAGCTAAGAAACCACTCGCTCTGCACAGTGCTCTTACAGCCTACCGGGAACATCTCTTCCAAAGACCTGTGAAACGCAGTTTCTTTGCAGGCCTGATCTGGCTGAAGTAGGACTTCTGCTCTGGGTGTGCTACGTTGCCCTAGAGCGGAAATGCACAACGTGCAGGCTTCTTTCCAAAGGGCGAGTTGGGCCCCACAGCATCTTGCTTCCATCCCTTTGGGAAGCTAAGAAACAACTCGCTCTGCACAGTGCTCTTACAGCCTACCGCTAACATCTCTTCCAAAGGCCTGTGAAACGCAGTTTCTTTGCAGGCCTGATCTGGCTGAAGTAGGACTTCTGCTCTGGGTGTGCTACTTTGCCCTAGAGCTGAAAGGCACAACGTGCAGGCTTCTTTCCAAAGGGCGAGATGGGCCCCACAGCATCTTGCCTCCAGCTCTTTGGGAAGCTAAGAAACCACTCGCTCTGCACAGTGCTCTTACAGCCTACCGGGAACATCTCTTCCAAAGGCCTGTGAAACGCAGTTTCTTTGCAGGCCTGATCTGGCTGAAGTAGGACTTCTGCTCTGGGTGTGCTACTTTGCCCTAGAGCTGAAAGGCACAACGTGCAGGCTTCTTTCCAAAGGGCGAGTTGGGCCCCACAGCATCTTGCTCCCAGCTCTTTGGGAAGCTAAGAAACCACTCGCTCTGCACAGTGCTCTTACAGCCTACCGGGAACATCTCTTCCAAAGGCCTGTGAAACGCAGTTTCTTTGCAGGCCTGATCTGGCTGAAGTAGGACTTCTGCTCTGGGTGTGCTACTTTGCCCTAGAGCGGAAAGGCACAACGTGCAGGCTTCTTTCCAAAGGGCGAGTTGGGCCCCACAGCATCTTGCTTCCAGCTCTTTGGGAAGCTAAGAAACAACTCGCTCTGCACAGTGCTCTTACAGCCTACCGGGAACATCTCTTCCAAAGGCCTGTGAAACGCAGTTTCTTTGCAGGCCTGATCTGGTTGAAGTAGGACTTCTGCTCTGGGTGTGCTACTTTGCCCTAGAGCGGAAAGGCACAACGTGCAGGCTTCTTTCCAAAGGGCGAGTTGGGCCCCACAGCATCTTGCTTCCAGCTCTTAGGGAAGCTAAGAAACCACTCGCTCTGCACAGTGCTCTTACAGCCTACCGGGAACATCTCTTCCAAAGGCCTGTGAAACGCAGTTTCTTTGCAGGCCTGATCTGGCTGAAGTAGGACTTCTGCTCTGGGTGTGCTACTTTGCCCTAGAGCTGAAAGGCACAACGTGCAGGCTTCTTTCCAAAGGGCGAGTTGGGCCCCACAGCATCTTGCTTCCAGCTCTTTGGGAAGCTAAGAAACAACTCGCTCTGCACAGTGCTCTTACAGCCTACCGGGAACATGTCTTCCAAAGGCCTGTGAAACGCAGTTTCTTTGCAGGCCTGATCTGGCTGAAGTAGGACTTCTGCTCTGGGTGTGCTACTTTGCCCTAGAGCTGAAAGGCACAACGTGCAGGCTTCTTTCCAAAGGGCGAGTTGGGCCCCACAGCATCTTGCTTCCAGCTCTTTGGGAAGCTAAGAAACCACTCTCTCTGCACAGTGCTCTTACAGCCTACCGGGAACATCTCTTCCAAAGGCCTGTGAAACGCAGTTTCTTTGAAGGCCAGATCTGGCTGAAGTAGGACTTCTGCTCTGGGTGTGCTACTTTGCCCTAGAGCTGAAAGGCACAACGTGAAGGCTTCTTTCCAAAGGGCGAGTTGGGCCCCACAGCATCTTGCTTCCATCCCTTTGGGAAGCTAAGAAACCACTCGCTCTGCACAGTGCTCTTACAGCCTACCGGGAACATCTCTTCCAAAGACCTGTGAAACGCAGTTTCTTTGCAGGCCTGATCTGGCTGAAGTAGGACTTCTGCTCTGGGTGTGCTACGTTGCCCTAGAGCGGAAATGCACAACGTGCAGGCTTCTTTCCAAAGGGCGAGTTGGGCCCCACAGCATCTTGCTTCCATCCCTTTGGGAGGCTAAGAAACAACTCGCTCTGCACAGTGCTCTTACAGCCTACCGCTAACATCTCTTCCAAAGGCCTGTGAAACGCAGTTTCTTTGCAGGCCTGATCTGGCTGAAGTAGGACTTCTGCTCTGGGTGTGCTACTTTGCCCTAGAGCTGAAAGGCACAACGTGCAGGCTTCTTTCCAAAGGGCGAGATGGGCCCCACAGCATCTTGCTTCCAGCTCTTTGGGAAGCTAAGAAACCACTCGCTCTGCACAGTGCTCTTACAGCCTACCGGGAACATCTCTTCCAAAGGCCTGTGAAACGCAGTTTCTTTGCAGGCCTGATCTGGCTGAAGTAGGACTTCTGCTCTGGGTGTGCTACTTTGCCCTAGAGCTGAAAGGCACAACGTGCAGGCTTCTTTCCAAAGGGCGAGTTGGGCCCCACAGCATCTTGCTCCCAGCTCTTTGGGAAGCTAAGAAACCACTCGCTCTGCACAGTGCTCTTACAGCCTACCGGGAACATCTCTTCCAAAGGCCTGTGAAACGCAGTTTCTTTGCAGGCCTGATCTGGCTGAAGTAGGACTTCTGCTCTGGGTGTGCTACTTTGCCCTAGAGCGGAAAGGCACAACGTGCAGGCTTCTTTCCAAAGGGCGAGTTGGGCCCCACAGCATCTTGCTTCCAGCTCTTTGGGAAGCTAAGAAACAACTCGCTCTGCACAGTGCTCTTACAGCCTACCGGGAACATGTCTTCCAAAGGCCTGTGAAACGCAATTTCTTTGGAGGCCTGATCTGGCTGAAGTAGGACTTCTGCTCTGGGTGTGCTACTTTGCCCTAGAGCTGAAAGGCACAACGTGCAGGCTTCTTTCCAAAGGGCGAGTTGGGCCCCACAGCATCTTGCTTCCAGCTCTTTGGGAAGCTAAGAAACAACTCGCTCTGCACAGTGCTCTTACAGCCTACCGGGAACATCTCTTCCAAACTCCTGTGAAACGCAATTTCTTTGGAGGCCTGATCTGGCTGAAGTAGGACTTCTGCTCTGGGTGTGCTACTTTGCCCTGGAGCTGAAAGGCACAACGTGCAGGCTTCTTTCCAAAGGGCGAGTTGGTCCCCACAGCATCTTGCTTCCAGCTCTTTGGGAAGCTAAGAAATAACTCGCTCTACACAGTGCTCTTACAGCCTACCGGGAAGGTCTCTTCCAAAGACCTTTGAAACGCAGTTTCTTTGCAGGCCTGATCTGGCTGAAGTAGGACTCCTGCTCTGGGTTTGCTACATTGCCCTAGAGCTGAAAGGCTCAACGTGCAGGCTTCTTTACAATGGGCGAGTTGGGCCCCACAGCATCTTGCTCCCAGCTCTTTGGGAAGCTAAGAAACCACTCGCTCTGCACAGTGCTCTTACAGCCTACCGGGAACATCTCTTCCAAAGGCCTGTGAAACGCAGTTTCTTTGCAGGCCTGATCTGGCTGAAGTAGGACTTCTGCTCTGGGTGTGTTACTTTGCCCTAGAGCTGAAAGGCACAACGTGCAGTCTTCTTTCCAAACGGCGAGTTGGGCCCCACAGCATCTTGCTTCCAGCTCTTGGGGAAGCTAAGAAACAACTCGCTCTGCACAGTGCTCTTACAGCCTAGTGGGAACATCTCTTCCAAAGGCCTGTGAAAGGCAGTTTCTTTGCAGGCCTGATCTGGCTGAAGTAGGACTTCTGCTCTGGGTGTGCTACTTTGCCCTAGAGCTGAAAGGCACAACGTGCAGGCTTCTTTCCAAAGGGCGAGTTGGGCCCCACAGCATCTTGCTTCCAGCTCTTTGGGAAGCTAAGAAACAACTCGCTCTGCACAGTGCTCTTACAGCCTACCGGGAACATCTCTTCCAAAGGCCTGTGAAACGCAGTTTCTTTGCAGGCCTGATCTGGCTGAAGTAGGACTTCTGCTCTGGGTGTGCTACTTTGCCCTAGAGCTGAAAGGCACAACGTGCAGGCTTCTTTCCAAAGGGCGAGTTGGGCCCCACAGCATCTTGCTTCCAGCTCTTTGGGATCCTAAGAAACAACTCGCTCAGCACAGTGGTCTTACAGCCTACCGGGAACATCTCTTCCAAAGACCTGTGAAACGCAGTTTCTTTGCAGGCCTGATCTGGCTGAAGTAGGACTTCTGCTCTGGGTGTGCTACGTTGCCCCAGAGCGGAAATGCACAACGTGCAGGCTTCTTTCCAAAGGGCGAGTTGGGCCCCACAGCATCTTGCTTCCATCCCTTTGGGAAGCTAAGAAACAACTCGCTCTGCACAGTGCTCTTACAGCCTACCGCTAACATCTCTTCCAAAGGCCTGTGAAACGCAGTTTCTTTGCAGGCCTGATCTGGCTGAAGTAGGACTTCTGCTCTGGGTGTGCTACTTTGCCCTAGAGCTGAAAGGCACAACGTGCAGGCTTCTTTCCAAAGGGCGAGTTGGGCCCCACAGCATCTTGCTTCCAGCTCTTGGGGAAGCTAGGAAACAACTCGCTCTGCACAGTGCTCTTACAGCCTACCGGGAACATCTCTTCCAAAGGCCTGTGAAACGCAGATTCTTTGCAGGCCTGATCTGGCTGAAGTAGGACTTCTGCTCTGGGTGTGCTACTTTGCCCTAGAGCTGAAAGGCACAACGTGCAGGCTTCTTTCCAAAGGGCGAGTTGGGCCCCACAGCATCTTGCTTCCAGCTCTTTGGGAAGCTAAGAAACAACTCGCTCTGCACAGTGCTCTTACAGCCTACCGGGAACATCTCTTCCAATGGCCTGTGAAACGCAGTTTCTTTGCAGGCCTGATCTGGCTGAAGTAGGACTTCTGCTCTGGGTGTGCCACTTTGCCCTAGAGCGGAAAGGCACAACGTGCAGGCTTCTTTCCAAAGGGCGAGTTGGGCCCCACAGCATCTTGCTTCCAGCTCTTTGGGAAGCTAAGAAACAACTCGCTCTGCACAGTGCTCTTACAGCCTACCGCGAACATCTCTTCCAAAGGCCTGTGAAATGCAGTTTCTTTGCAGGCCTGATCTGGCTGAAGTAGGACTTCTGCTCTGGGTGTACTACTTTGCCCTTGCGCGGAAAGGCACAACGTGCAGGCTTCTTTCCAAAGGGCGAGTTGGGCCCCACAGCATCTTGCTTCCAGCTCTTTGGGAAGCTAAGAAACCACTCGCTCTGCACAGTGCTCTTACAGCCTACCGGGAACATCTCTTCCAAAGGCCTGTGAAACGCAGTTTCTTTGCAGGCCTGATCTGGCTGAAGTAGGACTTCTGCTCTGGGTGTGCTACTTTGCCCTAGAGCTGAAAGGCACAACGTGCAGGCTTCTTTCCAAAGGGCGAGTTGGGCCCCACAGCATCTTGCTTCCAGCTCTTTGGGAAGCTAAGAAACCACTCTCTCTGCACAGTGCTCTTACAGCCTACCGGGAACATCTCTTCCAAAGGCCTGTGAAACGCAGTTTCTTTGAAGGCCAGATCTTGCTGAAGTAGGACTTCTGCTCTGGGTGTGCTACTTTGCCCTAGAGCTGAAAGGCACAACGTGCAGTCTTCTTTCCAAAGGGCGATTTGGGCCCCACAGCATCTTGCTTCCACCTCTTTGGGAACCTAAGAAACCACTCGCTCTGCACAGTGCTCTTACAGCCTAGTGGGAACATCTCTTCCAAAGGCCTGTGAAACGCAGTTTCTTTGCAGGCCTGATCTGGCTGAAGTAGGACTTCTGCTCTGGGTGTGCTACTTTGCCCTAGAGCTGAATGGCACAACGTGCAGGCTTCTTTCCAAAGGGCGAGTTGGGCCCCACAGCGTCTTGCTCCCAGCTCTTTGGGAAGCTAAGAAACAACTCGCTCAGCACAGTGCTCTTACAGCCTACCGGGAACATCTCTTCCAAAGGCCTGTGAAACGCAGTTTCTTTGCAGGCCTGATCTGGCTGAAGTAGGACTTCTGCTCTGGGTGTGCTACTTTGCCCTGGAGCTGAAAGGCACAACGTGCAGGCTTCTTTCCAAAGGGCGAGTTGGGCCCCACAGCATCTTGCTTCCAGCTCTTTGGGAACCTAAGAAACAACTCGCTCTGCACAGTGCTCTTACAGCCTACCGGGAACGTCACTTCCAAAGGCCTGTGAAACGCAGTTTCTTTGCAGCCCTGATCTGGCTAAAGTAGGACTTTTGCTCTGGGTGTGATACTTTGCCCTAGAGCTGAAAGGCACAACGTGAAGGCTTCTTTCCAAAGGGCGAGTTGGGCCCCACAGCATCTTGCTTCCATCCCTTTGGGAAGCTAAGAAACAACTCGCTCTGCACAGTGCTCTTACATCCTACCGCTAACATGTTTTCCAAAGGCCTGTGAAACGCAGTTTCTTTGCAGGCCTGATCTGGCTGAAGTAGGACTTCTGCTCTGGGTGTGCTACTTTGCCCTAGAGCTGAAAGGCCAACGTGCAGGCTTCTTTCCAAAGGGCGAGATGGGCCCCACAGCATCTTGCTTCCAGCTCTTTGGGAAGCTAAGAAACCACTCGCTCTGCACAGTGCTCTTACAGCCTACCGGGAACATCTCTTCCAAAGGCCTGTGAAACGCAGTTTCTTTGCAGGCATGATCTGGCTGAAGTAGGACTTCTGCTCTGGGTGTGCTTCTTTGCCCTAGAGCTGAAAGGCACAACGTGCAGGCTTCTTTCCAAAGGGCGAGTTGGGCCCCACAGCATCTTGCTTCCAGCTCTTTGGGAAGCTAAGAAACAACTCGCTCTGCACAGTGCTCTTACAACCTACCGGGAACATCTCTTCCAAAGGCCTGTGAAACGCGGTTTCTTTGCAGGCCTGATCTGGCTGAAGTAGGACTAATGCTCTGGGTGTGCTACTTTGCCCTACAGCTGAAAGGCACAACGTGCAGGCTTCTTTCCAAAGGGCGAGTTGGGCCCCACAGCATCTTGCTTCCAGCTCTTGGGGAAGCTAAGAAACCACTCGCTCTGCACAGTGCTCTTACACCCTACCGGGAACATCTCTTCCAAAGGCCTGTGAAACGCAGTTTCTTTGCAGGCCTGATCTGGCTGAAGTAGGACTTCTGCTCTGGGTGTGCTACTTTGCCCTAGAGCGGAAATGCACAACGTGCAGGCTTCTTTCCAAAGGGCGAGTTGGGCCCCACGGCATCTTGCTTCCAGCTCTTTGGGAAGCTAAGAAACAACTCGCTCTGCACAGTGCTCTTACAGCCTACCGGGAACATCTCTTCCAAAGGCCTGTGAAATGCAGTTTCTTTGCAGGCCTGATCTGGCTGAAGTAGGACTTCTGCTCTGGGTGTGTTACTTTGCCCTAGAGCTGAAAGGCACAACGTGCAGGCTTCTTTCCAAACGGCGAGTTGGGCCCCACAGCATCTTGCTTCCAGCTCTTTGGGAAGCTAAGAAACAACTCGCTCTGCACAGTGCTCTTACAGCCTACCGGGAACATCTCTTCCAAAGGCCTGTGAAACGCAGTTTCTTTGCAGGCCTGATCTGGCTGAAGTAGGACTTCTGCTCTGGGTGTGCTACTTTGCCCTAGAGCTGAAAGGCACAACGTGCAGGCTTCTTTCAATACGGCGAGTTGGGCCCCACAGCATCTTGCTTCCAGCTCTTTGGGAAGCTAAGAAACCACTCGCTCTGCACAGTGCTCTTACAGCCTAGTGGGAACATCTCTTCCAAAGGCCTGTGAAACGCAGTTTCTTTGCAGGCCTGATCTGGCTGAAGTAGGACTTCTGCTCTGGGTGTGCTACTTTGCCCTAGAGCTGAAAGGCACAACGTGCAGGCTTCTTTCCAAAGGGCGAGTTGGGCCCCACAGCATCTTGCTTCCAGCTCTTTGGGAAGCTAAGAAACAACTCGCTCTGCACAGTGCTCTTACAGCCTACCGGGAACATCTCTTCCAAAGGCCTGTGAAACGCAGTTTCTTTGCAGGCCTGATCTGGCTGAAGTAGGACTTCTGCTCTGGGTGTGCTACTTTGCCCTAGAGCTGAAAGGCACAACGTGCAGGCTTCTTTCCAAAGGGCGAGTTGGTCACCACAGCATCTTGCTTCCAGCTCTTTGGGAACCTAAGAAACCACTCGCTCTGCACAGTGCTCTTACAGCCTACCGGCAACATCTCTTCCAAAGGCCTGAGAAACGCAGTTTCTTTGCAGGCCTGATCTGGCTGAAGTAGGACTTCTGCTCTGGGTGTGCTACTTTGCCCTAGAGCGGAAAGGCACAACGTGCAGGCTTCTTTCCAAAGGGCGAGTTGGGCCCCACAGCATCTTGCTTCCACCTCTTTGGGAACCTAAGAAACCACTCTCTCTGCACAGTGCTCTTACATCCTACCTGGAACATCTAATCCAAAGGCCTGTGAAACGCAGTTTCTTTGCAGGCCTGATCTGGCTGAAGTAGGACTTCTGCTCTGGGTGTGCTACTTTGCCCCAGAGCTCAAAGGCACAACGTGCAGGCTTCTTTCCAAAGGGCGAGATGGGCCCCACAGCATCTTGCTTCCAGCTCTTTGGGATCCTAAGAAACAACTCGCTCAGCACAGTGGTCTTACAGCCTACCGGGAACATCTCTTCCAAAGGCCTGTGAAACGCAGTATCTTTGCAGGCCTGATCTGACTGAAGTAGGACTTCTGCTCTGTGTTGCTACTTTGCCCTAGAGCTGAAAGGCACAACGTGCAGTCTTCTTTCCAAAGGGCGATTTGGGCCCCACAGCATCTTGCTTCCACCTCTTTGGGAACCTAAGAAACCACTCGCTCTGCACAGTGCTCTTACAGCCTAGTGGGAACATCTCTTCCAAAGGCCTGTGAAACGCAGTTTCTTTGCAGGCCTGATCTGGCTGAAGTAGGACTTCTGCTCTGGGTGTGCTACTTTGCCCTAGAGCTGAATGGCACAACATGCAGGCTTCTTTCCAAAGGGCGAGTTGGGCCCCACAGCGTCTTGCTCCCAGCTCTTTGGGAAGCTAAGAAACAACTCGCTCAGCACAGTGCTCTTACAGCCTACCGGGAACATCTCTTCCAAAGGCCTGTGAAACGCAGTTTCTTTGCAGGCCTGATCTGGCTGAAGTAGGACTTCTGCTCTGGGTGTGCTACTTTGCCCTGGAGCTGAAAGGCACAACGTGCAGGCTTCTTTCCAAAGGGCGAGTTGGGCCCCACAGCATCTTGCTTCCAGCTCTTTGGGAACCTAAGAAACAACTCGCTCTGCACAGTGCTCTTACAGCCTACCGGGAACGTCACTTCCAAAGGCCTGTGAAACGCAGTTTCTTTGCAGCCCTGATCTGGCTAAAGTAGGACTTTTGCTCTGGGTGTGATGCTTTGCCCTAGAGCTGAAAGGCACAACGTGAAGGCTTCTTTCCAAAGGGCGAGTTGGGCCCCACAGCATCTTGCTTCCATCCCTTTGGGAAGCTAAGAAACAACTCGCTCTGCACAGTGCTCTTACAGCCTACCGCTAACATCTTTTCCAAAGGCCTGTGAAACGCAGTTTCTTTGCAGGCCTGATCTGGCTGAAGTAGGACTTCTGCTCTGGGTGTGCTACTTTGCCCTAGAGCTGAAAGGCCAACGTGCAGGCTTCTTTCCAAAGGGCGAGATGGGCCCCACAGCATCTTGCTTCCAGCTCTTTGGGAAGCTAAGAAACCACTCGTTCTGCACAGTGCTCTTACAGCCTACCGGGAACATCTCTTCCAAAGGCCTGTGAAACGCAGTTTCTTTGCAGGCCTGATCTGGCTGAAGTAGGGCTTCTGCTCTGGGTGTGCTTCTTTGCCCTAGAGCTGAAAGGCACAACGTGCAGGCTTCTTTCCAAAGGGCGAGTTGGGCCCCACAGCATCTTGCTTCCAGCTCTTTGGGAAGCTAAGAAACAACTCCCTCTGCACAGTGCTCTTACAACCTACCGGGAACATCTCTTCCAAAGGCCTGTGAAACGCAGTTTCTTTGCAGGCCTGATCTGGCTGAAGTAGGACTTCTGCTCTGGGTGTGCTACTTTGCCCTACAGCTGAAAGGCACAACGTGCAGGCTTCTTTCCAAAGGGCGAGTTGGGCCCCACAGCATCTTGCTTCCAGCTCTTGGGGAAGCTAAGAAACCACTCGCTCTGCACAGTGCTCTTACAGCCTACCGGGAACATCTCTTCCAAAGGCCTGTGAAACGCAGTTTCTTTGCAGGCCTGATCTGGCTGAAGTAGGACTTCTGCTCTGGGTGTGCTACTTTGCCCTAGAGCGGAAATGCACAACGTGAAGGCTTCTTTCCAAAGGGCGAGTTGGGCCCCACAGCATCTTGCTTCCAGCTCTTTGGGAAGCTAAGAAACAACTCGCTCTGCACAGTGCTCTTACAGCCTACCGGGAACATCTCTTCCAAAGGCCTGTGAAATGCAGTTTCTTTGCAGGCCTGATCTGGCTGAAGTAGGACTTCTGCTCTGGGTGTACTACTTTGCCCTAGAGCTGAAAGGCACAACGTGCAGGCTTCTTTCCAAAGGGCGAGTTGGGCCCCACAGCATCTTGCTTCCAGCTCTTTGGGAAGCTAAGAAACAACTCGCTCTGCACAGTGCTCTTACGGCCTACCGGGAACATCTCTTCCAAAGGCCTGTGAAACGCAGTTTCTTTGCAGGCCTGATCTGGCTGAAGTAGGACTTCTGCTCTGGGTGTGCTACTTTGCCCTAGAGCTGAAAGGCACAACGTGCAGGCTTCTTTCCAAAGGGCGAGTTGGGCCCCACAGCATCTTGCTTCCAGCTCTTGGGGAAGCTAAGAAACAACTCGCTCTGCACAGTGCTCTTACAGCCTACCGGGAACATCTCTTCCAAAGGCCTGTGAAACGCAGTTTCTTTGCATGCCTGCTCTAGCTGAAGTAGGACTTCTGCTCTGGGTGTGCTACTTTGCCCTAGAGCTGAAAGGCACAACGTGCAGGCTTCTTTCCAAAGGGCGAGTTGGGCCCCACAGCATCTTGCTTCCAGCTCTTGGGAAGCTAAGACACAACTCGCTCTGCAGAGTGCTCTTACAGCCTACCAGGAAGATGTCTTCCAAAGGTCTGTGAAACGCAGTTTCTTTGCAGGCCTGATCTGGCTGAAGTAGGACTTCTGCTCTGGGTGTGCTACTTTGCCCTGGAGCTGAAAGGCAGAACGTGCAGGCATCTTTCCAAAAGGCGAGTTGGGCCCCACAGCATCTTGCTTCCAGCTCTTTGGGAACCTAAGAAACAACTCGCTCTGCACAGTGCTCTTACAGCCTACCGGGAACGTCACTTCCAAAGGACTGTGAAACGCAGTTTCTTTGCATGCCTGATCTGGCTGAAGTAGGACTTCTGCTGTGGGTGTGCTACTTTGCCCTAGAGCTGAAAGGCACAACGTGAAGGCTTCTTTCCAAAGGGCGAGTTGGGCCCCACAGCATCTTGCTTCCATCCCTTTGGGAAGCTAAGAAACCACTCGCTCTGCACAGTGCTCTTACAGCCTACTGGGAACATCTCTTCCAAAGGCCTATGAAACGCAGTTTCTTTGCAGGCCTGATCTGGCTGAAGTAGGACTTCTGCTCTGGGTGTGCTACTTTGCCCTAGAGCGGAAAGGCACAACGTGCAGGCTTCTTTCCAAAGGGCGAGTTGGGCCCCACAGCATCTTCCTTCCAGCTCTTTGGGAAGCTAAGAAACCACTCGCTCTGCACAGTGCTCTTACAGCCTACCGGGAACATCTCTTCCAAATGCCTGTGAAACGCAGTTTCTTTGCAGGCCTGATCTGGCTGAAGTAGGACTTCTGCTCTGGGTGTGCTACTTTGCCCTAGAGCGGAAAGGCACAACGTGCAGGCTTCTTTCCAAAGGGCGAATTGGGCCCCACAGCATCTTGCTTCCAGCTCTTTGGGAAGCTAAGAAACAACTCGCTCTGCACAGTGCTCTTACAGCCTACCGGGAACATCTCTTCCAAAGGCCTGTGAAACGCAGTTTCTTTGCAGGCCTGATCTGGCTGAAGTAGGACTTCTGCTCTGGGTGTGCTACTTTGCCCTAGAGCTGAAAGGCACAACGTGCAGGCTTCTTTCCAAAGGGCGAGTTGGGCCCCACAGCATCTTGCTTCCAGCTCTTTGGGAAGCTAAGAAACAACTCGCTCTGCACAGTGCTCTGACAGCCTAGTGGGAACATCTCTTCCAAAGGCCTGTGAAACGCAGTTTCTTTGCAGGCCTGATCTGGCTGAAGTAGGACTTCTGCTCTGGGTGTGCTACTTTGCCCTAGAGCTGAAAGGCACAACGTGCAGGCTTCTTTCCAAAGGGCGAGTTGGGCCCCACAGCATCTTGCTTCCAGCTCTTGGGGAAGCTAAGAAACAACTCGCTCTGCACAGTGCTCTTACAGCCTACCGGGAACATCTCTTCCAAAGGCCTCTGAAACGCAGTTTCTTTGCAGGCCTGCTCTGGCTGAAGTAGGACTTCTGCTCTGGGTGTGCTACTTTGCCCTAGAGCTGAAAGGCACAACGTGCAGGCTTCTTTCCAAAGGGCGAGTTGGGCCCCACAGCATCTTGCTTCCAGCTCTTTGGGAAGCTAAGACACAACTCGCACTGCACAGTGCTCTGACAGCCTAGTGGGAACATCTCTTGCAAAGGCCTGTGAAACGCAGTTTCTTTGCAGGCCTGATCTGGCTGCAGTAGGACTTCTGCTCTGGGTGTGCTACTTTGCCCTGGAGCTGAAAGGCACAACGTGCAGTCATCTTTCAAAAAGGCGAGTTGGGCCCCACAGCATCTTGCTTCCAGCTCTTTGGGAACCTAAGAAACAACTCGCTCTGCACAGTGCTCTTACAGCCTACCGGGAACGTCACTTCCAAAGGCCTGTGAAATGCAGTTTCTTTGCAGGCCTGATCTGGCTGAAGTAGGACTTCTGCTCTGGGTGTGCTACTTTGCCCTAGAGCTGAAAGGCACAACGTGCAGGCTTCTTTCCAAAGGGCGAGTTGGGCCCCACAGCATCTTGCTTCCATCCCTTTGGGAAGCTAAGAAACAACTCGCTCTGCACAGTGCTCTTACAGCCTGCCGCTAACATCTCTTCCAAAGGCTTGTGAAACGCAGTTTCTTTGCAGGCCTGATCTGGCTGAAGTAGGACTTCTGCTCTGGGTGTGCTACTTTGCCGTAGAGCTGAAAGGCACAACGTGCAGGCTTCTTTCCAAAGGGCGAGATGGGCCCCACAGCATCTTGCTTCCAGCTCTTGGGGAAGCTAAGAAACCACTCGCTCTGCACAGTGCTCTTACAGCCTACCGGGAACATCTCTTCCAAAGGCCTGTGAAACGCAGTTTCTTTGCAGGCCTGATCTGGCTGAAGTAGGACTTCTGCTCTGGGTGTGCATCTTTGCCCTAGAGCTGAAAGGCACAACGTGCAGGCTTCTTTCCAAAGGGCGAGTTGGGCCCCACAGCATCTTGCTTCCAGCTCTTTGGGAAGCTAAGAAACAACTCGCTCTGCACAGTGCTCCTACAGCCTACCGGGAACATGTCTTCCAAAGGCCTGTGAAACGCAGTTTCTTTGCAGGCCTGATCTGGCTGAAGTAGGACTTCTGCTCTGGGTGTGCTACTTTGCCCTAGAGCTGAAAGGCACAACGTGCAGGCTTCTTTCCAAAGGGCGAGTTGGGCCCCACAGCATCTTGCTTCCAGCTCTTGGGGAAGCTAAGAAACAACTCGCTCTGCACAGTGCTCTTACAGCCTAGTGGGAACATCTCTTCCAAAGGCCTGTGAAACGCAGTTTCTTTGCAGGCCTGATCTGGCTGAAGTAGGACTTCTGCTCTGGGTGTGCTACTTTGCCCTAGAGCTGAAAGGCACAACGTGCAGGCTTCTTTCCAAAGGGCGAGTTGGGCCCCACAGCATCTTGCTTCCAGCTCTTTGGGAAGCTAAGAAACAACTCGCTCTGCACAGTGCTCTTACAGCCTACCGGGAACATCTCTTCCAAACTCCTGTGAAACGCAATTTCTTTGGAGGCCTGATCTGGCTGAAGTAGGACTTCTGCTCTGGGTGTGCTACTTTGCCCTGGAGCTGAAAGGCACAACGTGCAGGCTTCTTTCCAAAGGGCGAGTTGGGCCCCACAGCATCTTGCTTCCAGCTCTTTGGGAAGCTAAGAAATAACTCGCTCTACACAGTGCTCTTACAGCCTACCGGGAAGGTCTCTTCCAAAGACCTTTGAAACGCAGTTTCTTTGCAGGCCTGATCTGGCTGAAGTAGGACTCCTGCTCTGGGTTTGCTACATTGCCCTAGAGCTGAAAGGCACAACGTGCAGGCTTCTTTACAATGGGCGAGTTGGGCCCCACAGCATCTTGCTCCCAGCTCTTTGGGAAGCTAAGAAACAACTCGCTCTGCACAGTGCTCTTACAGCCTACCGGGAACATGTCTTCCAAAGGCCTGTGAAACGCAGTTTCTTTGCAGGCCTGATCTGGCTGAAGTAGGACTTCTGCTCTGGGTGTGCTACTTTGCCCTAGAGCTGAAAGGCACAACGTGCAGGCTTCTTTCCAAAGGGCGAGTTGGGCCCCACAGCATCTTGCTTCCAGCTCTTTGGGAAGCTAAGAAACCACTCTCTCTGCACAGTGCTCTTACAGCCTACCGGGAACATCTCTTCCAAAGGCCTGTGAAACGCAGTTTCTTTGAAGGCCAGATCTGGCTGAAGTAGGACTTCTGCTCTGGGTGTGCTACTTTGCCCTAGAGCTGAAAGGCACAACGTGAAGGCTTCTTTCCAAAGGGCGAGTTGGGCCCCACAGCATCTTGCTTCCATCCCTTTGGGAAGCTAAGAAACCACTCGCTCTGCACAGTGCTCTTACAGCCTACCGGGAACATCTCTTCCAAAGACCTGTGAAACGCAGTTTCTTTGCAGGCCTGATCTGGCTGAAGTAGGACTTCTGCTCTGGGTGTGCTACGTTGCCCTAGAGCGGAAATGCACAACGTGCAGGCTTCTTTCCAAAGGGCGAGTTGGGCCCCACAGCATCTTGCTTCCATCCCTTTGGGAAGCTAAGAAACAACTCGCTCTGCACAGTGCTCTTACAGCCTACCGCTAACATCTCTTCCAAAGGCCTGTGAAACGCAGTTTCTTTGCAGGCCTGATCTGGCTGAAGTAGGACTTCTGCTCTGGGTGTGCTACTTTGCCCTAGAGCTGAAAGGCACAACGTGCAGGCTTCTTTCCAAAGGGCGAGATGGGCCCCACAGCATCTTGCTTCCAGCTCTTTGGGAAGCTAAGAAACCACTCGCTCTGCACAGTGCTCTTACAGCCTACCGGGAACATCTCTTCCAAAGGCCTGTGAAACGCAGTTTCTTTGCAGGCCTGATCTGGCTGAAGTAGGACTTCTGCTCTGGGTGTGCTACTTTGCCCTAGAGCTGAAAGGCACAACGTGCAGGCTTCTTTCCAAAGGGCGAGTTGGGCCCCACAGCATCTTGCTCCCAGCTCTTTGGGAAGCTAAGAAACCACTCGCTCTGCACAGTGCTCTTACAGCCTACCGGGAACATCTCTTCCAAAGGCCTGTGAAACGCAGTTTCTTTGCAGGCCTGATCTGGCTGAAGTAGGACTTCTGCTCTGGGTGTGCTACTTTGCCCTAGAGCGGAAAGGCACAACGTGCAGGCTTCTTTCCAAAGGGCGAGTTGGGCCCCACAGCATCTTGCTTCCAGCTCTTTGGGAAGCTAAGAAACAACTCGCTCTGCACAGTGCTCTTACAGCCTACCGGGAACATCTCTTCCAAAGGCCTGTGAAACGCAGTTTCTTTGCAGGCCTGATCTGGCTGAAGTAGGACTTCTGCTCTGGGTGTGCTACTTTGCCCTAGAGCGGAAAGGCACAACGTGCAGGCTTCTTTCCAAAGGGCGAGTTGGGCCCCACAGCATCTTGCTTCCAGCTCTTAGGGAAGCTAAGAAACCACTCGCTCTGCACAGTGCTCTTACAGCCTACCGGGAACATCTCTTCCAAAGGCCTGTGAAACGCAGTTTCTTTGCAGGCCTGATCTGGCTGAAGTAGGACTTCTGCTCTGGGTGTGCTACTTTGCCCTAGAGCTGAAAGGCACAACGTGCAGGCTTCTTTCCAAAGGGCGAGTTGGGCCCCACAGCATCTTGCTTCCAGCTCTTTGGGAAGCTAAGAAACAACTCGCTCTGCACAGTGCTCTTACAGCCTACCGGGAACATGTCTTCCAAAGGCCTGTGAAACGCAGTTTCTTTGCAGGCCTGATCTGGCTGAAGTAGGACTTCTGCTCTGGGTGTGCTACTTTGCCCTAGAGCTGAAAGGCACAACGTGCAGGCTTCTTTCCAAAGGGCGAGTTGGGCCCCACAGCATCTTGCTTCCAGCTCTTTGGGAAGCTAAGAAACCACTCTCTCTGCACAGTGCTCTTACAGCCTACCGGGAACATCTCTTCCAAAGGCCTGTGAAACTCAGTTTCTTTGAAGGCCAGATCTGGCTGAAGTAGGACTTCTGCTCTGGGTGTGCTACTTTGCCCTAGAGCTGAAAGGCACAACGTGAAGGCTTCTTTCCAAAGGGCGAGTTGGGCCCCACAGCATCTTGCTTCCAGCTCTTTGGGAAGCTAAGAAACAACTCGCTCTGCACAGTGCTCTTACAGCCTAGTGGGAACATTTCTTCCAAAGGCCTGTGAAACGCAGTTTCTTTGCAGGCCTGATCTGGCTGAAGTAGGACTTCTGCTCTGGGTGTGCTACTTTGCCCTAGAGCTGAAAGGTGCAACGTGCAGGCTTCTTTCCAAAGGGCGAGTTGGGCCCCACAGCATCTTGCTTCCATCCCTTTGGGAAGCTAAGAAACAACTCGCTCTGCACAGTGCTCTTACAGCCTACCGCTAACATCTCTTCCAAAGGCCTGTGAAACGCAGTTTCTTTGCAGGCCTGATCTGGCTGAAGTAGGACTTCTGCTCTGGGTGTGCTACTTTGCCCTAGAGCTGAAAGGCACAACGTGCAGGCTTCTTTCCAAAGGGCGAGATGGGCCCCACAGCATCTTGCTTCCAGCTCTTTGGGAAGCTAAGAAACCACTCGCTCTGCACAGTGCTCTTACAGCCTACCGGGAACATCTCTTCCAAAGGCCTGTGAAACGCAGTTTCTTTGCAGGCCTGATCTGGCTGAAGTAGGACTTCTGCTCTGGGTGTGCTACTTTGCCCTAGAGCTGAAAGGCACAACGTGCAGGCTTCTTTCCAAAGGGCGAGTTGGGCCCCACAGCATCTTGCTTCCAGCTCTTTGGGAAGCTAAGAAACAACTCGCTCTGCACAGTGCTCTTACAGCCTACCACGAACATCTCTTCCAAAGGCCTGTGAAACGCAGTTTCTTTGCAGGCCTGATCTGGCTGAAGTAGGACTTCTGCTCTGGGTGTACTACTTTGCCCTAGAGCTGAAAGGCACAACGTGCAGGCTTCTTTCCAAAGGGCAAGTTGGGCCCCACAGCATCTTGCTTCCAGCTCTTTGGGAAGCTAGGAAACAACTCGCTCTGCACAGTGCTCTTACAGCCTACCGGGAACATCTCTTCCAAAGGCCTGTGAAACGCAGTTTCTTTGCAGGCCTGATCTGGCTGAAGTAGGACTTCTGCTCTGGGTGTGCTACTTTGCCCTAGAGCGGAAAGGCACAACGTGCAGGCTTCTTTCCAAAGGGCGAGTTGGTCCCCACAGCATCTTGCTTCCAGCTCTTTGGGAAGCTAAGAAACCACTCGCTCTGCACAGTGCTCTTACAGCCTACCGGGAACATCTCTTCCAAAGGCCTGTGAAACGCAGTTTCTTTGCAGGCCTGATCTGGCTGAAGTAGGACTTCTGCTCTGGGTGTGCTACTTTGCCCTAGAGCTGAAAGGCACAACGTGCAGGCTTCTTTCCAAAGGGCGAGTTGGGCCCCACAGCATCTTGCTTCCAGCTCTTTGGGAAGCTAAGAAACAACTCGCTCTGCACAGTGCTCTTACAGCCTACCGGGAACATGTCTTCCAAAGGCCTGTGAAACGCAATTTCTTTGGAGGCCTGATCTGGCTGAAGTAGGACTTCTGCTCTGGGTGTGCTACTTTGCCCTAGAGCTGAAAGGCACAACGTGCAGGCTTCTTTCCAAAGGGCGTGTTGGGCCCCACAGCATCTTGCTTCCAGCTCTTTGGGAAGCTAAGAAACAACTCGCTCTGCACAGTGCTCTTACAGCCTACCGGGAACATCTCTTCCAAACTCCTGTGAAACGCAATTTCTTTGGAGGCCTGATCTGGCTGAAGTAGGACTTCTGCTCTGGGTGTGCTACTTTGCCCTGGAGCTGAAAGGCACAACGTGCAGGCTTCTTTCCAAAGGGCGAGTTGGGCCCCACAGCATCTTGCTTCCAGCTCTTTGGGAAGCTAAGAAATAACTCGCTCTACACAGTGCTCTTACAGCCTACCGGGAAGGTCTCTTCCAAAGACCTTTGAAACGCAGTTTCTTTGCAGGCCTGATCTGGCTGAAGTAGGACTCCTGCTCTGGGTTTGCTACATTGCCCTAGAGCTGAAAGGCTCAACGTGCAGGCTTCTTTACAATGGGCGAGTTGGGCCCCACAGCATCTTGCTCCCAGCTCTTTGGGAAGCTAAGAAACCACTCGCTCTGCACAGTGCTCTTACAGCCTACCGGGAACATCTCTTCCAAAGGCCTGTGAAACGCAGTTTCTTTGCAGGCCTGATCTGGCTGAAGTAGGACTTCTGCTCTGGGTGTGTTACTTTGCCCTAGAGCTGAAAGGCACAACGTGCAGTCTTCTTTCCAAACGGCGAGTTGGGCCCCACAGCATCTTGCTTCCAGCTCTTTGGGAAGCTAAGAAACAACTCGCTCTGCACAGTGCTCTTACAGCCTAGTGGGAACATCTCTTCCAAAGGCCTGTGAAAGGCAGTTTCTTTGCAGGCCTGATCTGGCTGAAGTAGGACTTCTGCTCTGGGTGTGCTACTTTGCCCTAGAGCTGAAAGGCACAACGTGCAGGCTTCTTTCCAAAGGGCGAGTTGGGCCCCACAGCATCTTGCTTCCAGCTCTTTGGGAAGCTAAGAAACAACTCGCTCTGCACAGTGCTCTTACAGCCTACCGGGAACATCTCTTCCAAAGGCCTGTGAAACGCAGTTTCTTTGCAGGCCTGATCTGGCTGAAGTAGGACTTCTGCTCTGGGTGTGCTACTTTGCCCTAGAGCTGAAAGGCACAACGTGCAGGCTTCTTTCCAAAGGGCGAGTTGGGCCCCACAGCATCTTGCTTCCAGCTCTTGGGGAAGCTAAGAAACAACTCGCTCTGCACAGTGCTCTTACAGCCTAGTGGGAACATCTCTTCCAAAGGCCTGTGAAAGGCAGTTTCTTTGCAGGCCTGATCTGGCTGAAGTAGGACTTCTGCTCTGGGTGTGCTACTTTGCCGTAGAGCTGAAAGGCACAACGTGCAGGCTTCTTTCCAAAGGGCGAGATGGGCCCCACAGCATCTTGCTTCCAGCTCTTGGGGAAGCTAAGAAACCACTCGCTCTGCACAGTGCTCTTACAGCCTACCGGGAACATCTCTTCCAAAGGCCTGTGAAACGCAGTTTCTTTGCAGGCCTGATCTGGCTGAAGTAGGACTTCTGCTCTGGGTGTGCATCATTGCCCTAGAGCTGAAAGGCACAACGTGCAGGCTTCTTTCCAAAGGGCGAGTTGGGCCCCACAGCATCTTGCTTCCAGCTCTTTGGGAAGCTAAGAAACAACTCGCTCTGCACAGTGCTCCTACAGCCTACCGGGAACATGTCTTCCAAAGGCCTGTGAAACGCAGTTTCTTTGCAGGCCTGATCTGGCTGAAGTAGGACTTCTGCTCTGGGTGTGCTACTTTGCCCTAGAGCTGAAAGGCACAACGTGCAGGCTTCTTTCCAAAGGGCGAGTTGGGCCCCACAGCATCTTGCTTCCAGCTCTTGGGGAAGCTAAGAAACAACTCGCTCTGCACAGTGCTCTTACAGCCTAGTGGGAACATCTCTTCCAAAGGCCTGTGAAACGCAGTTTCTTTGCAGGCCTGATCTGGCTGAAGTAGGACTTCTGCTCTGGGTGTGCTACTTTGCCCTAGAGCTGAAAGGCACAACGTGCAGGCTTCTTTCCAAAGGGCGAGTTGGGCCCCACAGCATCTTGCTTCCAGCTCTTTGGGAAGCTAAGAAACAACTCGCTCTGCACAGTGCTCTTACAGCCTACCGGGAACATCTCTTCCAAACTCCTGTGAAACGCAATTTCTTTGGAGGCCTGATCTGGCTGAAGTAGGACTTCTGCTCTGGGTGTGCTACTTTGCCCTGGAGCTGAAAGGCACAACGTGCAGGCTTCTTTCCAAAGGGCGAGTTGGGCCCCACAGCATCTTGCTTCCAGCTCTTTGGGAAGCTAAGAAATAACTCGCTCTACACAGTGCTCTTACAGCCTACCGGGAAGGTCTCTTCCAAAGACCTTTGAAACGCAGTTTCTTTGCAGGCCTGATCTGGCTGAAGTAGGACTCCTGCTCTGGGTTTGCTACATTGCCCTAGAGCTGAAAGGCACAACGTGCAGGCTTCTTTACAATGGGCGAGTTGGGCCCCACAGCATCTTGCTCCCAGCTCTTTGGGAAGCTAAGAAACAACTCGCTCTGCACAGTGCTCTTACAGCCTACCGGGAACATGTCTTCCAAAGGCCTGTGAAACGCAGTTTCTTTGCAGGCCTGATCTGGCTGAAGTAGGACTTCTGCTCTGGGTGTGCTACTTTGCCCTAGAGCTGAAAGGCACAACGTGCAGGCTTCTTTCCAAAGGGCGAGTTGGGCCCCACAGCATCTTGCTTCCAGCTCTTTGGGAAGCTAAGAAACCACTCTCTCTGCACAGTGCTCTTACAGCCTACCGGGAACATCTCTTCCAAAGGCCTGTGAAACGCAGTTTCTTTGAAGGCCAGATCTGGCTGAAGTAGGACTTCTGCTCTGGGTGTGCTACTTTGCCCTAGAGCTGAAAGGCACAACGTGAAGGCTTCTTTCCAAAGGGCGAGTTGGGCCCCACAGCATCTTGCTTCCATCCCTTTGGGAAGCTAAGAAACCACTCGCTCTGCACAGTGCTCTTACAGCCTACCGGGAACATCTCTTCCAAAGACCTGTGAAACGCAGTTTCTTTGCAGGCCTGATCTGGCTGAAGTAGGACTTCTGCTCTGGGTGTGCTACGTTGCCCTAGAGCGGAAATGCACAACGTGCAGGCTTCTTTCCAAAGGGCGAGTTGGGCCCCACAGCATCTTGCTTCCATCCCTTTGGGAAGCTAAGAAACAACTCGCTCTGCACAGTGCTCTTACAGCCTACCGCTAACATCTCTTCCAAAGGCCTGTGAAACGCAGTTTCTTTGCAGGCCTGATCTGGCTGAAGTAGGACTTCTGCTCTGGGTGTGCTACTTTGCCCTAGAGCTGAAAGGCACAACGTGCAGGCTTCTTTCCAAAGGGCGAGATGGGCCCCACAGCATCTTGCTTCCAGCTCTTTGGGAAGCTAAGAAACCACTCGCTCTGCACAGTGCTCTTACAGCCTACCGGGAACATCTCTTCCAAAGGCCTGTGAAACGCAGTTTCTTTGCAGGCCTGATCTGGCTGAAGTAGGACTTCTGCTCTGGGTGTGCTACTTTGCCCTAGAGCTGAAAGGCACAACGTGCAGGCTTCTTTCCAAAGGGCGAGTTGGGCCCCACAGCATCTTGCTCCCAGCTCTTTGGGAAGCTAAGAAACCACTCGCTCTGCACAGTGCTCTTACAGCCTACCGGGAACATCTCTTCCAAAGGCCTGTGAAACGCAGTTTCTTTGCAGGCCTGATCTGGCTGAAGTAGGACTTCTGCTCTGGGTGTGCTACTTTGCCCTAGAGCGGAAAGGCACAACGTGCAGGCTTCTTTCCAAAGGGCGAGTTGGGCCCCACAGCATCTTGCTTCCAGCTCTTTGGGAAGCTAAGAAACAACTCGCTCTGCACAGTGCTCTTACAGCCTACCGGGAACATCTCTTCCAAAGGCCTGTGAAACGCAGTTTCTTTGCAGGCCTGATCTGGCTGAAGTAGGACTTCTGCTCTGGGTGTGCTACTTTGCCCTAGAGCGGAAAGGCACAACGTGCAGGCTTCTTTCCAAAGGGCGAGTTGGGCCCCACAGCATCTTGCTTCCAGCTCTTAGGGAAGCTAAGAAACCACTCGCTCTGCACAGTGCTCTTACAGCCTACCGGGAACATCTCTTCCAAAGGCCTGTGAAACGCAGTTTCTTTGCAGGCCTGATCTGGCTGAAGTAGGACTTCTGCTCTGGGTGTGCTACTTTGCCCTAGAGCTGAAAGGCACAACGTGCAGGCTTCTTTCCAAAGGGCGAGTTGGGCCCCACAGCATCTTGCTTCCAGCTCTTTGGGAAGCTAAGAAACAACTCGCTCTGCACAGTGCTCTTACAGCCTACCGGGAACATGTCTTCCAAAGGCCTGTGAAACGCAGTTTCTTTGCAGGCCTGATCTGGCTGAAGTAGGACTTCTGCTCTGGGTGTGCTACTTTGCCCTAGAGCTGAAAGGCACAACGTGCAGGCTTCTTTCCAAAGGGCGAGTTGGGCCCCACAGCATCTTGCTTCCAGCTCTTTGGGAAGCTAAGAAACCACTCTCTCTGCACAGTGCTCTTACAGCCTACCGGGAACATCTCTTCCAAAGGCCTGTGAAACTCAGTTTCTTTGAAGGCCAGATCTGGCTGAAGTAGGACTTCTGCTCTGGGTGTGCTACTTTGCCCTAGAGCTGAAAGGCACAACGTGAAGGCTTCTTTCCAAAGGGCGAGTTGGGCCCCACAGCATCTTGCTTCCAGCTCTTTGGGAAGCTAAGAAACAACTCGCTCTGCACAGTGCTCTTACAGCCTAGTGGGAACATTTCTTCCAAAGGCCTGTGAAACGCAGTTTCTTTGCAGGCCTGATCTGGCTGAAGTAGGACTTCTGCTCTGGGTGTGCTACTTTGCCCTAGAGCTGAAAGGTGCAACGTGCAGGCTTCTTTCCAAAGGGCGAGTTGGGCCCCACAGCATCTTGCTTCCATCCCTTTGGGAAGCTAAGAAACAACTCGCTCTGCACAGTGCTCTTACAGCCTACCGCTAACATCTCTTCCAAAGGCCTGTGAAACGCAGTTTCTTTGCAGGCCTGATCTGGCTGAAGTAGGACTTCTGCTCTGGGTGTGCTACTTTGCCCTAGAGCTGAAAGGCACAACGTGCAGGCTTCTTTCCAAAGGGCGAGATGGGCCCCACAGCATCTTGCTTCCAGCTCTTTGGGAAGCTAAGAAACCACTCGCTCTGCACAGTGCTCTTACAGCCTACTGGGAACATCTCTTCCAAAGGCCTGTGAAACGCAGTTTCTTTGCAGGCCTGATCTGGCTGAAGTAGGACTTCTGCTCTGGGTGTGCTACTTTGCCCTAGAGCTGAAAGGCACAACGTGCAGGCTTCTTTCCAAAGGGCGAGTTGGGCCCCACAGCATCTTGCTTCCAGCTCTTTGGGAAGCTAAGAAACAACTCGCTCTGCACAGTGCTCTTACAGCCTACCGGGAACATGTCTTCCAAAGGCCTGTGAAACGCAATTTCTTTGGAGGCCTGATCTGGCTGAAGTAGGACTTCTGCTCTGGGTGTGCTACTTTGCCCTAGAGCTGAAAGGCACAACGTGCAGGCTTCTTTCCAAAGGGCGAGTTGGGCC
Source organism: Equus caballus (assembly GCF_041296265.1). Classification (NCBI taxonomy): domain Eukaryota; kingdom Metazoa; phylum Chordata; class Mammalia; order Perissodactyla; family Equidae; genus Equus; species Equus caballus. The sequence continues at coordinate 4,076,472 of NW_027222343.1, read as the reverse complement.
CCACAGCATCTTGCTTCCAGCTCTTTGGGAAGCTAAGAAACAACTCGCTCTGCACAGTGCTCTTACAGCCTACCGGGAACATCTCTTCCAAACTCCTGTGAAACGCAATTTCTTTGGAGGCCTGATCTGGCTGAAGTAGGACTTCTGCTCTGGGTGTGCTACTTTGCCCTGGAGCTGAAAGGCACAACGTGCAGGCTTCTTTCCAAAGGGCGAGTTGGGCCCCACAGCATCTTGCTTCCAGCTCTTTGGGAAGCTAAGAAATAACTCGCTCTACACAGTGCTCTTACAGCCTACCGGGAAGGTCTCTTCCAAAGACCTTTGAAACGCAGTTTCTTTGCAGGCCTGATCTGGCTGAAGTAGGACTCCTGCTCTGGGTTTGCTACATTGCCCTAGAGCTGAAAGGCTCAACGTGCAGGCTTCTTTACAATGGGCGAGTTGGGCCCCACAGCATCTTGCTCCCAGCTCTTTGGGAAGCTAAGAAACCACTCGCTCTGCACAGTGCTCTTACAGCCTACCGGGAACATCTCTTCCAAAGGCCTGTGAAACGCAGTTTCTTTGCAGGCCTGATCTGGCTGAAGTAGGACTTCTGCTCTGGGTGTGTTACTTTGCCCTAGAGCTGAAAGGCACAACGTGCAGTCTTCTTTCCAAACGGCGAGTTGGGCCCCACAGCATCTTGCTTCCAGCTCTTTGGGAAGCTAAGAAACAACTCGCTCTGCACAGTGCTCTTACAGCCTAGTGGGAACATCTCTTCCAAAGGCCTGTGAAAGGCAGTTTCTTTGCAGGCCTGATCTGGCTGAAGTAGGACTTCTGCTCTGGGTGTGCTACTTTGCCCTAGAGCTGAAAGGCACAACGTGCAGGCTTCTTTCCAAAGGGCGAGTTGGGCCCCACAGCATCTTGCTTCCAGCTCTTTGGGAAGCTAAGAAACAACTCGCTCTGCACAGTGCTCTTACAGCCTACCGGGAACATCTCTTCCAAAGGCCTGTGAAACGCAGTTTCTTTGCAGGCCTGATCTGGCTGAAGTAGGACTTCTGCTCTGGGTGTGCTACTTTGCCCTAGAGCTGAAAGGCACAACGTGCAGGCTTCTTTCCAAAGGGCGAGTTGGGCCCCACAGCATCTTGCTTCCAGCTCTTTGGGATCCTAAGAAACAACTCGCTCAGCACAGTGCTCTTACAGCCTACCGGGAACATGTCTTCCAAAGACCTGTGAAACGCAGTTTCTTTGCAGGCCTGATCTGGCTGAAGTAGGACTTCTGCTCTGGGTGTGCTACGTTGCCCCAGAGCGGAAATGCACAACGTGCAGGCTTCTTTCCAAAGGGCGAGTTGGGCCCCACAGCATCTTGCTTCCATCCCTTTGGGAAGCTAAGAAACAACTCGCTCTGCACAGTGCTCTTACAGCCTACCGCTAACATCTCTTCCAAAGGCCTGTGAAACGCAGTTTCTTTGCAGGCCTGATCTGGCTGAAGTAGGACTTCTGCTCTGGGTGTGATACTTTGCCCTAGAGCTGAAAGGCACAACGTGCAGGCTTCTTTCCAAAGGGCGAGTTGGGCCCCACAGCATCTTGCTTCCAGCTCTTGGGGAAGCTAAGAAACAACTCGCTCTGCACAGTGCTCTTACAGCCTACCGGGAACATCTCTTCCAAAGGCCTGTGAAACGCAGATTCTTTGCAGGCCTGATCTGGCTGAAGTAGGACTTCTGCTCTGGGTGTGCTACTTTGCCCTAGAGCTGAAAGGCACAACGTGCAGGCTTCTTTCCAAAGGGCGAGTTGGGCCCCACAGCATCTTGCTTCCAGCTCTTTGGGAAGCTAAGAAACAACTCGCTCTGCACAGTGCTCTTACAGCCTACCGGGAACATCTCTTCCAAAGGCCTGTGAAACGCAGTTTCTTTGCAGGCCTGATCTGGCTGAAGTAGGACTTCTGCTCTGGGTGTGCCACTTTGCCCTAGAGCGGAAAGGCACAACGTGCAGGCTTCTTTCCAAAGGGCGAGTTGGGCCCCACAGCATCTTGCTTCCAGCTCTTTGGGAAGCTAAGAAACAACTCGCTCTGCACAGTGCTCTTACAGCCTACCGCGAACATCTCTTCCAAAGGCCTGTGAAATGCAGTTTCTTTGCAGGCCTGATCTGGCTGAAGTAGGACTTCTGCTCTGGGTGTACTACTTTGCCCTTGCGCGGAAAGGCACAACGTGCAGGCTTCTTTCCAAAGGGCGAGTTGGGCCCCACAGCATCTTGCTTCCAGCTCTTTGGGAAGCTAAGAAACCACTCGCTCTGCACAGTGCTCTTACAGCCTACCGGGAACATCTCTTCCAAAGGCCTGTGAAACGCAGTTTCTTTGCAGGCCTGATCTGGCTGAAGTAGGACTTCTACTCTGGGTGTGCTACTTTGCCCTAGAGCGGAAATGCACAACGTGCAGGCTTCTTTCCAAAGGGCGAGTTGTTCCCCACAGCATCTTGCTTCCATCTCTTTGGGAAGCTAAGAAACAACTCGCTCTGCACAGTGCTCTTACAGCCTACCGGGAACATCTCTTCCAAAGGCCTGTGAAATGCAGTTTCTTTGCAAGCCTGATCTGGCTGAAGTAGGACTTCTGCTCTGGGTGTACTACTTTGCCCTAGACCTGAAAGGCACAACGTGCAGGCTTCTTTCCAAAGGGCGAGTTGGGCCCCACAGCATCTTGCTTCCAGCTCTTTGGGAAGCTAAGAAACAACTCGCTCTGCACAGTGCTCTTACAGCCTACCGGGAACATCTCTTCCAAAGGCCTGTGAAACGCAATTTCTTTGCAGGCCTGATCTGGCTGAAGTAGAACTTCTGCTCTGGGTGTGCTACTTTGCCCTAGAGCTGAAAGGCACAACGTGCAGGCTTCTTTCCAAAGGGTGAGTTGGGCCCGACAGCATCTTGCTTCCAGCTATTTGGGAAGCTAAGAAACAACTCGCTCTGCACAGTGCTCTTACAGCCTACCGGGAACATGTCTTCCAAAGGCCTGTGAAATGCAGTTTCTTTGCAGGCCTGATCTGGCTGAAGTAGGACTTCTGCTCTGGGTGTGCTACTTTGCCCTAGAGCTGAAAGGCACAACGTGCAGGCTTCTTTCCAAAGGGCGAGTTGGGCCCCACAGCATCTTGCTTCCAGCTCTTTGGGAAGCTAAGAAACAACTCGCTCTGCACAGTGCTCTTACAGCCTACCGGGAACATCTCTTCCAAAGGCCTGTGAAACGCAGTTTCTTTGCAGGCCTGATCTGGCTGAAGTAGGACTTCTGCTCTGGGTGTGCTACTTTGCCCTAGAGCTGAAAGGCACAACGTGCAGGCTTCTTTCCAAAGGGCGAGTTGGGCCCCACAGCATCTTGCTTCCAGCTCTTTGGGAAGCTAAGAAACAACTCGCTCTTGCTCAGTGCTCTTACAGCCTACCGGGAACATCTCTTCCAAAGGCCTGTGAAACGCAGTTTCTTTGCAGGCCGGATCTGGCTGAAGTAGGACTTCTGCTCTGGGTGTGCTACTTTGCCCTAGAGCTGAAAGGCACAACGTGCAGGCTTCTTTCCAAAGGGCGAGTTGGGCCCCACAGCATCTTGCTTCCAGCGCTTTGGGAAGCTAAGAAACAACTCGCTCTGCACAGTGCTCTTACAGCCTAGTGGGAACATCTCTTCCACAGGCCTGTGAAACGCAGTTTCTTTGCAGGCCTGATCTGGCTGAAGTAGGACTTCTGCTCTGGGTGTGCTACTTTGCCCTAGAGCGGAAAGGCACAACGTGCAGGCTTCTTTCCAAAGGGCGAGTTGGGCCCCACAGCATCTTGCTTCCAGCTCTTTGGGAAGCTAAGAAACAACTCGCTCTGCACAGTGCTCTTACAGCCTAGTGGGAACATCTCTTCCAAAGGCCTGTGAAACGCAGTTTCTTTGCAGGCCTGATCTGGCTGAAGTAGGACTTCTGCTCTGGGTGTGCTACTTTGCCCTAGAGTGGAAAGGCACAACGTGCAGGCTTCTTTCCAAAGGGCGAATGGGGCCCCACAGCATCTTGCTTCCAGCTCGTTGGGAAGCTAAGAAACAACTCGCTCTGCACAGTGCTCTTACAGCCTACCGGGAACATCTCTTCCAAAGGCCTGTGAAACGCAGTTTCTTTGCATGCCTGATCTGGCTGAAGTAGGACTTCTGCTCTGGGTGTGCTGCTTTGCCCTAGAGCTGAAAGGCACAACGTGCAGGCTTCTTTCCAAAGGGCGAGTTGGGCCCCACAGCATCTTGCTTCCAGCTCTTTGGGAAGCTAAGAAACAACTCGCTCTGCACAGTGCTCTTACAGCCTACCGTGAACATCTCTTCCAAAGGCCTGTGAAACGCAGTTTCTTGCATGCCTGCTCTGGCTGAAGTAGGACTTCTGCTATGGGTGTGCTACTTTGCCCTAGAGCTGAAAGGCACAACGTGCAGTCTTCTTTCCAAAGGGCGAGTTGGGCCCCACAGCATCTTGCTTCCATCCCTTTGGGAAGCTAAGAAACAACTCGCTCTGCACAGTGCTCTTACAGCCTACCGCTAACATCTCTTCCAAAGTCCTGTGAAACGCAGTTTCTTTGCAGGCCTGATCTGGCTGAAGTAGGACTTCTGCTCTGGGTGTGCTACTTTGCCCTAGAGCTGAAAGGCACAACGTGCAGGCTTCTTTCCAAAGGGCGAGATGGGCCCCACAGCATCTTGCTTCCAGCTCTTTGGGACGCTTAGAAACCACTCGCTCTGCACAGTGCTCTTACAGCCTACCGGGAACATCTCTTCCAAAGGCCTGTGAAACGCAGTTTCTTTGCAGGCCTGATCTGGCTGAAGTAGGACTTCTGCTCTGGGTGTGCTACTTTGCCCTAGAGCTGAAAGGCACAACGTGCAGGCTTCTTTCCAAAGGGCGAGTTGGGCCCCACAGCATCTTGCTTCCAGCTCTTTGGGAAGCTAAGAAACAACTCGCTCTGCACAGTGCTCTTACAGCCTACCGGGAACATCTCTTCCAAAGGCCTGTGAAACGCAGTTTCTTTGCAGGCCTGATCTGGCTGAAGTAGGACTTCTGCTCTGGGTGTGCTACTTTGCCCTAGAGCTGAAAGGCACAACGTGCAGGCTTCTTTCCAAAGGGCGAGTTGGGCCCCACAGCATCTTGCTTCCAGCTCTTGGGGAAGCTAAGAAACAACTCGCTCTGCACAGTGCTCTTACAGCCTAGTGGGAACATCTCTTCCAAAGGCCTGTGAAATGCAGTTTCTTTGCAGGCCTGATCTGGCTGAAGTAGGACTTCTGCTCTGGGTGTGCTACTTTGCCCTAGAGCGGAAAGGCACAACGTGCAGGCTTCTTTCCAAAGGGCGAGTTGGGCCCAACAGCATCTTGCTTCCAGCTCTTTGGGAAGCTAAGAAACAACTCGCTCTGCACAGTGCTCTTACAGCCTACCGGGAACATCTCTTCCAAAGGCCTGTGAAACGCAGTTTCTTTGCAGGCCTGATCTGGCTGAAGTAGGACTTCTGCTCTGGGTGTGCTACTTTGCCCTAGAGCTGAAAGGCACAACGTGCAGGCTTCTTTCCAAAGGGCGAGTTGGGCCCCACAGCATCTTGCTTACAGCGCTTTGGGAAGCTAAGAAACAACTCGCTCTGCACAGTGCTCTTACAGCCTAGTGGGAACATCTCTTCCACAGGCCTGTGAAACGCAGTTTCTTTGCAGGCCTGATCTGGCTGAAGTAGGACTTCTGCTCTGGGTGTGCTACTTTGCCCTAGAGCTGAAAGGCACAACGTGCAGGCTTCTTTCCAAAGGGCGAGATGGGCCCCACAGCATCTTGCTTCCAGCTCTTTGGGAAGCTAAGAAACAACTCGCTCTGCAGAGTGCTCTTACAGCCTAGTGGGAACATCTCTTCCAAAGGCCTGTGAAACGCAGTTTCTTTGCAGGCCTGATCTGGCTGAAGTAGGACTTCTGCTCTGGGTGTGCTACTTTGCCCTAGAGCTGAAAGGCACAACGTGCAGGCTTCTTTCCAAAGGGCGAGTTGGGCCCCACAGCATCTTGCTTCCAGCTCTTTGGGAAGCTAAGAAACAACTCGCTCTGCACAGTGCTCTTACAGCCTAGTGGGAACATCTCTTCCAAAGGCCTGTGAAACGCAGTTTCTTTGCAGGCCTGATCTGGCTGAAGTAGGACTTCTGCTCTGGGTGTGCTACTTTGCCCTAGAGCTGAAAGGCACAACGTGCAGGCTTCTTTCCAAAGGGCGAGTTGGGCCCCACAGCATCTTGCTTCCAGCTCTTTGGGAAGCTAAGAAACAACTCGCTCTGCACAGTGCTCTTACAGCCTACTGGGAACATCTCTTCCAAAGGCCTGTGAAACGCAGTTTCTTTGCAGGCCTGATCTGGCTGAAGTAGGACTTCTGCTCTGGGTGTGCTACTTTGCCCTAGAGCTGAAAGGCACAACGTGCAGGCTTCTTTCCAAAGGGCGAGTTGGGCCCCACAGCATCTTGCTTCCAGCTCTTGGGGAAGCTAAGAAACAACTCGCTCTGCACAGTGCTCTTACAGCCTAGTGGGAACATCTCTTCCAAAGGCCTGTGAAATGCAGTTTCTTTGCAGGCCTGATCTGGCTGAAGTAGGACTTCTGCTCTGGGTGTGCTACTTTGCCCTAGAGCTGAAAGGCACAACGTGCAGGCTTCTTTCCAAAGGGCGAGTTGGGCCCCACAGCATCTTGCTTCCAGCTCTTTGGGCAGCTAAGAAACAACTCGCTCTGCACAGTGCTCTTACAGCCTACCGGGAACATCTCTTCCAAAGGCCTGTGAAACGCAGTTTCTTTGCAGGCCTGATCTGGCTGAAGTAGGACTTCTGCTCTGGGTGTGCTACTTTGCCCTAGAGCTGAAAGGCACAACGTGCAGGCTTCTTTCCAAAGGGCGAGTTGGGCCCCACAGCATCTTGCTTACAGCGCTTTGGGAAGCTAAGAAACAACTCGCTCTGCACAGTGCTCTTACAGCCTAGTGGGAACATCTCTTCCACAGGCCTGTGAAACGCAGTTTCTTTGCAGGCCTGATCTGGCTGAAGTAGGACTTCTGCTCTGGGTGTGCTACTTTGCCCTAGAGCTGAAAGGCACAACGTGCAGGCTTCTTTCCAAAGGGCGAGTTGGGCCCCACAGCATCTTGCTTCCAGCTCTTTGGGAAGCTAAGAAACAACTCGCTCTGCACAGTGCTCTTACAGCCTAGTGGGAACATCTCTTCCAAAGGCCTGTGAAACGCAGTTTCTTTGCAGGCCTGATCTGGCTGAAGTAGGACTTCTGCTCTGGGTGTGCTACTTTGCCCTAGAGTGGAAAGGCACAACGTGCAGGCTTCTTTCCAAAGGGCGAATTGGGCCCCACAGCATCTTGCTTCCAGCTCGTTGGGAAGCTAAGAAACAACTCGCTCTGCACAGTGCTCTTACAGCCTACCGGGAACATCTCTTCCAAAGGCCTGTGAAACGCAGTTTCTTTGCAGGCCTGATCTGGCTGAAGTAGGACTTCTGCTCTGGGTGTGCTACTTTGCCCTAGAGCTGAAAGGCACAACGTGCAGGCTTCTTTCCAAAGGGCGAGTTGGGCCCCACAGCATCTTGCTTCCAGCTCTTTGGGAAGCTAAGAAACCACTCGCTCTGCACAGTGCTCTTACAGCCTACCGGGAACATCTCTTCCAAAGGCCTGCGAAACGCAGTTTCTTTGCATGCCTGCTCTGGCTGAAGTAGGACTTCTGCTCTGGGTGTGCTACTTTGCCCTAGAGCTGAAAGGCACAACGTGCAGGCTTCTTTCCAAAGGGCGAGTTGGGCCCCACAGCATCTTGCTTCCAGCTCTTTGGGAAGCTAAGACACAACTCGCTCTGCAGAGTGCTCTTACAGCCTACCAGGAACATGTCTTCCAAATGCCTGTGAAACGCAGTTTCTTTGCAGGCCTGATCTGGCTGAAGTAGGACTTCTGCTCTGGGTGTGCTACTTTGCCCTGGAGCTGAAAGGCACAACGTGCAGGCATCTTTCCAAAAGGCGAGTTGGGCCCCACAGCATCTTGCTTCCAGCTCTTTGGGAACCTAAGAAACAACTCGCTCTGCACAGTGCTCTTACAGCCTACCGCTAACATCTCTTCCAAAGGCCTGTGAAACGCAGTTTCTTGGCAGGCCTGATCTGGCTGAAGTAGGACTTCTGCTCTGGGTGTGCTACTTTGCCCTAGAGCTGAAAGGCACAACGTGCAGGCTTCTTTCCAAAGGGCGAGATGGGCCCCACAGCATCTTGCTTCCAGCTCTTTGGGAAGCTAAGAAACCACTCGCTCTGCACAGTGCTCTTACAGCCTACCGGGAACATCTCTTCCAAAGGCCTGTGAAACGCAGTTTCTTTGCAGGCCTGATCTGGCTGAAGTAGGACTTCTGCTCTGGGTGTGCTTCTTTGCCCTAGAGCTGAAAGGCACAACGTGCAGGCTTCTTTCCAAAGGGCGAGTTGGGCCCCACAGCATCTTGCTTCCAGCTCTTTGGGAAGCTAAGAAACAACTCGCTCTGCACAGTGCTCTTACAGCCTACCGGGAACATCACTTCCAAAGGCCTGTGAAACGCAGTTTCTTTGCAGGCCTGATCTGGCTGAAGTAGGACTTCTGCTCTGGGTGTGCTACTTTGCCCTAGAGCTGAAAGGCACAACGTGCAGGCTTCTTTCCAAAGGGCGAGTTGGGCCCCACAGCATCTTGCTTCCAGCTCTTTGGGAAGCTAAGAAACAACTCGCTCTGCACAGTGCTCTTACAGCCTACCGGGAATATCTCTTCCAAAGGCCTGTGAAACGCAGTTTCTTTGCAGGCCTGATCTGGCTGAAGTAGGACTTCTACTCTGGGTGTGCTACTTTGCCCTAGAGCGGAAATGCACAACGTGCAGGCTTCTTTCCAAAGGGCGAGTTGTTCCCCACAGCATCTTGCTTCCATCTCTTTGGGAAGCTAAGAAACAACTCGCTCTGCACAGTGCTCTTACAGCCTACCGGGAACATCTCTTCCAAAGGCCTGTGAAATGCAGTTTCTTTGCAAGCCTGATCTGGCTGAAGTAGGACTTCTGCTCTGGGTGTACTACTTTGCCCTAGACCTGAAAGGCACAACGTGCAGGCTTCTTTCCAAAGGGCGAGTTGGGCCCCACAGCATCTTGCTTCCAGCTCTTTGGGAAGCTAAGAAACAACTCGCTCTGCACAGTGCTCTTACAGCCTACCGGGAACATCTCTTCCAAAGGCCTGTGAAACGCAATTTCTTTGCAGGCCTGATCTGGCTGAAGTAGAACTTCTGCTCTGGGTGTGCTACTTTGCCCTAGAGCTGAAAGGCACAACGTGCAGGCTTCTTTCCAAAGGGTGAGTTGGGCCCGACAGCATCTTGCTTCCAGCTATTTGGGAAGCTAAGAAACAACTCGCTCTGCACAGTGCTCTTACAGCCTACCGGGAACATGTCTTCCAAAGGCCTGTGAAATGCAGTTTCTTTGCAGGCCTGATCTGGCTGAAGTAGGACTTCTGCTCTGGGTGTGCTACTTTGCCCTAGAGCTGAAAGGCACAACGTGCAGGCTTCTTTCCAAAGGGCGAGTTGGGCCCCACAGCATCTTGCTTCCAGCTCTTTGGGAAGCTAAGAAACAACTCGCTCTGCACAGTGCTCTTACAGCCTACCGGGAACATCTCTTCCAAAGGCCTGTGAAACGCAGTTTCTTTGCAGGCCTGATCTGGCTGAAGTAGGACTTCTGCTCTGGGTGTGCTACTTTGCCCTAGAGCTGAAAGGCACAACGTGCAGGCTTCTTTCCAAAGGGCGAGTTGGGCCCCACAGCATCTTGCTTCCAGCTCTTTGGGAAGCTAAGAAACAACTCGCTCTTGCTCAGTGCTCTTACAGCCTACCGGGAACATCTCTTCCAAAGGCCTGTGAAACGCAGTTTCTTTGCAGGCCGGATCTGGCTGAAGTAGGACTTCTGCTCTGGGTGTGCTACTTTGCCCTAGAGCTGAAAGGCACAACGTGCAGGCTTCTTTCCAAAGGGCGAGTTGGGCCCCACAGCATCTTGCTTCCAGCGCTTTGGGAAGCTAAGAAACAACTCGCTCTGCACAGTGCTCTTACAGCCTAGTGGGAACATCTCTTCCACAGGCCTGTGAAACGCAGTTTCTTTGCAGGCCTGATCTGGCTGAAGTAGGACTTCTGCTCTGGGTGTGCTACTTTGCCCTAGAGCGGAAAGGCACAACGTGCAGGCTTCTTTCCAAAGGGCGAGTTGGGCCCCACAGCATCTTGCTTCCAGCTCTTTGGGAAGCTAAGAAACAACTCGCTCTGCACAGTGCTCTTACAGCCTAGTGGGAACATCTCTTCCAAAGGCCTGTGAAACGCAGTTTCTTTGCAGGCCTGATCTGGCTGAAGTAGGACTTCTGCTCTGGGTGTGCTACTTTGCCCTAGAGTGGAAAGGCACAACGTGCAGGCTTCTTTCCAAAGGGCGAATGGGGCCCCACAGCATCTTGCTTCCAGCTCGTTGGGAAGCTAAGAAACAACTCGCTCTGCACAGTGCTCTTACAGCCTACCGGGAACATCTCTTCCAAAGGCCTGTGAAACGCAGTTTCTTTGCATGCCTGATCTGGCTGAAGTAGGACTTCTGCTCTGGGTGTGCTGCTTTGCCCTAGAGCTGAAAGGCACAACGTGCAGGCTTCTTTCCAAAGGGCGAGTTGGGCCCCACAGCATCTTGCTTCCAGCTCTTTGGGAAGCTAAGAAACAACTCGCTCTGCACAGTGCTCTTACAGCCTACCGTGAACATCTCTTCCAAAGGCCTGTGAAACGCAGTTTCTTGCATGCCTGCTCTGGCTGAAGTAGGACTTCTGCTATGGGTGTGCTACTTTGCCCTAGAGCTGAAAGGCACAACGTGCAGTCTTCTTTCCAAAGGGCGAGTTGGGCCCCACAGCATCTTGCTTCCATCCCTTTGGGAAGCTAAGAAACAACTCGCTCTGCACAGTGCTCTTACAGCCTACCGCTAACATCTCTTCCAAAGTCCTGTGAAACGCAGTTTCTTTGCAGGCCTGATCTGGCTGAAGTAGGACTTCTGCTCTGGGTGTGCTACTTTGCCCTAGAGCTGAAAGGCACAACGTGCAGGCTTCTTTCCAAAGGGCGAGATGGGCCCCACAGCATCTTGCTTCCAGCTCTTTGGGACGCTTAGAAACCACTCGCTCTGCACAGTGCTCTTACAGCCTACCGGGAACATCTCTTCCAAAGGCCTGTGAAACGCAGTTTCTTTGCAGGCCTGATCTGGCTGAAGTAGGACTTCTGCTCTGGGTGTGCTACTTTGCCCTAGAGCTGAAAGGCACAACGTGCAGGCTTCTTTCCAAAGGGCGAGTTGGGCCCCACAGCATCTTGCTTCCAGCTCTTTGGGAAGCTAAGAAACAACTCGCTCTGCACAGTGCTCTTACAGCCTACCGGGAACATCTCTTCCAAAGGCCTGTGAAACGCAGTTTCTTTGCAGGCCTGATCTGGCTGAAGTAGGACTTCTGCTCTGGGTGTGCTACTTTGCCCTAGAGCTGAAAGGCACAACGTGCAGGCTTCTTTCCAAAGGGCGAGTTGGGCCCCACAGCATCTTGCTTCCAGCTCTTGGGGAAGCTAAGAAACAACTCGCTCTGCACAGTGCTCTTACAGCCTAGTGGGAACATCTCTTCCAAAGGCCTGTGAAATGCAGTTTCTTTGCAGGCCTGATCTGGCTGAAGTAGGACTTCTGCTCTGGGTGTGCTACTTTGCCCTAGAGCGGAAAGGCACAACGTGCAGGCTTCTTTCCAAAGGGCGAGTTGGGCCCAACAGCATCTTGCTTCCAGCTCTTTGGGAAGCTAAGAAACAACTCGCTCTGCACAGTGCTCTTACAGCCTACCGGGAACATCTCTTCCAAAGGCCTGTGAAACGCAGTTTCTTTGCAGGCCTGATCTGGCTGAAGTAGGACTTCTGCTCTGGGTGTGCTACTTTGCCCTAGAGCTGAAAGGCACAACGTGCAGGCTTCTTTCCAAAGGGCGAGTTGGGCCCCACAGCATCTTGCTTACAGCGCTTTGGGAAGCTAAGAAACAACTCGCTCTGCACAGTGCTCTTACAGCCTAGTGGGAACATCTCTTCCACAGGCCTGTGAAACGCAGTTTCTTTGCAGGCCTGATCTGGCTGAAGTAGGACTTCTGCTCTGGGTGTGCTACTTTGCCCTAGAGCTGAAAGGCACAACGTGCAGGCTTCTTTCCAAAGGGCGAGATGGGCCCCACAGCATCTTGCTTCCAGCTCTTTGGGAAGCTAAGAAACAACTCGCTCTGCAGAGTGCTCTTACAGCCTAGTGGGAACATCTCTTCCAAAGGCCTGTGAAACGCAGTTTCTTTGCAGGCCTGATCTGGCTGAAGTAGGACTTCTGCTCTGGGTGTGCTACTTTGCCCTAGAGCTGAAAGGCACAACGTGCAGGCTTCTTTCCAAAGGGCGAGTTGGGCCCCACAGCATCTTGCTTCCAGCTCTTTGGGAAGCTAAGAAACAACTCGCTCTGCACAGTGCTCTTACAGCCTAGTGGGAACATCTCTTCCAAAGGCCTGTGAAACGCAGTTTCTTTGCAGGCCTGATCTGGCTGAAGTAGGACTTCTGCTCTGGGTGTGCTACTTTGCCCTAGAGCTGAAAGGCACAACGTGCAGGCTTCTTTCCAAAGGGCGAGTTGGGCCCCACAGCATCTTGCTTCCAGCTCTTTGGGAAGCTAAGACACAACTCGCTCTGCAGAGTGCTCTTACAGCCTACCTGGAACATGTCGTCCAAAGGCCTGTGAAACGCAGTTTCTTTGCAGGCCTGATCTGGCTGAAGTAGGACTTCTGCTCTGGGTGTGCTACTTTGCCCTGGAGCTGAAAGGCACAACGTGCAGGCTTCTTTCCAAAGGGCGAGTTGGGCCCCACAGCATCTTGCTTCCAGCTCTTTGGGAACCTAAGAAACAACTCGCTCTGCACAGTGCTCTTACAGCCTACCGGGAACGTCACTTCCAACGGCTTGTGAAACGCAGTTTCTTTGCAGCCCTGATCTGGCTGAAGTAGGACTTTTGCTCTGGGTGTGATACTTTGCCCTAGAGCTGAAAGGCACAACGTGAAGGCTTCTTTCCAAAGGGCGAGTTCGGCCCCACAGCATCTTGCTTCCATCCCTTTGGGAAGCTAAGAAACTACTCGCTCTGCACAGTGCTCTTACAGCCTACCGGGAACATCTCTTCCAAAGGCCTGTGAAACGCAGTTTCTTTGCAGGCCTGATCTGGCTGAAGTAGGACTTCTGCTCTGGGTGTGCTACTTTGCCCTAGAGCTGAAAGGCACAACGTGCAGTCTTCTTTCCAAAGGGCGAGTTGGGCCCCACAGCATCTTGCTTCCAGCTCTTGGGGAAGCTAAGAAACAACTCGCTCTGCACAGTGCTCTTACAGCCTACCGGGAACATCTCTTCCAAAGGCCTGTGAAACGCAGTTTCTTTGCAGGCCTGATCTGGCTGCAGTAGGACTTCTGCTCTGGGTGTGCTACTTTGCCCTAGAGCTGAAAGGCACAACGTGCAGGCTTCTTTCCAAAGGGCGAGTTGGGCCCCACAGCATCTTGCTTCCAGCTCTTTGGGAAGCTAAGACACAACTCGCTGTGCACAGTGCTCTTACAGCCTACCAGGAACATGTCTTCCAAAGGCCTGTGAAACGCAGTTTCTTTGCAGGCCTGATCTGGCTGAAGTAGGACTTCTGCTCTGGGGGTGCTACTTTGCCCTGGAGCTGAAAGGCACAACGTGCAGTCATCTTTCAAAAAGGCGAGTTGGGCCCCACAGCATCTTGCTTCCAGCTCTTTGGGAACCTAAGAAACAACTCGCTCTGCACAGTGCTCTTACAGCCTACCGGGAACGTCACTTCCAATGGCCTGTGAAACGCAGTTTCTTTGCAGGCCTGATCTGGCTGAAGTAGGACTTCTGCTCTGGGTGTGCTACTTTGCCCTAGAGCTGAAAGGCACAACGTGCAGGCTTCTTTCCAAAGGGCGAGTTGGGCCCCACAGCATCTTGCTTCCATCCCTTTGAGAAGCTAAGAAACAACTCGCTCTGCACAGTGCTCTTACAGCCTACCGCTAACATCTCTTCCAAAGGCCTGTGAAACGCAGTTTCTTTGCAGGCCTGATCTGGCTGAAGTAGGACTTCTGCTCTGGGTGTGCTACTTTGCCCTAGAGCTGAAAGGCACAACGTGCAGGCTTCTTTCCAAAGGGCGAGATGGGCCCCACAGCATCTTGCTTCCAGCTCTTTGGGACGCTTAGAAACCACTCGCTCTGCACAGTGCTCTTACAGCCTACCGCTAACATCTCTTCCAAAGGCCTGTGAAACGCAGTTTCTTTGCAGGCCTGATCTGGCTGAAGTAGGACTTCTGCTCTGGGTGTGCTTCTTTGCCCTAGAGCTGAAAGGCACAACGTGCAGGCTTCTTTCCAAAGGGCGAGTTGGGCCCCACAGCATCTTGCTTCCAGCTCTTTGGGAAGCTAAGAAACAACTCGCTCTGCACAGTGCTCTTACAGCCTACCGGGAACATGTCTTCCAAAGGCCTGTGAAACGCAGTTTCTTTGCAGGCCTGATCTGGCTGAAGTAGGACTTCTGCTCTGGGTGTGCTACTTTGCCCTACAGCTGAAAGGCACAACGTGCAGGCTTCTTTCCAAAGGGCGAGTTGGGCCCCACAGCATCTTGCTTCCAGCTCTTGGGGAAGCTAAGAAACAACTCGCTCTGCACAGTGCTCTTACAGCCTAGTGGGAACATCTCTTCCAAAGGCCTGTGAAACGCAGTTTCTTTGCAGGCCTGATCTGGCTGAAGTAGGACTTCTGCTCTGGGTGTGCTACTTTGCCCTAGAGCTGAAAGGCACAACGTGCAGGCTTCTTTCCAAAGGGCGAGTTGGGCCCCACAGCATCTTGCTTCCAGCTCTTGGGGAAGCTAAGAAACAACTCGCTCTGCACAGTGCTCTTACAGCCTACCGGGAACATGTCTTCCAAAGGCCTGTGAAACGCAGTTTCTTTGCAGGCCTGATCTGGCTGAAGTAGGACTTCTGCTCTGGGTGTGCTACTTTGCCCTAGAGCTGAAAGGCACAACGTGCAGGCTTCTTTCCAAAGGGCGAGTTGGGCCCCACAGCATCTTGCTTCCAGCTCTTTGGGAAGCTAAGAAACCACTCGCTCTGCACAGTGCTCTTACAGCCTACCGGGAACATGTCTTCCAAAGGCCTGTGAAACGCAGTTTCTTTGCATGCCTCATCTGGCTGAAGTAGGACTTTTGCTCTGGGTGTGATACTTTGCCCTAGAGCTGAAAGGCACAACGTGAAGGCTTCTTTCCAAAGGGCGAGTTCGACCCCACAGCATCTTGCTTCCATCCCTTTGGGAAGCTAAGAAACAACTCGCTCTGCACAGTGCTCTTACAGCCTACCGCTAACATCTCTTCCAAAGGCCTGTGAAACGCAGTTTCTTTGCAGGCCTGATCTGGCTGAAGTAGGACTTCTGCTCTGGGTGTGCTTCTTTGCCCTAGAGCTGAAAGGCACAACGTGCAGGCTTCTTTCCAAAGGGCGAGTTGGGCCCCACAGCATCTTGCTTCCAGCTCTTTGGGAAGCTAAGAAACAACTCGCTCTGCACAGTGCTCTTACAGCCTACCGGGAACATCTCTTCCAAAGGCCTGTGAAACGCAGTTTCTTTGCAGGCCTGATCTGGCTGAAGTAGGACTTCTGCTCTGGGTGTGCTACTTTGCCCTAGAGCTGAAAGGCACAACGTGCAGGCTTCTTTCCAAAGGGCGAGTTGGGCCCCACAGCATCTTGCTTCCAGCTCTTTGGGAAGCTAAGAAACAACTCGCTCTTGCCCAGTGCTCTTACAGCCTACCGGGAACATCTCTTCCAAAGGCCTGTGAAACGCAGTTTCTTTGCAGGCCTGATCTGGCTGCAGTAGGACTTCTGCTCTGGGTGTGCTACTTTGCCCTAGAGCTGAAAGGCACAACGTGCAGGCTTCTTTCCAAAGGGCGAGTTGGGCCCCACAGCATCTTGCTTCCAGCGCTTTGGGAAGCTAAGAAACAACTCGCTCTGCACAGTGCTCTTACAGCCTACCAGGAACATCTCTTCCAAAGGCCTGTGAAACGCAGTTTCTTTGCAGGCCTGATCTGGCTGAAGTAGGACTTCTGCTCTGGGTGTGCTTCTTTGCCCTAGAGCTGAAAGGCACAAGGTGCAGGCTTCTTTCCAAAGGGCGAGTTGGGCCCCACAGCATCTTGCTTCCAGCTCTTTGGGAAGCTAAGAAACAACTCGCTCTGCACAGTGCTCTTACAGCCTACCGGGAACATCTCTTCCAAAGGCCTGTGAAACGCAGTTTCTTTGCAGGCCTGATCTGGCTGAAGTAGGACTTCTGCTCTGGGTGTGCTACTTTGCCCTAGAGCTGAAAGTCACAACGTGCAGTCTTCTTTCCAAAGGGCGAGTTGGGCCCCACAGCATCTTGCTTCCAGCTCTTTGGGAAGCTAAGAAACAACTCGCTCTGCACAGTGCTCTTACAGCCTACCGGGAACATCTCTTCCAAAGGCCTGTGAAACGCAGTTTCTTTGCAGGCCTGATCTGGCTGAAGTAGGACTTCTGCTCTGGGTGTGCTACTTTGCCCTAGAGCTGAAAGGCACAACGTGCAGGCTTCTTTCCAAAGGGCGAGTTGGGCCCCACAGCATCTTGCTTCCAGCTCTTTGGGAAGCTAAGAAACCACTCGCTCTGCACAGTGCTCTTACAGCCTACCGGGAACATCTCTTCCAAAGGCCTGTGAAACGCAGTTTCTTTGCAGGCCTGATCTGGCTGAAGTTGGACTTCTGCTCTGGATGTGCTACTTTGCCCTAGAGCGGAAATGCACAAGGTGCAGGCTTCTTTCCAAAGGGCGAGTTGGGCCCCACAGCATCTTGCTTCCAGCTCTTTGGGAAGCTAAGAAACAACTCGCTCTGCACAGTGCTCTTACAGCCTACCGGGAACATCTCTTCCAAAGGCCTGTGAAATGCAGTTTCTTTGCAGGCCTGATCTGGCTGAAGTAGGACTTCTGCTCTGGGTGTACTACTTTGCCCTAGAGCTGAAAGGCACAACGTGCAGGCTTCTTTCCAAAGGGCGAGTTGGGCCCCACGGCATCTTGCTTCCAGCTCTTTGGGAAGCTAAGAAACCACTCGCTCTGCACAGTGCTCTTACAGCCTACCGGGAACATCTCTTCCAAAGGCCTTTGAAACGCAGTTTCTTTGCAGGCCTGATCTGGCTGAAGTAGGACTTCTGCTCTGGGTGTGCTACTTTGCCCTAGAGCTGAAAGGCACAACGTGCAGGCTTCTTTCCAAAGGGCGAGTTGGGCCCCACAGCATCTTGCTTCCAGCTCTTTGGGAAGCTAAGAAACAACTCGCTCTGCACAGTGCTCTTACAGCCTACCGGGAACATCTCTTCCAAAGGCCTGTGAAACGCAGTTTCTTTGCAGGCCTGATCTGGCTGAAGTAGGACTTCTGCTCTGGGTGTGCTACTTTGCCCTAGAGCTGAAAGGCACAACGTGCAGGCTTCTTTCCAAAGGGCGAGTTGGGCCCCACAGCATCTTGCTTCCAGCTCTTTGGGAAGCTAAGAAACCACTCGCTCTGCACAGTGCTCTTACAGCCTACCGGGAACATCTCTTCCAAAGGCCTGTGAAACGCAGTTTCTTTGCAGGCCTGATGTGGCTGAAGTAGGACTTCTGCTCTGGGTGTGCTACTTTGCCCTAGAGCTGAAAGGCACAACGTGCAGGCTTCTTTCCAAAGGGCGAGTTTGGCCCCACAGCATCTTGCTTCCAGCTCTTGGGGAAGCTAAGAAACAACTCGCTCTGCACAGTGCTCTTACAGCCTACCGGGAACATCTCTTCCAAAGGCCTGTGAAACGCAGTTTCTTTGCAGTCCTGATCTGGCTGAAGTAGGACTTCTGCTCTGGGTGTGCTACTTTGCCCTAGAGCTGAAAGGCACAACGTGCAGGCTTCTTTCCAAAGGGCGAGTTGGGCCCCACAGCATCTTGCTTCCAGCTCTTTGGGAAGCTAAGAAACAACTCGCTCTGCACAGTGCTCTTACAGCCTAGTGGGAACATCTCTTCCAAAGGCCTGTGAAACGCAGTTTCTTTGCAGGCCTGATCTGGCTGAAGTAGGACTTCTGCTCTGGGTGTGCTACTTTGCCCTAGAGCTGAAAGGCACAACGTGCAGGCTTCTTTCCAAAGGGCGAGTTGGGCCCCACAGCATCTTGCTTCCAGCTCTTTGGGAAGCTAAGACACAACTCGCTCTGCACAGTGCTCTTACAGCCTACCAGGAACATGTCTTCCAAAGGCCTGTGAAACGCAGTTTCTTTGCAGGCCTGATCTGGCTGAAGTAGGACTTCTGCTCTGGGTGTGCTACTTTGCCCTAGAGCTGAAAGGCACAACGTGCAGGCTTCTTTCCAAAGGGCGAGTTGGGCCCCACAGCATCTTGCTTCCAGCGCTTTGGGAAGCTAAGAAACAACTCGCTCTGCACAGTGCTCTTACAGCCTAGTGGGAACATCTCTTCCAAAGGCCTGTGAAACGCAGTTTCTTTGCAGGCCTGATCTGGCTGAAGTAGGACTTCTGCTCTGGGTGTGCTACTTTGCCCTAGAGCTGAAAGGCACAACGTGCAGGCTTCTTTCCAAAGGGCGAGTTGGGCCCCACAGCATCTTGCTTCCAGCTCTTTGGGAAGCTAAGAAACCACTCGCTCTGCACAGTGCTCTTACAGCCTACCGGGAACATCTCTTCCAAAGGCCTGTGAAACGCAGTTTCTTTGCAGGCCTGATGTGGCTGAAGTAGGACTTCTGCTCTGGGTGTGCTACTTTGCCCTAGAGCTGAAAGGCACAACGTGCAGGCTTCTTTCCAAAGGGCGAGTTGGGCCCCACAGCATCTTGCTTCCAGCTCTTTGGGAAGCTAAGAAACAACTCGCTCTGCACAGTGCTCTTACAGCCTAGTGGGAACATCTCTTCCAAAGGCCTGTGAAACGCAGTTTCTTTGGAGGCCTGATCTGGCTGAAGTAGGACTTCTGCTCTGGGTGTGCTACTTTGCCCTAGAGCTGAAAGGCACAACGTGCAGGCTTCTTTCCAAAGGGCGAGTTTGGCCCCACAGCATCTTGCTTCCAGCTCTTGGGGAAGCTAAGAAACAACTCGCTCTGCACAGTGCTCTTACAGCCTACCGGGAACATCTCTTCCAAAGGCCTGTGAAACGCAGTTTCTTTGCAGTCCTGATCTGGCTGAAGTAGGACTTCTGCTCTGGGTGTGCTACTTTGCCCTAGAGCTGAAAGGCACAACGTGCAGGCTTCTTTCCAAAGGGCGAGTTGGGCCCCACAGCATCTTGCTTCCAGCTCTTTGGGAAGCTAAGAAACAACTCGCTCTGCACAGTGCTCTTACAGCCTAGTGGGAACATCTCTTCCAAAGGCCTGTGAAACGCAGTTTCTTTGCAGGCCTGATCTGGCTGAAGTAGGACTTCTGCTCTGGGTGTGCTACTTTGCCCTAGAGCTGAAAGGCACAACGTGCAGGCTTCTTTCCAAAGGGCGAGTTGGGCCCCACAGCATCTTGCTTCCAGCTCTTTGGGAAGCTAAGACACAACTCGCTCTGCACAGTGCTCTTACAGCCTACCAGGAACATGTCTTCCAAAGGCCTGTGAAACGCAGTTTCTTTGCAGGCCTGATCTGGCTGAAGTAGGACTTCTGCTCTGGGTGTGCTACTTTGCCCTAGAGCTGAAAGGCACAACGTGCAGGCTTCTTTCCAAAGGGCGAGTTGGGCCCCACAGCATCTTGCTTCCAGCTCTTTGGGAAGCTAAGAAACAACTCGCTCTGCACAGTGCTCTTACAGCCTAGTGGGAACATCTCTTCCAAAGGCCTGTGAAACGCAGTTTCTTTGCAGGCATGATCTGGCTGAAGTAGGACTTCTGCTCTGGGTGTGCTACTTTGCCCTAGAGCTGAAAGGCACAACGTGCAGGCTTCTTTCCAAAGGGCGAGTTGGGCCCCACAGCATCTTGCTTCCAGCTCTTTGGGAAGCTAAGAAACAACTCGTTCGGCACAGTGCTCTTACAGCCTAGTGGGAACATCTCTTCCAAAGGCCTGTGAAACGCAGTTTCTTTGCAGGCCTGATCTGGCTGAAGTAGGACTTCTGCTCTGGGTGTGCTACTTTGCCCTAGAGCTGAAAGGCACAACGTGCAGGCTTCTTTCCAAAGGGCGAGTTGGGCCCCACAGCATCTTGCTTCCAGCTCTTTGGGAAGCTAAGAAACCACTCGCTCTGCACAGTGCTCTTACTGCCTAGTGGGAACATCTCTTCCAAAGGCCTGTGAAACGCAGTTTCTTTGCAGGCCTGATCTGGCTGAAGTAGCACTTCTGCTCTGGGTGTGCTACTTTGCCCTAGAGCTGAAAGGCACAACGTGCAGGCTTCTTTCCAAGGGGCGAGTTGGGCCCCACAGCATCTTGCTTCCAGCTCTTTGGGAAGCTAAGAAACAACTCGGTCTTCACAGTGCTCTTACAGATTACCGGGAACATCTCTTCCAAAGGCCTGTGAAACGCAGTTTCTTTGCAGGCCTGATCTGGCTGAAGTAGGACTTCTGCTCTGGGTGTGCTACTTTGCCCTAGAGCTGAAAGGCACAACGTGCAGGCTTCTTTCCAAAGGGCGAGTTGGGCCCCACAGCATCTTGCTTCCAGCTCTTGGGGAAGCTAAGAAACAACTCGCTCTGCACAGTGCTCTTACAGCCTACCGGGAACATCTCTTCCAAAGGCCTGTGAAACGCAGTTTCTTTGCAGGCCTGATCTGGCTGAAGTAGGACTTCTGCTCTGTGTGTGCTACTTTGCCCTAGAGTGGAAAGAGACAACGTGCAGGCTTCTTTCCAAAGGGCGAATTAGGCCCCACAGCATCTTGCTTCCAGCTCTTTGGGAAGCTAAGAAACAACTCGCTCTGCACAGTGCTCTTACAGCCTACCGGGAACATCTCTTCCAAAGGCCTGTGAAACGCAGTTTCTTTGCAGGCCTGATCTGGCTGAAGTAGGACTTCTGCTCTGGGTGTGCTACTTTGCCCTAGAGCTGAAAGGCACAACGTGCAGGCTTCTTTCCAAAGGGCGAGTTGGGCCCCACAGCATCTTGCTTCCAGCGCTTTGGGAAGCTAAGAAACAACTCGCTCTGCACAGTGCTCTTACAGCCTACCGGGAACATCTCTTCCAAAGGCCTGTGAAACGCAGTTTCTTTGCAGGCCTGATCTGGCTGAAGTAGGACTTCTGCTCTGGGTGTGCTACTTTGCCCTAGAGCTGAAAGGCACAACGTGCAGGCTTCTTTCCAAATGGCGAGTTGGGCCCCACAGCATCTTGCTTCCAGCTCTTTGGGAAGCTAAGAAACCACTCGCTCTGCACAGTGCTCTTACAGCCTACGGGGAACATGTCTTCCAAAGGCCTGTGAAACGCAGTTTCTTTGCAGGCCTGATCTGGCTGAAGTACGACTTCTGCTCTGGGTGTGCTACTTTGCCCTAGAGCTGAAAGGCACAACGTGCAGGCTTCTTTCCAAAGGGCGAGTTGGGCCCCACAGCATCTTGCTTTCAGCTCTTTGGGAAGCTAAGAAACAACTCGCTCTGCACAGTGCTCTTACAGCCTAGTGGGAACATCTCTTCCAAAGGCCTGTGAAACGCAGTTTCTTTGCAGGCCTGATCTGGCTGAAGTAGGACTTCTGCTCTGGGTGTGCTACTTTGCCCTAGAGCTGAAAGGCACAACGTGCAGGCTTCTTTCCAAAGGGCGAGTTGGGCCCCACAGCATCTTGCTTCCAGCTCTTTGGGAAGCTAAGAAACCACTCGCTCTGCACAGTGCTCTTACAGCCTACCGGGAACATCTCTTCCAAAGGCCTGTGAAACGCAGTTTCTTTGAAGGCCAGATCTGGCTGAAGTAGGACTTCTGCTCTGGGTGTGCTACTTTGCCCTAGAGCTGAAAGGCACAACGTGCAGGCTTCTTTCCAAATGGCGAGTTGGGCCCCACAGCATCTTGCTTCCAGCTCTTTCCGAACCTAAGAAACCACTCGCTCTGCACAGTGCTCTTACAGCCTACTGGGAACATCTCTTCCAAAGGCCTGAGAAACGCAATTTCTTTGCATGCCTCATCTGGCTGAAGTAGGACTTCTGCTCTGGGTGTGCTACTTTGCGCTGGAGCTGAAAGGCACAACGTGCAGGCTTCTTTCCAAAGGGCGAGTTGGGCCCCACAGCATCTTGCTTCCAGCTCTTTGGGAAGCTAAGAAACAACTCGCTCTACACAGTGATCTTATAGCCTACCGGGAAGGTCTCTTCCAAAGACCTGTGAAATGCAGTTTCTTTGCAGGCCTGATCTGGCTGAAGTAGGACTCCTGCTCTGGGTTTGCTACATTGCCCTAGAGCTGAAAGGCACAACGTGCAGGCTACTTTACAATGGGCGAGTTGGGCCCCACAGCATCTTGCTCCCAGCTCTTTGGGAAGCGAAGAAACCACTCGCTCTGCACAGTGCTCTTACAGCCTACCGGGAACATCTCTTCCAAAGGCGTGTGAAACGCAGTTTCTTTGCAGGCCTGATCTGGCTGAAGTAGGACTTCTGCTCTGGGTGTGCTACTTTGCCCTAGAGCTGAAAGGCACAACGTGCAGGCTTCTTTCCAAACGGCGAGTTGGGCCCCACAGCATCTTGCTTCCAGCTCTTTGGGAAGCTAAGAAACAACTCGCTCTGCACAGTGCTCTTACAGCCTACCGGGAACATCTCTTCCAAAGGCCTGTGAAAGGCAGTTTCTTTGCAGGCCTGATCTGGCTGAAGTAGGACTTCTGCTCTGGGTGTGCTACTTTGCCCTAGAGCTGAAAGGCACAACGTGCAGGCTTCTTTCCAAAGGGCGAGTTGGGCCCCACAGCATCTTGCTTCCAGCTCTTTGGGAAGCTAAGAAACCACTCGCTCTGCACAGTGCTCTTACAGCCTAGTGGGAACATGTCTTCCAAAGGCCTGTGAAACGCAGTTTCTTTGCAGGCCTGATCTGGCTGAAGTAGGACTTCTGCTCTGGGTGTGCTACTTTGCCCTAGAGCTGAAAGGCACAACGTGCAGGCTTCTTTCCAAAGGGCGAGTTGGGCCCCACAGCATCTTGCTTCCAGCTCTTTGGGAAGCTAAGAAACAACTCGCTCTGCACAGTGCTCTTACAGCCTACCGGGAACATCTCTTCCAAAGGCCTGTGAAACGCAGTTTCTTTGCAGGCCTGATCTGGCTGAAGTAGGACTTCTGCTCTGGGTGTGCTACTTTGCCCTAGAGC
Source organism: Equus caballus (assembly GCF_041296265.1). NCBI lineage: Eukaryota > Metazoa > Chordata > Mammalia > Perissodactyla > Equidae > Equus > Equus caballus. Next base: position 4,053,312 of record NW_027222343.1, on the reverse strand, counting down.
TGAAAGGCACAACGTGCAGGCTTCTTTCCAAAGGGCGAGTTGGGCCCCACAGCATCTTGCTTCCAGCTCTTGGGGAAGCTAAGAAACAACTCGCTCTGCACAGTGATCTTACAGCCTACCGGGAACATCTCTTCCAAAGGCCTGTGAAACGCAGTTTCTTTGCAGGCCTGATCTGGCTGAAGTAGGACTTCTGCTCTGGGTGTGCTACTTTGCCCTAGAGCTGAAAGGCACAACGTGCAGGCTTCTTTCCAAAGGGCGAGTTGGGCCCCACAGCATCTTGCTTCCAGCTCTTTGGGAAGCTAAGAAACAACTCGCTCTGCACAGTGCTCTTACAGCCTACCGGGAACATCTCTTCCAAAGGCCTGTGAAACGCAGTTTCTTTGCAGGCCTGATCTGGCTGAAGTAGGACTTCTGCTCTGGGTGTGCTACTTTGCCCTAGAGCTGAAAGGCACAACGTTCAGGCTTCTTTCCAAAGGGCGAGTTGGGCCCCACAGCATCTTGCTTCCAGCTCTTTGGGAACCTAAGAAACCACTCGCTATGCACAGTGCTCTTACAGCCTACCGGGAACATGTCTTCCAAAGGCCTGTGAAACGCAGTTTCTTTGCAGGCCTGATCTGGCTGCAGTAGGACTTCTGCTCTGGGTGTGCTACTTTGCCCTAGAGCTGAAAGGCACAACGTGCAGGCTTCTTTCCAAAGGGCGAGTTGGGCCCCACAGCATCTTGCTTCCAGCTCTTTGGGAAGCTAAGACACAACTCGCTCTGCAGAGTGCTCTTACAGCCTACCTGGAACATGTCTTCCAAAGGCCTGTGAAACGCAGTTTCTTTGCAGGCCTGATCTGGCTGAAGTAGGACTTCTGCTCTGGGTGTGCTACTTTGCCCTGGAGCTGAAAGGCACAACGTGCAGGCTTCTTTCCAAAGGGCGAGTTGGTCCCCACAGCATCTTGCTTCCAGCTCTTTGGGAACCTAAGAAACAACTCGCTCTGCACAGTGCTCTTACAGCCTACCGGGAACGTCACTTCCAAAGGCCTGTGAAACGCAGTTTCTTTGCAGCCCTGATCTGGCTGAAGTAGGACTTTTGCTCTGGGTGTGATACTTTGCCCTAGAGCTGAAAGGCACAACGTGAAGGCTTCTGTCCAAAGGGCGAGTTCGGCCCCACAGCATCTTGCTTCCATCCCTTTGGGAAGCTAAGAAACAACTCGCTCTGCACAGTGCTCTTACAGCCTACCGCTAACATCTCTTCCAAAGGCCTGTGAAACGCAGTTTCTTTGCATGCCTGATCTGGCTGAAGTAGGACTTCTGCTCTGGGTGTGCTACTTTGCCCTAGAGCTGAAAGGCACAACGTGCAGGCTTCTTTCCAAAGGGCGAGTTGGGCCCCACAGCATCTTGCTTCCAGCTCTTTGGGAAGCTAAGAAACAACTCGCTCTGCACAGTGCTCTTACAGCCTAGTGGGAACATCTCTTCCAAAGGCCTGTGAAACGCAGTTTCTTTGCAGGCCTGATCTGGCTGAAGTAGGACTTCTGCTCTGGGTGTGCTACTTTGCCCTAGAGCTGAAAGGCACAACGTGCAGGCTTCTTTCCAAAGGGCGAGTTGGGCCCCACAGCATCTTGCTTCCAGCTCTTTGGGAAGCTAAGACACAACTCGCTCTGCACAGTGCTCTTACAGCCTACCAGGAACATGTCTTCCAAAGGCCTGTGAAACGCAGTTTCTTTGCAGGCCTGATCTGGCTGAAGTAGGACTTCTGCTCTGGGTGTGCTACTTTGCCCTAGAGCTGAAAGGCACAACGTGCAGGCTTCTTTCCAAAGGGCGAGTTGGGCCCCACAGCATCTTGCTTCCAGCGCTTTGGGAAGCTAAGAAACAACTCGCTCTGCACAGTGCTCTTACAGCCTAGTGGGAACATCTCTTCCAAAGGCCTGTGAAACGCAGTTTCTTTGCAGGCCTGATCTGGCTGAAGTAGGACTTCTGCTCTGGGTGTGCTACTTTGCCCTAGAGCTGAAAGGCACAACGTGCAGGCTTCTTTCCAAAGGGCGAGTTGGGCCCCACAGCATCTTGCTTCCAGCTCTTTGGGAAGCTAAGAAACCACTCGCTCTGCACAGTGCTCTTACAGCCTACCGGGAACATCTCTTCCAAAGGCCTGTGAAACGCAGTTTCTTTGCAGGCCTGATGTGGCTGAAGTAGGACTTCTGCTCTGGGTGTGCTACTTTGCCCTAGAGCTGAAAGGCACAACGTGCAGGCTTCTTTCCAAAGGGCGAGTTGGGCCCCACAGCATCTTGCTTCCAGCTCTTTGGGAAGCTAAGAAACAACTCGCTCTGCACAGTGCTCTTACAGCCTAGTGGGAACATCTCTTCCAAAGGCCTGTGAAACGCAGTTTCTTTGGAGGCCTGATCTGGCTGAAGTAGGACTTCTGCTCTGGGTGTGCTACTTTGCCCTAGAGCTGAAAGGCACAACGTGCAGGCTTCTTTCCAAAGGGCGAGTTTGGCCCCACAGCATCTTGCTTCCAGCTCTTGGGGAAGCTAAGAAACAACTCGCTCTGCACAGTGCTCTTACAGCCTACCGGGAACATCTCTTCCAAAGGCCTGTGAAACGCAGTTTCTTTGCAGTCCTGATCTGGCTGAAGTAGGACTTCTGCTCTGGGTGTGCTACTTTGCCCTAGAGCTGAAAGGCACAACGTGCAGGCTTCTTTCCAAAGGGCGAGTTGGGCCCCACAGCATCTTGCTTCCAGCTCTTTGGGAAGCTAAGAAACAACTCGCTCTGCACAGTGCTCTTACAGCCTAGTGGGAACATCTCTTCCAAAGGCCTGTGAAACGCAGTTTCTTTGCAGGCCTGATCTGGCTGAAGTAGGACTTCTGCTCTGGGTGTGCTACTTTGCCCTAGAGCTGAAAGGCACAACGTGCAGGCTTCTTTCCAAAGGGCGAGTTGGGCCCCACAGCATCTTGCTTCCAGCTCTTTGGGAAGCTAAGACACAACTCGCTCTGCACAGTGCTCTTACAGCCTACCAGAAACATGTCTTCCAAAGGCCTGTGAAACGCAGTTTCTTTGCAGGCCTGATCTGGCTGAAGTAGGACTTCTGCTCTGGGTGTGCTACTTTGCCCTAGAGCGGAAAGGCACAACGTGCAGGCTTCTTTCCAAAGGGCGAATTGGGCCCCACAGCATCTTGCTTCCAGCTCGTTGGGAAGCTAAGAAACAACTCGCTCTGCACAGTGCTCTTACAGCCTACCGGGAACATCTCTTCCAAAGGCCTGTGAAACGCAGTTTCTTTGCAGGCCTGATCTGGCTGAAGTAGGACTTCTGCTCTGGGTGTGCTTCTTTGCCCTAGAGCTGAAAGGCACAACGTGCAGGCTTCTTTCCAAAGGGCGAGTTGGGCCCCACAGCATCTTGCTTCCAGCTCTTTGGGAAGCTAAGAAACAACTCGCTCTGCACAGTGCTCTTACAGCCTACCGGGAACATGTCTTCCAAAGGCCTGTGAAACGCAGTTTCTTTGCAGGCCTGATCTGGCTGAAGTAGGACTTCTGCTCTGGGTGTGCTACTTTGCCCTAGAGCTGAAAGGCACAACGTGCAGGCTTCTTTCCAAAGGGCGAGTTGGGCCCCACAGCATCTTGCTTCCAGCTCTTGGGGAAGCTAAGAAACAACTCGCTCTGCACAGTGCTCTTACAGCCTACCGGGAACATCTCTTCCAAAGGCCTGTGAAACGCAGTTTCTTTGCAGGCCTGATCTGGCTGAAGTAGGACTTCTGCTCTGGGTGTGCTACTTTGCCCTAGAGCTGAAAGGCACAACGTGCAGGCTTCTTTCCAAAGGGCGAGTTGGGCCCCACAGCATCTTGCTTCCAGCTCTTTGGGAAGCTAAGAAACAACTCGCTCTGCACAGTGCTCTTACAGCCTAGTGGGAACATCTCTTCCAAAGGCCTGTGAAACGCAGTTTCTTTGCAGGCATGATCTGGCTGAAGTAGGACTTCTGCTCTGGGTGTGCTACTTTGCCCTAGAGCTGAAAGGCACAACGTGCAGGCTTCTTTCCAAAGGGCGAGTTGGGCCCCACAGCATCTTGCTTCCAGCTCTTTGGGAAGCTAAGAAACAACTCGTTCGGCACAGTGCTCTTACAGCCTAGTGGGAACATCTCTTCCAAAGGCCTGTGAAACGCAGTTTCTTTGCAGGCCTGATCTGGCTGAAGTAGGACTTCTGCTCTGGGTGTGCTACTTTGCCCTAGAGCTGAAAGGCACAACGTGCAGGCTTCTTTCCAAAGGGCGAGTTGGGCCCCACAGCATCTTGCTTCCAGCTCTTTGGGAAGCTAAGAAACCACTCGCTCTGCACAGTGCTCTTACAGCCTAGTGGGAACATCTCTTCCAAAGGCCTGTGAAACGCAGTTTCTTTGCAGGCCTGATCTGGCTGAAGTAGCACTTCTGCTCTGGGTGTGCTACTTTGCCCTAGAGCTGAAAGGCACAACGTGCAGGCTTCTTTCCAAGGGGCGAGTTGGGCCCCACAGCATCTTGCTTCCAGCTCTTTGGGAAGCTAAGAAACAACTCGGTCTTCACAGTGCTCTTACAGATTACCGGGAACATCTCTTCCAAAGGCCTGTGAAACGCAGTTTCTTTGCAGGCCTGATCTGGCTGAAGTAGGACTTCTGCTCTGGGTGTGCTACTTTGCCCTAGAGCTGAAAGGCACAACGTGCAGGCTTCTTTCCAAAGGGCGAGTTGGGCCCCACAGCATCTTGCTTCCAGCTCTTGGGGAAGCTAAGAAACAACTCGCTCTGCACAGTGCTCTTACAGCCTACCGGGAACATCTCTTCCAAAGGCCTGTGAAACGCAGTTTCTTTGCAGGCCTGATCTGGCTGAAGTAGGACTTCTGCTCTGTGTGTGCTACTTTGCCCTAGAGTGGAAAGAGACAACGTGCAGGCTTCTTTCCAAAGGGCGAATTAGGCCCCACAGCATCTTGCTTCCAGCTCTTTGGGAAGCTAAGAAACAACTCGCTCTGCACAGTGCTCTTACAGCCTACCGGGAACATCTCTTCCAAAGGCCTGTGAAACGCAGTTTCTTTGCAGGCCTGATCTGGCTGAAGTAGGACTTCTGCTCTGGGTGTGCTACTTTGCCCTAGAGCTGAAAGGCACAACGTGCAGGCTTCTTTCCAAAGGGCGAGTTGGGCCCCACAGCATCTTGCTTCCAGCGCTTTGGGAAGCTAAGAAACAACTCGCTCTGCACAGTGCTCTTACAGCCTACCGGGAACATCTCTTCCAAAGGCCTGTGAAACGCAGTTTCTTTGCAGGCCTGATCTGGCTGAAGTAGGACTTCTGCTCTGGGTGTGCTACTTTGCCCTAGAGCTGAAAGGCACAACGTGCAGGCTTCTTTCCAAATGGCGAGTTGGGCCCCACAGCATCTTGCTTCCAGCTCTTTGGGAAGCTAAGAAACCACTCGCTCTGCACAGTGCTCTTACAGCCTACGGGGAACATGTCTTCCAAAGGCCTGTGAAACGCAGTTTCTTTGCAGGCCTGATCTGGCTGAAGTACGACTTCTGCTCTGGGTGTGCTACTTTGCCCTAGAGCTGAAAGGCACAACGTGCAGGCTTCTTTCCAAAGGGCGAGTTGGGCCCCACAGCATCTTGCTTTCAGCTCTTTGGGAAGCTAAGAAACAACTCGCTCTGCACAGTGCTCTTACAGCCTAGTGGGAACATCTCTTCCAAAGGCCTGTGAAACGCAGTTTCTTTGCAGGCCTGATCTGGCTGAAGTAGGACTTCTGCTCTGGGTGTGCTACTTTGCCCTAGAGCTGAAAGGCACAACGTGCAGGCTTCTTTCCAAAGGGCGAGTTGGGCCCCACAGCATCTTGCTTCCAGCTCTTTGGGAAGCTAAGAAACCACTCGCTCTGCACAGTGCTCTTACAGCCTACCGGGAACATCTCTTCCAAAGGCCTGTGAAACGCAGTTTCTTTGAAGGCCAGATCTGGCTGAAGTAGGACTTCTGCTCTGGGTGTGCTACTTTGCCCTAGAGCTGAAAGGCACAACGTGCAGGCTTCTTTCCAAATGGCGAGTTGGGCCCCACAGCATCTTGCTTCCAGCTCTTTCCGAACCTAAGAAACCACTCGCTCTGCACAGTGCTCTTACAGCCTACTGGGAACATCTCTTCCAAAGGCCTGAGAAACGCAATTTCTTTGCATGCCTCATCTGGCTGAAGTAGGACTTCTGCTCTGGGTGTGCTACTTTGCGCTGGAGCTGAAAGGCACAACGTGCAGGCTTCTTTCCAAAGGGCGAGTTGGGCCCCACAGCATCTTGCTTCCAGCTCTTTGGGAAGCTAAGAAACAACTCGCTCTACACAGTGATCTTATAGCCTACCGGGAAGGTCTCTTCCAAAGACCTGTGAAATGCAGTTTCTTTGCAGGCCTGATCTGGCTGAAGTAGGACTCCTGCTCTGGGTTTGCTACATTGCCCTAGAGCTGAAAGGCACAACGTGCAGGCTACTTTACAATGGGCGAGTTGGGCCCCACAGCATCTTGCTCCCAGCTCTTTGGGAAGCGAAGAAACCACTCGCTCTGCACAGTGCTCTTACAGCCTACCGGGAACATCTCTTCCAAAGGCCTGTGAAACGCAGTTTCTTTGCAGGCCTGATCTGGCTGAAGTAGGACTTCTGCTCTGGGTGTGCTTCTTTGCCCTAGAGCTGAAAGGCACAACGTGCAGGCTTCTTTCCAAAGGGCGAGTTGGGCCCCACAGCATCTTGCTTCCAGCTCTTTGGGAAGCTAAGAAACAACTCGCTCTGCACAGTGCTCTTACAGCCTACCGGGAACATCTCTTCCAAAGGCCTGTGAAACGCAGTTTCTTTGCAGGCCTGATCTGGCTGAAGTAGGACTTCTGCTCTGGGTGTGCTACTTTGCCCTAGAGCTGAAAGGCACAACGTGCAGGCTTCTTTCCAAAGGGCGAGTTGGGCCCCACAGCATCTTGCTTCCAGCTCTTTGGGAAGCTAAGAAACAACTCGCTCTTGCCCAGTGCTCTTACAGCCTACCGGGAACATCTCTTCCAAAGGCCTGTGAAACGCAGTTTCTTTGCAGGCCTGATCTGGCTGCAGTAGGACTTCTGCTCTGGGTGTGCTACTTTGCCCTAGAGCTGAAAGGCACAACGTGCAGGCTTCTTTCCAAAGGGCGAGTTGGGCCCCACAGCATCTTGCTTCCAGCGCTTTGGGAAGCTAAGAAACAACTCGCTCTGCACAGTGCTCTTACAGCCTACCAGGAACATCTCTTCCAAAGGCCTGTGAAACGCAGTTTCTTTGCAGGCCTGATCTGGCTGAAGTAGGACTTCTGCTCTGGGTGTGCTTCTTTGCCCTAGAGCTGAAAGGCACAAGGTGCAGGCTTCTTTCCAAAGGGCGAGTTGGGCCCCACAGCATCTTGCTTCCAGCTCTTTGGGAAGCTAAGAAACAACTCGCTCTGCACAGTGCTCTTACAGCCTACCGGGAACATCTCTTCCAAAGGCCTGTGAAACGCAGTTTCTTTGCAGGCCTGATCTGGCTGAAGTAGGACTTCTGCTCTGGGTGTGCTACTTTGCCCTAGAGCTGAAAGTCACAACGTGCAGTCTTCTTTCCAAAGGGCGAGTTGGGCCCCACAGCATCTTGCTTCCAGCTCTTTGGGAAGCTAAGAAACAACTCGCTCTGCACAGTGCTCTTACAGCCTACCGGGAACATCTCTTCCAAAGGCCTGTGAAACGCAGTTTCTTTGCAGGCCTGATCTGGCTGAAGTAGGACTTCTGCTCTGGGTGTGCTACTTTGCCCTAGAGCTGAAAGGCACAACGTGCAGGCTTCTTTCCAAAGGGCGAGTTGGGCCCCACAGCATCTTGCTTCCAGCTCTTTGGGAAGCTAAGAAACCACTCGCTCTGCACAGTGCTCTTACAGCCTACCGGGAACATCTCTTCCAAAGGCCTGTGAAACGCAGTTTCTTTGCAGGCCTGATCTGGCTGAAGTTGGACTTCTGCTCTGGATGTGCTACTTTGCCCTAGAGCGGAAATGCACAAGGTGCAGGCTTCTTTCCAAAGGGCGAGTTGGGCCCCACAGCATCTTGCTTCCAGCTCTTTGGGAAGCTAAGAAACAACTCGCTCTGCACAGTGCTCTTACAGCCTACCGGGAACATCTCTTCCAAAGGCCTGTGAAATGCAGTTTCTTTGCAGGCCTGATCTGGCTGAAGTAGGACTTCTGCTCTGGGTGTACTACTTTGCCCTAGAGCTGAAAGGCACAACGTGCAGGCTTCTTTCCAAAGGGCGAGTTGGGCCCCACGGCATCTTGCTTCCAGCTCTTTGGGAAGCTAAGAAACCACTCGCTCTGCACAGTGCTCTTACAGCCTACCGGGAACATCTCTTCCAAAGGCCTTTGAAACGCAGTTTCTTTGCAGGCCTGATCTGGCTGAAGTAGGACTTCTGCTCTGGGTGTGCTACTTTGCCCTAGAGCTGAAAGGCACAACGTGCAGGCTTCTTTCCAAAGGGCGAGTTGGGCCCCACAGCATCTTGCTTCCAGCTCTTTGGGAAGCTAAGAAACAACTCGCTCTGCACAGTGCTCTTACAGCCTACCGGGAACATCTCTTCCAAAGGCCTGTGAAACGCAGTTTCTTTGCAGGCCTGATCTGGCTGAAGTAGGACTTCTGCTCTGGGTGTGCTACTTTGCCCTAGAGCTGAAAGGCACAACGTGCAGGCTTCTTTCCAAAGGGCGAGTTGGGCCCCACAGCATCTTGCTTCCAGCTCTTTGGGAAGCTAAGAAACCACTCGCTCTGCACAGTGCTCTTACAGCCTACCGGGAACATCTCTTCCAAAGGCCTGTGAAACGCAGTTTCTTTGCAGGCCTGATGTGGCTGAAGTAGGACTTCTGCTCTGGGTGTGCTACTTTGCCCTAGAGCTGAAAGGCACAACGTGCAGGCTTCTTTCCAAAGGGCGAGTTTGGCCCCACAGCATCTTGCTTCCAGCTCTTGGGGAAGCTAAGAAACAACTCGCTCTGCACAGTGCTCTTACAGCCTACCGGGAACATCTCTTCCAAAGGCCTGTGAAACGCAGTTTCTTTGCAGTCCTGATCTGGCTGAAGTAGGACTTGTGCTCTGGGTGTGCTACTTTGCCCTAGAGCTGAAAGGCACAACGTGCAGGCTTCTTTCCAAAGGGCGAGTTGGGCCCCACAGCATCTTGCTTCCAGCTCTTTGGGAAGCTAAGAAACAACTCGCTCTGCACAGTGCTCTTACAGCCTAGTGGGAACATCTCTTCCAAAGGCCTGTGAAACGCAGTTTCTTTGCAGGCCTGATCTGGCTGAAGTAGGACTTCTGCTCTGGGTGTGCTACTTTGCCCTAGAGCTGAAAGGCACAACGTGCAGGCTTCTTTCCAAAGGGCGAGTTGGGCCCCACAGCATCTTGCTTCCAGCTCTTTGGGAAGCTAAGACACAACTCGCTCTGCACAGTGCTCTTACAGCCTACCAGGAACATGTCTTCCAAAGGCCTGTGAAACGCAGTTTCTTTGCAGGCCTGATCTGGCTGAAGTAGGACTTCTGCTCTGGGTGTGCTACTTTGCCCTAGAGCTGAAAGGCACAACGTGCAGGCTTCTTTCCAAAGGGCGAGTTGGGCCCCACAGCATCTTGCTTCCAGCGCTTTGGGAAGCTAAGAAACAACTCGCTCTGCACAGTGCTCTTACAGCCTAGTGGGAACATCTCTTCCAAAGGCCTGTGAAACGCAGTTTCTTTGCAGGCCTGATCTGGCTGAAGTAGGACTTCTGCTCTGGGTGTGCTACTTTGCCCTAGAGCTGAAAGGCACAACGTGCAGGCTTCTTTCCAAAGGGCGAGTTGGGCCCCACAGCATCTTGCTTCCAGCTCTTTGGGAAGCTAAGAAACCACTCGCTCTGCACAGTGCTCTTACAGCCTACCGGGAACATCTCTTCCAAAGGCCTGTGAAACGCAGTTTCTTTGCAGGCCTGATGTGGCTGAAGTAGGACTTCTGCTCTGGGTGTGCTACTTTGCCCTAGAGCTGAAAGGCACAACGTGCAGGCTTCTTTCCAAAGGGCGAGTTGGGCCCCACAGCATCTTGCTTCCAGCTCTTTGGGAAGCTAAGAAACAACTCGCTCTGCACAGTGCTCTTACAGCCTAGTGGGAACATCTCTTCCAAAGGCCTGTGAAACGCAGTTTCTTTGGAGGCCTGATCTGGCTGAAGTAGGACTTCTGCTCTGGGTGTGCTACTTTGCCCTAGAGCTGAAAGGCACAACGTGCAGGCTTCTTTCCAAAGGGCGAGTTTGGCCCCACAGCATCTTGCTTCCAGCTCTTGGGGAAGCTAAGAAACAACTCGCTCTGCACAGTGCTCTTACAGCCTACCGGGAACATCTCTTCCAAAGGCCTGTGAAACGCAGTTTCTTTGCAGTCCTGATCTGGCTGAAGTAGGACTTCTGCTCTGGGTGTGCTACTTTGCCCTAGAGCTGAAAGGCACAACGTGCAGGCTTCTTTCCAAAGGGCGAGTTGGGCCCCACAGCATCTTGCTTCCAGCTCTTTGGGAAGCTAAGAAACAACTCGCTCTGCACAGTGCTCTTACAGCCTAGTGGGAACATCTCTTCCAAAGGCCTGTGAAACGCAGTTTCTTTGCAGGCCTGATCTGGCTGAAGTAGGACTTCTGCTCTGGGTGTGCTACTTTGCCCTAGAGCTGAAAGGCACAACGTGCAGGCTTCTTTCCAAAGGGCGAGTTGGGCCCCACAGCATCTTGCTTCCAGCTCTTTGGGAAGCTAAGACACAACTCGCTCTGCACAGTGCTCTTACAGCCTACCAGGAACATGTCTTCCAAAGGCCTGTGAAACGCAGTTTCTTTGCAGGCCTGATCTGGCTGAAGTAGGACTTCTGCTCTGGGTGTGCTACTTTGCCCTAGAGCTGAAAGGCACAACGTGCAGGCTTCTTTCCAAAGGGCGAGTTGGGCCCCACAGCATCTTGCTTCCAGCTCTTTGGGAAGCTAAGAAACAACTCGCTCTGCACAGTGCTCTTACAGCCTAGTGGGAACATCTCTTCCAAAGGCCTGTGAAACGCAGTTTCTTTGCAGGCATGATCTGGCTGAAGTAGGACTTCTGCTCTGGGTGTGCTACTTTGCCCTAGAGCTGAAAGGCACAACGTGCAGGCTTCTTTCCAAAGGGCGAGTTGGGCCCCACAGCATCTTGCTTCCAGCTCTTTGGGAAGCTAAGAAACAACTCGTTCGGCACAGTGCTCTTACAGCCTAGTGGGAACATCTCTTCCAAAGGCCTGTGAAACGCAGTTTCTTTGCAGGCCTGATCTGGCTGAAGTAGGACTTCTGCTCTGGGTGTGCTACTTTGCCCTAGAGCTGAAAGGCACAACGTGCAGGCTTCTTTCCAAAGGGCGAGTTGGGCCCCACAGCATCTTGCTTCCAGCTCTTTGGGAAGCTAAGAAACCACTCGCTCTGCACAGTGCTCTTACTGCCTAGTGGGAACATCTCTTCCAAAGGCCTGTGAAACGCAGTTTCTTTGCAGGCCTGATCTGGCTGAAGTAGCACTTCTGCTCTGGGTGTGCTACTTTGCCCTAGAGCTGAAAGGCACAACGTGCAGGCTTCTTTCCAAGGGGCGAGTTGGGCCCCACAGCATCTTGCTTCCAGCTCTTTGGGAAGCTAAGAAAAAACTCGGTCTTCACAGTGCTCTTACAGATTACCGGGAACATCTCTTCCAAAGGCCTGTGAAACGCAGTTTCTTTGCAGGCCTGATCTGGCTGAAGTAGGACTTCTGCTCTGGGTGTGCTACTTTGCCCTAGAGCTGAAAGGCACAACGTGCAGGCTTCTTTCCAAAGGGCGAGTTGGGCCCCACAGCATCTTGCTTCCAGCTCTTGGGGAAGCTAAGAAACAACTCGCTCTGCACAGTGCTCTTACAGCCTACCGGGAACATCTCTTCCAAAGGCCTGTGAAACGCAGTTTCTTTGCAGGCCTGATCTGGCTGAAGTAGGACTTCTGCTCTGTGTGTGCTACTTTGCCCTAGAGTGGAAAGAGACAACGTGCAGGCTTCTTTCCAAAGGGCGAATTAGGCCCCACAGCATCTTGCTTCCAGCTCTTGGGGAAGCTAAGAAACAACTCGCTCTGCACAGTGCTCTTACAGCCTACCGGGAACATCTCTTCCAAAGGCCTGTGAAACGCAGTTTCTTTGCAGGCCTGATCTGGCTGAAGTAGGACTTCTGCTCTGGGTGTGCTACTTTGCCCTAGAGCTGAAAGGCACAACGTGCAGGCTTCTTTCCAAAGGGCGAGTTGGGCCCCACAGCATCTTGCTTCCAGCGCTTTGGGAAGCTAAGAAACAACTCGCTCTGCACAGTGCTCTTACAGCCTACCGGGAACATCTCTTCCAAAGGCCTGTGAAACGCAGTTTCTTTGCAGGCCTGATCTGGCTGAAGTAGGACTTCTGCTCTGGGTGTGCTACTTTGCCCTAGAGCTGAAAGGCACAACGTGCAGGCTTCTTTCCAAATGGCGAGTTGGGCCCCACAGCATCTTGCTTCCAGCTCTTTGGGAAGCTAAGAAACCACTCGCTCTGCACAGTGCTCTTACAGCCTACGGGGAACATGTCTTCCAAAGGCCTGTGAAACGCAGTTTCTTTGCAGGCCTGATCTGGCTGAAGTACGACTTCTGCTCTGGGTGTGCTACTTTGCCCTAGAGCTGAAAGGCACAACGTGCAGGCTTCTTTCCAAAGGGCGAGTTGGGCCCCACAGCATCTTGCTTTCAGCTCTTTGGGAAGCTAAGAAACAACTCGCTCTGCACAGTGCTCTTACAGCCTAGTGGGAACATCTCTTCCAAAGGCCTGTGAAACGCAGTTTCTTTGCAGGCCTGATCTGGCTGAAGTAGGACTTCTGCTCTGGGTGTGCTACTTTGCCCTAGAGCTGAAAGGCACAACGTGCAGGCTTCTTTCCAAAGGGCGAGTTGGGCCCCACAGCATCTTGCTTCCAGCTCTTTGGGAAGCTAAGAAACCACTCGCTCTGCACAGTGCTCTTACAGCCTACCGGGAACATCTCTTCCAAAGGCCTGTGAAACGCAGTTTCTTTGAAGGCCAGATCTGGCTGAAGTAGGACTTCTGCTCTGGGTGTGCTACTTTGCCCTAGAGCTGAAAGGCACAACGTGCAGGCTTCTTTCCAAATGGCGAGTTGGGCCCCACAGCATCTTGCTTCCAGCTCTTTGCGAACCTAAGAAACCACTCGCTCTGCACAGTGCTCTTACAGCCTACTGGGAACATCTCTTCCAAAGGCCTGAGAAACGCAATTTCTTTGCATGCCTCATCTGGCTGAAGTAGGACTTCTGCTCTGGGTGTGCTACTTTGCGCTGGAGCTGAAAGGCACAACGTGCAGGCTTCTTTCCAAAGGGCGAGTTGGGCCCCACAGCATCTTGCTTCCAGCTCTTTGGGAAGCTAAGAAACAACTCGCTCTACACAGTGATCTTATAGCCTACCGGGAAGGTCTCTTCCAAAGACCTGTGAAATGCAGTTTCTTTGCAGGCCTGATCTGGCTGAAGTAGGACTCCTGCTCTGGGTTTGCTACATTGCCCTAGAGCTGAAAGGCACAACGTGCAGGCTACTTTACAATGGGCGAGTTGGGCCCCACAGCATCTTGCTCCCAGCTCTTTGGGAAGCGAAGAAACCACTCGCTCTGCACAGTGCTCTTACAGCCTACCGGGAACATCTCTTCCAAAGGCCTGTGAAACGCAGTTTCTTTGCAGGCCTGATCTGGCTGAAGTAGGACTTCTGCTCTGGGTGTGCTACTTTGCCCTAGAGCTGAAAGGCACAACGTGCAGGCTTCTTTCCAAACGGCGAGTTGGGCCCCACAGCATCTTGCTTCCAGCTCTTTGGGAAGCTAAGAAACAACTCGCTCTGCACAGTGCTCTTACAGCCTACCGGGAACATCTCTTCCAAAGGCCTGTGAAAGGCAGTTTCTTTGCAGGCCTGATCTGGCTGAAGTAGGACTTCTGCTCTGGGTGTGCTACTTTGCCCTAGAGCTGAAAGGCACAACGTGCAGGCTTCTTTCCAAAGGGCGAGTTGGGCCCCACAGCATCTTGCTTCCAGCTCTTTGGGAAGCTAAGAAACCACTCGCTCTGCACAGTGCTCTTACAGCCTAGTGGGAACATGTCTTCCAAAGGCCTGTGAAACGCAGTTTCTTTGCAGGCCTGATCTGGCTGAAGTAGGACTTCTGCTCTGGGTGTGCTACTTTGCCCTAGAGCTGAAAGGCACAACGTGCAGGCTTCTTTCCAAAGGGCGAGTTGGGCCCCACAGCATCTTGCTTCCAGCTCTTTGGGAAGCTAAGAAACAACTCGCTCTGCACAGTGCTCTTACAGCCTACCGGGAACATCTCTTCCAAAGGCCTGTGAAACGCAGTTTCTTTGCAGGCCTGATCTGGCTGAAGTAGGACTTCTGCTCTGGGTGTGCTACTTTGCCCTAGAGCTGAAAGGCACAACGTGCAGGCTTCTTTCCAAAGGGCGAGTTGGGCCCCACAGCATCTTGCTTCCAGCTCTTGGGGAAGCTAAGAAACAACTCGCTCTGCACAGTGATCTTACAGCCTACCGGGAACATCTCTTCCAAAGGCCTGTGAAACGCAGTTTCTTTGCAGGCCTGATCTGGCTGAAGTAGGACTTCTGCTCTGGGTGTGCTACTTTGCCCTAGAGCTGAAAGGCACAACGTGCAGGCTTCTTTCCAAAGGGCGAGTTGGGCCCCACAGCATCTTGCTTCCAGCTCTTTGGGAAGCTAAGAAACAACTCGCTCTGCACAGTGCTCTTACAGCCTACCGGGAACATCTCTTCCAAAGGCCTGTGAAACGCAGTTTCTTTGCAGGCCTGATCTGGCTGAAGTAGGACTTCTGCTCTGGGTGTGCTACTTTGCCCTAGAGCTGAAAGGCACAACGTTCAGGCTTCTTTCCAAAGGGCGAGTTGGGCCCCACAGCATCTTGCTTCCAGCTCTTTGGGAACCTAAGAAACCACTCGCTATGCACAGTGCTCTTACAGCCTACCGGGAACATGTCTTCCAAAGGCCTGTGAAACGCAGTTTCTTTGCAGGCCTGATCTGGCTGCAGTAGGACTTCTGCTCTGGGTGTGCTACTTTGCCCTAGAGCTGAAAGGCACAACGTGCAGGCTTCTTTCCAAAGGGCGAGTTGGGCCCCACAGCATCTTGCTTCCAGCTCTTTGGGAAGCTAAGACACAACTCGCTCTGCAGAGTGCTCTTACAGCCTACCTGGAACATGTCTTCCAAAGGCCTGTGAAACGCAGTTTCTTTGCAGGCCTGATCTGGCTGAAGTAGGACTTCTGCTCTGGGTGTGCTACTTTGCCCTGGAGCTGAAAGGCACAACGTGCAGGCTTCTTTCCAAAGGGCGAGTTGGTCCCCACAGCATCTTGCTTCCAGCTCTTTGGGAACCTAAGAAACAACTCGCTCTGCACAGTGCTCTTACAGCCTACCGGGAACGTCACTTCCAAAGGCCTGTGAAACGCAGTTTCTTTGCAGCCCTGATCTGGCTGAAGTAGGACTTTTGCTCTGGGTGTGATACTTTGCCCTAGAGCTGAAAGGCACAACGTGAAGGCTTCTGTCCAAAGGGCGAGTTCGGCCCCACAGCATCTTGCTTCCATCCCTTTGGGAAGCTAAGAAACAACTCGCTCTGCACAGTGCTCTTACAGCCTACCGCTAACATCTCTTCCAAAGGCCTGTGAAACGCAGTTTCTTTGCATGCCTGATCTGGCTGAAGTAGGACTTCTGCTCTGGGTGTGCTACTTTGCCCTAGAGCTGAAAGGCACAACGTGCAGGCTTCTTTCCAAAGGGCGAGTTGGGCCCCACAGCATCTTGCTTCCAGCTCTTTGGGAAGCTAAGAAACAACTCGCTCTGCACAGTGCTCTTACAGCCTAGTGGGAACATCTCTTCCAAAGGCCTGTGAAACGCAGTTTCTTTGCAGGCCTGATCTGGCTGAAGTAGGACTTCTGCTCTGGGTGTGCTACTTTGCCCTAGAGCTGAAAGGCACAACGTGCAGGCTTCTTTCCAAAGGGCGAGTTGGGCCCCACAGCATCTTGCTTCCAGCTCTTTGGGAAGCTAAGACACAACTCGCTCTGCACAGTGCTCTTACAGCCTACCAGGAACATGTCTTCCAAAGGCCTGTGAAACGCAGTTTCTTTGCAGGCCTGATCTGGCTGAAGTAGGACTTCTGCTCTGGGTGTGCTACTTTGCCCTAGAGCTGAAAGGCACAACGTGCAGGCTTCTTTCCAAAGGGCGAGTTGGGCCCCACAGCATCTTGCTTCCAGCGCTTTGGGAAGCTAAGAAACAACTCGCTCTGCACAGTGCTCTTACAGCCTAGTGGGAACATCTCTTCCAAAGGCCTGTGAAACGCAGTTTCTTTGCAGGCCTGATCTGGCTGAAGTAGGACTTCTGCTCTGGGTGTGCTACTTTGCCCTAGAGCTGAAAGGCACAACGTGCAGGCTTCTTTCCAAAGGGCGAGTTGGGCCCCACAGCATCTTGCTTCCAGCTCTTTGGGAAGCTAAGAAACCACTCGCTCTGCACAGTGCTCTTACAGCCTACCGGGAACATCTCTTCCAAAGGCCTGTGAAACGCAGTTTCTTTGCAGGCCTGATGTGGCTGAAGTAGGACTTCTGCTCTGGGTGTGCTACTTTGCCCTAGAGCTGAAAGGCACAACGTGCAGGCTTCTTTCCAAAGGGCGAGTTGGGCCCCACAGCATCTTGCTTCCAGCTCTTTGGGAAGCTAAGAAACAACTCGCTCTGCACAGTGCTCTTACAGCCTAGTGGGAACATCTCTTCCAAAGGCCTGTGAAACGCAGTTTCTTTGGAGGCCTGATCTGGCTGAAGTAGGACTTCTGCTCTGGGTGTGCTACTTTGCCCTAGAGCTGAAAGGCACAACGTGCAGGCTTCTTTCCAAAGGGCGAGTTTGGCCCCACAGCATCTTGCTTCCAGCTCTTGGGGAAGCTAAGAAACAACTCGCTCTGCACAGTGCTCTTACAGCCTACCGGGAACATCTCTTCCAAAGGCCTGTGAAACGCAGTTTCTTTGCAGTCCTGATCTGGCTGAAGTAGGACTTCTGCTCTGGGTGTGCTACTTTGCCCTAGAGCTGAAAGGCACAACGTGCAGGCTTCTTTCCAAAGGGCGAGTTGGGCCCCACAGCATCTTGCTTCCAGCTCTTTGGGAAGCTAAGAAACAACTCGCTCTGCACAGTGCTCTTACAGCCTAGTGGGAACATCTCTTCCAAAGGCCTGTGAAACGCAGTTTCTTTGCAGGCCTGATCTGGCTGAAGTAGGACTTCTGCTCTGGGTGTGCTACTTTGCCCTAGAGCTGAAAGGCACAACGTGCAGGCTTCTTTCCAAAGGGCGAGTTGGGCCCCACAGCATCTTGCTTCCAGCTCTTTGGGAAGCTAAGACACAACTCGCTCTGCACAGTGCTCTTACAGCCTACCAGGAACATGTCTTCCAAAGGCCTGTGAAACGCAGTTTCTTTGCAGGCCTGATCTGGCTGAAGTAGGACTTCTGCTCTGGGTGTGCTACTTTGCCCTAGAGCGGAAAGGCACAACGTGCAGGCTTCTTTCCAAAGGGCGAATTGGGCCCCACAGCATCTTGCTTCCAGCTCGTTGGGAAGCTAAGAAACAACTCGCTCTGCACAGTGCTCTTACAGCCTACCGGGAACATCTCTTCCAAAGGCCTGTGAAACGCAGTTTCTTTGC
Source organism: Equus caballus (assembly GCF_041296265.1). Taxonomy (NCBI): domain Eukaryota; kingdom Metazoa; phylum Chordata; class Mammalia; order Perissodactyla; family Equidae; genus Equus; species Equus caballus. Next base: position 4,035,689 of record NW_027222343.1, on the reverse strand, counting down.
AGGCCTGATCTGGCTGAAGTAGGACTTCTGCTCTGGGTGTGCTTCTTTGCCCTAGAGCTGAAAGGCACAACGTGCAGGCTTCTTTCCAAAGGGCGAGTTGGGCCCCACAGCATCTTGCTTCCAGCTCTTTGGGAAGCTAAGAAACAACTCGCTCTGCACAGTGCTCTTACAGCCTACCGGGAACATGTCTTCCAAAGGCCTGTGAAACGCAGTTTCTTTGCAGGCCTGATCTGGCTGAAGTAGGACTTCTGCTCTGGGTGTGCTACTTTGCCCTAGAGCTGAAAGGCACAACGTGCAGGCTTCTTTCCAAAGGGCGAGTTGGGCCCCACAGCATCTTGCTTCCAGCTCTTGGGGAAGCTAAGAAACAACTCGCTCTGCACAGTGCTCTTACAGCCTACCGGGAACATCTCTTCCAAAGGCCTGTGAAACGCAGTTTCTTTGCAGGCCTGATCTGGCTGAAGTAGGACTTCTGCTCTGGGTGTGCTACTTTGCCCTAGAGCTGAAAGGCACAACGTGCAGGCTTCTTTCCAAAGGGCGAGTTGGGCCCCACAGCATCTTGCTTCCAGCTCTTTGGGAAGCTAAGAAACAACTCGCTCTGCACAGTGCTCTTACAGCCTAGTGGGAACATCTCTTCCAAAGGCCTGTGAAACGCAGTTTCTTTGCAGGCATGATCTGGCTGAAGTAGGACTTCTGCTCTGGGTGTGCTACTTTGCCCTAGAGCTGAAAGGCACAACGTGCAGGCTTCTTTCCAAAGGGCGAGTTGGGCCCCACAGCATCTTGCTTCCAGCTCTTTGGGAAGCTAAGAAACAACTCGTTCGGCACAGTGCTCTTACAGCCTAGTGGGAACATCTCTTCCAAAGGCCTGTGAAACGCAGTTTCTTTGCAGGCCTGATCTGGCTGAAGTAGGACTTCTGCTCTGGGTGTGCTACTTTGCCCTAGAGCTGAAAGGCACAACGTGCAGGCTTCTTTCCAAAGGGCGAGTTGGGCCCCACAGCATCTTGCTTCCAGCTCTTTGGGAAGCTAAGAAACCACTCGCTCTGCACAGTGCTCTTACAGCCTAGTGGGAACATCTCTTCCAAAGGCCTGTGAAACGCAGTTTCTTTGCAGGCCTGATCTGGCTGAAGTAGCACTTCTGCTCTGGGTGTGCTACTTTGCCCTAGAGCTGAAAGGCACAACGTGCAGGCTTCTTTCCAAGGGGCGAGTTGGGCCCCACAGCATCTTGCTTCCAGCTCTTTGGGAAGCTAAGAAACAACTCGGTCTTCACAGTGCTCTTACAGATTACCGGGAACATCTCTTCCAAAGGCCTGTGAAACGCAGTTTCTTTGCAGGCCTGATCTGGCTGAAGTAGGACTTCTGCTCTGGGTGTGCTACTTTGCCCTAGAGCTGAAAGGCACAACGTGCAGGCTTCTTTCCAAAGGGCGAGTTGGGCCCCACAGCATCTTGCTTCCAGCTCTTGGGGAAGCTAAGAAACAACTCGCTCTGCACAGTGCTCTTACAGCCTACCGGGAACATCTCTTCCAAAGGCCTGTGAAACGCAGTTTCTTTGCAGGCCTGATCTGGCTGAAGTAGGACTTCTGCTCTGTGTGTGCTACTTTGCCCTAGAGTGGAAAGAGACAACGTGCAGGCTTCTTTCCAAAGGGCGAATTAGGCCCCACAGCATCTTGCTTCCAGCTCTTTGGGAAGCTAAGAAACAACTCGCTCTGCACAGTGCTCTTACAGCCTACCGGGAACATCTCTTCCAAAGGCCTGTGAAACGCAGTTTCTTTGCAGGCCTGATCTGGCTGAAGTAGGACTTCTGCTCTGGGTGTGCTACTTTGCCCTAGAGCTGAAAGGCACAACGTGCAGGCTTCTTTCCAAAGGGCGAGTTGGGCCCCACAGCATCTTGCTTCCAGCGCTTTGGGAAGCTAAGAAACAACTCGCTCTGCACAGTGCTCTTACAGCCTACCGGGAACATCTCTTCCAAAGGCCTGTGAAACGCAGTTTCTTTGCAGGCCTGATCTGGCTGAAGTAGGACTTCTGCTCTGGGTGTGCTACTTTGCCCTAGAGCTGAAAGGCACAACGTGCAGGCTTCTTTCCAAATGGCGAGTTGGGCCCCACAGCATCTTGCTTCCAGCTCTTTGGGAAGCTAAGAAACCACTCGCTCTGCACAGTGCTCTTACAGCCTACGGGGAACATGTCTTCCAAAGGCCTGTGAAACGCAGTTTCTTTGCAGGCCTGATCTGGCTGAAGTAGGACTTCTGCTCTGGGTGTGCTACTTTGCCCTAGAGCTGAAAGGCACAACGTGCAGGCTTCTTTCCAAAGGGCGAGTTGGGCCCCACAGCATCTTGCTTTCAGCTCTTTGGGAAGCTAAGAAACAACTCGCTCTGCACAGTGCTCTTACAGCCTAGTGGGAACATCTCTTCCAAAGGCCTGTGAAACGCAGTTTCTTTGCAGGCCTGATCTGGCTGAAGTAGGACTTCTGCTCTGGGTGTGCTACTTTGCCCTAGAGCTGAAAGGCACAACGTGCAGGCTTCTTTCCAAAGGGCGAGTTGGGCCCCACAGCATCTTGCTTCCAGCTCTTTGGGAAGCTAAGAAACCACTCGCTCTGCACAGTGCTCTTACAGCCTACCGGGAACATCTCTTCCAAAGGCCTGTGAAACGCAGTTTCTTTGAAGGCCAGATCTGGCTGAAGTAGGACTTCTGCTCTGGGTGTGCTACTTTGCCCTAGAGCTGAAAGGCACAACGTGCAGGCTTCTTTCCAAATGGCGAGTTGGGCCCCACAGCATCTTGCTTCCAGCTCTTTGCGAACCTAAGAAACCACTCGCTCTGCACAGTGCTCTTACAGCCTACTGGGAACATCTCTTCCAAAGGCCTGAGAAACGCAATTTCTTTGCATGCCTCATCTGGCTGAAGTAGGACTTCTGCTCTGGGTGTGCTACTTTGCGCTGGAGCTGAAAGGCACAACGTGCAGGCTTCTTTCCAAAGGGCGAGTTGGGCCCCACAGCATCTTGCTTCCAGCTCTTTGGGAAGCTAAGAAACAACTCGCTCTACACAGTGATCTTATAGCCTACCGGGAAGGTCTCTTCCAAAGACCTGTGAAATGCAGTTTCTTTGCAGGCCTGATCTGGCTGAAGTAGGACTCCTGCTCTGGGTTTGCTACATTGCCCTAGAGCTGAAAGGCACAACGTGCAGGCTACTTTACAATGGGCGAGTTGGGCCCCACAGCATCTTGCTTCCAGCTCTTTGGGAAGCGAAGAAACCACTCGCTCTGCACAGTGCTCTTACAGCCTACCGGGAACATCTCTTCCAAAGGCCTGTGAAACGCAGTTTCTTTGCAGGCCTGATCTGGCTGAAGTAGGACTTCTGCTCTGGGTGTGCTACTTTGCCCTAGAGCTGAAAGGCACAACGTGCAGGCTTCTTTCCAAACGGCGAGTTGGGCCCCACAGCATCTTGCTTCCAGCTCTTTGGGAAGCTAAGAAACAACTCGCTCTGCACAGTGCTCTTACAGCCTACCGGGAACATCTCTTCCAAAGGCCTGTGAAAGGCAGTTTCTTTGCAGGCCTGATCTGGCTGAAGTAGGACTTCTGCTCTGGGTGTGCTACTTTGCCCTAGAGCTGAAAGGCACAACGTGCAGGCTTCTTTCCAAAGGGCGAGTTGGGCCCCACAGCATCTTGCTTCCAGCTCTTTGGGAAGCTAAGAAACCACTCGCTCTGCACAGTGCTCTTACAGCCTAGTGGGAACATGTCTTCCAAAGGCCTGTGAAACGCAGTTTCTTTGCAGGCCTGATCTGGCTGAAGTAGGACTTCTGCTCTGGGTGTGCTACTTTGCCCTAGAGCTGAAAGGCACAACGTGCAGGCTTCTTTCCAAAGGGCGAGTTGGGCCCCACAGCATCTTGCTTCCAGCTCTTTGGGAAGCTAAGAAACAACTCGCTCTGCACAGTGCTCTTACAGCCTACCGGGAACATCTCTTCCAAAGGCCTGTGAAACGCAGTTTCTTTGCAGGCCTGATCTGGCTGAAGTAGGACTTCTGCTCTGGGTGTGCTACTTTGCCCTAGAGCTGAAAGGCACAACGTGCAGGCTTCTTTCCAAAGGGCGAGTTGGGCCCCACAGCATCTTGCTTCCAGCTCTTGGGGAAGCTAAGAAACAACTCGCTCTGCACAGTGCTCTTACAGCCTACCGGGAACATCTCTTCCAAAGGCCTGTGAAACGCAGTTTCTTTGCAGGCCTGATCTGGCTGAAGTAGGACTTCTGCTCTGGGTGTGCTACTTTGCCCTAGAGCTGAAAGGCACAACGTGCAGGCTTCTTTCCAAAGGGCGAGTTGGGCCCCACAGCATCTTGCTTCCAGCTCTTTGGGAAGCTAAGAAACAACTCGCTCTGCACAGTGCTCTTACAGCCTACCGGGAACATCTCTTCCAAAGGCCTGTGAAACGCAGTTTCTTTGCAGGCCTGATCTGGCTGAAGTAGGACTTCTGCTCTGGGTGTGCTACTTTGCCCTAGAGCTGAAAGGCACAACGTGCAGGCTTCTTTCCAAAGGGCGAGTTGGGCCCCACAGCATCTTGCTTCCAGCTCTTGGGGAAGCTAAGAAACAACTCGCTCTGCACAGTGCTCTTACAGCCTACCGGGAACATCTCTTCCAAAGGCCTGTGAAACGCAGTTTCTTTGCAGGCCTGATCTGGCTGAAGTAGGACTTCTGCTCTGTGTGTGCTACTTTGCCCTAGAGTGGAAAGAGACAACGTGCAGGCTTCTTTCCAAAGGGCGAATTAGGCCCCACAGCATCTTGCTTCCAGCTCTTTGGGAAGCTAAGAAACAACTCGCTCTGCACAGTGCTCTTACAGCCTACCGGGAACATCTCTTCCAAAGGCCTGTGAAACGCAGTTTCTTTGCAGGCCTGATCTGGCTGAAGTAGGACTTCTGCTCTGGGTGTGCTACTTTGCCCTAGAGCTGAAAGGCACAACGTGCAGGCTTCTTTCCAAAGGGCGAGTTGGGCCCCACAGCATCTTGCTTCCAGCGCTTTGGGAAGCTAAGAAACAACTCGCTCTGCACAGTGCTCTTACAGCCTACCGGGAACATCTCTTCCAAAGGCCTGTGAAACGCAGTTTCTTTGCAGGCCTGATCTGGCTGAAGTAGGACTTCTGCTCTGGGTGTGCTACTTTGCCCTAGAGCTGAAAGGCACAACGTGCAGGCTTCTTTCCAAATGGCGAGTTGGGCCCCACAGCATCTTGCTTCCAGCTCTTTGGGAAGCTAAGAAACCACTCGCTCTGCACAGTGCTCTTACAGCCTACGGGGAACATGTCTTCCAAAGGCCTGTGAAACGCAGTTTCTTTGCAGGCCTGATCTGGCTGAAGTAGGACTTCTGCTCTGGGTGTGCTACTTTGCCCTAGAGCTGAAAGGCACAACGTGCAGGCTTCTTTCCAAAGGGCGAGTTGGGCCCCACAGCATCTTGCTTTCAGCTCTTTGGGAAGCTAAGAAACAACTCGCTCTGCACAGTGCTCTTACAGCCTAGTGGGAACATCTCTTCCAAAGGCCTGTGAAACGCAGTTTCTTTGCAGGCCTGATCTGGCTGAAGTAGGACTTCTGCTCTGGGTGTGCTACTTTGCCCTAGAGCTGAAAGGCACAACGTGCAGGCTTCTTTCCAAAGGGCGAGTTGGGCCCCACAGCATCTTGCTTCCAGCTCTTTGGGAAGCTAAGAAACCACTCGCTCTGCACAGTGCTCTTACAGCCTACCGGGAACATCTCTTCCAAAGGCCTGTGAAACGCAGTTTCTTTGAAGGCCAGATCTGGCTGAAGTAGGACTTCTGCTCTGGGTGTGCTACTTTGCCCTAGAGCTGAAAGGCACAACGTGCAGGCTTCTTTCCAAATGGCGAGTTGGGCCCCACAGCATCTTGCTTCCAGCTCTTTGCGAACCTAAGAAACCACTCGCTCTGCACAGTGCTCTTACAGCCTACTGGGAACATCTCTTCCAAAGGCCTGAGAAACGCAATTTCTTTGCATGCCTCATCTGGCTGAAGTAGGACTTCTGCTCTGGGTGTGCTACTTTGCGCTGGAGCTGAAAGGCACAACGTGCAGGCTTCTTTCCAAAGGGCGAGTTGGGCCCCACAGCATCTTGCTTCCAGCTCTTTGGGAAGCTAAGAAACAACTCGCTCTACACAGTGATCTTATAGCCTACCGGGAAGGTCTCTTCCAAAGACCTGTGAAATGCAGTTTCTTTGCAGGCCTGATCTGGCTGAAGTAGGACTCCTGCTCTGGGTTTGCTACATTGCCCTAGAGCTGAAAGGCACAACGTGCAGGCTACTTTACAATGGGCGAGTTGGGCCCCACAGCATCTTGCTCCCAGCTCTTTGGGAAGCGAAGAAACCACTCGCTCTGCACAGTGCTCTTACAGCCTACCGGGAACATCTCTTCCAAAGGCCTGTGAAACGCAGTTTCTTTGCAGGCCTGATCTGGCTGAAGTAGGACTTCTGCTCTGGGTGTGCTACTTTGCCCTAGAGCTGAAAGGCACAACGTGCAGGCTTCTTTCCAAACGGCGAGTTGGGCCCCACAGCATCTTGCTTCCAGCTCTTTGGGAAGCTAAGAAACAACTCGCTCTGCACAGTGCTCTTACAGCCTACCGGGAACATCTCTTCCAAAGGCCTGTGAAAGGCAGTTTCTTTGCAGGCCTGATCTGGCTGAAGTAGGACTTCTGCTCTGGGTGTGCTACTTTGCCCTAGAGCTGAAAGGCACAACGTGCAGGCTTCTTTCCAAAGGGCGAGTTGGGCCCCACAGCATCTTGCTTCCAGCTCTTTGGGAAGCTAAGAAACCACTCGCTCTGCACAGTGCTCTTACAGCCTAGTGGGAACATGTCTTCCAAAGGCCTGTGAAACGCAGTTTCTTTGCAGGCCTGATCTGGCTGAAGTAGGACTTCTGCTCTGGGTGTGCTACTTTGCCCTAGAGCTGAAAGGCACAACGTGCAGGCTTCTTTCCAAAGGGCGAGTTGGGCCCCACAGCATCTTGCTTCCAGCTCTTTGGGAAGCTAAGAAACAACTCGCTCTGCACAGTGCTCTTACAGCCTACCGGGAACATCTCTTCCAAAGGCCTGTGAAACGCAGTTTCTTTGCAGGCCTGATCTGGCTGAAGTAGGACTTCTGCTCTGGGTGTGCTACTTTGCCCTAGAGCTGAAAGGCACAACGTGCAGGCTTCTTTCCAAAGGGCGAGTTGGGCCCCACAGCATCTTGCTTCCAGCTCTTGGGGAAGCTAAGAAACAACTCGCTCTGCACAGTGCTCTTACAGCCTACCGGGAACATCTCTTCCAAAGGCCTGTGAAACGCAGTTTCTTTGCAGGCCTGATCTGGCTGAAGTAGGACTTCTGCTCTGGGTGTGCTACTTTGCCCTAGAGCTGAAAGGCACAACGTGCAGGCTTCTTTCCAAAGGGCGAGTTGGGCCCCACAGCATCTTGCTTCCAGCTCTTTGGGAAGCTAAGAAACAACTCGCTCTGCACAGTGCTCTTACAGCCTACCGGGAACATCTCTTCCAAAGGCCTGTGAAACGCAGTTTCTTTGCAGGCCTGATCTGGCTGAAGTAGGACTTCTGCTCTGGGTGTGCTACTTTGCCCTAGAGCTGAAAGGCACAACGTGCAGGCTTCTTTCCAAAGGGCGAGTTGGGCCCCACAGCATCTTGCTTCCAGCTCTTTGGGAACCTAAGAAACCACTCGCTATGCACAGTGCTCTTACAGCCTACCGGGAACATGTCTTCCAAAGGCCTGTGAAACGCAGTTTCTTTGCAGGCCTGATCTGGCTGCAGTAGGACTTCTGCTCTGGGTGTGCTACTTTGCCCTAGAGCTGAAAGGCACAACGTGCAGGCTTCTTTCCAAAGGGCGAGTTGGGCCCCACAGCATCTTGCTTCCAGCTCTTTGGGAAGCTAAGACACAACTCGCTCTGCAGAGTGCTCTTACAGCCTACCTGGAACATGTCTTCCAAAGGCCTGTGAAACGCAGTTTCTTTGCAGGCCTGATCTGGCTGAAGTAGGACTTCTGCTCTGGGTGTGCTACTTTGCCCTGGAGCTGAAAGGCACAACGTGCAGGCTTCTTTCCAAAGGGCGAGTTGGTCCCCACAGCATCTTGCTTCCAGCTCTTTGGGAACCTAAGAAACAACTCGCTCTGCACAGTGCTCTTACAGCCTACCGGGAACGTCACTTCCAAAGGCCTGTGAAACGCAGTTTCTTTGCAGCCCTGATCTGGCTGAAGTAGGACTTTTGCTCTGGGTGTGATACTTTGCCCTAGAGCTGAAAGGCACAACGTGAAGGCTTCTGTCCAAAGGGCGAGTTCGGCCCCACAGCATCTTGCTTCCATCCCTTTGGGAAGCTAAGAAACAACTCGCTCTGCACAGTGCTCTTACAGCCTACCGCTAACATCTCTTCCAAAGGCCTGTGAAACGCAGTTTCTTTGCAGGCCTGATCTGGCTGAAGTAGGACTTCTGCTCTGGGTGTGCTACTTTGCCCTAGAGCTGAAAGGCACAACGTGCAGGCTTCTTTCCAAAGGGCGAGATGGGCCCCACAGCATCTTGCTTCCAGCTCTTTGGGAAGCTAAGAAACCACTCGCTCTGCACAGTGCTCTTACAGCCTACCGGGAACATCTCTTCCAAAGGCCTGTGAAACGCAGTTTCTTTGCAGGCCTGATCTGGCTGAAGTAGGACTTCTGCTCTGGGTGTGCTACTTTGCCCTAGACCTGAAAGGCACAACGTGCAGGCTTCTTTCCAAAGGGCGAGTTGGGCCCCACAGCATCTTGCTTCCAGCTCTTGGGGAAGCTAAGAAACAACTCGCTCTGCACAGTGCTCTTACAGCCTACCGGGAACATCTCTTCCAAAGGCCTGTGAAACGCAGTTTCTTTGCAGGCCTGATCTGGCTGAAGTAGGACTTCTGCTCTGGGTGTGCTTCTTTGCCCTAGAGCTGAAAGGCACAACGTGCAGGCTTCTTTCCAAAGGGCGAGTTGGGCCCCACAGCATCTTGCTTCCAGCTCTTTGGGAAGCTAAGAAACCACTCGCTCTGCACAGTGCTCTTACAGCCTACCGGGAACATCTCTTCCAAAGGCCTGTGAAACGCAGTTTCTTTGCAGGCCTGATCTGGCTGAAGTAGAACTTCTGCTCTGGGTGTGCTACTTTGCCCTAGAGCGGAAATGCACAACGTGCAGGCTTCTTTCCAAAGGGCGAGTTGGGCCCCACAGCATCTTGCTTCCAGCTCTTTGGGAAGCTAAGAAACAACTCGCTCTGCACAGTGCTCTTACAGCCTACCGGGAACATCTCTTCCAAAGGCCTGTGAAATGCAGTTTCTTTGCAGGCCTGATCTGGCTGAAGTAGGACTTCTGCTCTGGGTGTACTACTTTGCCCTAGAGCTGAAAGGCACAACGTGCAGGCTTCTTTCCAAAGGGCGAGTTGGGCCCCACATCATCTTGCTTCCAGCTCTTGGGGAAGCTAAGAAACAACTCGCTCTGCACAGTGCTCTTACAGCCTACCGGGAACATCTCTTCCAAAGGCCTGTGAAACGCAGTTTCTTTGCAGGCCTGATCTGGCTGAAGTAGGACTTCTGCTCTGGGTGTGCTACTTTTACCTAGAGCTGAAAGGCACAACGTGCAGGCTTCTTTCCAAAGGGCGAGTTGGGCCCCACAGCATCTTGCTTCCAGCTCTTTGGGAAGCTAAGAAACAACTCGCTCTGCACAGTGCTTTTACAGCCTACCGGGAACATCTCTTCCAAAGGCCTGTGAAACGCAGTTTCTTTGCAGGCCTGATCTGGCTGCAGTAGGACTTCTGCTCTGGGTGTGCTACTTTGCCCTAGAGCTGAAAGGCACAACGTGCAGGCTTCTTTCCAAAGGGCGAGTTGGGCCCCACAGCATCTTGCTTCCAGCTCTTTGGGAAGCTAAGAAACCACTCGCTCTGCACAATGCTCTTACAGACTACCGGGAACATCTATTCCAAAGGCCTGTGAAACGCATTTTCTTTGCAGGCCTGATCTGGCTGAAGTAGGACTTCTGCTCTGGGTGTGCTACTTTGCCCTAGAGCTGAAAGGCACAACGTGCAGGCTTCTTTCCAAAGGGCGAGTTGGGCCCCACAGCATCTTGCTTCCAGCTCTTTGGGAAGCTAAGAAACCACTCGCTCTGCACAGTGCTCTTACAGCCTACCGGGAACATCTCTTCCAAAGGCCTGTGAAACGCAGTTTCTTTGCAGGCCTGATCTGTCTGAAGTAGGACTTCTGCTCTGGGTGTGCTACTTTGCCCTAGAGCTGAAAGGCACAACGTGCAGGCTTCTTTCCAAAGGGCGAGTTGGGCCCCACAGCATCTTGCTTCCAGCTCTTTGGGAAGCTAAGAAACCACTCGCTCTGCACAGTGCTCTTACAGCCTAGTGGGAACATGTCTTCCAAAGGCCTGTGAAACGCAGTTTCTTTGCAGGCCTGATCTGGCTGAAGTAGGACTTCTGCTCTGGGTGTGCTACTTTGCCCTAGAGCTGAAAGGCACAACGTGCAGGCTTCTTTCCAAAGGGCGAGTTGGGCCCCACAGCATCTTGCTTCCAGCTCTTGGGGAACCTAAGAAACAACTCGCTCTTCACAGTGCTCTTACAGCCTACCGGGAACATCTCTTCCAAAGGCCTGTGAAACGCAGTTTCTTTGCAGGCCTGATCTGGCTGAAGTAGGACTTCTGCTCTGGGTGTGCTACTTTGCCCTAGAGCTGAAAGGCACAACGTGCAGGCTTCTTTCCAAAGGGCGAGTTGGGCCCCACAGCATCTTGCTTCCAGCTCTTTGGGAAGCTAAGAAACCACTCGCTCTGCACAGTGCTCTTACAGCCTACCGGGAACATCTCTTCCAAAGGCCTGTGAAACGCAGTTTCTTTGCAGGCCTGATCTGGCTGAAGTAGGACTTCTGCTCTGGGTGTGCTACTTTGCCCTAGAGCGGAAATGCACAACGTGCAGGCTTCTTTCCAAAGGGCGAGTTGGGCCCCACAGCATCTTGCTTCCAGCTCTTTGGGAAGCTAAGAAACAACTCGCTCTGCACAGTGCTCTTACAGCCTACCGGGAACATCTCTTCCAAAGGCCTGTGAAATGCAGTTTCTTTGCAGGCCTGATCTGGCTGAAGTAGGACTTCTGCTCTGGGTGTACTACTTTGCCCTAGAGCTGAAAGGCACAACGTGCAGGCTTCTTTCCAAAGGGCGAGTTGGGCCCCACAGCATCTTGCTTCCAGCTCTTGGGGAAGCTAAGAAACAACTCGCTCTGCACAGTGCTCTTACAGCCTACCGGGAACATCTCTTCCAAAGGCCTGTGAAACGCAGTTTCTTTGCAGGCCTGATCTGGCTGAAGTAGGACTTCTGCTCTGGGTGTGCTACTTTTACCTAGAGCTGAAAGGCACAACGTGCAGGCTTCTTTCCAAAGGGCGAGTTGGGCCCCACAGCATCTTGCTTCCAGCTCTTTGGGAAGCTAAGAAACAACTCGCTCTGCACAGTGCTCTTACAGCCTACCGGGAACATCTCTTCCAAAGGCCTGTGAAACGCAGTTTCTTTGCAGGCCTGATCTGGCTGAAGTAGGACTTCTGCTCTGGGTGTGCTACTTTGCCCTAGAGCTGAAAGGCACAACGTGCAGGCTTCTTTCCAAAGGGCGAGTTGGGCCCCACAGCATCTTGCTTCCAGCTCTTTGGGAAGCTAAGAAACCACTCGCTCTGCACAGTGCTCTTACAGACTACCGGGAACATCTCTTACAAAGGCCTGTGAAACGCAGTTTCTTTGCAGGCCTGATCTGGCTGAAGTAGGACTTCTGCTCTGGGTGTGCTACTTTGCCCTAGAGCTGAAAGGCACAACGTGCAGGCTTCTTTCCAAAGGGCGAGTTGGGCCCCACAGCATCTTGCTTCCAGCTCTTTGGGAAGCTAAGAAACCACTCGCTCTGCACAGTGCTCTTACAGCCTACCGGGAACATCTCTTCCAAAGGTCTGTGAAACGCAGTTTCTTTGCAGGCCTGATCTGTCTGAAGTAGGACTTCTGCTCTGGGTGTGCTACTTTGCCCTAGAGCTGAAAGGCACAACGTGCAGGCTTCTTTCCAAAGGGCGAGTTGGGCCCCACAGCATCTTGCTTCCAGCTCTTTGGGAAGCTAAGAAACCACTCCCTCTGCACAGTGCTCTTACAGCCTAGTGGGAACATCTCTTCCAAAGGCCTGTGAAACGCAGTTTCTTTGCAGGCCTGATCTGGCTGAAGTAGGACTTCTGCTCTGGGTGTGCTACTTTGCCCTAGAGCTGAAAGGCACAACGTGCAGGCTTCTTTCCAAAGGGCGAGTTGGGCCCCACAGCATCTTGCTTCCAGCTCTTGGGGAACCTAAGAAACAACTCGCTCTGCACAGTGCTCTTACAGCCTACCGGGAACATCTCTTCCAATGGCCTGTGAAACGCAGTTTCTTTGCAGGCCTGATCTGGCTGAAGTAGGACTTCTGCTCTGGGTGTGCTACTTTGCCCTAGAGCTGAAAGGCACAACGTGAAGGCTTCTTTCGAAAGGGCGAGTTGGGCCCCACAGCATCTTGCTTCCATCCCTTTGGGAAGCTAAGAAACCACTCGCTCTGCACAGTGCTCTTACAGCCTACCGGGAACATCTCTTCCAAAGGCCTGTGAAACGCAGTTTCTTTGCAGGCCTGATCTGGCTGAAGTAGGACTTCTGCTCTGGGTGTGCTACTTTGCCCTAGAGCGGAAAGGCACAACGTGCAGGCTTCTTTCCAAAGGGCGAGATGGGCCCCACAGCATCTTGCTTCCAGCTCTTTGGGAATCTAAGAAACCACTCGCTCTGCACAGTGCTCTTACAGCCTACCGGGAACATGTCTTCCAAAGGCCTGTGAAACGCAGTTTCTTTGCAGGCCTGATCTGGCCGAAGTAGGACTTCTGATCTGGGTGTGCTACTTTGCCCTAGAGCTGAAAGGCACAACGTGCAGTCTTCTTTCCAAAGGGCGAATTGGGCCCCACAGCATCTTGCTTCCAGCTCTTTGGGAAGCTAAGAAACCACTCGCTCTGCACAGTGCTCTTACAGCCTACCGGCAACATGTCTTCCAAAGGCCTGTGAAACGCAGTTTCTTTGCAGGCCTGATCTGGCTGAAGTAGGACTTCTGCTCTGGGTGTGCTACTTTGCCCTAGAGCTGAAAGGCACAGCGTGCAGGCTTCTTTCCAAAGGGCGAGTTGGGCCCCACAGCATCTTGCTTCCAGCTCTTTGGGAAGCTAAGAAACAACTCGCTCTGCACAGTGCTCTTACAGCCTAGTGGGAACATCTCTTCCAAAGGCCTGTGAAACGCAGTTTCTTTGCAGGCCTGATCTGGCTGAAGTAGGACTTCTGCTCTGGGTGTGCTACTTTGCCCTAGAGCTGAAAGGCACAACGTGCAGGCTTCTTTCCAAAGGGCGAGTTGGGCCCCACAGCATCTTGCTTCCAGCTCTTGGGGAAGCTAAGAAACAACTCGCTCTGCACAGTGCTCTTACAGCCTAGTGGGAACATCTCTTCCAAAGGCCTGTGAAACGCAGTTTCTTTGCATGCCTGATCTGGCTGAAGTAGGACTTCTGCTCTGGGTGTGCTACTTTGCCCTAGAGCTGAAAGACACAACGTGAAGGCTTCTTTCCAAAGGGCGAGTTGGGCCCCACAGCATCTTGCTTCCATCCCTTTGGGAAGCTAAGAAACCACTCGCTCTGCACAGTGCTCTTACAGCCTACCGGGAACATCTCTTCCAAAGGCCTGTGAAACGCAGTTTCTTTGCAGGCCTGATATGGCTGAAGTAGGACTTCTGCTCTGGGTGTGCTACTTTGCCCTAGAGCGGAAAGGCACAACGTGCAGGCTTCTTTCCAAAGGGCGAGATGGGCCCCACAGCATCTTGCTTCCAGCTCTTGGGGAAGCTAAGAAACAACTCGCTCTGCACAGTGCTCTTACAGCCTAGTGGGAACATCTCTTCCAAAGGCCTGTGAAACGCAGTTTCTTTGCAGGCCTGATCTGGCTGAAGTAGGACTTCTGCTCTGGGTGTGCTACTTTGCCCTAGAGCTGAAAGGCACAACGTGCAGGCTTCTTTCCAAAGGGCGAGTTGGGCCCCACAGCATCTTGCTTCCATCCCTTTGGGAAGCTAAGAAACCACTCGCTCTGCACAGTGCTCTTACAGCCTACCTGGAACATCTCTTCCAAAGGCCTGTGAAACGCAGTTTCTTTGCAGGCCTGATCTGGCTGAAGTAGGACTTCTGCTCTGGGTGTGCTACTTTGCCCTAGAGCTGAAAGGCACAACGTGCAGGCTTCTTTCCAAAGGGCGAGTTGGGCCCCACAGCATCTTGCTTCCAGCTCTTTGGGAAGCTAAGAAACAACTCGCTCTGCACAGTGCTCTTACAGCCTAGTGGGAACATCTCTTCCAAAGGCCTGTGAAACGCAGTTTCTTTGCAGGCCTGATCTGGCTGAAGTAGGACTTCTGCTCTGGGTGTGCTACTTTGCCCTAGAGCTGAAAGCCACAACGTGCAGGCTTCTTTCCAAAGGGCGAGTTGGGCCCCACAGCATCTTGCTGCCAGCTCTTTGGGAAGCTAAGAAACAACTCGCTCTACACAGTGCTCTTACAGCCTACCGGGAACATGTCTTCCAAAGGCCTGTGAAACGCAGTTTCTTTGCAGGCCTGATCTGGCTGAAGTAGGACTTCTGCTCTGGGTGTGCTACTTTGCCCTAGAGCTGAAAGGCACAACGTGCAGGCTTCTTTCCAAAGGGCGAGTTGGGCCCCACAGCATCTTGCTTCCAGCTCTTGGGGAAGCTAAGAAACAACTCGCTCTGCACAGTGCTCTTACAGCCTACCGGGAACATCTCTTCCAAAGGCCTGTGAAACGCAGTTTCTTTGCATGCCTGCTCTGGCTGAAGTAGGACTTCTGCTCTGGGTGTGCTACTTTGCCCTAGAGCTGAAAGGCACAACGTGCAGGCTTCTTTCCAAAGGGCGAGTTGGGCCCCACAGCATCTTACTTCCAGCTCTTTGGGAAGCTAAGACACAACTCGCTCTGCACAGTGCTCTTACAGCCTACCAGGAACATGTCTTCCAAAGGCCTGTGAAACGCAGTTTCTTTGCAGGCCTGATCTGGCTGAAGTATGACTTCTGCTCTGGGTGTGCTACTTTGCCCTGGAGCTGAAAGGCAGAACGTGCAGTCATCTTTCAAAAAGGCGAGTTGGGCCCCACAGCATCTTGCTTCCAGCTCTTTGGGAAGCTAAGACACAACTCGCTGTGCAGAGTGCTCTTACAGCCTACCGCTAACATCTCTTCCAAAGGCCTGTGAAACGCAGTTTCTTTGCAGGCCAGATCTGGCTGAAGTAGGACTTCTGCCCTGGGTGTGATACTTTGCCCTAGAGCTGAAAGGCACAACGTGCAGGCTTCTTTCCAAAGGGCGAGATGGGCCCCACAGCATCTTGCTTCCAGCTCTTTGGGAAGCTAAGAAACCACTCGCTCTGCACAGTGCTCTTACAGCCTACCGGGAACATCTCTTCCAAAGGCCTGTGAAACGCAGTTTCTTTGCAGGCCTGATCTGGCTGAAGTAGGACTTCTGCTCTGGGTGTGCTTCTTTGCCCTAGAGCTGAAAGGCACAACGTGCAGGCTTCTTTCCAAAGGGCGAGTTGGGCCCCACAGCATCTTGCTTCCAGCTCTTTGGGAAGCTAAGAAACCACTCGCTCTGCACAGTGCTCTTACAGCCTACCGGGAACATCTCTTCCAAAGGCCTGTGAAACGCAGTTTCTTTGCAGGCCTGATCTGGCTGAAGTAGGACTTCTGCTCTGGGTGTGCTACTTTGCCCTAGAGCTGAAAGGCACAACGTGCAGGCTTCTTTCCAAAGGGCGAGTTGGGCCACACAGCATCTTGCTTCCAGCTCTTTGGGAAGCTAAGAAACCACTCGCTCTGCACAGTGCTCTTACAGCCTACCGGGAACATCTCTTCCAAAGGCCTGTGAAACGCAGTTTCTTTGCAGGCCTGATCTGGCTGAAGTAGGACTTCTGCTCTGGGTGTGCTACTTTGCCCTAGAGCGGAAATGCACAACGTGCAGGCTTCTTTCCAAAGGGCGAGTTGGGCCCCACAGCATCTTGCTTCCAGCTCTTTGGGAAGCTAAGAAACAACTCGCTCTGCACAGTGCTCTTACAGCCTACCGGGAACATCTCTTCCAAAGGCCTGTGAAACGCAGTTTCTTTGCAGGCCTGATCTGGCTGAAGTAGGACTTCTGCTCTGGGTGTGCTACTTTGCCCTAGAGCTGAAAGGCACAACGTGCAGGCTTCTTTCCAAAGGGCGAGTTGGGCCCCACAGCATCTTGCTTCCAGCTCTTTGGGAAGCTAAGAAACAACTCGCTCTGCACAGTGCTCTTACAGCCTAGTGGGAACATCTCTTCCAAAGGCCTGTGAAACGCAGTTTCTTTGCAGGCCTGATCTGGCTGAAGTAGGACTTCTGCTCTGGGTGTGCTACTTTGCCCTAGAGCTGAAAGGCACAACGTGCAGGCTTCTTTCCAAAGGGCGAGTTGGGCCCCACAGCATCTTGCTTCCAGCGCTTTGGGAAGCTAAGAAACAACTCGCTCTGCACAGTGCTCTTACAGCCTACCGGGAACATCTCTTCCAAAGGCCTGTGAAACGCAGTTTCTTTGCAGGCCTGATCTGGCTGAAGTAGGACTTCTGCTCTGGGTGTGCTACTTTGCCCTAGAGCTGAAAGGCACAACGTGCAGGCTTCTTTCCAAAGGGCGAGTTGGGCCCCACAGCATCTTGCTTCCAGCTCTTGGGGAAGCTAAGAAACAACTCGCTCTGTACAGTGCTCTTACAGCCTACCGGGAACATCTCTTTCAAAGGCCTGTGAAACGCAGTTTCTTTGCAGGCCTGATCTGGCTGAAGTAGGACTTCTGCTCTGGGTGTGCTACTTTGCCCTAGAGCTGAAAGGCACAACGTGCAGGCTTCTTTCCAAAGGGCGAGTTGGGCCCCACAGCATCTGGCTTCCAGCTCTTTGGGAAGCTAAGAAACCACTCGCTCTGCACAGTGCTCTTACAGCCTACCGGGAACATCTCTTCCAAAGGCCTGTGAAACGCAGTTTCTTTGCAGGCCTGATGTGGCTGAAGTAGGACTTCTGCTCTGGGTGTGCTACTTTGCCCTAGAGCTGAAAGGCACAACGTGCAGGCTTCTTTCCAAAGGGCGAGTTGGGCCCCACAGCATCTTGCTTCCAGCTCTTGGGGAAGCTAAGAAACAACTCGCTCTGCACAGTGCTCTTACAGCCTACCGGGAACATCTCTTCCAAAGGCCTGTGAAACGCAGTTTCTTTGCATGCCTGCTCTGGCTGAAGTAGGACTTCTGCTCTGGGTGTGCTACTTTGCCCTAGAGCTGAAAGGCACAACGTGCAGGCTTCTTTCCAAAGGGCGAGTTGGGCCCCACAGCATCTTGCTTCCAGCTCTTTGGGAAGCTAAGACACAACTCGCTCTGCAGAGTGCTCTTACAGCCTACCAGGAACATGTCTTCCAAAGGCCTGTGAAACGCAGTTTCTTTGCAGGCCTGATCTGGCTGAAGTAGGACTTCTGCTCTGGGTGTGCTACTTTGCCCTGGAGCTGAAAGGCACAACGTGCAGGCATCTTTCCAAAAGGCGAGTTGGGCCCCACAGCATCTTGCTTCCAGCGCTTTGGGAAGCTAAGAAACAACTCGCTCTTGCCCAGTGCTCTTACAGCCTACCGGGAACATCTCTTCCAAAGGCCTGTGAAACGCAGTTTCTTTGCAGGCCTGATCAGGCTGAAGTAGGACTTCTGCTCTGGGTGTGCTACTTTGCCCTAGAGCTGAAAGGCACAACGTGCAGGCTTCTTTCCAAAGGGCGAGTTGGGCCCCACAGCATCTTGCTTCCAGCTCTTTGGGAAGCTAGGAAACAACTCGCTCTGCACAGTGCTCTTACAGCCTACCGGGAACATCTCTTCCAAAGGCCTGTGAAACGCAGTTTCTTTGCAGGCCTGATCTGGCTGAAGTAGGACTTCTGCTCTGGGTGTGCTACTTTGCCCTAGAGCTGAAAGGCACAACGTGCAGGCTTCTTTCCAAAGGGCGAGTTGGGCCCCACAGCATCTTGCTTCCAGCTCTTTGGGAAGCTAAGAAACCACTCGCTCTGCACAGTGCTCTTACAGCCTACCGGGAACATCTCTTCCAAAGGCCTGTGAAACGCAGTTTCTTTGCAGGCCTGATCTGGCTGAAGTAGGACTTCTGCTCTGGGTGTGCTACTTTGCCCTAGAGCGGAAATGCACAACGTGCAGGCTTCTTTCCAAAGGGCGAGTTGGGCCCCACAGCATCTTGCTTCCAGCTCTTTGGGAAGCTAAGAAACAACTCGCTCTGCACAGTGCTCTTACAGCCTACCGGGAACATCTCTTCCAAAGTCCTGTGAAACGCAGTTTCTTTGCAGGCCTGATCTGGCTGAAGTAGGACTTCTGCTCTGGGTGTGCTACTTTGCCCTAGAGCTGAAAGGCACAACGTGCAGGCTTCTTTCCAAAGGGCGAGTTGGGCCCCACAGCATCTTGCTTCCAGCTCTTTGGGAAGCTAAGAAACAACTCGCTCTGCACAGTGCTCTTACAGCCTAGTGGGAACATCTCTTCCAAAGGCCTGTGAAACGCAGTTTCTTTGCAGGCCTGATCTGACTGAAGTAGGACTTCTGCTCTGGGTGTGCTACTTTGCCCTAGAGCTGAAAGGCACAACGTGCAGGCTTCTTTCCAAAGGGCGAGTTGGGCCCCACAGCATCTTGCTTCCAGCGCTTTGGGAAGCTAAGAAACAACTCGCTCTGCACAGTGCTCTTACAGCCTACCGGGAACATCTCTTCCAAAGGCCTGTGAAACGCAGTTTCTTTGCAGGCCTGATCTGGCTGAAGTAGGACTTCTGCTCTGGGTGTGCTACTTTGCCCTAGAGCTGAAAGGCACAACGTGCAGGCTTCTTTCCAAAGGGCGAGTTGGGCCCCACAGCATCTTGCTTCCAGCTCTTGGGGAAGCTAAGAAACAACTCGCTCTGCACAGTGCTCTTACAGCCTACCGGGAACATCTCTTCCAAAGGCCTGCGAAACGCAGTTTCTTTGCAGGCCTGATCTGGCTGAAGTAGGACTTCTGCTCTGGGTGTGCTACTTTGCCCTAGAGCTGAAAGGCACAACGTGCAGGCTTCTTTCCAAAGGGCGAGTTGGGCCCCACAGCATCTTGCTTCCAGCTCTTTGGGAAGCTAAGAAACCACTCGCTCTGCACAGTGCTCTTACAGCCTACCGGGAACATCTCTTCCAAAGGCCTGTGAAACGCAGTTTCTTTGCAGGCCTGATCTGGCTGAAGTAGGACTTCTGCTCTGGGTGTGCTACTTTGCCCTAGAGCTGAAAGGCACAACGTGCAGGCTTCTTTCCAAAGGGCGAGTTGGGCCCCACAGCATCTTGCTTCCAGCTCTTTGGGAAGCTAAGACACAACTCGCTCTGCAGAGTGCTCTTACAGCCTACCAGGAACATGTCTTCCAAAGGCCTGTGAAACGCAGTTTCTTTGCAGGCCTGATCTGGCTGAAGTAGGACTTCTGCTCTGGGTGTGCTACTTTGCCCTGGAGCTGAAAGGCACAACGTGCAGGCATCTTTCCAAAAGGCGAGTTGGGCCCCACAGCATCTTGCTTCCAGCGCTTTGGGAAGCTAAGAAACAACTCGCTCTGCACAGTGCTCTTACATCCTAGTGGGAACATCTCTTCCAAAGGCCTGTGAAACGCAGTTTCTTTGCAGGCCTGATCTGGCTGAAGTAGGACTTCTGCTCTGGGTGTGCTACTTTGCCCTAGAGCTGAAAGGCACAACGTGCAGGCTTCTTTCCAAAGGGCGAGTTGGGCCCCACAGCATCTTGCTTCCAGCTCTTTGGGAAGCTAAGAAACAACTCGCTCTGCACAGTGCTCTTACAGCCTAGTGGGAACATCTCTTCCAAAGGCCTGTGAAACGCAGTTTCTTTGCAGGCCTGATCTGGCTGAAGTAGGACTTCTGCTCTGGGTGTGCTACTTTGCCCTAGAGCTGAAAGGCACAACGTGCAGGCTTCTTTCCAAAGGGCGAGTTGGGCCCCACAGCATCTTGCTTCCGGCTCTTTGGGAAGCTAAGAAACAACTCGTTCGGCACAGTGCTATTACAGCCTAGTGGGAACATCTCTTCCAAAGGCCTGTGAAACGCAGTTTCTTTGCAGGCCTGATCTGGCTGAAGTAGGACTTCTGCTCTGGGTGTGCTACTTTGCCCTAGAGCTGAAAGGCACAACGTGCAGGCTTCTTTCCAAAGGGCGAGTTGGGCCCCAAAGCATATTGCTTCCAGCTCTTTGGGAACCTAAGAAACAACTCGCTCTGCACAGTGCTCTTACAGCCTAGTGGGAACGTCTCTTCCAAAGGCCTGTGAAACGCAGTTTCTTTGCAGGCCTGATCTGGCTGAAGTAGGACTTCTGCTCTGGGTGTGCCACTTTGCCCTAGAGCGGAAAGGCACAACGTGCAGGCTTCTTTCCAAAGGGCGAGTTGGTCCCCACAGCATCTTGCTTCCAGCTCTTTGGGAAGCTAAGAAACAACTCGCTCTGCACAGTGCTCTTACAGCCTACCGGGAACATCTCTTCCAAAGCCCTGTGAAACGCAGTTTTTCGCAGGCCTGATCTGGCTGAAGTAGGACTTCTGCTCTGGGTGTGCTACTTTGCCCTAGAGCTGAAAGGCACAAGGTGCAGGCTTCTTTCCAAAGGGCGAGTTGAGCCCCACAGCATCTTGCTTCCAGCTCTTTGGGAAGCTAAGAAACAACTCGCTCTGCACAGTGCTCTTACAGCCTACCGGGAACACCTCTTCCAAAGGCCTGTGAAACGCAGTTTCTTTGCAGGCCTGATCTGGCTGAAGTAGGACTTCTGCTCTGGGTGTGCTACTTTTCCCTAGAGCTGAAAGGCACAACGTGCAGGCTTCTTTCCAAAGGGCGAGTTGGGCCCCACAGCATCTTGCTTCCAGCTCTTTGGGAAGCTAAGAAACAACTCGCTCTGCACAGTGCTCTTACAGCCTAGTGGGAACATCTCTTCCAAAGGCCTGTGAAACGCAGTTTCTTTGCAGGCATGATCTGGCTGAAGTAGGACTTCTGCTCTGGGTGTGCTACTTTGCCCTAGAGCTGAAAGGCACAACGTGCAGGCTTCATTCCAAAGGGCGAGTTGGGCCCCACAGCATCTTGCTTCCAGCGCTTTGGGAAGCTAAGAAACAACTCGCTCTGCACAGTGCTCTTACAGCCTACCGGGAACATCTCTTCCAAAGGCCTGTGAAACACACTTTCTTTGCAGGCCTGATCTGGCTGAAGTAGGACTTCTGCTCTGGGTGTGCTACTTTGCCCTAGAGCTGAAAGGCACAACGTGCAGGCTTCTTTCCAAAGGGCGAGTTGGGCCTCACAGCATCTTGCTTCCAGCTCTTGGGGAAGCTAAGAAACAACTCGCTCTGCACAGTGCTCTTACAGCCTACGGGGAACATCTCTTCCAAAGGCCTGTGAAACGCAGTTTCTTTGCAGGCCTGATCTGGCTGAAGTAGGACTTCTGCTCTGGGTGTGCTACTTTGCCCTAGAGCTGAAAGCCACAACGTGCAGGCTTCTTTCCAAAGGGCGAGTTGGGCCCCACAGCATCTTGCTTCCAGCTCTTTGGGAAGCTAAGAAACCACTCGCTCTGCACAGTGCTCTTACAGCCTACCGGGAACATCTCTTCCAAAGGCCTGTGAAACGCAGTTTCTTTGCAGGCCTGATCTGGCTGAAGTAGGACTTCTGCTCTGGGTGTGCTACTTTGCCCTAGAGCTGAAAGGCACAACGTGCAGGCTTCTTTCCAAAGGGCGAGTTGGGCCCCACAGCATCTTGCTTCCAGCTCTTTGGGAAGCTAGGAAACAACTCGCTCTGCACAGTGCTCTTAGAGCCTACCGGGAACATCTCTTCCAAAGGCCTGTGAAACGCAGTTTCTTTGCAGGCCTGATCTGGCTGAAGTAGGACTTCTGCTCTGGGTGTGCTGCTTTGCCCTAGAGCTGAAAGGCACAACGTGCAGGCTTCTTTCCAAAGGGCGAGTTGGGCCCCACAGCATCTTGCTTCCAGCTCTTTGGGAAGCTAAGAAACAACTCGCTCTTGCCCAGTGCTCTTACAGCCTACCGGGAACATCTCTTCCAAAGGCCTGTGAAACGCAGTTTCTTTGCAGGCCTGATCTGGCAGAAGTAGGACTTCTGCTCTGGGTGTGCTACTTTGCCCTAGAGCTGAAAGGCACAACGTGCAGGCTTCTTTCCAAAGGGCGAGTTGGGCCCCACAGCATCTTGCTTCCAGCGCTTTGGGAAGCTAAGAAACAACTCGCTCTGCACAGTGCTCTTACAGCCTACCGGGAACATCTCTTCCAAAGGCCTGTGAAACGCAGTTTCTTTGCAGGCCTGATCTTGCTGAAGTAGGACTTCTGCTCTGGGTGTGCTACTTTGCCCTAGAGCTGAAAGGCACAACATGCAGGCTTCTTTCCAAAGGGCGAGTTGGGCCCCACAGCATCTTGCTTCCAGCTCTTGGGGAAGCTAAGAAACAACTCGCTCTGCACAGTGCTCTTACAGCCTACCGGGAACATCTCTTCCAAAGGCCTGTGAAACGCAGTTTCTTTGCAGGCCTGATCTGGCTGAAGTAGGACTTCTGCTCTGGGTGTGCTACTTTGCCCTAGAGCTGAAAGGCACAACGTGCAGGCTTCTTTCCAAAGGGCGAGTTGGGCCCCACAGCATCTTGCTTCCAGCGCTTTGGGAAGCTAAGAAACAACTCGCTCTGCACAGTGCTCTTACAGCCTACCGGGAACATCTCTTCCAAAGGCCTGTGAAACGCAGTTTCTTTGCAGGCCTGATCTGGCTGAAGTAGGACTTCTGCTCTGGGTGTGCTACTTTGCCCTGGAGCTGAAAGGGACAACGTGCAGGCATCTTTCCAAAAGGCGAGTTGGGCCCCACAGCATCTTGCTTCCAGCTCTTTGGGAAGCTAAGAAACAACTCGCTCTGCACAGTGCTCTTACAGCCTACCGGGAACATCTCTTCCAAAGCCCTGTGAAACGCAGTTTTTTGCAGGACTGATCTGGCTGAAGTAGGACTTCTGCTCTGGGTGTGCTACTTTGCCCTAGAGCTGAAAGGCACAAGGTGCAGGCTTCTTTCCAAAGGGCGAGTTGGGCCCCACAGCATCTTGCTTCCAGCTCTTTGGGAAGCTAAGAAACAACTCGCTCTGCACAGTGCTCTTACAGCCTAGTGGGAACATCTCTTCCAAAGGCCTGTGAAACGCAGTTTCTTTGCAGGCCTGATCTGGCTGAAGTAGGACTTCTCCTTTGGGTGTGCTACTTTGCCCTAGAGCTGAAAGGCACAACGTGCAGGCTTCTTTCCAAAGGGCGAGTTGGGCCCCACAGCATCTTGCTTCCAGCTCTTTGGGAAGCTAGGAAACAACTCGCTCTGCACAGTGCTCTTACAGCCTAGTGGGAACATCTCTTCCAAAGGCCTGTGAAACGCAGTTTCTTTGCAGGCCTGATGTGTCTGAAGTAGGACTTCTGCTCTGGGTGTGCTACTTTGCCCTAGAGCTGAAAGGCACAACGTGCAGGCTTCTTTCCAAAGGGCGAGTTGGGCCCCACAGCATCTTGCTTCCAGCTCTTTGGGAAGCTAAGAAACAACTCGCTCTGCACAGTGCTCTTACAGCCTACCGGGAACATGTCTTCCAAAGGCCTGTGAAACGCAGTTTCTTTGCAGGCCTGATCTGCCTGAAGTAGGACTTCTGCTCTTGGTGTGCTACTTTGCCCTAGAGCTGAAAGGCACAACGTGCAGGCTTCTTTCCAAAGGGCGAGTTGGGCCCCACAGCATCTTGCTTCCAGCTCTTTGGGAAGCTAAGAAACAACTCGCTCTGCACAGTGCTCTTACAGCCTACCGGGAACATCTCTTCCAAAGGCCTGTGAAACGCAGTTTCTTTGCAGGCCTGATCTGGCTGAAGTAGGACTTCTGCTCTGGGTGTGCTACTTTGCCCTAGAGCTGAAAGGCACAACGTGCAGGCTTCTTTCCAAAGGGCGAGTTGGGCCCCACAGCATCTTGCTTCCAGCTCTTTGGGAAGCTAAGAAACCACTCGCTCTGCACAGTGCTCTTACAGCCTAGTGGGAACATCTCTTCCAAAGGCCTGTGAAACGCAGTTTCTTTGCAGGCCTGATCTGGCTGAAGTAGGACTTCTGCTCTGGGTGTGCTACTTTGCCCTAGAGCTGAAAGCCACAACGTGCAGGCTTCTTTCCAAAGGGCGAGTTGAGCCCCACAGCATCTTGCTTCCAGCTCGTTGGGAAGCTAAGAAACAACTCGCTCTGCACAGTGCTCTTACAGCCTACCGGGAACATCTCTTCCAAAGGCCTGTGAAACGCAGTTTCTTTGCAGGCCTGATCTGGCTGAAGTAGGACTTCTGCTCTGGGTGTGCTACTTTTCCCTAGAGCTGAAAGGCACAACGTGCAGGCTTCTTTCCAAAAGGCCGAGTTGGGCCCCACAGCATCTTGCTTCCAGCTCTTTGGGAAGCTAAGAAACAACTCGCTCTGCACAGTGCTCTTACAGCCTAGTGGGAACATCTCTTCCAAAGGCCTGTGAAACGCAGTTTCTTTGCAGGCATGATCTGGCTGAAGTAGGACTTCTGCTCTGGGTGTGCTACTTTGCCCTAGAGCTGAAAGGCACAACGTGCAGGCTTCTTTCCAAAGGGCGAGTTGGGCCCCACAGCATCTTGCTTCCAGCTCTTTGGGAAGCTAAGAAACAACTCGCTCTGAACAGTGCTCTTACAGCCTACCGGGAACATCTCTTCCAAAGGCCTGTGAAACGCAGTTTCTTTGCAGGCCTGATCTGGCTGAAGTAGGACTTCTGCTCTGGGTGTGCTACTTTGCCCTAGAGCTGAAAGGCACAACGTGCAGGCTTCTTTCCAAAGGGCGAGTTGGGCCCCACAGCATCTTGCTTCCAGCTCTTTGGGAAGCTAAGAAACAACTCGCTCTGCACAGTGCTCTTACAGCCTAGTGGGAACATCTCTTCCAAAGGCCTGTGAAACGCAGTTTCTTTGCAGGCCTGATCTGGCTGAAGTAGGACTTCTGCTCTGGGTGTGCTACTTTGCCCTAGAGCTGAAAGGCACAACGTGCAGGCTTCTTTCCAAAGGGCGAGTTGGGCCCCACAGCATCTTGCTTCCAGCGCTTTGGGAAGCTAAGAAACAACTCGCTCTGCACAGTGCTCTTACAGCCTACCGGGAACATCTCTTCCAAAGGCCTGTGAAACGCAGTTTCTTTGCAGGCCTGATCTGGCTGAAGTAGGACTTCTGCTCTTTGTGTGCTACTTTGCCCTGGAGCTGAAAAGGACAACGTGCAGGCATCTTTCCAAAAGGCGAGTTGGGCCCCACAGCATCTTGCTTCCAGCTCTTTGGGAAGCTAAGAAACAACTCGCTCTGCACAGTGCTCTTACAGCCTACCGGGAACATCTCTTCCAAAGCCCTGTGAAACGCAGTTTTTTGCAGGCCTGATCTGGCTGAAGTAGGACTTCTGCTCTGGGTGTGCTACTTTGCCCTAGAGCTGAAAGGCACAAGGTGCAGGCTTCTTTCCAAAGGGCGAGTTGGGCCCCACAGCATCTTGCTTCCAGCTCTTTGGGAAGCTAGGAAACAACTCGCTCTGCACAGTGCTCTTACAGCCTAGTGGGAACATCTCTTCCAAAGGCCTGTGAAACGCAGTTTCTTTGCAGGCCTGATGTGTCTGAAGTAGGACTTCTGCTCTGGGTGTGCTACTTTGCCCTAGAGCTGAAAGGCACAACGTGCAGGCTTCTTTCCAAAGGGCGAGTTGGGCCCCACAGCATCTTGCTTCCAGCTCTTTGGGAAGCTAAGAAACAACTCGCTCTGCACAGTGCTCTTACAGCCTACCGGGAACATGTCTTCCAAAGGCCTGTGAAACGCAGTTTCTTTGCAGGCCTGATCTGCCTGAAGTAGGACTTCTGCTCTTGGTGTGCTACTTTGCCCTAGAGCTGAAAGGCACAACGTGCAGGCTTCTTTCCAAAGGGCGAGTTGGGCCCCACAGCATCTTGCTTCCAGCTCTTTGGGAAGCTAAGAAACAACTCGCTCTGCACAGTGCTCTTACAGCCTACCGGGAACATCTCTTCCAAAGGCCTGTGAAACGCAGTTTCTTTGCAGGCCTGATCTGGCTGAAGTAGGACTTCTGCTCTGGGTGTGCTACTTTGCCCTAGAGCTGAAAGGCACAACGTGCAGGCTTCTTTCCAAAGGGCGAGTTGGGCCCCACAGCATCTTGCTTCCAGCTCTTTGGGAAGCTAAGAAACCACTCGCTCTGCACAGTGCTCTTACAGCCTACCGGGAACATCTCTTCCAAAGGCCTGTGAAACGCAGTTTCTTTGCAGGCCTGATCTGGCTGAAGTAGGACTTCTGCTCTGGGTGTGCTACTTTGCCCTAGAGCTGAAAGCCACAACGTGCAGGCTTCTTTCCAAAGGGCGAGTTGAGCCCCACAGCATCTTGCTTCCAGCTCGTTGGGAAGCTAAGAAACAACTCGCTCTGCACAGTGCTCTTACAGCCTACCGGGAACATCTCTTCCAAAGGCCTGTGAAACGCAGTTTCTTTGCAGGCCTGATCTGGCTGAAGTAGGACTTCTGCTCTGGGTGTGCTACTTTTCCCTAGAGCTGAAAGGCACAACGTGCAGGCTTCTTTCCAAAAGGGCGAATTGGGCCCCACAGCATCTTGCTTCCAGCTCTTTGGGAAGCTAAGAAACAACTCGCTCTGCACAGTGCTCTTACAGCCTAGTGGGAACATCTCTTCCAAAGGCCTGTGAAACGCAGTTTCTTTGCAGGCATGATCTGGCTGAAGTAGGACTTCTGCTCTGGGTGTGCTACTTTGCCCTAGAGCTGAAAGGCACAACGTGCAGGCTTCTTTCCAAAGGGCGAGTTGGGCCCCACAGCATCTTGCTTCCAGCTCTTTGGGAAGCTAAGAAACAACTCGCTCTGAACAGTGCTCTTACAGCCTACCGGGAACATCGCTTCCAAAGGCCTGTGAAACGCAGTTTCTTTGCAGGCCTGATCTGGCTGAAGTAGGACTTCTGCTCTGGGTGTGCTACTTTGCCCTAGAGCTGAAAGGCACAACGTGCAGGCTTCTTTCCAAAGGGCGAGTTGGGCCCCACAGCATCTTGCTTCCAGCTCTTTGGGAAGCTAAGAAACAACTCGCTCTGCACAGTGCTCTTACAGCCTAGTGGGAACATCTCTTCCAAAGGCCTGTGAAACGCAGTTTCTTTGCAGGCCTGATCTGGCTGAAGTAGGACTTCTGCTCTGGGTGTGCTACTTTGCCCTAGAGCTGAAAGGCACAACGTGCAGGCTTCTTTCCAAAGGGCGAGTTGGGCCCCACAGCATCTTGCTTCCAGCGCTTTGGGAAGCTAAGAAACAACTCGCTCTGCACAGTGCTCTTACAGCCTACCGGGAACATCTCTTCCAAAGGCCTGTGAAACGCAGTTTCTTTGCAGGCCTGATCTGGCTGAAGTAGGACTTCTGCTCTTTGTGTGCTACTTTGCCCTGGAGCTGAAAAGGACAACGTGCAGGCATCTTTCCAAAAGGCGAGTTGGGCCCCACAGCATCTTGCTTCCAGCTCTTTGGGAAGCTAAGAAACAACTCGCTCTGCACAGTGCTCTTACAGCCTACCGGGAACATCTCTTCCAAAGCCCTGTGAAACGCAGTTTTTTGCAGGCCTGATCTGGCTGAAGTAGGACTTCTGCTCTGGGTGTGCTACTTTGCCCTAGAGCTGAAAGGCACAAGGTGCAGGCTTCTTTCCAAAGGGCGAGTTGGGCCCCACAGCATCTTGCTTCCAGCTCTTTGGGAAGCTAAGAAACAACTCGCTCTGCACAGTGCTCTTACAGCCTAGTGGGAACATCTCTTCCAAAGGCCTGTGAAACGCAGTTTCTTTGCAGGCCTGATCTGGCTGAAGTAGGACTTCTGCTCTGGGTGTGCTACTTTGCCCTAGAGCTGAAAGGCACAACGTGCAGGCTTCTTTCCAAAGGGCGAGTTGGGCCCCACAGCATCTTGCTTCCAGCTCTTTGGGAAGCTAAGAAACAACTCGCTCTGCACAGTGCTCTTACAGCCTACCGGGAACATCTCTTCCAAAGGCCCGTGAAACGCAGTTTCTTTGCAGGCCTGATCTGGCTGAAGTAGGACTTCTGCTTTGGGTGTGCTACTTTGCCCTAGAGCTGAAAGGCACAACGTGCAGGCTTCTTTCCAAAGGGCGAGTTGGGCCCCACAGCATCTTGCTTCCAGCTCTTTGGGAAGCTAGGAAACAACTCGCTCTGCACAGTGCTCTTACAGCCTAGTGGGAACATCTCTTCCAAAGGCCTGTGAAACGCAGTTTCTTTGCAGGCCTGATGTGGCTGAAGTAGGACTTCTGCTCTGGGTGTGCTACTTTGCCCTAGAGCTGAAAGGCACAACGTGCAGGCTTCTTTCCAAAGGGCGAGTTGGGCCCCACAGCATCTTGCTTCCAGCTCTTTGGGAAGCTAAGAAACAACTCGCTCTGCACAGTGCTCTTACAGCCTACCGGGAACATGTCTTCCAAAGGCCTGTGAAACGCAGTTTCTTTGCAGGCCTGATCTGCCTGAAGTAGGACTTCTGCTCTTGGTGTGCTACTTTGCCCTAGAGCTGAAAGGCACAACGTGCAGGCTTCTTTCCAAAGGGCGAGTTGGGCCCCACAGCATCTTGCTTCCAGCTCTTTGGGAAGCTAAGAAACAACTCGCTCTGCACAGTGCTCTTACAGCCTACCGGGAACATCTCTTCCAAAGGCCTGTGAAACGCAGTTTCTTTGCAGGCCTGATCTGGCTGAAGTAGGACTTCTGCTCTGGGTGTGCTACTTTGCCCTAGAGCTGAAAGGCACAACGTGCAGGCTTCTTTCCAAAGGGCGAGTTGGGCCCCACAGCATCTTGCTTCCAGCTCTTTGGGAAGCTAAGAAACCACTCGCTCTGCACAGTGCTCTTACAGCCTACCGGGAACATCTCTTCCAAAGGCCTGTGAAACGCAGTTTCTTTGCAGGCCTGATCTGGCTGAAGTAGGACTTCTGCTCTGGGTGTGCTACTTTGCCCTAGAGCTGAAAGCCACAACGTGCAGGCTTCTTTCCAAAGGGCGAGTTGAGCCCCACAGCATCTTGCTTCCAGCTCGTTGGGAAGCTAAGAAACAACTCGCTCTGCACAGTGCTCTTACAGCCTACCGGGAACATCTCTTCCAAAGGCCTGTGAAACGCAGTTTCTTTGCAGGCCTGATCTGGCTGAAGTAGGACTTCTGCTCTGGGTGTGCTACTTTTCCCTAGAGCTGAAAGGCACAACGTGCAGGCTTCTTTCCAAAAGGGCGAGTTGGGCCCCACAGCATCTTGCTTCCAGCTCTTTGGGAAGCTAAGAAACAACTCGCTCTGCACAGTGCTCTTACAGCCTAGTGGGAACATCTCTTCCAAAGGCCTGTGAAACGCAGTTTCTTTGCAGGCATGATCTGGCTGAAGTAGGACTTCTGCTCTGGGTGTGCTACTTTGCCCTAGAGCTGAAAGGCACAACGTGCAGGCTTCTTTCCAAAGGGCGAGTTGGGCCCCACAGCATCTTGCTTCCAGCTCTTTGGGAAGCTAAGAAACAACTCGCTCTGAACAGTGCTCTTACAGCCTACCGGGAACATCTCTTCCAAAGGCCTGTGAAACGCAGTTTCTTTGCAGGCCTGATCTGGCTGAAGTAGGACTTCTGCTCTGGGTGTGCTACTTTGCCCTAGAGCTGAAAGGCACAACGTGCAGGCTTCTTTCCAAAGGGCGAGTTGGGCCCCACAGCATCTTGCTTCCAGCTCTTTGGGAAGCTAAGAAACAACTCGCTCTGCACAGTGCTCTTACAGCCTAGTGGGAACATCTCTTCCAAAGGCCTGTGAAACGCAGTTTCTTTGCAGGCCTGATCTGGCTGAAGTAGGACTTCTGCTCTGGGTGTGCTACTTTGCCCTAGAGCTGAAAGGCACAACGTGCAGGCTTCTTTCCAAAGGGCGAGTTGGGCCCCACAGCATCTTGCTTCCAGCGCTTTGGGAAGCTAAGAAACAACTCGCTCTGCACAGTGCTCTTACAGCCTACCGGGAACATCTCTTCCAAAGGCCTGTGAAACGCAGTTTCTTTGCAGGCCTGATCTGGCTGAATTAGGACTTCTGCTCTTTGTGTGCTACTTTGCCCTGGAGCTGAAAAGGACAACGTGCAGGCATCTTTCCAAAAGGCGAGTTGGGCCCCACAGCATCTTGCTTCCAGCTCTTTGGGAAGCTAAGAAACAACTCGCTCTGCACAGTGCTCTTACAGCCTACCGGGAACATCTCTTCCAAAGCCCTGTGAAACGCAGTTTTTTGCAGGCCTGATCTGGCTGAAGTAGGACTTCTGCTCTGGGTGTGCTACTTTGCCCTAGAGCTGAAAGGCACAAGGTGCAGGCTTCTTTCCAAAGGGCGAGTTGGGCCCCACAGCATCTTGCTTCCAGCTCTTTGGGAAGCTAAGAAACAACTCGCTCTGCACAGTGCTCTTACAGCCTAGTGGGAACATCTCTTCCAAAGGCCTGTGAAACGCAGTTTCTTTGCAGGCCTGATCTGGCTGAAGTAGGACTTCTGCTCTGGGTGTGCTACTTTGCCCTAGAGCTGAAAGGCACAACGTGCAGGCTTCTTTCCAAAGGGCGAGTTGGGCCCCACAGCATCTTGCTTCCAGCTCTTTGGGAAGCTAAGAAACAACTCGCTCTGCACAGTGCTCTTACAGCCTACCGGGAACATCTCTTCCAAAGGCCCGTGAAACGCAGTTTCTTTGCAGGCCTGATCTGGCTGAAGTAGGACTTCTGCTTTGGGTGTGCTACTTTGCCCTAGAGCTGAAAGGCACAACGTGCAGGCTTCTTTCCAAAGGGCGAGTTGGGCCCCACAGCATCTTGCTTCCAGCTCTTTGGGAAGCTAGGAAACAACTCGCTCTGCACAGTGCTCTTACAGCCTAGTGGGAACATCTCTTCCAAAGGCCTGTGAAACGCAGTTTCTTTGCAGGCCTGATCTGGCTGAAGTAGGACTTCTGCTCTGGGTGTGCTACTTTGCCCTGGAGCTGAAAGGGACAACGTGCAGGCATCTTTCCAAAAGGCCCGTTGGGCCCCACAGCATCTTGCTTCCAGCTCTTTGGGAAGCTAAGAAACAACTCGCTCTGCACAGTGCTCTTACAGCCTACCGGGAACATCTCTTCCAAAGCCCTGTGAAACGCAGTTTTTTGCAGGACTGATCTGGCTGAAGTAGGACTTCTGCTCTGGGTGTGCTACTTTGCCCTAGAGCTGAAAGGCACAAGGTGCAGGCTTCTTTCCAAAGGGCGAGTTGGGCCCCACAGCATCTTGCTTCCAGCTCTTTGGGAAGCTAGGAAACAACTCGCTCTGCACAGTGCTCTTACAGCCTAGTGGGAACATCTCTTCCAAAGGCCTGTTAAACGCAGTTTCTTTGCAGGCCTGATGTGTCTGAAGTAGGACTTCTGCTCTGGGTGTGCTACTTTGCCCTAGAGCTGAAAGGCACAACGTGCAGGCTTCTTTCCAAAGGGCGAGTTGGGCCCCACAGCATCTTGCTTCCAGCTCTTTGGGAAGCTAAGAAACAACTCGCTCTGCACAGTGCTCTTACAGCCTACCGGGAACATGTCTTCCAAAGGCCTGTGAAACGCAGTTTCTTTGCAGGCCTGATCTGCCTGAAGTAGGACTTCTGCTCTTGGTGTGCTACTTTGCCCTAGAGCTGAAAGGCACAACGTGCAGGCTTCTTTCCAAAGGGCGAGTTGGGCCCCACAGCATCTTGCTTCCAGCTCTTTGGGAAGCTAAGAAACAACTCGCTCTGCACAGTGCTCTTACAGCCTACCGGGAACATCTCTTCCAAAGGCCTGTGAAACGCAGTTTCTTTGCAGGCCTGATCTGGCTGAAGTAGGACTTCTGCTCTGGGTGTGCTACTTTGCCCTAGAGCTGAAAGGCACAACGTGCAGGCTTCTTTCCAAAGGGCGAGTTGGGCCCCACAGCATCTTGCTTCCAGCTCTTTGGGAAGCTAAGAAACCACTCGCTCTGCACAGTGCTCTTACAGCCTACCGGGAACATCTCTTCCAAAGGCCTGTGAAACGCAGTTTCTTTGCAGGCCTGATCTGGCTGAAGTAGGACTTCTGCTCTGGGTGTGCTACTTTGCCCTAGAGCTGAAAGCCACAACGTGCAGGCTTCTTTCCAAAGGGCGAGTTGAGCCCCACAGCATCTTGCTTCCAGCTCGTTGGGAAGCTAAGAAACAACTCGCTCTGCACAGTGCTCTTACAGCCTACCGGGAACATCTCTTCCAAAGGCCTGTGAAACGCAGTTTCTTTGCAGGCCTGATCTGGCTGAAGTAGGACTTCTGCTCTGGGTGTGCTACTTTTCCCTAGAGCTGAAAGGCACAACGTGCAGGCTTCTTTCCAAAAGGGCGAGTTGGGCCCCACAGCATCTTGCTTCCAGCTCTTTGGGAAGCTAAGAAACAACTCGCTCTGCACAGTGCTCTTACAGCCTAGTGGGAACATCTCTTCCAAAGGCCTGTGAAACGCAGTTTCTTTGCAGGCATGATCTGGCTGAAGTAGGACTTCTGCTCTGGGTGTGCTACTTTGCCCTAGAGCTGAAAGGCACAACGTGCAGGCTTCTTTCCAAAGGGCGAGTTGGGCCCCACAGCATCTTGCTTCCAGCTCTTTGGGAAGCTAAGAAACAACTCGCTCTGAACAGTGCTCTTACAGCCTACCGGGAACATCGCTTCCAAAGGCCTGTGAAACGCAGTTTCTTTGCAGGCCTGATCTGGCTGAAGTAGGACTTCTGCTCTGGGTGTGCTACTTTGCCCTAGAGCTGAAAGGCACAACGTGCAGGCTTCATTCCAAAGGGCGAGTTGGGCCCCACAGCATCTTGCTTCCAGCTCTTTGGGAAGCTAAGAAACAACTCGCTCTGCACAGTGCTCTTACAGCCTAGTGGGAACATCTCTTCCAAAGGCCTGTGAAACGCAGTTTCTTTGCAGGCCTGATCTGGCTGAAGTAGGACTTCTGCTCTGGGTGTGCGACTTTGCCCTAGAGCTGAAAGGCACAACGTGCAGGCTTCTTTCCAAAGGGCGAGTTGGGCCCCACAGCATCTTGCTTCCAGCGCTTTGGGAAGCTAAGAAACAACTCGCTCTGCACAGTGCTCTTACAGCCTACCGGGAACATCTCTTCCAAAGGCCTGTGAAACGCAGTTTCTTTGCAGGCCTGATCTGGCTGAAGTAGGACTTCTGCTCTTTGTGTGCTACTTTGCCCTGGAGCTGAAAAGGACAACGTGCAGGCATCTTTCCAAAAGGCGAGTTGGGCCCCACAGCATCTTGCTTCCAGCTCTTTGGGAAGCTAAGAAACAACTCGCTCTGCACAGTGCTCTTACAGCCTACCGGGAACATCTCTTCCAAAGCCCTGTGAAACGCAGTTTTTTGCAGGCCTGATCTGGCTGAAGTAGGACTTCTGCTCTGGGTGTGCTACTTTGCCCTAGAGCTGAAAGGCACAAGGTGCAGGCTTCTTTCCAAAGGGCGAGTTGGGCCCCACAGCATCTTGCTTCCAGCTCTTTGGGAAGCTAAGAAACAACTCGCTCTGCACAGTGCTCTTACAGCCTAGTGGGAACATCTCTTCCAAAGGCCTGTGAAACGCAGTTTCTTTGCAGGCCTGATCTGGCTGAAGTAGGACTTCTGCTCTGGGTGTGCTACTTTGCCCTAGAGCTGAAAGGCACAACGTGCAGGCTTCTTTCCAAAGGGCGAGTTGGGCCCCACAGCATCTTGCTTCCAGCTCTTTTGGAAGCTAAGAAACAACTCGCTCTGCACAGTGCTCTTACAGCCTACCGGGAACATCTCTTCCAAAGGCCCGTGAAACGCAGTTTCTTTGCAGGCCTGATCTGGCTGAAGTAGGACTTCTGCTTTGGGTGTGCTACTTTGCCCTAGAGCTGAAAGGCACAACGTGCAGGCTTCTTTCCAAAGGGCGAGTTGGGCCCCACAGCATCTTGCTTCCAGCTCTTTGGGAAGCTAGGAAACAACTCGCTCTGCACAGTGCTCTTACAGCCTAGTGGGAACATCTCTTCCAAAGGCCTGTGAAACGCAGTTTCTTTGCAGGCCTGATGTGGCTGAAGTAGGACTTCTGCTCTGGGTGTGCTACTTTGCCCTAGAGCTGAAAGGCACAACGTGCAGGCTTCTTTCCAAAGGGCGAGTTGGGCCCCACAGCATCTTGCTTCCAGCTCTTTGGGAAGCTAAGAAACAACTCGCTCTGCACAGTGCTCTTACAGCCTACCGGGAACATGTCTTCCAAAGGCCTGTGAAACGCAGTCTCTTTGCAGGCCTGATCTGCCTGAAGTAGGACTTCTGCTCTTGGTGTGCTACTTTGCCCTAGAGCTGAAAGGCACAACGTGCAGGCTTCTTTCCAAAGGGCGAGTTGGGCCCCACAGCATCTTGCTTCCAGCTCTTTGGGAAGCTAAGAAACAACTCGCTCTGCACAGTGCTCTTACAGCCTACCGGGAACATCTCTTCCAAAGGCCTGTGAAACGCAGTTTCTTTGCAGGCCTGATCTGGCTGAAGTAGGACTTCTGCTCTGGGTGTGCTACTTTGCCCTAGAGCTGAAAGGCACAACGTGCAGGCTTCTTTCCAAAAGGCGAGTTGGGCCCCACAGCATCTTGCTTCCAGCTCTTTGGGAAGCTAAGAAACAACTCGCTCTGCACAGTGCTCTTACAGCCTACCGGGAACATCTCTTCCAAAGGCCTGTGAAACGCAGTTTCTTTGCAGGCCTGATCTGGCTGAAGTAGGACTTCTGCTCTGGGTGTGCTACTTTGCCCTAGAGCTGAAAGGCACAACGTGCAGGCTTCTTTCCAAAGGGCGAGTTGAGCCCCACAGCATCTTGCTTCCAGCTCGTTGGGAAGCTAAGAAACAACTCGCTCTGCACAGTGCTCTTACAGCCTACCGGGAACATCTCTTCCAAAGGCCTGTGAAACGCAGTTTCTTTGCAGGCCTGATCTGGCTGCAGTAGGACTTCTGCTCTGGGTGTGCTACTTTGCCCTAGAGCTGAAAGGCACAACGTGCAGGCTTCTTTCCAAAGGGCGAGTTGGGCCCCACAGCATCTTGCTTCCAGCTCTTTGGGAAGCTAAGAAACAACTCGCTCTGCACAGTGCTCTTACAGCCTTCCGGGAACATGTCTTCCAAAGGCCTGTGAAACGCAGTTTCTATGCAGGCCTGATCTGGCTGAAGTAGGACTTCTGCTCTGGGTGTGCCACTTTGCCCTAGAGCTGAAAGGCCAACGTGCAGGCTTCTTTCCAAAGGGCGAGTTGGGCCCCACAGCATCTTGCTTCCAGCTCTTTGGGAAGCTAAGAAACAACTCGCTCTGCACAGTGCTCTTACAGCCTACCGGGAACATCTCTTCCAAAGGCCTGTGAAACGCAGTTTCTTTGCAGGCCTGATCTGGCTGAAGTAGGACTTCTGCTCTGGGTGTGCTACTTTGCCCTAGAGCTGAAAGGCACAACGTGCAGGCTTCTTTCCAAAGGGCGAGTTGGGCCCCACAGCATCTTGCTTCCAGCTCTTTGGGAAGCTAAGAAACAACTCGCTCTTGCCCAGTGCTCTTACAGCCTACCGGGAACATCTCTTCCAAAGGCCTGTGAAACGCAGTTTCTTTGCAGGCCTGATCTGGCAGAAGTAGGACTTCTGCTCTGGGTGTGCTACTTTGCCCTAGAGCTGAAAGGCACAACGTGCAGGCTTCTTTCCAAAGGGCGAGTTGGGCCCCACAGCATCTTGCTTCCAGCGCTTTGGGAAGCTAAGAAACAACTCGCTCTGCACAGTGCTCTTACAGCCTACCGGGAACATCTCTTCCAAAGGCCTGTGAAACGCAGTTTCTTTGCAGGCCTGATCTGGCTGAAGTAGGACTTCTGCTCTGGGTGTGCTACTTTGCCCTAGAGCTGAAAGGCACAACGTGCAGGCTTCTTTCCAAAGGGCGAGTTGGGCCCCACAGCATCTTGCTTCCAGCTCTTGGGGAAGCTAAGAAACAACTCGCTCTGCACAGTGCTCTTACAGCCTACCGGGAACATCTCTTCCAAAGGCCTGTGAAACGCAGTTTCTTTGCAGGCCTGATCTGGCTGAAGTAGGACTTCTGCTCTGGGTGTGCTACTTTGCCCTAGAGCTGAAAGGCACAACGTGCAGGCTTCTTTCCAAAGGGCGAGTTGGGCCCCACAGCATCTTGCTTCCAGCTCTTTGGGAAGCTAAGAAACCACTCGCTCTGCACAGTGCTCTTACAGCCTAGTGGGAACATCTCTTCCAAAGGCCTGTGAAACGCAGTTTCTTTGCAGGCCTGATCTGGCTGAAGTAGGACTTCTGCTCTGGGTGTGCTACTTTGCCCTAGAGCTGAAAGGCACAACGTGCAGGCTTCTTTCCAAAGGGCGAGTTGGGCCCCACAGCATCTTGCTTCCAGCGCTTTGGGAAGCTAAGAAACAACTCGCTCTGCACAGTGCTCTTACAGCCTACCGGGAACATCTCTTCCAAAGGCCTGTGAAACGCAGTTTCTTTGCAGGCCTGATCTGGCTGAAGTAGGACTTCTGCTCTGGGTGTGCTACTTTGCCCTAGAGCTGTAGGGACAACGTGCAGGCTTCTTTCCAAAGGGCGAGTTGGGCCCCACAGCATCTTGCTTCCAGCTCTTGGGGAAGCTAAGAAACAACTCGCTCTGTACAGTGCTCTTACACCCTACCGGGAACATCTCTTCCAAAGGCCTGTGAAACGCAGTTTCTTTGCAGGCCTGATCTGGCTGAAGTAGGACTTCTGCTCTGGGTGTGCTACTTTGCCCTAGAGCTGAAAGGCACAACGTGCAGGCTTCTTTCCAAAGGGCGAGTTGGGCCCCACAGCATCTTGCTTCCAGCTCTTTGGGAAGCTAAGAAACCACTCGCTCTGCACAGTGCTCTTACAGCCTACCGGGAACATCTCTTCCAAAGGCCTGTGAAACGCAGTTTCTTTGCAGGCCTGATCTGGCTGAAGTAGGACTTCTGCTCTGCGTGTGCTACTTTGCCCTAGAGCGAAAATGCACAACGTGCAGGCTTCTTTCCAAAGGGCGAGTTGGGCCCCACAGCATCTTGCTTCCAGCTCTTTGGGAAGCTAAGAAACAACTCGCTCTTGCCCAGTGCTCTTACAGCCTACCGGGAACATCTCTTCCAAAGGCCTGTGAAACGCAGTTTCTTTGCAGGCCTGATCTGGCAGAAGTAGGACTTCTGCTCTGGGTGTGCTACTTTGCCCTAGAGCTGAAAGGCACAACGTGCAGGCTTCTTTCCAAAGGGCGAGTTGGGCCCCACAGCATCTTGCTTCCAGCTCTTTGGGAAGCTAGGAAACAACTCGCTCTGCACAGTGCTCTTACAGCCTAGTGGGAACATCTCTTCCAAAGGCCTGTTAAACGCAGTTTCTTTGCAGGCCTGATGTGTCTGAAGTAGGACTTCTGCTCTGGGTGTGCTACTTTGCCCTAGAGCTGAAAGGCACAACGTGCAGGCTTCTTTCCAAAGGGCGAGTTGGGCCCCACAGCATCTTGCTTCCAGCTCTTTGGGAAGCTAAGAAACAACTCGCTCTGCACAGTGCTCTTACAGCCTACCGGGAACATGTCTTCCAAAGGCCTGTGAAACGCAGTTTCTTTGCAGGCCTGATCTGCCTGAAGTAGGACTTCTGCTCTTGGTGTGCTACTTTGCCCTAGAGCTGAAAGGCACAACGTGCAGGCTTCTTTCCAAAGGGCGAGTTGGGCCCCACAGCATCTTGCTTCCAGCTCTTTGGGAAGCTAAGAAACAACTCGCTCTGCACAGTGCTCTTACAGCCTACCGGGAACATCTCTTCCAAAGGCCTGTGAAACGCAGTTTCTTTGCAGGCCTGATCTGGCTGAAGTAGGACTTCTGCTCTGGGTGTGCTACTTTGCCCTAGAGCTGAAAGGCACAACGTGCAGGCTTCTTTCCAAAGGGCGAGTTGGGCCCCACAGCATCTTGCTTCCAGCTCTTTGGGAAGCTAAGAAACCACTCGCTCTGCACAGTGCTCTTACAGCCTACCGGGAACATCTCTTCCAAAGGCCTGTGAAACGCAGTTTCTTTGCAGGCCTGATCTGGCTGAAGTAGGACTTCTGCTCTGGGTGTGCTACTTTGCCCTAGAGCTGAAAGCCACAACGTGCAGGCTTCTTTCCAAAGGGCGAGTTGAGCCCCACAGCATCTTGCTTCCAGCTCGTTGGGAAGCTAAGAAACAACTCGCTCTGCACAGTGCTCTTACAGCCTACCGGGAACATCTCTTCCAAAGGCCTGTGAAACGCAGTTTCTTTGCAGGCCTGATCTGGCTGAAGTAGGACTTCTGCTCTGGGTGTGCTACTTTTCCCTAGAGCTGAAAGGCACAACGTGCAGGCTTCTTTCCAAAAGGGCGAGTTGGGCCCCACAGCATCTTGCTTCCAGCTCTTTGGGAAGCTAAGAAACAACTCGCTCTGCACAGTGCTCTTACAGCCTAGTGGGAACATCTCTTCCAAAGGCCTGTGAAACGCAGTTTCTTTGCAGGCATGATCTGGCTGAAGTAGGACTTCTGCTCTGGGTGTGCTACTTTGCCCTAGAGCTGAAAGGCACAACGTGCAGGCTTCTTTCCAAAGGGCGAGTTGGGCCCCACAGCATCTTGCTTCCAGCTCTTTGGGAAGCTAAGAAACAACTCGCTCTGAACAGTGCTCTTACAGCCTACCGGGAACATCGCTTCCAAAGGCCTGTGAAACGCAGTTTCTTTGCAGGCCTGATCTGGCTGAAGTAGGACTTCTGCTCTGGGTGTGCTACTTTGCCCTAGAGCTGAAAGGCACAACGTGCAGGCTTCATTCCAAAGGGCGAGTTGGGCCCCACAGCATCTTGCTTCCAGCTCTTTGGGAAGCTAAGAAACAACTCGCTCTGCACAGTGCTCTTACAGCCTAGTGGGAACATCTCTTCCAAAGGCCTGTGAAACGCAGTTTCTTTGCAGGCCTGATCTGGCTGAAGTAGGACTTCTGCTCTGGGTGTGCGACTTTGCCCTAGAGCTGAAAGGCACAACGTGCAGGCTTCTTTCCAAAGGGCGAGTTGGGCCCCACAGCATCTTGCTTCCAGCGCTTTGGGAAGCTAAGAAACAACTCGCTCTGCACAGTGCTCTTACAGCCTACCGGGAACATCTCTTCCAAAGGCCTGTGAAACGCAGTTTCTTTGCAGGCCTGATCTGGCTGAAGTAGGACTTCTGCTCTTTGTGTGCTACTTTGCCCTGGAGCTGAAAAGGACAACGTGCAGGCATCTTTCCAAAAGGCGAGTTGGGCCCCACAGCATCTTGCTTCCAGCTCTTTGGGAAGCTAAGAAACAACTCGCTCTGCACAGTGCTCTTACAGCCTACCGGGAACATCTCTTCCAAAGCCCTGTGAAACGCAGTTTTTTGCAGGCCTGATCTGGCTGAAGTAGGACTTCTGCTCTGGGTGTGCTACTTTGCCCTAGAGCTGAAAGGCACAAGGTGCAGGCTTCTTTCCAAAGGGCGAGTTGGGCCCCACAGCATCTTGCTTCCAGCTCTTTGGGAAGCTAAGAAACAACTCGCTCTGCACAGTGCTCTTACAGCCTAGTGGGAACATCTCTTCCAAAGGCCTGTGAAACGCAGTTTCTTTGCAGGCCTGATCTGGCTGAAGTAGGACTTCTGCTCTGGGTGTGCTACTTTGCCCTAGAGCTGAAAGGCACAACGTGCAGGCTTCTTTCCAAAGGGCGAGTTGGGCCCCACAGCATCTTGCTTCCAGCTCTTTTGGAAGCTAAGAAACAACTCGCTCTGCACAGTGCTCTTACAGCCTACCGGGAACATCTCTTCCAAAGGCCCGTGAAACGCAGTTTCTTTGCAGGCCTGATCTGGCTGAAGTAGGACTTCTGCTTTGGGTGTGCTACTTTGCCCTAGAGCTGAAAGGCACAACGTGCA
Source organism: Equus caballus (assembly GCF_041296265.1). NCBI lineage: Eukaryota > Metazoa > Chordata > Mammalia > Perissodactyla > Equidae > Equus > Equus caballus. The sequence goes on along the minus strand of NW_027222343.1, from coordinate 3,995,834 downwards.
GGCTTCTTTCCAAAGGGCGAGTTGGGCCCCACAGCATCTTGCTTCCAGCTCTTTGGGAAGCTAGGAAACAACTCGCTCTGCACAGTGCTCTTACAGCCTAGTGGGAACATCTCTTCCAAAGGCCTGTGAAACGCAGTTTCTTTGCAGGCCTGATGTGGCTGAAGTAGGACTTCTGCTCTGGGTGTGCTACTTTGCCCTAGAGCTGAAAGGCACAACGTGCAGGCTTCTTTCCAAAGGGCGAGTTGGGCCCCACAGCATCTTGCTTCCAGCTCTTTGGGAAGCTAAGAAACAACTCGCTCTGCACAGTGCTCTTACAGCCTACCGGGAACATGTCTTCCAAAGGCCTGTGAAACGCAGTCTCTTTGCAGGCCTGATCTGCCTGAAGTAGGACTTCTGCTCTTGGTGTGCTACTTTGCCCTAGAGCTGAAAGGCACAACGTGCAGGCTTCTTTCCAAAGGGCGAGTTGGGCCCCACAGCATCTTGCTTCCAGCTCTTTGGGAAGCTAAGAAACAACTCGCTCTGCACAGTGCTCTTACAGCCTACCGGGAACATCTCTTCCAAAGGCCTGTGAAACGCAGTTTCTTTGCAGGCCTGATCTGGCTGAAGTAGGACTTCTGCTCTGGGTGTGCTACTTTGCCCTAGAGCTGAAAGGCACAACGTGCAGGCTTCTTTCCAAAAGGCGAGTTGGGCCCCACAGCATCTTGCTTCCAGCTCTTTGGGAAGCTAAGAAACAACTCGCTCTGCACAGTGCTCTTACAGCCTACCGGGAACATCTCTTCCAAAGGCCTGTGAAACGCAGTTTCTTTGCAGGCCTGATCTGGCTGAAGTAGGACTTCTGCTCTGGGTGTGCTACTTTGCCCTAGAGCTGAAAGGCACAACGTGCAGGCTTCTTTCCAAAGGGCGAGTTGAGCCCCACAGCATCTTGCTTCCAGCTCGTTGGGAAGCTAAGAAACAACTCGCTCTGCACAGTGCTCTTACAGCCTACCGGGAACATCTCTTCCAAAGGCCTGTGAAACGCAGTTTCTTTGCAGGCCTGATCTGGCTGCAGTAGGACTTCTGCTCTGGGTGTGCTACTTTGCCCTAGAGCTGAAAGGCACAACGTGCAGGCTTCTTTCCAAAGGGCGAGTTGGGCCCCACAGCATCTTGCTTCCAGCTCTTTGGGAAGCTAAGAAACAACTCGCTCTGCACAGTGCTCTTACAGCCTTCCGGGAACATGTCTTCCAAAGGCCTGTGAAACGCAGTTTCTATGCAGGCCTGATCTGGCTGAAGTAGGACTTCTGCTCTGGGTGTGCCACTTTGCCCTAGAGCTGAAAGGCCAACGTGCAGGCTTCTTTCCAAAGGGCGAGTTGGGCCCCACAGCATCTTGCTTCCAGCTCTTTGGGAAGCTAAGAAACAACTCGCTCTGCACAGTGCTCTTACAGCCTACCGGGAACATCTCTTCCAAAGGCCTGTGAAACGCAGTTTCTTTGCAGGCCTGATCTGGCTGAAGTAGGACTTCTGCTCTGGGTGTGCTACTTTGCCCTAGAGCTGAAAGGCACAACGTGCAGGCTTCTTTCCAAAGGGCGAGTTGGGCCCCACAGCATCTTGCTTCCAGCTCTTTGGGAAGCTAAGAAACAACTCGCTCTTGCCCAGTGCTCTTACAGCCTACCGGGAACATCTCTTCCAAAGGCCTGTGAAACGCAGTTTCTTTGCAGGCCTGATCTGGCAGAAGTAGGACTTCTGCTCTGGGTGTGCTACTTTGCCCTAGAGCTGAAAGGCACAACGTGCAGGCTTCTTTCCAAAGGGCGAGTTGGGCCCCACAGCATCTTGCTTCCAGCGCTTTGGGAAGCTAAGAAACAACTCGCTCTGCACAGTGCTCTTACAGCCTACCGGGAACATCTCTTCCAAAGGCCTGTGAAACGCAGTTTCTTTGCAGGCCTGATCTGGCTGAAGTAGGACTTCTGCTCTGGGTGTGCTACTTTGCCCTAGAGCTGAAAGGCACAACGTGCAGGCTTCTTTCCAAAGGGCGAGTTGGGCCCCACAGCATCTTGCTTCCAGCTCTTGGGGAAGCTAAGAAACAACTCGCTCTGCACAGTGCTCTTACAGCCTACCGGGAACATCTCTTCCAAAGGCCTGTGAAACGCAGTTTCTTTGCAGGCCTGATCTGGCTGAAGTAGGACTTCTGCTCTGGGTGTGCTACTTTGCCCTAGAGCTGAAAGGCACAACGTGCAGGCTTCTTTCCAAAGGGCGAGTTGGGCCCCACAGCATCTTGCTTCCAGCTCTTTGGGAAGCTAAGAAACCACTCGCTCTGCACAGTGCTCTTACAGCCTAGTGGGAACATCTCTTCCAAAGGCCTGTGAAACGCAGTTTCTTTGCAGGCCTGATCTGGCTGAAGTAGGACTTCTGCTCTGGGTGTGCTACTTTGCCCTAGAGCTGAAAGGCACAACGTGCAGGCTTCTTTCCAAAGGGCGAGTTGGGCCCCACAGCATCTTGCTTCCAGCGCTTTGGGAAGCTAAGAAACAACTCGCTCTGCACAGTGCTCTTACAGCCTACCGGGAACATCTCTTCCAAAGGCCTGTGAAACGCAGTTTCTTTGCAGGCCTGATCTGGCTGAAGTAGGACTTCTGCTCTGGGTGTGCTACTTTGCCCTAGAGCTGTAGGGACAACGTGCAGGCTTCTTTCCAAAGGGCGAGTTGGGCCCCACAGCATCTTGCTTCCAGCTCTTGGGGAAGCTAAGAAACAACTCGCTCTGTACAGTGCTCTTACACCCTACCGGGAACATCTCTTCCAAAGGCCTGTGAAACGCAGTTTCTTTGCAGGCCTGATCTGGCTGAAGTAGGACTTCTGCTCTGGGTGTGCTACTTTGCCCTAGAGCTGAAAGGCACAACGTGCAGGCTTCTTTCCAAAGGGCGAGTTGGGCCCCACAGCATCTTGCTTCCAGCTCTTTGGGAAGCTAAGAAACCACTCGCTCTGCACAGTGCTCTTACAGCCTACCGGGAACATCTCTTCCAAAGGCCTGTGAAACGCAGTTTCTTTGCAGGCCTGATCTGGCTGAAGTAGGACTTCTGCTCTGCGTGTGCTACTTTGCCCTAGAGCGAAAATGCACAACGTGCAGGCTTCTTTCCAAAGGGCGAGTTGGGCCCCACAGCATCTTGCTTCCAGCTCTTTGGGAAGCTAAGAAACAACTCGCTCTTGCCCAGTGCTCTTACAGCCTACCGGGAACATCTCTTCCAAAGGCCTGTGAAACGCAGTTTCTTTGCAGGCCTGATCTGGCAGAAGTAGGACTTCTGCTCTGGGTGTGCTACTTTGCCCTAGAGCTGAAAGGCACAACGTGCAGGCTTCTTTCCAAAGGGCGAGTTGGGCCCCACAGCATCTTGCTTCCAGCGCTTTGGGAAGCTAAGAAACAACTCGCTCTGCACAGTGCTCTTACAGCCTACCGGGAACATCTCTTCCAAAGGCCTGTGAAACGCAGTTTCTTTGCAGGCCTGATCTGGCTGAAGTAGGACTTCTGCTCTGGGTGTGCTACTTTGCCCTAGAGCTGTAGGGACAACGTGCTGGCTTCTTTCCAAAGGGCGAGTTGGGCCCCACAGCATCTTGCTTCCAGCTCTTGGGGAAGCTAAGAAACAACTCGCTCTGTACAGTGCTCTTACAGCCTACCGGGAACATCTCTTCCAAAGGCCTGTGAAACGCAGTTTCTTTGCAGGCCTGATCTGGCTGAAGTAGGACTTCTGCTCTGGGTGTGCTACTTTGCCCTAGAGCTGAAAGGCACAACGTGCAGGCTTCTTTCCAAAGGGCGAGTTGGGCCCCACAGCATCTTGCTTCCAGCGCTTTGGGAAGCTAAGAAACAACTCGCTCTGCACAGTGCTCTTACAGCCTAGTGGGAACATCTCTTCCAAAGGCCTGTGAAACGCAGTTTCTTTGCAGGCCTGATCTGGCTGAAGTAGGACTTCTGCTCTGGGTGTGCTACTTTGCCCTAGAGCTGAAAGGCACAACGTGCAGGCTTCTTTCCAAAGGGCGAGTTGGGCCCCACAGCATCTTGCTTCCAGCGCTTTGGGAAGCTAAGAAACAACTCGCTCTGCACAGTGCTCTTACAGCCTACCGGGAACATCTCTTCCAAAGGCCTGTGAAACGCAGTTTCTTTGCAGGCCTGATCTGGCTGAAGTAGGACTTCTGCTCTGGGTGTGCTACTTTGCCCTAGAGCTGTAGGGACAACGTGCAGGCTTCTTTCCAAAGGGCGAGTTGGGCCCCACAGCATCTTGCTTCCAGCTCTTGGGGAAGCTAAGAAACAACTCGCTCTGCACAGTGCTCTTACAGCCTACCGGGAACATCTCTTCCAAAGGCCTGTGAAACGCAGTTTCTTTGCAGGCCTGATCTGGCTGAAGTAGGACTTCTGCTCTGGGTGTGCTACTTTGCCCTAGAGCTGAAAGGCACAACGTGCAGGCTTCTTTCCAAAGGGCGAGTTGGGCCCCACAGCATCTTGCTTCCAGCGCTTTGGGAAGCTAAGAAACAACTCGCTCTGCACAGTGCTCTTACAGCCTAGTGGGAACATCTCTTCCAAAGGCCTGTGAAACGCAGTTTCTTTGCAGGCCTGATCTGGCTGAAGTAGGACTTCTGCTCTGGGTGTGCTACTTTGCCCTTGAGCTGAAAGGCACAACGTGCAGGCTTCTTTCCAAAGGGCGAGTTGGGCCCCACAGCATCTTGCTTCCAGCTCTTTGGGAAGCTAAGAAACAACTCGCTCTGCACAGTGCTCTTACAGCCTACCGGGAACATCTCTTCCAAAGGCCTGTGAAACGCAGTTTCTTTGCAGGCATGATCTGGCTGAAGTAGGACTTCTGCTCTGGGTGTGCTACTTTGCCCTAGAGCTGAAAGGCACAACGTGCAGGCTTCTTTCCAAAGGGCGAGTTGGGCCCCACAGCATCTTGCTTCCAGCTCTTTGGGAAGCTAAGAAACAACTCGTTCGGCACAGTGCTCTTACAGCCTAGTGGGAACATCTCTTCCAAAGGCCTGTGAAATGCAGTTTCTTTGCAGGCCTGATCTGGCTGAAGTAGGACTTCTGCTCTGGGTGTGCTACTTTTCCCTAGAGCTGAAAGGCACAACGTGCAGGCTTCTTTCCAAAGGGCGAGTTGGGCCCCACAGCATCTTGCTTCCAGCTCTTTGGGAAGCTAAGAAACAACTCGCTCTGCACAGTGCTCTTACAGCCTAGTGGGAACATCTCTTCCAAAGGCCTGTGAAACGCAGTTTCTTTGCAGGCCTGATGTGGCTGAAGTAGGACTTCTGCTCTGGGTGTGCTACTTTGCCCTAGAGCTGAAAGGCACAACGTGCAGGCTTCTTTCCAAAGGGCGAGTTGGTCCCCACAGCATCTTGCTTCCAGCTCTTTGGGAAGCTAAGAAACAACTCGCTCTGCACAGTGCTCTTACAGCCTACCGGGAACATCTCTTCCAAAGCCCTGTGAAACGCAGTTTTTTGCAGGCCTGATCTGGCTGAAGTAGGACTTCTGCTCTGGGTGTGCTACTTTGCCCTAGAGCTGAAAGGCACAAGGTGCAGGCTTCTTTCCAAAGGGCGAGTTGGGCCCCACAGCATCTTGCTTCCAGCTCTTTGGGAAGCTAAGAAACAACTCGCTCTGCACAGTGCTCTTACAGCCTAGTGGGAACATCTCTTCCAAAGGCCTGTGAAACGCAGTTTCTTTGCAGGCCTGATCTGGCTGAAGTAGGACTTCTGCTCTGGGTGTGCTACTTTGCCCTAGAGCTGAAAGGCACAACGTGCAGGCTTCTTTCCAAAGGGCGAGTTGGGCCCCACAGCATCTTGCTTCCAGCTCTTTGGGAAGCTAAGAAACAACTCGCTCTGCACAGTGCTCTTACAGCCTACCGGGAACATCTCTTCCAAAGGCCCGTGAAACGCAGTTTCTTTGCAGGCCTGATCTGGCTGAAGTAGGACTTCTGCTCTGGGTGTGCTACTTTGCCCTAGAGCTGAAAGGCACAACGTGCAGGCTTCTTTCCAAAGGGCGAGTTGGGCCCCACAGCATCTTGCTTCCAGCTCTTTGGGAAGCTAGGAAACAACTCGCTCTGCACAGTGCTCTTACAGCCTAGTGGGAACATCTCTTCCAAAGGCCTGTGAAACGCAGTTTCTTTGCAGGCCTGATGTGGCTGAAGTAGGACTTCTGCTCTGGGTGTGCTACTTTGCCCTAGAGCTGAAAGGCACAACGTGCAGGCTTCTTTCCAAAGGGCGAGTTGGGCCCCACAGCATCTTGCTTCCAGCTCTTTGGGAAGCTAAGAAACAACTCGCTCTGCACAGTGCTCTTACAGCCTACCGGGAACATGGCTTCCAAAGGCCTGTGAAACGCAGTTTCTTTGCAGGCCTGATCTGGCTGAAGTAGGACTTCTGCTCTGGGTGTTCTACTTTGCCCTAGAGCTGAAAGGCACAACGTGCAGGCTTCTTTCCAAAGGGCGAGTTGGGCCCCACAGCATCTTGCTTCCAGCGCTTTGGGAAGCTAAGAAACAACTCGCTCTGCACAGTGCTCTTACAGCCTACCGGGAACATCTCTTCCAAAGGCCTGTGAAACGCAGTTTCTTTGCAGGCCTGATCTGGCTGAAGTAGGACTTCTGCTCTGGGTGTGCTACTTTGCCCTAGAGCTGTAGGGACAACGTGCAGGCTTCTTTCCAAAGGGCGAGTTGGGCCCCACAGCATCTTGCTTCCAGCTCTTGGGGAAGCTAAGAAACAACTCGCTCTGTACAGTGCTCTTACAGCCTACCGGGAACATCTCTTCCAAAGGCCTGTGAAACGCAGTTTCTTTGCAGGCCTGATCTGCCTGAAGTAGGACTTCTGCTCTGGGTGTGCTACTTTGCCCTAGAGCTGAAAGGCACAACGTGCAGGCTTCTTTCCAAAGGGCGAGTTGGGCCCCACAGCATCTTGCTTCCAGCGCTTTGGGAAGCTAAGAAACAACTCGCTCTGCACAGTGCTCTTACAGCCTAGTGGGAACATCTCTTCCAAAGGCCTGTGAAACGCATTTTCTTTGCAGGCCTGATCTGGCTGAAGTAGGACTTCTGCTCTGGGTGTGCTACTTTGCCCTAGAGCTGAAAGGCACAACGTGCAGGCTTCTTTCCAAAGGGCGAGTTGGGCCCCACAGCATCTTGCTTCCAGCGCTTTGGGAAGCTAAGAAACAACTCGCTCTGCACAGTGCTCTTACAGCTTACCGGGAACATCTCTTCCAAAGGCCTGTGAAACGCAGTTTCTTTGCAGGCCTGATCTGGCTGAAGTAGGACTTCTGCTCTGGGTGTGCTACTTTGCCCTAGAGCTGTAGGGACAACGTGCAGGCTTCTTTCCAAAGGGCGAGTTGGGCCCCACAGCATCTTGCTTCCAGCTCTTGGGGAAGCTAAGAAACAACTCGCTCTGTACAGTGCTCTTACAGCCTACCGGGAACATCTCTTCCAAAGGCCTGTGAAACGCAGTTTCTTTGCAGGCCTGATCTGGCTGAAGTAGGACTTCTGCTCTGGGTGTGCTACTTTGCCCTAGAGCTGAAAGGCACAACGTGCAGGCTTCTTTCCAAAGGGCGAGTTGGGCCCCACAGCATCTTGCTTCCAGCGCTTTGGGAAGCTAAGAAACAACTCGCTCTGCACAGTGCTCTTACAGCCTAGTGGGAACATCTCTTCCAAAGGCCTGTGAAACGCAGTTTCTTTGCAGGCCTGATCTGGCTGAAGTAGGACTTCTGCTCTGGGTGTGCTACTTTGCCCTAGAGCTGAAAGGCACAACGTGCAGGCTTCTTTCCAAAGGGCGAGTTGGGCCCCACAGCATCTTGCTTCCAGCTCTTTGGGAAGCTAAGAAACAACTCGCTCTGCACAGTGCTCTTACAGCCTACCGGGAACATCTCTTCCAAAGGCCTGTGAAACGCAGTTTCTTTGCAGGCCTGATCTGGCTGAAGTAGGACTTCTGCTCTGGGTGTGCTACTTTGCCCTAGAGCTGAAAGGCACAACGTGCAGGCTTCTTTCCAAAGGGCGAGTTGGGCCCCACAGCATCTTGCTTCCAGCTCTTTGGGAAGCTAAGAAACAACTCGCTCTGCACAGTGCTCTTACAGCCTAGTGGGAACATCTCTTCCAAAGGCCTGTGAAACGCAGTTTCTTTGCAGGCCTGATGTGGCTGAAGTAGGACTTCTGCTCTGGGTGTGCTACTTTGCCCTAGAGCGGAAAGGCACAACGTGCAGGCTTCTTTCCAAAGGGCGAGTTGGTCCCCACAGCATCTTGCTTCCAGCTCTTTGGGAAGCTAAGAAACAACTCGCTCTGCACAGTGCTCTTACAGCCTACCGGGAACATCTCTTCCAAAGCCCTGTGAAACGCAGTTTTTTGCAGGCCTGATCTGGCTGAAGTAGGACTTCTGCTCTGGGTGTGCTACTTTGCCCTAGAGCTGAAAGGCACAAGGTGCAGGCTTCTTTCCAAAGGGCGAGTTGGGCCCCACAGCATCTTGCTTCCAGCTCTTTGGGAAGCTAAGAAACAACTCGCTCTGCACAGTGCTCTTACAGCCTAGTAGGAACATCTCTTCCAAAGGCCTGTGAAACGCAGTTTCTTTGCAGGCCTGATCTGGCTGAAGTAGGACTTCTGCTCTGGGTGTGCTACTTTGCCCTAGAGCTGAAAGGCACAACGTGCAGGCTTCTTTCCAAAGGGCGAGTTGGGCCCCACAGCATCTTGCTTCCAGCTCTTTGGGAAGCTAAGAAACAACTCGCTCTGCACAGTGCTCTTACAGCCTACCGGGAACATCTCTTCCAAAGGCCCGTGAAACGCAGTTTCTTTGCAGGCCTGATCTGGCTGAAGTAGGACTTCTGCTCTGGGTGTGCTACTTTGCCCTAGAGCTGAAAGGCACAACGTGCAGGCTTCTTTCCAAAGGGCGAGTTGGGCCCCATAGCATCTTGCTTCCAGCTCTTTGGGAAGCTAGGAAACAACTCGCTCTGCACAGTGCTCTTACAGCCTAGTGGGAACATCTCTTCCAAAGGCCTGTGAAACGCAGTTTCTTTGCAGGCCTGATGTGGCTGAAGTAGGACTTCTGCTCTGGGTGTGCTACTTTGCCCTAGAGCTGAAAGGCACAACGTGCAGGCTTCTTTCCAAAGGGCGAGTTGGGCCCCACAGCATCTTGCTTCCAGCTCTTTGGGAAGCTAAGAAACAACTCGCTCTGCACAGTGCTCTTACAGCCTACCGGGAACATGGCTTCCAAAGGCCTGTGAAACGCAGTTTCTTTGCAGGCCTGATCTGGCTGAAGTAGGACTTCTGCTCTGGGTGTTCTACTTTGCCCTAGAGCTGAAAGGCACAACGTGCAGGCTTCTTTCCAAAGGGCGAGTTGGGCCCCACAGCATCTTGCTTCCAGCGCTTTGGGAAGCTAAGAAACAACTCGCTCTGCACAGTGCTCTTACAGCCTACCGGGAACATCTCTTCCAAAGGCCTGTGAAACGCAGTTTCTTTGCAGGCCTGATCTGGCTGAAGTAGGACTTCTGCTCTGGGTGTGCTACTTTGCCCTAGAGCTGTAGGGACAACGTGCAGGCTTCTTTCCAAAGGGCGAGTTGGGCCCCACAGCATCTTGCTTCCAGCTCTTGGGGAAGCTAAGAAACAACTCGCTCTGTACAGTGCTCTTACAGCCTACCGGGAACATCTCTTCCAAAGGCCTGTGAAACGCAGTTTCTTTGCAGGCCTGATCTGGCTGAAGTAGGACTTCTGCTCTGGGTGTGCTACTTTGCCCTAGAGCTGAAAGGCACAACGTGCAGGCTTCTTTCCAAAGGGCGAGTTGGGCCCCACAGCATCTTGCTTCCAGCGCTTTGGGAAGCTAAGAAACAACTCGCTCTGCACAGTGCTCTTACAGCCTAGTGGGAACATCTCTTCCAAAGGCCTGTGAAACGCAGTTTCTTTGCAGGCCTGATCTGGCTGAAGTAGGACTTCTGCTCTGGGTGTGCTACTTTGCCCTAGAGCTGAAAGGCACAACGTGCAGGCTTCTTTCCAAAGGGCGAGTTGGGCCCCACAGCATCTTGCTTCCAGCGCTTTGGGAAGCTAAGAAACAACTCGCTCTGCACAGTGCTCTTACAGCTTACCGGGAACATCTCTTCCAAAGGCCTGTGAAACGCAGTTTCTTTGCAGGCCTGATCTGGCTGAAGTAGGACTTCTGCTCTGGGTGTGCTACTTTGCCCTAGAGCTGTAGGGACAACGTGCAGGCTTCTTTCCAAAGGGCGAGTTGGGCCCCACAGCATCTTGCTTCCAGCTCTTGGGGAAGCTAAGAAACAACTCGCTCTGTACAGTGCTCTTACAGCCTACCGGGAACATCTCTTCCAAAGGCCTGTGAAACGCAGTTTCTTTGCAGGCCTGATCTGGCTGAAGTAGGACTTCTGCTCTGGGTGTGCTACTTTGCCCTAGAGCTGAAAGGCACAACGTGCAGGCTTCTTTCCAAAGGGCGAGTTGGGCCCCACAGCATCTTGCTTCCAGCGCTTTGGGAAGCTAAGAAACAACTCGCTCTGCACAGTGCTCTTACAGCCTAGTGGGAACATCTCTTCCAAAGGCCTGTGAAACGCAGTTTCTTTGCAGGCCTGATCTGGCTGAAGTAGGACTTCTGCTCTGGGTGTGCTACTTTGCCCTAGAGCTGAAAGGCACAACGTGCAGGCTTCTTTCCAAAGGGCGAGTTGGGCCCCACAGCATCTTGCTTCCAGCTCTTTGGGAAGCTAAGAAACAACTCGCTCTGCACAGTGCTCTTACAGCCTACCGGGAACATCTCTTCCAAAGGCCTGTGAAACGCAGTTTCTTTGCAGGCCTGATCTGGCTGAAGTAGGACTTCTGCTCTGGGTGTGCTACTTTGCCCTAGAGCTGAAAGGCACAACGTGCAGGCTTCTTTCCAAAGGGCGAGTTGGGCCCCACAGCATCTTGCTTCCAGCTCTTTGGGAAGCTAAGAAACAACTCGTTCGGCACAGTGCTCTTACAGCCTAGTGGGAACATCTCTTCCAAAGGCCTGTGAAATGCAGTTTCTTTGCAGGCCTGATCTGGCTGAAGTAGGACTTCTGCTCTGGGTGTGCTACTTTTCCCTAGAGCTGAAAGGCACAACGTGCAGGCTTCTTTCCAAAGGGCGAGTTGGGCCCCACAGCATCTTGCTTCCAGCTCTTTGGGAAGCTAAGAAACAACTCGCTCTGCACAGTGCTCTTACAGCCTAGTGGGAACATCTCTTCCAAAGGCCTGTGAAACGCAGTTTCTTTGCAGGCCTGATGTGGCTGAAGTAGGACTTCTGCTCTGGGTGTGCTACTTTGCCCTAGAGCGGAAAGGCACAACGTGCAGGCTTCTTTCCAAAGGGCGAGTTGGTCCCCACAGCATCTTGCTTCCAGCTCTTTGGGAAGCTAAGAAACAACTCGCTCTGCAAAGTGCTCTTACAGCCTACCGGGAACATCTCTTCCAAAGCCCTGTGAAACGCAGTTTTTTGCAGGCCTGATCTGGCTGAAGTAGGACTTCTGCTCTGGGTGTGCTACTTTGCCCTAGACCTGAAAGGCACAACGTGCAGGCTTCTTTCCAAAGGGCGAGTGGGGCCCCACAGCATCTTGCTTCCAGCTCTTTGGGAAGCTAAGAAACAACTCGCTCTGCACAGTGCTCTTACAGCCTAGTGGGAACATCTCTTCCAAAGGCCTGTGAAACGCAGTTTCTTTGCAGGCCTGATCTGGCTGAAGTAGGACTTCTGCTCTGGGTGTTCTACTTTGCCCTAGAGCTGAAAGGCACAACGTGCAGGCTTCTTTCCAAAGGGCGAGTTGGGCCCCACAGCATCTTGCTTCCAGCGCTTTGGGAAGCTAAGAAACAACTCGCTCTGCACAGTGCTCTTACAGCCTAGTGGGAACATCTCTTCCAAAGGCCTGTGAAACGCAGTTTCTTTGCAGGCCTGATCTGGCTGAAGTAGGACTTCTGCTCTGGGTGTGCTACTTTGCCCTAGAGCTGAAAGGCACAACGTGCAGGCTTCTTTCCAAAGGGCGAGTTGGGCCCCACAGCATCTTGCTTCCAGCTCTTTGGGAAGCTAAGAAACAACTCGCTCTGCACAGTGCTCTTACAGCCTACCGGGAACATCTCTTCCAAAGGCCTGTGAAACGCAGTTTCTTTGCAGGCCTGATCTGGCTGAAGTAGGACTTCTGCTCTGGGTGTGCTACTTTGCCCTAGAGCTGAAAGGCACAACGTGCAGGCTTCTTTCCAAAGGGCGAGTTGGGCCCCACAGCATCTTGCTTCCAGCTCTTTGGGAAGCTAAGAAACAACTCGTTCGGCACAGTGCTCTTACAGCCTAGTGGGAACATCTCTTCCAAAGGCCTGTGAAATGCAGTTTCTTTGCAGGCCTGATCTGGCTGAAGTAGGACTTCTGCTCTGGGTGTGCTACTTTTCCCTAGAGCTGAAAGGCACAACGTGCAGGCTTCTTTCCAAAGGGCGAGTTGGGCCCCACAGCATCTTGCTTCCAGCTCTTTGGGAAGCTAAGAAACAACTCGCTCTGCACAGTGCTCTTACAGCCTACCGGGAACATCTCTTCCAAAGCCCTGTGAAACGCAGTTTTTTGCAGGCCTGATCTGGCTGAAGTAGGACTTCTGCTCTGGGTGTGCTACTTTGCCCTAGAGCTGAAAGGCACAACGTGCAGGCTTCTTTCCAAAGGGCGAGTTGGGCCCCACAGCATCTTGCTTCCAGCTCTTTGGGAAGCTAAGAAACAACTCGCTCTGCACAGTGCTCTTACAGCCTAGTGGGAACATCTCTTCCAAAGGCCTGTGAAACGCAGTTTCTTTGCAGGCCTGATCTGGCTGAAGTAGGACTTCTGCTCTGGGTGTGCTACTTTGCCCTAGAGCTGAAAGGCACAACGTGCAGGCTTCTTTCCAAAGGGCGAGTTGGGCCCCACAGCATCTTGCTTCCAGCTCTTTGGGAAGCTAAGAAACAACTCGCTCTGCACAGTGCTCTTACAGCCTACCGGGAACATCTCTTCCAAAGGCCCGTGAAACGCAGTTTCTTTGCAGGCCTGATCTGGCTGAAGTAGGACTTCTGCTCTGGGTGTGCTACTTTGCCCTAGAGCTGAAAGGCACAACGTGCAGGCTTCTTTCCAAAGGGCGAGTTGGGCCCCACAGCATCTTGCTTCCAGCTCTTTGGGAAGCTAGGAAACAACTCGCTCTGCACAGTGCTCTTACAGCCTAGTGGGAACATCTCTTCCAAAGGCCTGTGAAACGCAGTTTCTTTGCAGGCCTGATGTGGCTGAAGTAGGACTTCTGCTCTGGGTGTGCTACTTTGCCCTAGAGCTGAAAGGCACAACGTGCAGGCTTCTTTCCAAAGGGCGAGTTGGGCCCCACAGCATCTTGCTTCCAGCTCTTTGGGAAGCTAAGAAACAACTCGCTCTGCACAGTGCTCTTACAGCCTACCGGGAACATGGCTTCCAAAGGCCTGTGAAACGCAGTTTCTTTGCAGGCCTGATCTGGCTGAAGTAGGACTTCTGCTCTGGGTGTTCTACTTTGCCCTAGAGCTGAAAGGCACAACGTGCAGGCTTCTTTCCAAAGGGCGAGTTGGGCCCCACAGCATCTTGCTTCCAGCGCTTTGGGAAGCTAAGAAACAACTCGCTCTGCACAGTGCTCTTACAGCCTACCGGGAACATCTCTTCCAAAGGCCTGTGAAACGCAGTTTCTTTGCAGGCCTGATCTGGCTGAAGTAGGACTTCTGCTCTGGGTGTGCTACTTTGCCCTAGAGCTGTAGGGACAACGTGCAGGCTTCTTTCCAAAGGGCGAGTTGGGCCCCACAGCATCTTGCTTCCAGCTCTTGGGGAAGCTAAGAAACAACTCGCTCTGTACAGTGCTCTTACAGCCTACCGGGAACATCTCTTCCAAAGGCCTGTGAAACGCAGTTTCTTTGCAGGCCTGATCTGCCTGAAGTAGGACTTCTGCTCTGGGTGTGCTACTTTGCCCTAGAGCTGAAAGGCACAACGTGCAGGCTTCTTTCCAAAGGGCGAGTTGGGCCCCACAGCATCTTGCTTCCAGCGCTTTGGGAAGCTAAGAAACAACTCGCTCTGCACAGTGCTCTTACAGCCTAGTGGGAACATCTCTTCCAAAGGCCTGTGAAACGCATTTTCTTTGCAGGCCTGATCTGGCTGAAGTAGGACTTCTGCTCTGGGTGTGCTACTTTGCCCTAGAGCTGAAAGGCACAACGTGCAGGCTTCTTTCCAAAGGGCGAGTTGGGCCCCACAGCATCTTGCTTCCAGCGCTTTGGGAAGCTAAGAAACAACTCGCTCTGCACAGTGCTCTTACAGCTTACCGGGAACATCTCTTCCAAAGGCCTGTGAAACGCAGTTTCTTTGCAGGCCTGATCTGGCTGAAGTAGGACTTCTGCTCTGGGTGTGCTACTTTGCCCTAGAGCTGTAGGGACAACGTGCAGGCTTCTTTCCAAAGGGCGAGTTGGGCCCCACAGCATCTTGCTTCCAGCTCTTGGGGAAGCTAAGAAACAACTCGCTCTGTACAGTGCTCTTACAGCCTACCGGGAACATCTCTTCCAAAGGCCTGTGAAACGCAGTTTCTTTGCAGGCCTGATCTGGCTGAAGTAGGACTTCTGCTCTGGGTGTGCTACTTTGCCCTAGAGCTGAAAGGCACAACGTGCAGGCTTCTTTCCAAAGGGCGAGTTGGGCCCCACAGCATCTTGCTTCCAGCGCTTTGGGAAGCTAAGAAACAACTCGCTCTGCACAGTGCTCTTACAGCCTAGTGGGAACATCTCTTCCAAAGGCCTGTGAAACGCAGTTTCTTTGCAGGCCTGATCTGGCTGAAGTAGGACTTCTGCTCTGGGTGTGCTACTTTGCCCTAGAGCTGAAAGGCACAACGTGCAGGCTTCTTTCCAAAGGGCGAGTTGGGCCCCACAGCATCTTGCTTCCAGCTCTTTGGGAAGCTAAGAAACAACTCGCTCTGCACAGTGCTCTTACAGCCTACCGGGAACATCTCTTCCAAAGGCCTGTGAAACGCAGTTTCTTTGCAGGCCTGATCTGGCTGAAGTAGGACTTCTGCTCTGGGTGTGCTACTTTGCCCTAGAGCTGAAAGGCACAACGTGCAGGCTTCTTTCCAAAGGGCGAGTTGGGCCCCACAGCATCTTGCTTCCAGCTCTTTGGGAAGCTAAGAAACAACTCGCTCTGCACAGTGCTCTTACAGCCTAGTGGGAACATCTCTTCCAAAGGCCTGTGAAACGCAGTTTCTTTGCAGGCCTGATGTGGCTGAAGTAGGACTTCTGCTCTGGGTGTGCTACTTTGCCCTAGAGCGGAAAGGCACAACGTGCAGGCTTCTTTCCAAAGGGCGAGTTGGTCCCCACAGCATCTTGCTTCCAGCTCTTTGGGAAGCTAAGAAACAACTCGCTCTGCACAGTGCTCTTACAGCCTACCGGGAACATCTCTTCCAAAGCCCTGTGAAACGCAGTTTTTTGCAGGCCTGATCTGGCTGAAGTAGGACTTCTGCTCTGGGTGTGCTACTTTGCCCTAGAGCTGAAAGGCACAAGGTGCAGGCTTCTTTCCAAAGGGCGAGTTGGGCCCCACAGCATCTTGCTTCCAGCTCTTTGGGAAGCTAAGAAACAACTCGCTCTGCACAGTGCTCTTACAGCCTAGTAGGAACATCTCTTCCAAAGGCCTGTGAAACGCAGTTTCTTTGCAGGCCTGATCTGGCTGAAGTAGGACTTCTGCTCTGGGTGTGCTACTTTGCCCTAGAGCTGAAAGGCACAACGTGCAGGCTTCTTTCCAAAGGGCGAGTTGGGCCCCACAGCATCTTGCTTCCAGCTCTTTGGGAAGCTAAGAAACAACTCGCTCTGCACAGTGCTCTTACAGCCTACCGGGAACATCTCTTCCAAAGGCCCGTGAAACGCAGTTTCTTTGCAGGCCTGATCTGGCTGAAGTAGGACTTCTGCTCTGGGTGTGCTACTTTGCCCTAGAGCTGAAAGGCACAACGTGCAGGCTTCTTTCCAAAGGGCGAGTTGGGCCCCATAGCATCTTGCTTCCAGCTCTTTGGGAAGCTAGGAAACAACTCGCTCTGCACAGTGCTCTTACAGCCTAGTGGGAACATCTCTTCCAAAGGCCTGTGAAACGCAGTTTCTTTGCAGGCCTGATGTGGCTGAAGTAGGACTTCTGCTCTGGGTGTGCTACTTTGCCCTAGAGCTGAAAGGCACAACGTGCAGGCTTCTTTCCAAAGGGCGAGTTGGGCCCCACAGCATCTTGCTTCCAGCTCTTTGGGAAGCTAAGAAACAACTCGCTCTGCACAGTGCTCTTACAGCCTACCGGGAACATGGCTTCCAAAGGCCTGTGAAACGCAGTTTCTTTGCAGGCCTGATCTGGCTGAAGTAGGACTTCTGCTCTGGGTGTTCTACTTTGCCCTAGAGCTGAAAGGCACAACGTGCAGGCTTCTTTCCAAAGGGCGAGTTGGGCCCCACAGCATCTTGCTTCCAGCGCTTTGGGAAGCTAAGAAACAACTCGCTCTGCACAGTGCTCTTACAGCCTACCGGGAACATCTCTTCCAAAGGCCTGTGAAACGCAGTTTCTTTGCAGGCCTGATCTGGCTGAAGTAGGACTTCTGCTCTGGGTGTGCTACTTTGCCCTAGAGCTGTAGGGACAACGTGCAGGCTTCTTTCCAAAGGGCGAGTTGGGCCCCACAGCATCTTGCTTCCAGCTCTTGGGGAAGCTAAGAAACAACTCGCTCTGTACAGTGCTCTTACAGCCTACCGGGAACATCTCTTCCAAAGGCCTGTGAAACGCAGTTTCTTTGCAGGCCTGATCTGGCTGAAGTAGGACTTCTGCTCTGGGTGTGCTACTTTGCCCTAGAGCTGAAAGGCACAACGTGCAGGCTTCTTTCCAAAGGGCGAGTTGGGCCCCACAGCATCTTGCTTCCAGCGCTTTGGGAAGCTAAGAAACAACTCGCTCTGCACAGTGCTCTTACAGCCTAGTGGGAACATCTCTTCCAAAGGCCTGTGAAACGCAGTTTCTTTGCAGGCCTGATCTGGCTGAAGTAGGACTTCTGCTCTGGGTGTGCTACTTTGCCCTAGAGCTGAAAGGCACAACGTGCAGGCTTCTTTCCAAAGGGCGAGTTGGGCCCCACAGCATCTTGCTTCCAGCGCTTTGGGAAGCTAAGAAACAACTCGCTCTGCACAGTGCTCTTACAGCTTACCGGGAACATCTCTTCCAAAGGCCTGTGAAACGCAGTTTCTTTGCAGGCCTGATCTGGCTGAAGTAGGACTTCTGCTCTGGGTGTGCTACTTTGCCCTAGAGCTGTAGGGACAACGTGCAGGCTTCTTTCCAAAGGGCGAGTTGGGCCCCACAGCATCTTGCTTCCAGCTCTTGGGGAAGCTAAGAAACAACTCGCTCTGTACAGTGCTCTTACAGCCTACCGGGAACATCTCTTCCAAAGGCCTGTGAAACGCAGTTTCTTTGCAGGCCTGATCTGGCTGAAGTAGGACTTCTGCTCTGGGTGTGCTACTTTGCCCTAGAGCTGAAAGGCACAACGTGCAGGCTTCTTTCCAAAGGGCGAGTTGGGCCCCACAGCATCTTGCTTCCAGCGCTTTGGGAAGCTAAGAAACAACTCGCTCTGCACAGTGCTCTTACAGCCTAGTGGGAACATCTCTTCCAAAGGCCTGTGAAACGCAGTTTCTTTGCAGGCCTGATCTGGCTGAAGTAGGACTTCTGCTCTGGGTGTGCTACTTTGCCCTAGAGCTGAAAGGCACAACGTGCAGGCTTCTTTCCAAAGGGCGAGTTGGGCCCCACAGCATCTTGCTTCCAGCTCTTTGGGAAGCTAAGAAACAACTCGCTCTGCACAGTGCTCTTACAGCCTACCGGGAACATCTCTTCCAAAGGCCTGTGAAACGCAGTTTCTTTGCAGGCCTGATCTGGCTGAAGTAGGACTTCTGCTCTGGGTGTGCTACTTTGCCCTAGAGCTGAAAGGCACAACGTGCAGGCTTCTTTCCAAAGGGCGAGTTGGGCCCCACAGCATCTTGCTTCCAGCTCTTTGGGAAGCTAAGAAACAACTCGTTCGGCACAGTGCTCTTACAGCCTAGTGGGAACATCTCTTCCAAAGGCCTGTGAAATGCAGTTTCTTTGCAGGCCTGATCTGGCTGAAGTAGGACTTCTGCTCTGGGTGTGCTACTTTTCCCTAGAGCTGAAAGGCACAACGTGCAGGCTTCTTTCCAAAGGGCGAGTTGGGCCCCACAGCATCTTGCTTCCAGCTCTTTGGGAAGCTAAGAAACAACTCGCTCTGCACAGTGCTCTTACAGCCTAGTGGGAACATCTCTTCCAAAGGCCTGTGAAACGCAGTTTCTTTGCAGGCCTGATGTGGCTGAAGTAGGACTTCTGCTCTGGGTGTGCTACTTTGCCCTAGAGCGGAAAGGCACAACGTGCAGGCTTCTTTCCAAAGGGCGAGTTGGTCCCCACAGCATCTTGCTTCCAGCTCTTTGGGAAGCTAAGAAACAACTCGCTCTGCACAGTGCTCTTACAGCCTACCGGGAACATCTCTTCCAAAGCCCTGTGAAACGCAGTTTTTTGCAGGCCTGATCTGGCTGAAGTAGGACTTCTGCTCTGGGTGTGCTACTTTGCCCTAGACCTGAAAGGCACAACGTGCAGGCTTCTTTCCAAAGGGCGAGTGGGGCCCCACAGCATCTTGCTTCCAGCTCTTTGGGAAGCTAAGAAACAACTCGCTCTGCACAGTGCTCTTACAGCCTAGTGGGAACATCTCTTCCAAAGGCCTGTGAAACGCAGTTTCTTTGCAGGCCTGATCTGGCTGAAGTAGGACTTCTGCTCTGGGTGTGCTACTTTGCCCTAGAGCTGAAAGGCACAACGTGCAGGCTTCTTTCCAAAGGGCGAGTTGGGCCCCACAGCATCTTGCTTCCAGCGCTTTGGGAAGCTAAGAAACAACTCGCTCTGCACAGTGCTCTTACAGCCTAGTGGGAACATCTCTTCCAAAGGCCTGTGAAACGCAGTTTCTTTGCAGGCCTGATCTGGCTGAAGTAGGACTTCTGCTCTGGGTGTGCTACTTTGCCCTAGAGCTGAAAGGCACAACGTGCAGGCTTCTTTCCAAAGGGCGAGTTGGGCCCCACAGCATCTTGCTTCCAGCTCTTTGGGAAGCTAAGAAACAACTCGCTCTGCACAGTGCTCTTACAGCCTACCGGGAACATCTCTTCCAAAGGCCTGTGAAACGCAGTTTCTTTGCAGGCCTGATCTGGCTGAAGTAGGACTTCTGCTCTGGGTGTGCTACTTTGCCCTAGAGCTGAAAGGCACAACGTGCAGGCTTCTTTCCAAAGGGCGAGTTGGGCCCCACAGCATCTTGCTTCCAGCTCTTTGGGAAGCTAAGAAACAACTCGTTCGGCACAGTGCTCTTACAGCCTAGTGGGAACATCTCTTCCAAAGGCCTGTGAAATGCAGTTTCTTTGCAGGCCTGATCTGGCTGAAGTAGGACTTCTGCTCTGGGTGTGCTACTTTTCCCTAGAGCTGAAAGGCACAACGTGCAGGCTTCTTTCCAAAGGGCGAGTTGGGCCCCACAGCATCTTGCTTCCAGCTCTTTGGGAAGCTAAGAAACAACTCGCTCTGCACAGTGCTCTTACAGCCTACCGGGAACATCTCTTCCAAAGCCCTGTGAAACGCAGTTTTTTGCAGGCCTGATCTGGCTGAAGTAGGACTTCTGCTCTGGGTGTGCTACTTTGCCCTAGAGCTGAAAGGCACAAGGTGCAGGCTTCTTTCCAAAGGGCGAGTTGGGCCCCACAGCATCTTGCTTCCAGCTCTTTGGGAAGCTAAGAAACAACTCGCTCTGCACAGTGCTCTTACCGCCTAGTGGGAACATCTCTTCCAAAGGCCTGTGAAACGCAGTTTCTTTGCAGGCCTGATCTGGCTGAAGTAGGACTTCTGTTCTGGGTGTGGTACTTTGCCCTAGAGCTGAAAGGCACAACGTGCAGGCTTCTTTCCAAAGGGCGAGTTGGGCCCCACAGCATCTTGCTTCCAGCTCTTTGGGAAGCTAAGAAACAACTCGCTCTGCACAGTGCTCTTACAGCCTACCGGGAACATCTCTTCCAAAGGCCCGTGAAACGCAGTTTCTTTGCAGGCCTGATCTGGCTGAAGTAGGACTTCTGCTCTGGGTGTGCTACTTTGCCCTAGAGCTGAAAGGCACAACGTGCAGGCTTCTTTCCAAAGGGCGAGTTGGGCCCCACAGCATCTTGCTTCCAGCTCTTTGGGAAGCTAAGAAACAACTCGCTCTGCTCAGTGCTCTTACAGCCTAGTGGGAACATCTCTTCCAAAGGCCTGTGAAACGCAGTTTCATTGCAGGCCTCATGTGGCTGAAGTAGGAATTCTGCCCTGGGTGTGCTACTTTGCCCTAGAGCTGAAAGGCACAACGTGCAGGCTTCTTTCCAAAGGGCGAGTTGGGCCCCACAGCATCTTGCTTCCAGCTCTTTGGGAAGCTAAGAAACAACTCGCTCTGCACAGTGCTCTTACAGCCTACCGGGAACATGGCTTCCAAAGGCCTGTGAAACGCAGTTTCTTTGCAGGCCTGATCTGGCTGAAGTAGGACTTCTGCTCTGGGTGTTCTACTTTGCCCTAGAGCTGAAAGGCACAACGTGCAGGCTTCTTTCCAAAGGGCGAGTTGGGCCCCACAGCATCTTGCTTCCAGCGCTTTGGGAAGCTAAGAAACAACTCGCTCTGCACAGTGCTCTTACAGCCTACCGGGAACATCTCTTCCAAAGGCCTGTGAAACGCAGTTTCTTTGCAGGCCTGATCTGGCTGAAGTAGGACTTCTGCTCTGGGTGTGCTACTTTGCCCTAGAGCTGTAGGGACAACGTGCAGGCTTCTTTCCAAAGGGCGAGTTGGGCCCCACAGCATCTTGCTTCCAGCTCTTGGGGAAGCTAAGAAACAACTCGCTCTGTACAGTGCTCTTACAGCCTACCGGGAACATCTCTTCCAAAGGCCTGTGAAACGCAGTTTCTTTGCAGGCCTGATCTGCCTGAAGTAGGACTTCTGCTCTGGGTGTGCTACTTTGCCCTAGAGCTGAAAGGCACAACGTGCAGGCTTCTTTCCAAAGGGCGAGTTGGGCCCCACAGCATCTTGCTTCCAGCGCTTTGGGAAGCTAAGAAACAACTCGCTCTGCACAGTGCTCTTACAGCCTAGTGGGAACATCTCTTCCAAAGGCCTGTGAAACGCATTTTCTTTGCAGGCCTGATCTGGCTGAAGTAGGACTTCTGCTCTGGGTGTGCTACTTTGCCCTAGAGCTGAAAGGCACAACGTGCAGGCTTCTTTCCAAAGGGCGAGTTGGGCCCCACAGCATCTTGCTTCCAGCGCTTTGGGAAGCTAAGAAACAACTCGCTCTGCACAGTGCTCTTACAGCTTACCGGGAACATCTCTTCCAAAGGCCTGTGAAACGCAGTTTCTTTGCAGGCCTGATCTGGCTGAAGTAGGACTTCTGCTCTGGGTGTGCTACTTTGCCCTAGAGCTGTAGGGACAACGTGCAGGCTTCTTTCCAAAGGGCGAGTTGGGCCCCACAGCATCTTGCTTCCAGCTCTTGGGGAAGCTAAGAAACAACTCGCTCTGTACAGTGCTCTTACAGCCTACCGGGAACATCTCTTCCAAAGGCCTGTGAAACGCAGTTTCTTTGCAGGCCTGATCTGGCTGAAGTAGGACTTCTGCTCTGGGTGTGCTACTTTGCCCTAGAGCTGAAAGGCACAACGTGCAGGCTTCTTTCCAAAGGGCGAGTTGGGCCCCACAGCATCTTGCTTCCAGCGCTTTGGGAAGCTAAGAAACAACTCGCTCTGCACAGTGCTCTTACAGCCTAGTGGGAACATCTCTTCCAAAGGCCTGTGAAACGCAGTTTCTTTGCAGGCCTGATCTGGCTGAAGTAGGACTTCTGCTCTGGGTGTGCTACTTTGCCCTAGAGCTGAAAGGCACAACGTGCAGGCTTCTTTCCAAAGGGCGAGTTGGGCCCCACAGCATCTTGCTTCCAGCTCTTTGGGAAGCTAAGAAACAACTCGCTCTGCACAGTGCTCTTACAGCCTACCGGGAACATCTCTTCCAAAGGCCTGTGAAACGCAGTTTCTTTGCAGGCCTGATCTGGCTGAAGTAGGACTTCTGCTCTGGGTGTGCTACTTTGCCCTAGAGCTAAAAGGCACAACGTGCAGGCTTCTTTCCAAAGGGCGAGTTGGGCCCCACAGCATCTTGCTTCCAGCTCTTTGGGAAGCTAAGAAACAACTCGCTCTGCACAGTGCTCTTACAGCCTAGTGGGAACATCTCTTCCAAAGGCCTGTGAAACGCAGTTTCTTTGCAGGCCTGATGTGGCTGAAGTAGGACTTCTGCTCTGGGTGTGCTACTTTGCCCTAGAGCGGAAAGGCACAACGTGCAGGCTTCTTTCCAAAGGGCGAGTTGGTCCCCACAGCATCTTGCTTCCAGCTCTTTGGGAAGCTAAGAAACAACTCGCTCTGCACAGTGCTCTTACAGCCTACCGGGAACATCTCTTCCAAAGCCCTGTGAAACGCAGTTTTTTGCAGGCCTGATCTGGCTGAAGTAGGACTTCTGCTCTGGGTGTGCTACTTTGCCCTAGAGCTGAAAGGCACAAGGTGCAGGCTTCTTTCCAAAGGGCGAGTTGGGCCCCACAGCATCTTGCTTCCAGCTCTTTGGGAAGCTAAGAAACAACTCGCTCTGCACAGTGCTCTTACAGCCTAGTAGGAACATCTCTTCCAAAGGCCTGTGAAACGCAGTTTCTTTGCAGGCCTGATCTGGCTGAAGTAGGACTTCTGCTCTGGGTGTGCTACTTTGCCCTAGAGCTGAAAGGCACAACGTGCAGGCTTCTTTCCAAAGGGCGAGTTGGGCCCCACAGCATCTTGCTTCCAGCTCTTTGGGAAGCTAAGAAACAACTCGCTCTGCACAGTGCTCTTACAGCCTACCGGGAACATCTCTTCCAAAGGCCCGTGAAACGCAGTTTCTTTGCAGGCCTGATCTGGCTGAAGTAGGACTTCTGCTCTGGGTGTGCTACTTTGCCCTAGAGCTGAAAGGCACAACGTGCAGGCTTCTTTCCAAAGGGCGAGTTGGGCCCCATAGCATCTTGCTTCCAGCTCTTTGGGAAGCTAGGAAACAACTCGCTCTGCACAGTGCTCTTACAGCCTAGTGGGAACATCTCTTCCAAAGGCCTGTGAAACGCAGTTTCTTTGCAGGCCTGATGTGGCTGAAGTAGGACTTCTGCTCTGGGTGTGCTACTTTGCCCTAGAGCTGAAAGGCACAACGTGCAGGCTTCTTTCCAAAGGGCGAGTTGGGCCCCACAGCATCTTGCTTCCAGCTCTTTGGGAAGCTAAGAAACAACTCGCTCTGCACAGTGCTCTTACAGCCTACCGGGAACATGGCTTCCAAAGGCCTGTGAAACGCAGTTTCTTTGCAGGCCTGATCTGGCTGAAGTAGGACTTCTGCTCTGGGTGTTCTACTTTGCCCTAGAGCTGAAAGGCACAACGTGCAGGCTTCTTTCCAAAGGGCGAGTTGGGCCCCACAGCATCTTGCTTCCAGCGCTTTGGGAAGCTAAGAAACAACTCGCTCTGCACAGTGCTCTTACAGCCTACCGGGAACATCTCTTCCAAAGGCCTGTGAAACGCAGTTTCTTTGCAGGCCTGATCTGGCTGAAGTAGGACTTCTGCTCTGGGTGTGCTACTTTGCCCTAGAGCTGTAGGGACAACGTGCAGGCTTCTTTCCAAAGGGCGAGTTGGGCCCCACAGCATCTTGCTTCCAGCTCTTGGGGAAGCTAAGAAACAACTCGCTCTGTACAGTGCTCTTACAGCCTACCGGGAACATCTCTTCCAAAGGCCTGTGAAACGCAGTTTCTTTGCAGGCCTGATCTGGCTGAAGTAGGACTTCTGCTCTGGGTGTGCTACTTTGCCCTAGAGCTGAAAGGCACAACGTGCAGGCTTCTTTCCAAAGGGCGAGTTGGGCCCCACAGCATCTTGCTTCCAGCGCTTTGGGAAGCTAAGAAACAACTCGCTCTGCACAGTGCTCTTACAGCCTAGTGGGAACATCTCTTCCAAAGGCCTGTGAAACGCAGTTTCTTTGCAGGCCTGATCTGGCTGAAGTAGGACTTCTGCTCTGGGTGTGCTACTTTGCCCTAGAGCTGAAAGGCACAACGTGCAGGCTTCTTTCCAAAGGGCGAGTTGGGCCCCACAGCATCTTGCTTCCAGCGCTTTGGGAAGCTAAGAAACAACTCGCTCTGCACAGTGCTCTTACAGCTTACCGGGAACATCTCTTCCAAAGGCCTGTGAAACGCAGTTTCTTTGCAGGCCTGATCTGGCTGAAGTAGGACTTCTGCTCTGGGTGTGCTACTTTGCCCTAGAGCTGTAGGGACAACGTGCAGGCTTCTTTCCAAAGGGCGAGTTGGGCCCCACAGCATCTTGCTTCCAGCTCTTGGGGAAGCTAAGAAACAACTCGCTCTGTACAGTGCTCTTACAGCCTACCGGGAACATCTCTTCCAAAGGCCTGTGAAACGCAGTTTCTTTGCAGGCCTGATCTGGCTGAAGTAGGACTTCTGCTCTGGGTGTGCTACTTTGCCCTAGAGCTGAAAGGCACAACGTGCAGGCTTCTTTCCAAAGGGCGAGTTGGGCCCCACAGCATCTTGCTTCCAGCGCTTTGGGAAGCTAAGAAACAACTCGCTCTGCACAGTGCTCTTACAGCCTAGTGGGAACATCTCTTCCAAAGGCCTGTGAAACGCAGTTTCTTTGCAGGCCTGATCTGGCTGAAGTAGGACTTCTGCTCTGGGTGTGCTACTTTGCCCTAGAGCTGAAAGGCACAACGTGCAGGCTTCTTTCCAAAGGGCGAGTTGGGCCCCACAGCATCTTGCTTCCAGCTCTTTGGGAAGCTAAGAAACAACTCGCTCTGCACAGTGCTCTTACAGCCTACCGGGAACATCTCTTCCAAAGGCCTGTGAAACGCAGTTTCTTTGCAGGCCTGATCTGGCTGAAGTAGGACTTCTGCTCTGGGTGTGCTACTTTGCCCTAGAGCTGAAAGGCACAACGTGCAGGCTTCTTTCCAAAGGGCGAGTTGGGCCCCACAGCATCTTGCTTCCAGCTCTTTGGGAAGCTAAGAAACAACTCGTTCGGCACAGTGCTCTTACAGCCTAGTGGGAACATCTCTTCCAAAGGCCTGTGAAATGCAGTTTCTTTGCAGGCCTGATCTGGCTGAAGTAGGACTTCTGCTCTGGGTGTGCTACTTTTCCCTAGAGCTGAAAGGCACAACGTGCAGGCTTCTTTCCAAAGGGCGAGTTGGGCCCCACAGCATCTTGCTTCCAGCTCTTTGGGAAGCTAAGAAACAACTCGCTCTGCACAGTGCTCTTACAGCCTAGTGGGAACATCTCTTCCAAAGGCCTGTGAAACGCAGTTTCTTTGCAGGCCTGATGTGGCTGAAGTAGGACTTCTGCTCTGGGTGTGCTACTTTGCCCTAGAGCGGAAAGGCACAACGTGCAGGCTTCTTTCCAAAGGGCGAGTTGGTCCCCACAGCATCTTGCTTCCAGCTCTTTGGGAAGCTAAGAAACAACTCGCTCTGCACAGTGCTCTTACAGCCTACCGGGAACATCTCTTCCAAAGCCCTGTGAAACGCAGTTTTTTGCAGGCCTGATCTGGCTGAAGTAGGACTTCTGCTCTGGGTGTGCTACTTTGCCCTAGACCTGAAAGGCACAACGTGCAGGCTTCTTTCCAAAGGGCGAGTGGGGCCCCACAGCATCTTGCTTCCAGCTCTTTGGGAAGCTAAGAAACAACTCGCTCTGCACAGTGCTCTTACAGCCTAGTGGGAACATCTCTTCCAAAGGCCTGTGAAACGCAGTTTCTTTGCAGGCCTGATCTGGCTGAAGTAGGACTTCTGCTCTGGGTGTGCTACTTTGCCCTAGAGCTGAAAGGCACAACGTGCAGGCTTCTTTCCAAAGGGCGAGTTGGGCCCCACAGCATCTTGCTTCCAGCGCTTTGGGAAGCTAAGAAACAACTCGCTCTGCACAGTGCTCTTACAGCCTAGTGGGAACATCTCTTCCAAAGGCCTGTGAAACGCAGTTTCTTTGCAGGCCTGATCTGGCTGAAGTAGGACTTCTGCTCTGGGTGTGCTACTTTGCCCTAGAGCTGAAAGGCACAACGTGCAGGCTTCTTTCCAAAGGGCGAGTTGGGCCCCACAGCATCTTGCTTCCAGCTCTTTGGGAAGCTAAGAAACAACTCGCTCTGCACAGTGCTCTTACAGCCTACCGGGAACATCTCTTCCAAAGGCCTGTGAAACGCAGTTTCTTTGCAGGCCTGATCTGGCTGAAGTAGGACTTCTGCTCTGGGTGTGCTACTTTGCCCTAGAGCTGAAAGGCACAACGTGCAGGCTTCTTTCCAAAGGGCGAGTTGGGCCCCACAGCATCTTGCTTCCAGCTCTTTGGGAAGCTAAGAAACAACTCGTTCGGCACAGTGCTCTTACAGCCTAGTGGGAACATCTCTTCCAAAGGCCTGTGAAATGCAGTTTCTTTGCAGGCCTGATCTGGCTGAAGTAGGACTTCTGCTCTGGGTGTGCTACTTTTCCCTAGAGCTGAAAGGCACAACGTGCAGGCTTCTTTCCAAAGGGCGAGTTGGGCCCCACAGCATCTTGCTTCCAGCTCTTTGGGAAGCTAAGAAACAACTCGCTCTGCACAGTGCTCTTACAGCCTAGTGGGAACATCTCTTCCAAAGGCCTGTGAAACGCAGTTTCTTTGCAGGCCTGATGTGGCTGAAGTAGGACTTCTGCTCTGGGTGTGCTACTTTGCCCTAGAGCGGAAAGGCACAACGTGCAGTCTTCTTTCCAAAGGGCGAGTTGGTCCCCACAGCATCTTGCTTCCAGCTCTTTGGGAAGCTAAGAAACAACTCGCTCTGCACAGTGCTCTTACAGCCTACCGGGAACATCTCTTCCAAAGCCCTGTGAAACGCAGTTTTTTGCAGGCCTGATCTGGCTGAAGTAGGACTTCTGCTCTGGGTGTGCTACTTTGCCCTAGAGCTGAAAGGCACAAGGTGCAGGCTTCTTTCCAAAGGGCGAGTTGGGCCCCACAGCATCTTGCTTCCAGCTCTTTGGGAAGCTAAGAAACAACTCGCTCTGCACAGTGCTCTTACAGCCTAGTGGGAACATCTCTTCCAAAGGCCTGTGAAACGCAGTTTCTTTGCAGGCCTGATCTGGCTGAAGTAGGACTTCTGCTCTGGGTGTGCTACTTTGCCCTAGAGCTGAAAGGCACAACGTGCAGGCTTCTTTCCAAAGGGCGAGTTGGGCCCCACAGCATCTTGCTTCCAGCTCTTTGGGAAGCTAAGAAACAACTCGCTCTGCACAGTGCTCTTACAGCCTACCGGGAACATCTCTTCCAAAGGCCCGTGAAACGCAGTTTCTTTGCAGGCCTGATCTGGCTGAAGTAGGACTTCTGCTTTGGGTGTGCTACTTTGCCCTAGAGCTGAAAGGCACAACGTGCAGGCTTCTTTCCAAAGGGCGAGTTGGGCCCCACAGCATCTTGCTTCCAGCTCTTTGGGAAGCTAGGAAACAACTCGCTCTGCACAGTGCTCTTACAGCCTAGTGGGAACATCTCTTCCAAAGGCCTGTGAAACGCAGTTTCTTTGCAGGCCTGATGTGGCTGAAGTAGGACTTCTGCTCTGGGTGTGCTACTTTGCCCTAGAGCTGAAAGGCACAACGTGCAGGCTTCTTTCCAAAGGGCGAGTTGGGCCCCACAGCATCTTGCTTCCAGCTCTTTGGGAAGCTAAGAAACAACTCGCTCTGCACAGTGCTCTTACAGCCTACCGGGAACATGTCTTCCAAAGGCCTGTGAAACGCAGTCTCTTTGCAGGCCTGATCTGCCTGAAGTAGGACTTCTGCTCTGGGTGTGCTACTTTGCCCTAGAGCTGAAAGGCACAACGTGCAGGCTTCTTTCCAAAGGGCGAGTTGGGCCCCACAGCATCTTGCTTCCAGCTCTTTGGGAAGCTAAGAAACAACTCGCTCTGCACAGTGCTCTTACAGCCTACCGGGAACATCTCTTCCAAAGGCCTGTGAAACGCAGTTTCTTTGCAGGCCTGATCTGGCTGAAGTAGGACTTCTGCTCTGGGTGTGCTACTTTGCCCTAGAGCTGAAAGGCACAACGTGCAGGCTTCTTTCCAAAGGGCGAGTTGGGCCCCACAGCATCTTGCTTCCAGCTCTTTGGGAAGCTAAGAAACAACTCGCTCTGCACTGTGCTCTTACAGCCTACCGGGAACATCTCTTCCAAAGGCCTGTGAAACGCAGTTTCTTTGCAGGCCTGATCTGGCTGAAGTAGGACTTCTGCTCTGGGTGTGCTACTTTGCCCTAGAGCTGAAAGGCACAACGTGCAGGCTTCTTTCCAAAGGGCGAGTTGAGCCCCACAGCATCTTGCTTCCAGCTCGTTGGGAAGCTAAGAAACAACTCGCTCTGCACAGTGCTCTTACAGCCTACCGGGAACATCTCTTCCAAAGGCCTGTGAAACGCAGTTTCTTTGCAGGCCTGATCTGGCTGAAGTAGGACTTCTGCTCTGGGTGTGCTACTTTTCCCTAGAGCTGAAAGGCACAACGTGCAGGCTTCTTTCCAAAAGGGCGAGTTGGGCCCCACAGCATCTTGCTTCCAGCTCTTTGGGAAGCTAAGAAACAACTCGCTCTGCACAGTGCTCTTACAGCCTAGTGGGAACATCTCTTCCAAAGGCCTGTGAAACGCAGTTTCTTTGCAGGCATGATCTGGCTGAAGTAGGACTTCTGCTCTGGGTGTGCTACTTTGCCCTAGAGCTGAAAGGCACAACGTGCAGGCTTCTTTCCAAAGGGCGAGTTGGGCCCCACAGCATCTTGCTTCCAGCTCTTTGGGAAGCTAAGAAACAACTCGCTCTGAACAGTGCTCTTACAGCCTAGTGGGAACATCTCTTCCAAAGGCCTGTGAAACGCAGTTTCTTTGCAGGCCTGATCTGGCTGAAGTAGGACTTCTGCTCTGGGTGTGCTACTTTGCCCTAGAGCTGAAAGGCACAACGTGCAGGCTTCTTTCCAAAGGGCGAGTTGGGCCCCACAGCATCTTGCTTCCAGCCCTTTGGGAAGCTAAGAAACAACTCGCTCTGCACAGTGCTCTTACAGCCTACCGGGAACATCTCTTCCAAAGGCCTGTGAAACGCAGTTTCTTTGCAGGCCTGATCTGGCTGCAGTAGGACTTCTGCTCTGGGTGTGCTACTTTGCCCTAGAGCTGAAAGGCACAACGTGCAGGCTTCTTTCCAAAGGGCGAGTTGGGCCCCACAGCATCTTGCTTCCAGCTCTTTGGGAAGCTAAGAAACAACTCGCTCTGCACAGTGCTCTTACAGCCTAGTGGGAACATCTCTTCCAAAGGCCTGTGAAACGCAGTTTCTTTGCAGGCCTGATGTGGCTGAAGTAGGACTTCTGCTCTGGGTGTGCTACTTTGCCCTAGAGCGGAAAGGCACAACGTGCAGGCTTCTTTCCAAAGGGCGAGTTGGTCCCCACAGCATCTTGCTTCCAGCTCTTTGGGAAGCTAAGAAACAACTCGCTCTGCACAGTGCTCTTACAGCCTACCGGGAACATCTCTTCCAAAGCCCTGTGAAACGCAGTTTTTTGCAGGCCTGATCTGGCTGAAGTAGGACTTCTGCTCTGGGTGTGCTACTTTGCCCTAGAGCTGAAAGGCACAAGGTGCAGGCTTCTTTCCAAAGGGCGAGTTGGGCCCCACAGCATCTTGCTTCCAGCTCTTTGGGAAGCTAAGAAACAACTCGCTCTGCACAGTGCTCTTACAGCCTAGTGGGAACATCTCTTCCAAAGGCCTGTGAAACGCAGTTTCTTTGCAGGCCTGATCTGGCTGAAGTAGGACTTCTGCTCTGGGTGTGCTACTTTGCCCTAGAGCTGAAAGGCACAACGTGCAGGCTTCTTTCCATAGGGCGAGTTGGGCCCCACAGCATCTTGCTTCCAGCTCTTTGGGAAGCTAAGAAACAACTCGCTCTGCACAGTGCTCTTACAGCCTACCGGGAACATCTCTTCCAAAGGCCCGTGAAACGCAGTTTCTTTGCAGGCCTGATCTGGCTGAAGTAGGACTTCTGCTTTGGGTGTGCTACTTTGCCCTAGAGCTGAAAGGCACAACGTGCAGGCTTCTTTCCAAAGGGCGAGTTGGGCCCCACAGCATCTTGCTTCCAGCTCTTTGGGAAGCTAGGAAACAACTCGCTCTGCACAGTGCTCTTACAGCCTAGTGGGAACATCTCTTCCAAAGGCCTGTGAAACGCAGTTTCTTTGCAGGCCTGATGTGGCTGAAGTAGGACTTCTGCTCTGGGTGTGCTACTTTGCCCTAGAGCTGAAAGGCACAACGTGCAGGCTTCTTTCCAAAGGGCGAGTTGGGCCCCACAGCATCTTGCTTCCAGCTCTTTGGGAAGCTAAGAAACAACTCGCTCTGCACAGTGCTCTTACAGTCTACCGGGAACATGTCTTCCAAAGGCCTGTGAAACGCAGTCTCTTTGCAGGCCTGATCTGCCTGAAGTAGGACTTCTGCTCTTGGTGTGGTACTTTGCCCTAGAGCTGAAAGGCACAACGTGCAGGCTTCTTTCCAAAGGGCGAGTTGGGCCCCACAGCATCTTGCTTCCAGCTCTTTGGGAAGCTAAGAAACAACTCGCTCTGCACAGTGCTCTTACAGCCTACCGGGAACATCTCTTCCAAAGGCCTGTGAAACGCAGTTTCTTTGCAGGCCTGATCTGGCTGAAGTAGGACTTCTGCTCTGGGTGTGCTACTTTGCCCTAGAGCTGAAAGGCACAACGTGCAGGCTTCTTTCCAAAGGGCGAGTTGGGCCCCACAGCATCTTGCTTCCAGCTCTTTGGGAAGCTAAGAAACAACTCGCTCTGCACAGTGCTCTTACAGCCTACCGGGAACATCTCTTCCAAAGGCCTGTGAAACGCAGTTTCTTTGCAGGCCTGATCTGGCTGAAGTAGGACTTCTGCTCTGGGTGTGCTACTTTGCCCTAGAGCTGAAAGGCACAACGTGCAGGCTTCTTTCCAAAGGGCGAGTTGAGCCCCACAGCATCTTGCTTCCAGCTCGTTGGGAAGCTAAGAAACAACTCGCTCTGCACAGTGCTCTTACAGCCTACCGGGAACATCTCTTCCAAAGGCCTGTGAAACGCAGTTTCTTTGCAGGCCTGATCTGGCTGAAGTAGGACTTCTGCTCTGGGTGTGCTACTTTTCCCTAGAGCTGAAAGGCACAACGTGCAGGCTTCTTTCCAAAAGGGCGAGTTGGGCCCCACAGCATCTTGCTTCCAGCTCTTTGGGAAGCTAAGAAACAACTCGCTCTGCACAGTGCTCTTACAGCCTAGTGGGAACATCTCTTCCAAAGGCCTGTGAAACGCAGTTTCTTTGCAGGCATGATCTGGCTGAAGTAGGACTTCTGCTCTGGGTGTGCTACTTTGCCCTAGAGCTGAAAGGCACAACGTGCAGGCTTCTTTCCAAAGGGCGAGTTGGGCCCCACAGCATCTTGCTTCCAGCTCTTTGGGAAGCTAAGAAACAACTCGCTCTGAACAGTGCTCTTACAGCCTAGTGGGAACATCTCTTCCAAAGGCCTGTGAAACGCAGTTTCTTTGCAGGCCTGATCTGGCTGAAGTAGGACTTCTGCTCTGGGTGTGCTACTTTGCCCTAGAGCTGAAAGGCACAACGTGCAGGCTTCTTTCCAAAGGGCGAGTTGGGCCCCACAGCATCTTGCTTCCAGCCCTTTGGGAAGCTAAGAAACAACTCGCTCTGCACAGTGCTCTTACAGCCTACCGGGAACGTCTCTTCCAAAGGCCTGTGAAACGCAGTTTCTTTGCAGGCCTGATCTGGCTGCAGTAGGACTTCTGCTCTGGGTGTGCTACTTTGCCCTAGAGCTGAAAGGCACAACGTGCAGGCTTCTTTCCAAAGGGCGAGTTGGGCCCCACAGCATCTTGCTTCCAGCTCTTGGGGAAGCTAAGAAACAACTCGCTCTGCACAGTGCTCTTACAGCCTTCCGGGAACATGTCTTCCAAAGGCCTGTGAAACGCAGTTTCTATGCAGGCCTGATCTGGCTGAAGTAGGACTTCTGCTCTGGGTGTGCCACTTTGCCCTAGAGCTGAAAGGCCAACGTGCAGGCTTCTTTCCAAAGGGCGAGTTGGGCCCCACAGCATCTTGCTTCCAGCTCTTTGGGAAGCTAAGAAACAACTCGCTCTGCACAGTGCTCTTACAGCCTACCGGGAACATCTCTTCCAAAGGCCTGTGAAACGCAGTTTCTTTGCAGGCCTGATGTGGCTGAAGTAGGACTTCTGCTCTGGGTGTGCTACTTTGCCCTAGAGCTGAAAGGCACAACGTGCAGGCTTCTTTCCAAAGGGCGAGTTGGGCCCCACAGCATCTTGCTTCCAGCTCTTTGGGAAGCTAAGAAACAACTCGCTCTGCACAGTGCTCTTACAGCCTACCGGGAACATGTCTTCCAAAGGCCTGTGAAACGCAGTCTCTTTGCAGGCCTGATCTGCCTGAAGTAGGACTTCTGCTCTTGGTGTGCTACTTTGCCCTAGAGCTGAAAGGCACAACGTGCAGGCTTCTTTCCAAAGGGCGAGTTGGGCCCCACAGCATCTTGCTTCCAGCTCTTTGGGAAGCTAAGAAACAACTCGCTCTGCACAGTGCTCTTACAGCCTACCGGGAACATCTCTTCCAAAGGCCTGTGAAACGCAGTTTCTTTGCAGGCCTGATCTGGCTGAAGTAGGACTTCTGCTCTGGGTGTGCTACTTTGCCCTAGAGCTGAAAGGCACAACGTGCAGGCTTCTTTCCAAAGGGCGAGTTGGGCCCCACAGCATCTTGCTTCCAGCTCTTTGGGAAGCTAAGAAACAACTCGCTCTGCACAGTGCTCTTACAGCCTACCGGGAACATCTCTTCCAAAGGCCTGTGAAACGCAGTTTCTTTGCAGGCCTGATCTGGCTGAAGTAGGACTTCTGCTCTGGGTGTGCTACTTTGCCCTAGAGCTGAAAGGCACAACGTGCAGTCTTCTTTCCAAAGGGCGAGTTGAGCCCCACAGCATCTTGCTTCCAGCTCGTTGGGAAGCTAAGAAACAACTCGCTCTGCACAGTGCTCTTACAGCCTACCGGGAACATCTCTTCCAAAGGCCTGTGAAACGCAGTTTCTTTGCAGGCCTGATCTGGCTGAAGTAGGACTTCTGCTCTGGGTGTGCTACTTTTCCCTAGAGCTGAAAGGCACAACGTGCAGGCTTCTTTCCAAAAGGGCGAGTTGGGCTCCACAGCATCTTGCTTCCAGCTCTTTGGGAAGCTAAGAAACAACTCGCTCTGCACAGTGCTCTTACAGCCTAGTGGGAACATGTCTTCCAAAGGCCTGTGAAACGCAGTTTCTTTGCAGGCCTGATCTGGCTGAAGTAGGACTTCTGCTCTGGGTGTGCTACTTTGCCCTAGAGCTGAAAGGCACAACGTGC
Organism: Equus caballus; assembly: GCF_041296265.1. NCBI lineage: Eukaryota > Metazoa > Chordata > Mammalia > Perissodactyla > Equidae > Equus > Equus caballus. Next base: position 3,962,487 of record NW_027222343.1, on the reverse strand, counting down.
AGGCTTCTTTCCAAAGGGCGAGTTGGGCCCCACAGCATCTTGCTTCCAGCTCTTTGGGAAGCTAAGAAACAACTCGCTCTGAACAGTGCTCTTACAGCCTAGTGGGAACATCTCTTCCAAAGGCCTGTGAAACGCAGTTTCTTTGCAGGCCTGATCTGGCTGAAGTAGGACTTCTGCTCTGGGTGTGCTACTTTGCCCTAGAGCTGAAAGGCACAACGTGCAGGCTTCTTTCCAAAGGGCGAGTTGGGCCCCACAGCATCTTGCTTCCAGCCCTTTGGGAAGCTAAGAAACAACTCGCTCTGCACAGTGCTCTTACAGCCTACCGGGAACATCTCTTCCAAAGGCCTGTGAAACGCAGTTTCTTTGCAGGCCTGATCTGGCTGCAGTAGGACTTCTGCTCTGGGTGTGCTACTTTGCCCTAGAGCTGAAAGGCACAACGTGCAGGCTTCTTTCCAAAGGGCGAGTTGGGCCCCACAGCATCTTGCTTCCAGCTCTTTGGGAAGCTAAGAAACAACTCGCTCTGCACAGTGCTCTTACAGCCTTCCGGGAACATGTCTTCCAAAGGCCTGTGAAACGCAGTTTCTATGCAGGCCTGATCTGGCTGAAGTAGGACTTCTGCTCTGGGTGTGCCACTTTGCCCTAGAGCTGAAAGGCCAACGTGCAGGCTTCTTTCCAAAGGGCGAGTTGGGCCCCACAGCATCTTGCTTCCAGCTCTTTGGGAAGCTAAGAAACAACTCGCTCTGCACAGTGCTCTTACAGCCTACCGGGAACATCTCTTCCAAAGGCCTGTGAAACGCAGTTTCTTTGCAGGCCTGATCTGGCTGAAGTAGGACTTCTGCTCTGGGTGTGCTACTTTGCCCTAGAGCTGAAAGGCACAACGTGCAGGCTTGTTTCCAAAGGGCGAGTTGGGCCCCACAGCATCTTGCTTCCAGCTCTTTGGGAAGCTAAGAAACAACTCGCTCTTGCCCAGTGCTCTTACAGCCTACCGGGAACATCTCTTCCAAAGGCCTGTGAAACGCAGTTTCTTTGCAGGCCTGATCTGGCAGAAGTAGGACTTGTGCTCTGGGTGTGCTACTTTGCCCTAGAGCTGAAAGGCACAACGTGCAGGCTTCTTTCCAAAGGGCGAGTTGGGCCCCACAGCATCTTGCTTCCAGCGCTTTGGGAAGCTAAGAAACAACTCGCTCTGCACAGTGCTCTTACAGCCTACCGGGAACATCTCTTCCAAAGGCCTGTGAAACACAGTTTCTTTGCAGTCCTGATCTGGCTGAAGTAGGACTTCTGCTCTGGGTGTGCTACTTTGCCCTAGAGCTGAAAGGCACAACGTGCAGGCTTCTTTCCAAAGGGCGAGTTGGGCCCCACAGCATCTTGCTTCCAGCTCTTGGGGAAGCTAAGAAACAACTCGCTCTGCACAGTGCTCTTACAGCCTACCGGGAACATCTCTTCCAAAGGCCTGTGAAACGCAGTTTCTTTGCAGGCCTGATCTGGCTGAAGTAGGACTTCTGCTCTGGGTGTGCTACTTTGCCCTAGAGCTGAAAGGCACAACGTGCAGGCTTCTTTCCAAAGGGCGAGTTGGGCCCCACAGCATCTTGCTTCCAGCTCTTTGGGAAGCTAAGAAACAACTCGCTCTGCACAGTGCTCTTACAGCCTAGTGGGAACATCTCTTCCAAAGGCCTGTGAAACGCAGTTTCTTTGCAGGCCTGATCTGGCTGAAGTAGGACTTCTGCTCTGGGTGTGCTACTTTGCCCTAGAGCTGAAAGGCACAACGTGCAGGCTTCTTTCCAAAGGGCGAGTTGGGCACCACAGCATCTTGCTTCCAGCGCTTTGGGAAGCTAAGAAACAACTCGCTCTGCACAGTGCTCTTACAGCCTACCGGGAACATCTCTTCCAAAGGCCTGTGAAACGCAGTTTCTTTGCAGGCCTGATCTGGCTGAAGTAGGACTTCTGCTCTGGGTGTGCTACTTTGCCCTAGAGCTGTAGGGACAACGTGCAGGCTTCTTTCCAAAGGGCGAGTTGGGCCCCACAGCATCTTGCTTCCAGCTCTTGGGGAAGCTAAGAAACAACTCGCTCTGTACAGTGCTCTTACAGCCTACCGGGAACATCTCTTCCAAAGGCCTGTGAAACGCAGTTTCTTTGCAGGCCTGATCTGGCTGAAGTAGGACTTCTGCTCTGGGTGTGCTACTTTGCCCTAGAGCTGAAAGGCACAACGTGCAGGCTTCTTTCCAAAGGGCGAGTTGGGCCCCACAGCATCTTGCTTCCAGCTCTTTGGGAAGCTAAGAAACCACTCGCTCTGCACAGTGCTCTTACAGCCTACCGGGAACATCTCTTGCAAAGGCCTGTGAAACGCAGTTTCTTTGCAGGCCTGATCTGGCTGAAGTAGGACTTCTGCTCTGGGTGTGCTACTTTGCCCTAGAGCGGAAATGCACAACGTGCAGGCTTCTTTCCAAAGGGCGAGTTGGGCCCCACAGCATCTTGCTTCCAGCTCTTTGGGAAGCTAAGAAACAACTCGCTCTGCACAGTGCTCTTACAGCCTACCGGGAACATCTCTTCCAAAGGCCTGTGAAACGCAGTTTCTTTGCAGGCCTGATCTGGCTGAAGTAGGACTTCTGCTCTGGGTGTGCTACTTTGCCCTAGAGCTGAAAGGCACAACGTGCAGTCTTCTTTCCAAAGGGCGAGTTGGGCCCCACAGCATCTTGCTTCCAGCTCTTTGGGAAGCTAAGAAACAACTCGCTCTGCACAGTGCTCTTACAGCCTACCGGGAACATCTCTTCCAAAGGCCTGTGAAACGCAGTTTCTTTGCAGGCCTGATCTGGCTGAAGTAGGACTTCTGCTCTGGGTGTGCTGCTTTGCCCTAGAGCTGAAAGGCACAACGTGCAGGCTTCTTTCCAAAGGGCGAGTTGGGCCCTACAGCATCTTGCTTCCAGCTCTTTGGGAAGCTAAGAAACAACTCGCTCTTGCCCAGTGCTCTTACAGCCTACCGGGAACATCTCTTCCAAAGGCCTGTGAAACGCAGTTTCTTTGCAGGCCTGATCTGGCTGAAGTAGGACTTCTGCTCTGGGTGTGCTACTTTGCCCTAGAGCTGAAAGGCACAACGTGCAGGCTTCTTTCCAAAGGGCGAGTTGGGCCCCACAGCATCTTGCTTCCAGCGCTTTGGGAAGCTAAGAAACAACTCGCTCTGCACAGTGCTCTTACAGCCTACCGGGAACATCTCTTCCAAAGGCCTGTGAAACGCAGTTTCTTTGCAGGCCTGATCTGGCTGAAGTAGGACTTCTGCTCTGGGTGTGCTACTTTGCCCTAGAGCTGAAAGGCACAACGTGCAGGCTTCTTTCCAAAGGGCGAGTTGGGCCCCACAGCATCTTGCTTCCAGCTCTTGGGGAAGCTAAGAAACAACTCGCTCTGCACAGTGCTCTTACAGCCTACGGGGAACATCTCTTCCAAAGGCCTGTGAAACGCAGTTTCTTTGCAGGCCTGATCTGGCTGAAGTAGGACTTCTGCTCTGGGTGTGCTACTTTGCCCTAGAGCTGAAAGGCACAACGTGCAGGCTTCTTTCCAAAGGGCGAGTTGGGCCCCACAGCATCTTGCTTCCAGCTCTTTGGGAAGCTAAGAAACAACTCGCTCTGCACAGTGCTCTTACAGCCTAGTGGGAACATCTCTTCCAAAGGCCTGTGAAACGCAGTTTCTTTGCAGGCCTGATCTGGCTGAAGTAGGACTTCTGCTCTGGGTGTGCTACTTTGCCCTAGAGCTGAAAGGCACAACGTGCAGGCTTCTTTCCAAAGGGCGAGTTGGGCCCCACAGCATCTTGCTTCCAGCGCTTTGGGAAGCTAAGAAACAACTCGCTCTGCACAGTGCTCTTACAGCCTACCGGGAACATCTCTTCCAAAGGCCTGTGAAACGCAGTTTCTTTGCAGGCCTGATCTGGCTGAAGTAGGACTTCTGCTCTGGGTGTGCTACTTTGCCCTAGAGCTGTAGGGACAACGTGCAGGCTTCTTTCCAAAGGGCGAGTTGGGCCCCACAGCATCTTGCTTCCAGCTCTTGGGGAAGCTAAGAAACAACTCGCTCTGTACAGTGCTCTTACAGCCTACCGGGAACATCTCTTCCAAAGGCCTGTGAAACGCAGTTTCTTTGCAGGCCTGATCTGGCTGAAGTAGGACTTCTGCTCTGGGTGTGCTACTTTGCCCTAGAGCTGAAAGGCACAACGTGCAGGCTTCTTTCCAAAGGGCGAGTTGGGCCCCACAGCATCTTGCTTCCAGCGCTTTGGGAAGCTAAGAAACAACTCGCTCTGCACAGTGCTCTTACAGCCTACCGGGAACATCTCTTCCAAAGGCCTGTGAAACGCAGTTTCTTTGCAGGCCTGATCTGGCTGAAGTAGGACTTCTGCTCTGGGTGTGCTTCTTTGCCCTAGAGCTGAAAGGCACAACGTGCAGGCTTCTTTCCAAAGGGCGAGTTGGGCCCCACAGCATCTTGCTTCCAGCTCTTGGGGAAGCTAAGAAACAACTCGCTCTGCACAGTGCTCTTACAGCCTACGGGGAACATCTCTTCCAAAGGCCTGTGAAACGCAGTTTCTTTGCAGGCCTGATCTGGCTGAAGTAGGACTTCTGCTCTGGGTGTGCTACTTTGCCCTAGAGCTGAAAGGCACAACGTGCAGGCTTCTTTCCAAAGGGCGAGTTGGGCCCCACAGCATCTTGCTTCCAGCTCTTTGGGAAGCTAAGAAACAACTCGCTCTGCACAGTGCTCTTACAGCCTAGTGGGAACATCTCTTCCAAAGGCCTGTGAAACGCAGTTTCTTTGCAGGCCTGATCTGGCTGAAGTAGGACTTCTGCTCTGGGTGTGCTACTTTGCCCTAGAGCTGAAAGGCACAACGTGCAGGCTTCTTTCCAAAGGGCGAGTTGGGCCCCACAGCATCTTGCTTCCAGCGCTTTGGGAAGCTAAGAAACAACTCGCTCTGCACAGTGCTCTTACAGCCTACCGGGAACATCTCTTCCAAAGGCCTGTGAAACGCAGTTTCTTTGCAGGCCTGATCTGGCTGAAGTAGGACTTCTGCTCTGGGTGTGCTACTTTGCCCTAGAGCTGTAGGGACAACGTGCAGGCTTCTTTCCAAAGGGCGAGTTGGGCCCCACAGCATCTTGCTTCCAGCTCTTGGGGAAGCTAAGAAACAACTCGCTCTGTACAGTGCTCTTACAGCCTACCGGGAACATCTCTTCCAAAGGCCTGTGAAACGCAGTTTCTTTGCAGGCCTGATCTGGCTGAAGTAGGACTTCTGCTCTGGGTGTGCTACTTTGCCCTAGAGCTGAAAGGCACAACGTGCAGGCTACTTTCCAAAGGGCGAGTTGGGCCCCACAGCATCTTGCTTCCAGCGCTTTGGGAAGCTAAGAAACAACTCGCTCTGCACAGTGCTCTTACAGCCTAGTGGGAACATCTCTTCCAAAGGCCTGTGAAACGCAGTTTCTTTGCAGGCCTGATCTGGCTGAAGTAGGACTTCTGCTCTGGGTGTGCTACTTTGCCCTAGAGCTGAAAGGCACAACGTGCAGGCTTCTTTCCAAAGGGCGAGTTGGGCCCCACAGCATCTTGCTTCCAGCGCTTTGGGAAGCTAAGAAACAAGTCGCTCTGCACAGTGCTCTTACAGCCTACCGGGAACATCTCTTCCAAAGGCCTGTGAAACGCAGTTTCTTTGCAGGCCTGATCTGGCTGAAGTAGGACTTCTGCTCTGGGTGTGCTACTTTGCCCTAGAGCTGTAGGGACAACGTGCAGGCTTCTTTCCAAAGGGCGAGTTGGGCCCCACAGCATCTTGCTTCCAGCTCTTGGGGAAGCTAAGAAACAACTCGCTCTGCACAGTGCTCTTACAGCCTAGTGGGAACATCTCTTCCAAAGGCCTGTGAAACGCAGTTTCTTTGCAGGCCTGATCTGGCTGAAGTAGGACTTCTGCTCTGGGTGTGCTACTTTGCCCTAGAGCTGAAAGGCACAACGTGCAGGCTTCTTTCCAAAGGGCGAGTTGGGCCCCACAGCATCTTGCTTCCAGCGCTTTGGGAAGCTAAGAAACAACTCGCTCTGCACAGTGCTCTTACAGCCTAGTGGGAACATCTCTTCCAAAGGCCTGTGAAATGCAGATTCTTTGCAGGCCTGATCTGGCTGAAGTAGGACTTCTGCTCTGGGTGTGCTACTTGGCCCTAGAGCTGAAAGGCACATCGTGCAGGCTTCTTTCCAAAGGGCGAGTTGGGCCCCACAGCATCTTGCTTCCAGCTCTTTGGGAAGCTAAGAAACAACTCGCTCTGCACAGTGCTCTTACAGCCTACCGTGAACATCTCTTCCAAAGGACTGTGAAACGCAGTTTCTTTGCAGGCATGATCTGGCTGAAGTAGGACTTCTGCTCTGGGTGTGCTACTTTGCCCTAGAGCGGAAAGGCACAACGTGCAGGCTTCTTTCCAAAGGGCGAGTTGGGCCCCACAGCATCTTGCTTCCAGCTCTTTGGGAAGCTAAGAAACAACTCGTTCGGCACAGTGCTCTTACAGCCTAGTGGGAACATCTCTTCCAAAGGCCTGTGAAATGCAGTTTCTTTGCAGGCCTGATCTGGCTGAAGTAGGACTTCTGCTCTGGGTGTGCTACTTTTCCCTAGAGCTGAAAGGCACAACGTGCAGGCTTCTTTCCAAAGGGCGAGTTGGGCCCCACAGCATCTTGCTTCCAGCTCTTTGGGAAGCTAAGAAACAACTCGCTCTGCACAGTGCTCTTACAGCCTAGTGGGAACATCTCTTCCAAAGGCCTGTGAAACGCAGTTTCTTTGCAGGCCTGATGTGGCTGAAGTAGGACTTCTGCTCTGGGTGTGCTACTTTGCCCTAGAGCGGAAAGGCACAACGTGCAGGCTTCTTTCCAAAGGGCGAGTTGGTCCCCACAGCATCTTGCTTCCAGCTCTTTGGGAAGCTAAGAAACAACTCGCTCTGCACAGTGCTCTTACAGCCTACCGGGAACATCTCTTCCAAAGCCCTGTGAAACGCAGTTTTTTGCAGGCCTGATCTGGCTGAAGTAGGACTTCTGCTCTGGGTGTGCTACTTTGCCCTAGAGCTGAAAGGCACAAGGTGCAGGCTTCTTTCCAAAGGGCGAGTTGGGCCCCACAGCATCTTGCTTCCAGCTCTTTGGGAAGCTAAGAAACAACTCGCTCTGCACAGTGCTCTTACAGCCTAGTGGGAACATCTCTTCCAAAGGCCTGTGAAACGCAGTTTCTTTGCAGGCCTGATCTGGCTGAAGTAGGACTTCTGCTCTGGGTGTGCTACTTTGCCCTAGAGCTGAAAGGCACAACGTGCAGGCTTCTTTCCAAAGGGCGAGTTGGGCCCCACAGCATCTTGCTTCCAGCGCTTTGGGAAGCTAAGAAACAACTCGCTCTGCACAGTGCTCTTACAGCCTAGTGGGAACATCTCTTCCAAAGGCCTGTGAAACGCAGTTTCTTTGCAGGCCTGATCTGGCTGAAGTAGGACTTCTGCTCTGGGTGTGCTACTTTGCCCTAGAGCTGAAAGGCACAACGTGCAGGCTTCTTTCCAAAGGGCGAGTTGGGCCCCACAGCATCTTGCTTCCAGCTCTTTGGGAAGCTAAGAAACAACTCGCTCTGCACAGTGCTCTTACAGCCTACCGGGAACATCTCTTCCAAAGGCCTGTGAAACGCAGTTTCTTTGCAGGCCTGATCTGGCTGAAGTAGGACTTCTGCTCTGGGTGTGCTACTTTGCCCTAGAGCTGAAAGGCACAACGTGCAGGCTTCTTTCCAAAGGGCGAGTTGGGCCCCACAGCATCTTGCTTCCAGCTCTTTGGGAAGCTAAGAAACAACTCGTTCGGCACAGTGCTCTTACAGCCTAGTGGGAACATCTCTTCCAAAGGCCTGTGAAATGCAGGTTCTTTGCAGGCCTGATCTGGCTGAAGTAGGACTTCTGCTCTGGGTGTGCTACTTTTCCCTAGAGCTGAAAGGCACAACGTGCAGGCTTCTTTCCAAAGGGCGAGTTGGGCCCCACAGCATCTTGCTTCCAGCTCTTTGGGAAGCTAAGAAACAACTCGCTCTGCACAGTGCTCTTACAGCCTAGTGGGAACATCTCTTCCAAAGGCCTGTGAAACGCAGTTTCTTTGCAGGCCTGATGTGGCTGAAGTAGGACTTCTGCTCTGGGTGTGCTACTTTGCCCTAGAGCGGAAAGGCACAACGTGCAGGCTTCTTTCCAAAGGGCGAGTTGGTCCCCACAGCATCTTGCTTCCAGCTCTTTGGGAAGCTAAGAAACAACTCGCTCTGCACAGTGCTCTTACAGCCTACCGGGAACATCTCTTCCAAAGCCCTGTGAAACGCAGTTTTTTGCAGGCCTGATCTGGCTGAAGTAGGACTTCTGCTCTGGGTGTGCTACTTTGCCCTAGAGCTGAAAGGCACAAGGTGCAGGCTTCTTTCCAAAGGGCGAGTTGGGCCCCACAGCATCTTGCTTCCAGCTCTTTGGGAAGCTAAGAAACAACTCGCTCTGCACAGTGCTCTTACAGCCTAGTGGGAACATCTCTTCCAAAGGCCTGTGAAACGCAGTTTCTTTGCAGGCCTGATCTGGCTGAAGTAGGACTTCTGCTCTGGGTGTGCTACTTTGCCCTAGAGCTGAAAGGCACAACGTGCAGGCTTCTTTCCAAAGGGCGAGTTGGGCCCCACAGCATCTTGCTTCCAGCTCTTTGGGAAGCTAAGAAACAACTCGCTCTGCACAGTGCTCTTACAGCCTACCGGGAACATCTCTTCCAAAGGCCTGTGAAACGCAGTTTCTTTGCAGGCCTGATCTGGCTGAAGTAGGACTTCTGCTCTGGGTGTGCTACTTTGCCCTAGAGCTGAAAGGCACAACGTGCAGGCTTCTTTCCAAAGGGCGAGTTGGGCCCCACAGCATCTTGCTTCCAGCTCTTTGGGAAGCTAGGAAACAACTCGCTCTGCACAGTGCTCTTACAGCCTAGTGGGAACATCTCTTCCAAAGGCCTGTGAAACGCAGTTTCTTTGCAGGCCTGATGTGGCTGAAGTAGGACTTCTGCTCTGGGTGTGCTACTTTGCCCTAGAGCTGAAAGGCACAACGTGCAGGCTTCTTTCCAAAGGGCGAGTTGGGCCCCACAGCATCTTGCTTCCAGCTCTTTGGGAAGCTAAGAAACAACTCGCTCTGCACAGTGCTCTTACAGCCTACCGGGAGCATGGCTTCCAAAGGCCTGTGAAACGCAGTTTCTTTGCAGGCCTGATCTGGCTGAAGTAGGACTTCTGCTCTGGGTGTGCTACTTTGCCCTAGAGCTGAAAGGCACAACGTGCAGGCTTCTTTCCAAAGGGCGAGTTGGGCCCCACAGCATCTTGCTTCCAGCTCTTTGGGAAGCTAAGAAACAACTCGCTCTGCACAGTGCTCTTACAGCCTACCGGGAACATCTCTTCCAAAGGCCTGTGAAACGCAGTTTCTTTGCAGGCCTGATCTGGCTGAAGTAGGACTTCTGCTCTGGGTGTGCTACTTTGCCCTAGAGCTGAAAGGCACAACGTGCAGGCTTCTTTCCAAAGGGCGAGTTGGGCCCCACAGCATCTTGCTTCCAGCTCTTTGGGAAGCTAAGAAACAACTCGCTCTGCACAGTGCTCTTACAGCCTACCGGGAACATCTCTTCCAAAGGCCTGTGAAACGCAGTTTCTTTGCAGGCCTGATCTGGCTGAAGTAGGACTTCTGCTCTGGGTGTGCTACTTTGCCCTAGAGCTGAAAGGCACAACGTGCAGGCTTCTTTCCAAAGGGCGAGTTGAGCCCCACAGCATCTTGCTTCCAGCTCTTTGGGAAGCTAAGAAACAACTCGCTCTGCACAGTGCTCTTACAGCCTACCGGGAACATCTCTTCCAAAGGCCTGTGAAACGCAGTTTCTTTGCAGGCCTGATCTGGCTGATAGGACTTCTGCTCTGGGTGTGCTACTTTTCCCTAGAGCTGAAAGGCACAACGTGCAGGCTTCTTTCCAAAGGGCGAGTTGGGCCCCACAGCATCTTGCTTCCAGCTCTTTGGGAAGCTAAGAAACAACTCGCTCTGCACAGTGCTCTTACAACCTAGTGGGAACATCTCTTCCAAAGGCCTGTGAAACGCAGTTTCTTTGCAGGCATGATCTGGCTGTAGTAGGACTTCTGCTCTGGGTGTGCTACTTTGCCCTAGAGCTGAAAGGCACAACGTGCAGGCTTCTTTCCAAAGGGCGAGTTGGGCCTCACAGCATCTTGCTTCCAGCTCTTGGGGAAGCTAAGAAACAACTCGCTCTGCACAGTGCTCTTACAGCCTACGGGGAACATCTCTTCCAAAGGCCTGTGAAACGCAGTTTCTTTGCTGGCCTGATCTGGCTGAAGTAGGACTTCTGCTCTGGGTGTGCTACTTTGCCCTAGAGCTGAAAGGCACAACGTGAAGGCTTCTTTCCAAAGGGCGAGTTGGGCCCCACAGCATCTTGCTTCCAGCTCTTTGGGAAGCTAAGAAACAACTCGCTCTGCACAGTGCTCTTACAGCCTACCGGGAACATCTCTTCCAAAGGCCTGTGAAACGCAGTTTCTTTGCAGGCCTGATCTGGCTGAAGTAGGACTTCTGCTCTGGGTGTGCTACTTTGCCCTAGAGCTGAAAGGCACAACGTGCAGGCTTCTTTCCAAAGGGCGAGTTGGGCCCCACAGCATCTTGATTCCAGCTCTTTGGGAAGCTAAGAAACAACTCGCTCTGCACAGTGCTCTTACAGCCTACCGGGAACATCTCTTCCAAAGGCCTGTGAAACGCAGTTTCTTTGCAGGCCTGATCTGGCTGAAGTAGGACTTCTGCTCTGGGTGTGCTACTTTGCCCTAGAGCGGAAAGGCACAACGTGCAGGCTTCTTTCCAAAGGGCGAGTTGGGCCCCACAGCATCTTGCTTCCAGCTCTTTGGGAAGCTAAGAAACAACTCGCTCTGCACAGTGCTCTTACAGCCTAGTGGGAACATCTCTTCCAAAGGCCTGTGAAACGCAGTTTCTTTGCAGGCCTGATCTGGCTGAAGTAGGACTTCTGCTCTGGGTGTGCTGCTTTGCCCTAGAGCTGAAAGGCACAACGTGCAGGCTTCTTTCCAAAGGGCGAGTTGGGCCCCACAGCATCTTGCTTCCAGCTCTTTGGGAAGCTAAGAAACAACTCGCTCTGCACAGTGCTCTTACAGCCTACCGGGAACATGTCTTCCAAAGGCCTGTGAAACGCAGTGTCTTTGCAGGCCTTATCTGGCTGAAGTAGGACTTCTGCTCTGGGTGTGCTACTTTGCCCTAGAGCTGAAAGGCACAACGTGCAGGCTTCTTTCCAAAGGGCGAGTTGGGCCCCACAGCATCTTGCTTCCAGCTCTTTGGGAAGCTAAGAAACAACTCGCTCTGCACAGTGCTCTTACAGCTTACCGGGAACATCTCTTCCAAAGGCCTGTGAAACGAAGTTTCTTTGCAGGCCTGATCTGGCTGAAGTAGGACTTCTGCTCTGGGTGCGCTACTTTGCCCTAGAGCTCAAAGGCACAACGTGCAGGCTTCTTTCCAAAGGGCGAGTTGGGCCTCACAGCATCTTGCTTCCAGCTCTTGGGGAAGCTAAGAAGCAACTCGCTCTGCACAGTGCTCTTACAGCCTACGGGGAACATGTCTTCCAAAGGCCTGTGAAACGCAGTTTCTTTGCAGGCCTGATCTGGCTGAAGTAGGACTTCTGCTCTGGGTGTGCTACTTTGCCCTAGAGCTCAAAGGCACAACGTGCAGGCTTCTTTCCAAAGGGCGAGTTGGGCCCCACAGCATCTTGCTTCCAGCTCTTTGGGAAGCTAAGAAACAACTCGCTCTGCACAGTGCTCTTACAGCCTAGTGGGAACATCTCTTCCAAAGGCCTGTGAAACGCAGTTTCTTTGCAGGCCTGATCTGGCTGAAGTAGGACTTCTGCTCTGGGTGTGCTACTTTGCCCTAGAGCTCAAAGGCACAACGTGCAGGCTTCTTTCCAAAGGGCGAGTTGGGCCCCACAGCATCTTGATTCCAGCTCTTTGGGAAGCTAAGAAACAACTCGCTCTGCACAGTGCTCTTACAGCCTACCGGGAACATCTCTTCCAAAGGCCTGTGAAACGCAGTTTCTTTGCAGGCCTGATCTGGCTGAAGTAGGACTTCTGCTCTGGGTGTGCTACTTTGCCCTAGAGCGGAAAGGCACAACGTGCAGGCTTCTTTCCAAAGGGCGAGTTGGGCCCCACAGCATCTTGCTTCCAAGTCTTTGGGAAGCTAAGAAACAACTCGCTCTGCACAGTGCTCTTATAGCCTAGTGGGAACATCTCTTACAAAGGCCTGTGAAACGCAGTTTCTTTGCAGGCCTGATCTGGCTGAAGTAGGACTTCTGCTCTGGGTGTGCTGCTTTGCCCTAGAGCTGAAAGGCACAACGTGCAGGCTTCTTTCCAAAGGGCGAGTTGGGCCCCACAGCATCTTGCTTCCAGCTCTTTGGGAAGCTAAGAAACAACTCGCTATGCACAGTGCTCTTACAGCCTACCGGGAACATCTCTTCCAAAGGCCTGTGAAACGCAGTTTCTTTGCAGGCCTGATCTGGCTGAAGTAGGACTTCTGCGCTGGGTGTGCTACTTTGCCCTAGAGCTCAAAGGCACAACGTGCAGGCTTCTTTCCAAAGGGCGAGTTGGGCCCCAAAGCATCTTGCTTCCAGCTCTTTGGGAACCTAAGAAACAACTCGCTCTGCACAGTGCTCTTACAGCCTAGTGGGAACATGTCTTCCAAAGGCCTGTGAAACGCAGTTTCTTTGCAGGCCTGATCTGGCTGAAGTAGGACTTCTGCTCTGGGTGTGCTACTTTGCCCTAGAGCGGAAAGGCACAACGTGCAGGCTTCTTTCCAAAGGGCGAGTTGGGCCCCACAGCATCTTGCTTCCAGCTCTTTGGGAAGCTAAGAAACAACTCGCTCTGCACAGTGCTCTTACAGCCTACCGGGAACATCTCTTCCAAAGCCCTGTGAAACGCAGTGTTTTGCAGGCCTGATCTGGCTGAAGTAGGACTTCTGCTCTGGGTGTGCTACTTTGCCCTAGAGCTGAAAGGCACAACGTGCAGGCTTCTTTCCAAAGGGCGAGTTGGGCCCCACAGCATCTTGCTTCCAGCTCTTTGGGAAGCTAGGAAACAACTCGCTCTGCACAGTGCTCTTACAGCCTAGTGGGAACATCTCTTCCAAAGGCCTGTGAAACGCAGTTTCTTTGCAGGCCTGATCTGGCTGAAGTAGGACTTCTGCTCTGGGTGTGCTACTTTGCCCTAGAGCTGAAAGGCACAACGTGCAGGCTTCTTTCCAAAGGGCGAGTTGGGCCCCACAGCATCGTGCTTCCAGCTCTTTGGGAAGCTAAGAAACAACTCGCTCTGCACAGTGCTCTTACAGCCTACCGGGAACATCTCTTCCAAAGGCCTGTGAAACGCACTTTCTTTGCAGGCCTGATCTGGCTGAAGTAGGACTTCTGCTCTGGGTGTGCTACTTTGCCCTAGAGCTGAAAGGCACAACGTGCAGGCTTCTTTCCAAAGGGCGAGTTGGGCCCCACAGCATCTTGCTTCCAGCTCTTTGGGAAGCTAAGAAACAACTCGCTCTGCACAGTGCTCTTACAGCCTATGGGGAACACCTCTTCCAAAGGCCCTGAAAGGCAGTTTCTTTGCAGGCCTGATCTGGCTGAAGTAGGACTTCTGCTCTGGGTGTGCTACTTTGCCCTAGAGCTGAAAGGCACAACGTGCAGGCTTCTTTCCAAAGGGCGAGTTGGGCCCCACAGCATCTTGCTTCCAGCTCTTTGGGAAGCTAAGAAACAACTCGTTCGGCACAGTGCTCTTACAGCCTAGTGGGAACATCTCTTCCAAAGGCCTGTGAAACGCAGTTTCTTTGCAGGCCTGATCTGGCTGAAGTAGGACTTCTGCTCTGGGTGTGCTACTTTGCCCTAGAGCTGAAAGGCACAACGTGCAGGCTTCTTTCCAAAGGGCGAGTTGGGCCCCACAGCATCTTGCTTCCAGCGCTTTGGGAAGCTAAGAAACAACTCGCTCTGCACAGTGCTCTTACAGCCTACCGGGAACATCTCTTCCAAAGGCCTGTGAAACGCACTTTCTTTGCAGGCCTGATCTGGCTGAAGTAGGACTTCTGCTCTGGGTGTGCTACTTTGCCCTAGAGCTGAAAGGCACAACGTGCAGGCTTCTTTCCAAAGGGCGAGTTGGGCCCCACAGCATCTTGCTTCCAGCTCTTTGGGAAGCTAAGAAACCACTCGCTCTGCACAGTGCTCTTACAGCCTAGTGGGAACATCTCTTCCAAAGGCCTGTGAAACGCAGTTTCTTTGCAGGCATGATCTGGCTGAAGTAGGACTTCTGCTCTGGGTGTGCTACTTTGCCCTAGAGCTGAAAGGCACAACGTGCAGGCTTCTTTCCAAAGGGCGAGTTGGGCCCCACAGCATCTTGCTTCCAGCTCTTTGGGAAGCTAAGAAACAACTCGCTCTGCACAGTGCTCTTACAGCCTAGTGGGAACATCTATTCCAAAGGCCTGTGAAACGCAGTTTCTTTGCAGGCCTGATCTGGCTGAAGTAGGACTTCTGCTCTGGGTGTGCTACTTTGCCCTAGAGCTGAAAGGCACAACGTGCAGGCTTCTTTCCAAAGGGCGAGTTGGGCCCCACAGCATCTTGCTTCCAGCTCTTTGGGAAGCTAAGAAACAACTCGCTCTGCACAGTGCTCTTACAGCATACTGGGAACATCTCTTCCAAAGGCCTGTGAAACGCAGTTTCTTTGCAGGCCTGATCTGGCTGCAGTAGGACTTCTGCTCTGGGTGTGCTACTTTGCCCTAGAGCGGAAAGGCACAACGTGCAGGCTTCTTTCCAAAGGGCGAGTTGGGCCCCACAGCATCTTGCTTCCAGCTCTTTGGGAAGCTAAGAAACAACTCGCTCTGCACAGTGCTCTTACAGCCTTCCGGGAACATGTCTTCCAAAGGCCTGTGAAACGCAGTTTCTATGCAGGCCTGATCTGGCTGAAGTAGGACTTCTGCTCTGGGTGTGCCACTTTGCCCTAGAGCTGAAAGGCACAACGTGCAGGCTTCTTTCCAAAGGGCGAGTTGGGCCCCACAGCATCTTGCTTCCAGCTTTTTGGGAAGCTAAGAAACAACTCGCTCTGCACAGTGCTCTTACAGCCTACCGGGAACATCTCTTCCAAAGGCCTGTGAAAGGCACTTTCTTTGCAGGCCTGATCTGGCTGAAGTAGGACTTCTGCTCTGGGTGTGCTACTTTGCCCTAGAGCTGAAAGGCACAACGTGCAGGCTTCTTTCCAAAGGGCGAGTTGTGCCCCACAGCATCTTGCTTCCAGCTCTTGGGGAAGCTAAGAAACAACTCGCTCTGCACAGTGCTCTTACAGCCTACGGGGAACATCTCTTCCAAAGGCCTGTGAAACGCAGTTTCTTTGCAGGCCTGATCTGGCTGAAGTAGGACTTCTGCTCTGGGTGTGCTACTTTGCCCTAGAGCTGAAAGGCACAACGTGCAGGCTTCTTTCCAAAGGGCGAGTTGGGCCCCACAGCATCTTGCTTCCAGCTCTTTGGGAAGCTAAGAAACAACTCGCTCTGCACAGTGCTCTTACAGCCTAGTGGGAACATCTCTTCCAAAGGCCTGTGAAACGCAGTTTCTTTGCAGGCCTGATCTGGCTGAAGTAGGACTTCTGCTCTGGGTGTGCTACTTTGCCCTAGAGCTGAAAGGCACAACGTGCAGGCTCCTTTCCAAAGGGCGAGTTGGGCCCCACAGCATCTTGATTCCAGCTCTTTGGGAAGCTAAGAAACAACTCGCTCTGCACAGTGCTCTTACAGCCTACCGGGAACATCTCTTCCAAAGGCCTGTGAAACGCAGTTTCTTTGCAGGCCTGATCTGGCTGAAGTAGGACTTCTGCTCTGGGTGTGCTACTTTGCCCTAGAGCGGAAAGGCACAACGTGCAGGCTTCTTTCCAAAGGGCGAGTTGGGCCCCACAGCATCTTGCTTCCAGCTCTTTGGGAAGCTAAGAAACAACTCGCTCTGCACAGTGCTCTTACAGCCTAGTGGGAACATCTCTTCCAAAGGCCTGTGAAACGCAGTTTCTTTGCAGGCCTGATCTGGCTGAAGTAGGACTTCTGCTCTGGGTGTGCTACTTTGCCCTAGAGCTGAAAGGCACAACGTGCAGGCTTCTTTCCAAAGGGCGAGTTGGGCCCCACAGCATCTTGCTTCCAGCTCTTTGGGAAGCTAAGAAACAACTCGCTCTGCACAGTGCTCTTACAGCCTACCGGGAACATGTCTTCCAAAGGCCTGTGAAACGCAGTTTCTTTGCAGGCCTTATCTGGCTGAAGTAGGACTTCTGCTCTGGGTGTGCTACTTTGCCCTAGAGCTGAAAGGCACAACGTGCAGGCTTCTTTCCAAAGGGCGAGTTGGGCCCCACAGCATCTTGCTTCCAGCTCTTTGGGAAGCTAAGAAACAACTCGCTCTGCACAGTGCTCTTACAGCCTTCCGGGAACATGTCTTCCAAAGGCCTGTGAAACGCAGATTCTTTGCAGGCCTGATCTGGCTGAAGTAGGACTTCTGCTCTGGGTGTGCTACTTTGCCCTAGAGCTGAAAGGCACAACGTGCAGGCTTCTTTCCAAAGGGCGAGTTGGGCCCCACAGCATCTTGCTTCCAGCTCTTTGGGAAGCTAAGAAACAACTCGCTCTGCACAGTGCTCTTACAGCCTACCGGGAACATCTCTTCCAAAGGCCTGTGAAACGCACTTTCTTTGCAGGCCTGATCTGGCTGAAGTAGGACTTCTGCTCTGGGTGTGCTACTTTGCCCTAGAGCTGAAAGGCACAACGTGCAGGCT
Source organism: Equus caballus (assembly GCF_041296265.1). Taxonomy (NCBI): domain Eukaryota; kingdom Metazoa; phylum Chordata; class Mammalia; order Perissodactyla; family Equidae; genus Equus; species Equus caballus. The sequence goes on along the minus strand of NW_027222343.1, from coordinate 3,945,695 downwards.
TCTTTCCAAAGGGCGAGTTGGGCCCCACAGCATCTTGCTTCCAGCTCTTTGGGAAGCTAAGAAACAACTCGTTCGGCACAGTGCTCTTACAGCCTAGTGGGAACATCTCTTCCAAAGGCCTGTGAAACGCAGTTTCTTTGCAGGCCTGATCTGGCTGAAGTAGGACTTCTGCTCTGGGTGTGCTACTTTGCCCTAGAGCTGAAAGGCACAACGTGCAGGCTTCTTTCCAAAGGGCGAGTTGGGCCCCACAGCATCTTGCTTCCAGCTCTTGGGGAAGCTAAGAAACAACTCGCTCTGCACAGTGCTCTTACAGCCTAGTGGGAACATCACTTCCAAAGGCCTGTGAAACGCAGTTTCTTTGCAGGCCTGATCTGGCTGAAGTAGGACTTCTGTTCTGGGTGTGCTACTTTGCCCTAGAGCTGAACGGCACAACGTGCAGGCTTCTTTCCAAAGGGCGAGTTGGGCCCCACAGCATCTTGCTTCCAGCTCTTTGGGAAGCTAAGAAACAACTCGTTCGGCACAGTGCTCTTACAGCCTAGTGGGAACATCTCTTCCAAAGGCCTGTGAAACGCAGTTTCTTTGCAGGCCTGATCTGGCTGAAGTAGGACTTCTGCTCTGGGTGTGCTACTTTGCCCTAGAGCTGAAAGGCACAACGTGCAGGCTTCTTTCCAAAGGGCGAGTTGGGCCCCACAGCATCTTGCTTCCAGCTCTTTGGGAAGCTAAGAAACAACTCGCTCTGCACAGTGCTCTTACAGCCTACCGGGAAGATCTCTTCCAAAGGCCTGTGAAACGCAGTTTCTTTGCAGGCCTGTTCTGGCTGAAGTAGGACTTCTGCTCTGGGTGTGCTACTTTGCTCTAGAGCTGAAAGGCACAACGTGCAGGCTTCTTTCCAAAGGGCGAGTTGGGCCCCACAGCATCTTGCTTCCAGCTCTTTGGGAAGCTAAGAAACAACTCGCTCTGCACAGTGCTCTTACAGCCTACCGGGAACATCTCTTTCAAAGGCCTGTGAAACGCAGTTTCTTTGCAGGCCTGATCTGGCTGAAGTAGGACTTCTGCTCTGGGTGTGCTACTTTGCCCTAGAGCTGAAAGGCACAACGTGCAGGCTTCTTTCCAAAGGGCGAGTTGGGCCCCACAGCATCTTGCTTCCAGCTCTTTGGGAAGCTAAGAAACAACTCGCTCTGCACAGTGCTCTTACAGCCTACCGGGAACATCTCTTCCAAAGGCCTGTGAAATGCAGTTTCTTTGCAGGCCTGATCTGGCTGAAGTAGGACTTCTGCTCTGGGTGTGCTACTTTGCCCTAGAGCTGAAAGGCACAACGTGCAGGCTTCTTTCCAAAGGGCGAGTTGGGCCCCACAGCATCTTGCTTCCAGCTCTTTGGGAAGCTAAGAAACAACTCGCTCTGCACAGTGCTCTTACAGCCTAGTGGGAACATCTCTTCCAAAGGCCTGTGAAACGCAGTTTCTTTGCAGGCATGATCTGGCTGAAGTAGGACTTCTGCTCTGGGTGTGCTACTTTGCCCTAGAGCGGAAAGGCACAACGTGCAGGCTTCTTTCCAAAGGGCGAGTTGGGCCCCACAGCATCTTGCTTCCAGCTCTTTGGGAAGCTAAGAAACAACTCGCTCTGCACAGTGCTCTTACAGCCTAGTGGGAACATCTATTCCAAAGGCCTGTGAAACGCAGTTTCTTTGCAGGCCTGATCTGGCTGAAGTAGGACTTCTGCTCTGGGTGTGCTACTTTGCCCTAGAGCTGAAAGGCACAACGTGCAGGCTTCTTTCCAAAGGGCGAGTTGGGCCCCACAGCATCTTGCTTCCAGCTCTTTGGGAAGCTAAGAAACAACTCGCTCTGCACAGTGCTCTTACAGACTACTGGGAACATCTCTTCCAAAGGCCTGTGAAACGCAGTTTCTTTGCAGGCCTGATCTGGCTGCAGTAGGACTTCTGCTCTGGGTGTGCTACTTTGCCCTAGAGCGGAAAGGCACAACGTGCAGGCTTCTTTCCAAAGGGCGAGTTGGGCCCCACAGCATCTTGCTTCCAGCTCTTTGGGAAGCTAAGAAACAACTCGCTCTGCACAGTGCTCTTACAGCCTTCCGGGAACATGTCTTCCAAAGGCCTGTGAAACGCAGTTTCTATGCAGGCCTGATGTGGCTGAAGTAGGACTTCTGCTCTGGGTGTGCCACTTTGCCCTAGAGCTGAAAGGCACAACGTGCAGGCTTCTTTCCAAAGGGCGAGTTGGGCCCCACAGCATCTTGCTTCCAGCTCTTTGGGAAGCTAAGAAACAACTCGCTCTGCACAGTGCTCTTACAGCCTACCGGGAACATCTCTTCCAAAGGCTTGTGAAAGGCACTTTCTTTGCAGGCCTGATCTGGCTGAAGTAGGACTTCTGCTCTGGGTGTGCTACTTTGCCCTAGAGCTGAAAGGCACAACGTGCAGGCTTCTTTCCAAAGGGCGAGTTGGGCCCCACAGCATCTTGCTTCCAGCTCTTTGGGAAGCTAAGAAACAACTCGCTCTGCACAGTGCTCTTACAGCCTAGTGGGAACATCTCTTCCAAAGGCCTGTGAAACGCAGTTTCTTTGCAGGCCTGATCTGGCTGAAGTAGGACTTCTGCTCTGGGTGTGCTACTTTGCCCTAGAGCTGAAAGGCACAACGTGCAGGCTTCTTTCCAAAGGGCGAGTTGGGCCCCACAGCATCTTGATTCCAGCTCTTTGGGAAGCTAAGAAACAACTCGCTCTGCACAGTGCTCTTACAGCCTACCGGGAACATCTCTTCCAAAGGCCTGTGAAACGCAGTTTCTTTGCAGGCCTGATCTTGCTGAAGTAGGACTTCTGCTCTGGGTGTGCTACTTTGCCCTAGAGCTCAAAGGCACAACGTGCAGGCTTCTTTCCAAAGGGCGATTTGGGCCCCAAAGCATCTTGCTTCCAGCTCTTTGGGAACCTAAGAAACAACTCGCTCTGCACAGTGCTCTTACAGCCTAGTGGGAACATGTCTTCCAAAGGCCTGTGAAACGCAGTTTCTTTGCAGGCCTGATCTGGCTGAAGTAGGACTTCTGCTCTGGGTGTGCTACTTTGCCCTAGAGCGGAAAGGCACAACGTGCAGGCTTCTTTCCAAAGGGCGAGTTGGGCCCCACAGCATCTTGCTTCCAGCTCTTTGGGAAGCTAAGAAACAACTCTCTCTGCACAGTGCTCTTCCAGCCTACCGGGAACATCTCTTCCAAAGCCCTGTGAAACGCAGTGTTTTGCAGGCCTGATCTGGCTGAAGTGGGACTTCTGCTCTGGGTGTGCTACTTTGCCCTAGAGCTGAAAGGCACAACGTGCAGGCTTCTTTCCAAAGGGCGAGTTGGGCCCCACAGCATCTTGCTTCCAGCTCTTTGGGAAGCTAGGAAACAACTCGCTCTGCACAGTGCTCTTACAGCCTAGTGGGAACATCTCTTCCAAAGGCCTGTGAAACGCAGTTTCTTTGCAGGCCTGATCTGGCTGAAGTAGGACTTCTGCTGTGGGTGTGCTACTTTGCCCTAGAGCTGAAAGGCACAACGTGCAGGCTTCTTTCCAAAGGGCGAGTTGGGCCCCACAGCATCTTGCTTCCAGCTCTTTGGGAAGCTAAGAAACAACTCGCTCTGCACAGTGCTCTTACAGCCTACCGGGAACATCTCTTCCAAAGGCCTGTGAAACGCACTTTCTTTGCAGGCCTGATCTGGCTGAAGTAGGACTTCTGCTCTGGGTGTGCTACTTTGCCCTAGAGCTGAAAGGCACAACGTGCAGGCTTCTTTCCAAAGGGCGAGTTGGGCCCCACAGCATCTTGCTTCCAGCTCTTTGGGAAGCTAAGAAACAACTCGTTCGGCACAGTGCTCTTACAGCCTAGTGGGAACATCTCTTCCAAAGGCCTGTGAAACGCAGTTTCTTTGCAGGCCTGATCTGGCTGAAGTAGGACTTCTGCTCTGGGTGTGCTACTTTGCCCTAGAGCTGAAAGGCACAACGTGCAGGCTTCTTTCCAAAGGGCGAGTTGGGCCCCACAGCATCTTGCTTCCAGCTCTTGGGGAAGCTAAGAAACAACTCGCTCTGCACAGTGCTCTTACAGCCTAGTGGGAACATCACTTCCAAAGGCCTGTGAAACGCAGTTTCTTTGCAGGCCTGATCTGGCTGAAGTAGGACTTCTGTTCTGGGTGTGCTACTTTGCCCTAGAGCTGAACGGCACAACGTGCAGGCTTCTTTCCAAAGGGCGAGTTGGGCCCCACAGCATCTTGCTTCCAGCTCTTTGGGAAGCTAAGAAACAACTCGTTCGGCACAGTGCTCTTACAGCCTAGTGGGAACATCTCTTCCAAAGGCCTGTGAAACGCAGTTTCTTTGCAGGCCTGATCTGGCTGAAGTAGGACTTCTGCTCTGGGTGTGCTACTTTGCCCTAGAGCTGAAAGGCACAACGTGCAGGCTTCTTTCCAAAGGGCGAGTTGGGCCCCACAGCATCTTGCTTCCAGCTCTTTGGGAAGCTAAGAAACAACTCGCTCTGCACAGTGCTCTTACAGCCTACCGGGAACATCTCTTCCAAAGGCCTGTGAAACGCAGTTTCTTTGCAGGCCTGATCTGGCTGAAGTAGGACTTCTGCTCTGGGTGTGCTACTTTGCCCTAGAGCTGAAAGGCACAACGTGCAGGCTTCTTTCCAAAGGGCGAGTTGGGCCCCACAGCATCTTGCTTCCAGCTCTTTGGGAAGCTAAGAAACAACTCGCTCTGCACAGTGCTCTTACAGCCTACCGGGAACATCTCTTCCAAAGGCCTGTGAAACGCAGTTTCTTTGCAGGCCTGATCTGGCTGAAGTAGGACTTCTGCTCTGGGTGTGCTACTTTGCCCTAGAGCTGAAAGGCACAACGTGCAGGCTTCTTTCCAAAGGGCGAGTTGGGGCCCACAGCATCTTGCTTCCAGCTCTTTGGGAAGCTAAGAAACAACTCGCTCTGCACAGTGCTCTTACAGCCTAGTGGGAACATCTCTTCCAAAGGCCTGTGAAACGCAGTTTCTTTGCAGGCATGATCTGGATGAAGTAGGACTTCTGCTCTGGGTGTGCTACTTTGCCCTAGAGCTGAAAGGCACAACGTGCAGGCTTCTTTCCAAAGGGCGAGTTGGGCCCCACAGCATCTTGCTTCCAGCTCTTTGGGAAGCTAAGAAACAACTCGCTCTGCACAGTGCTCTTACAGCCTAGTGGGAACATCTCTTCCAAAGGCCTGTGAAACGCAGTTTCTTTGCAGGCCTGATCTGGCTGAAGTAGGACTTCTGCTCTGGGTGTGCTACTTTGCCCTAGAGCTGAAAGGCACAACGTGCAGGCTTCTTTCCAAAGGGCGAGTTGGGCCCACAGCATCTTGCTTCCATCTCTTTGGGAAGCTAAGAAACAACTCGCTCTGCACAGTGCTCTTACAGCCTACCGGGAACATCTCTTCCAAATGCCTGTGAAACGCAGTTTCTTTGCAGGCCTGATCTGGCTGAAGTGGGACTTCTGCTCTGGGTGTGCTACTTTGCCCTAGAGCTGAAAGGCACAACGTGTAGGCTTCTTTCCAAAGGGCGAGTTGTGCTCCACAGCATCTTGCTTAAAGCTCTTGGGGAAGCTAAGAAACAACTCGCTCTGCACAGTGCTCTTACAGCCTACGGGGAACATCTCTTCCAAAGGCCTGTGAAACGCAGTTTCTTTGCAGGCCTGATCTGGCTGAAGTAGGACTTCTGCTCTGAGTGCGCTACTTTGCCCTAGAGCTGAAAGGCACAACGTGCAGGCTTCTTTCCAAAGGGCGAGTTGGGCCCCACAGCATCTTGCTTCCAGCTCTTGGGGAAGCTAAGAAACAACTCGCTCTGCACAGTGCTCTTACAGCCTACCGGGAACATCTCTTCCAAAGGCCTGTGAAACGCAGTTTCTTTGCAGGCCTGATCTGGCTGAAGTAGGACTTCTGCTCTGGGTGTGCTACTTTGCCCTAGAGCGGAAAGGCACAACGTGCAGGCTTCTTTCCAAAGGGCGAGTTGGGCCCCACAGCATCTTGCTTCCAGCTCTTTGGGAAGCTAAGAAACAACTCGCTCTGCACAGTGCTCTTACAGCCTACCGGGAACATCTCTTCCAAAGGCCTGTGAAACGCAGTTTCTTTGCAGGCCTGATCTGGCTGAAGTGGGACTTCTGCTCTGGGTGTGCTACTTTGCCCTAGAGCTGAAAGGCACAACGTGCAGGCTTCTTTCCAAAGGGCGAGTTGGGCCCCACAGCATCTTGCTTCCAGCTCTTTGGGAAGCTAAGAAACAACTCGCTCTGCACAGTGCTCTTACAGCCTACCGGGAACATCTCTTCCAAAGGCCTGTGAAAGGCACTTTCTTTGCAGGCCTGATCTGGCTGAAGTAGGACTTCTGCTCTGGGTGTGCTACTTTGCCCTAGAGCTGAAAGGCACAACGTGCAGGCTTCTTTCCAAAGGGCGAGTTGGGCCCCACAGCATCTTGCTTCCAGCTCTTGGGGAAGCTAAGAAACAACTCGCTCTGCACAGTGCTCTTACAGCCTACGGGGAACATCTCTTCCAAAGGCCTGTGAAACGCAGTTTCTTTGCAGGCCTGATCTGGCTGAAGTAGGACTTCTGCTCTGGGTGTGCTACTTTGCCCTAGAGCTGAAAGGCACAACGTGCAGGCTTCTTTCCAAAGGGCGAGTTGGGCCCCACAGCATCTTGCTTCCAGCTCTTTGGGAAGCTAAGAAACAACTCGCTCTGCACAGTGCTCTTACAGCCTAGTGGGAACATCTCTTCCAAAGGCCTGTGAAACGCAGTTTCTTTGCAGGCCTGATCTGGCTGAAGTAGGACTTCTGCTCTGGGTGTGCTACTTTGCCCTAGAGCTGAAAGGCACAACGTGCAGGCTTCTTTCCAAAGGGCGAGTTGGGCCCCACAGCATCTTGCTTCCAGCTCTTTGGGAAGCTAAGAAACAACTCGCTCTGCACAGTGCTCTTACAGCCTACCGGGAACATCTCTTCCAAAGGCCTGTGAAACGCAGTTTCTTTGCAGGCCTGATCTGGCTGAAGTAGGACTTCTGCTCTGGGTGTGCTACTTTGCCCTAGAGCGGAAAGGCACAACGTGCAGGCTTCTTTCCAAAGGGCGAGTTGGGCCCCACAGCATCTTGCTTCCAGCTCTTTGGGAAGCTAAGAAACAACTCGCTCTGCACAGTGCTCTTACAGCCTAGTGGGAACATCTCTTCCAAAGGCCTGTGAAACGCAGTTTCTTTGCAGGCCTGATCTGGCTGAAGTAGGACTTCTGCTCTGGGTGTGCTGCTTTGCCCTAGAGCTGAAAGGCACAACGTGCAGGCTTCTTTCCAAAGGGCGAGTTGGGCCCCACAGCATCTTTCTTCCAGCTCTTTGGGAAGCTAAGAAACAACTCGCTCTGCACAGTGCTCTTACAGCCTACCGGGAACATGTCTTCCAAAGGCCTGTGAAAGCAGTTTCTTTGCAGGCCTTATCTGGCTGAAGTAGGACTTCTGCTCTGGGTGTGCTACTTTGCCCTAGAGCTGAAAGGCACAACGTGCAGGCTTCTTTCCAAAGGGCGAGTTGGGCCCCACAGCATCTTGCTTCCAGCTCTTTGGGAAGCTAAGAAACAACTCGCTCTGCACAGTGCTCTTACAGCTTACCGGGAACATCTCTTCCAAAGGCCTGTGAAACGCAGTTTCTTTGCAGGCCTGATCTGGCTGAAGTAGGACTTCTGCTCTGGGTGCGCTACTTTGCCCTAGAGCTGAAAGGCACAACGTGCAGGCTTCTTTCCGAAGGGCGAGTTGGGCCCCACAGCATCTTGCTTCCAGCTCTTTGGGAAGCTAAGAAACAACTCACTATGCACAGTGCTCTTACAGCCTACCGGGAACATCTCTTCCAAAGGCCTGTGAAACGCAGTTTCTTTGCAGGCCTGATCTTGCTGAAGTAGGACTTCTGCTCTGGGTGTGCTACTTTGCCCTAGAGCTCAAAGGCACAACGTGCAGGCTTCTTTCCAAAGGGCGAGTTGTGCCCCAAAGCATCTTGCTTCCAGCTCTTTGGGAACCTAAGAAACAACTCGCTCTGCACAGTGCTCTTACAGCCTAGTGGGAACATGTCTTCCAAAGGCCTGTGAAACGCAGTTTCTTTGCAGGCCTGATCTGGCTGAAGTAGGACTTCTGCTCTGGGTGTGCTACTTTGCCCTAGAGCGGAAAGGCACAACGTGCAGGCTTCTTTCCAAAGGGCGAGTTGGGCCCCACAGCATCTTGCTTCCAGCTCTTTGGGAAGCTAAGAAACAACTCGCTCTGCACAGTGCTCTTCCAGCCTACCGGGAACATCTCTTCCAAAGCCCTGTGAAACGCAGTGTTTTGCAGGCCTGATCTGGCTGAAGTAGGACTTCTGCTCTGGGTGTGCTACTTTGCCCTAGAGCTGAAAGGCACAACGTGCAGGCTTCTTTCCAAAGGGCGAGTTGGGCCCCACAGCATCTTGCTTCCAGCTCTTTGGGAAGCTAGGAAACAACTCGCTCTGCACAGTGCTCTTACAGCCTAGTGGGAACATCTCTTCCAAAGGCCTGTGAAACGCAGTTTCTTTGCAGGCCTGATCTGGCTGAAGTAGGACTTCTGCTCTGGGTGTGCTACTTTGCCCTAGAGCTGAAAGGCACAACGTGCAGGCTTCTTTCAAAAGGGCGAGTTGGGCCCCATAGCATCTTGCTTCCAGCTCTTTGGGAAGCTAAGAAACAACTCGCTCTGCACAGTGCTCTTACAGCCTACCGGGAACATCTCTTCCAAAGGCCTGTGAAACGCACTTTCTTTGCAGGCCTGATCTGGCTGAAGTAGGACTTCTGCTCTGGGTGTGCTACTTTGCACTAGAGCTGAAAGGCACAACGTGCAGGCTTCTTTCCAAAGGGCGAGTTGGGCCCCACAGCATCTTGCTTCCAGCTCTTTGGGAAGCTAAGAAACAACTCGTTCGGCACAGTGCTCTTACAGCCTAGTGGGAACATCTCTTCCAAAGGCCTGTGAAACGCAGTTTCTTTGCAGGCCTGATCTGGCTGAAGTAGGACTTCTGCTCTGGGTGTGCTACTTTGCCCTAGAGCTGAAAGGCACAACGTGCAGGCTTCTTCCCAAAGGGCGAGTTGGGCCCCACAGCATCTTGCTTCCAGCTCTTTGGGAAGCTAAGAAACAACTCGCTCTGCACAGTGCTCTTACAGCCTACCGGGAACATCTCTTCCAAAGGCCTGTGAAACGCAGTTTCTTTGCAGGCCTGATCTGGCTGAAGTAGGACTTCTGCTCTGGGTGTGCTACTTTGCCCTAGAGCTGAAAGGCACAACGTGCAGGCTTCTTTCCAAAGGGCGAGTTGGGCCCCACAGCATCTTGCTTCCAGCTCTTTGGGAAGCTAAGAAACAACTCGCTCTGCACAGTGCTCTTACAGCCTACCGGGAACATCTCTTCCAAAGGCCTGTGAAACGCAGTTTCTTTGCAGGCCTGATCTGGCTGAAGTAGGACTTCTGCTCTGGGTGTGCTACTTTGCCCTAGAGCTGAAAGGCACAACGTGCAGGCTTCTTTCCAAAGGGCGAGTTGGGCCCCACAGCATCTTGCTTCCAGCTCTTTGGGAAGCTAAGAAACAACTCGCTCTCCACAGTGCTCTTACAGCCTAGTGGGAACATCTCTTCCAAAGGCCTGTGAAACGCAGTTTCTTTGCAGGCATGATCTGGCTGAAGTAGGACTTCTGCTCTGGGTGTGCTACTTTGCCCTAGAGCTGAAAGGCACAACGTGCAGGCTTCTTTCCAAAGGGCGAGTTGGGCCCCACAGCATCTTGCTTCCAGCTCTTTGGGAAGCTAAGAAACAACTCGCTCTGCACAGTGCTCTTACAGCCTAGTGGGAACATCTCTTCCAAAGGCCTGTGAAACGCAGTTTCTTTGCAGGCCTGATCTGGCTGAAGTAGGACTTCTGCTCTGGGTGTGCTACTTTGCCCTAGAGCTGAAAGGCACAACGTGCAGGCTTCTTTCCAAAGGGCGAGTTGGGCCCCACAGCATCTTGCTTCCAGCTCTTTGGGAAGCTAAGAAACAACTCGCTCTGCACAGTGCTCTTACAGCCTACCGGGAACATCTCTTCCAAAGGCCTGTGAAACGCAGTTTCTTTGCAGGCCTGATCTGGCTGAAGTGGGACTTCTGCTCTGGGTGTGCTACTTTGCCCTAGAGCTGAAAGGCACAACGTGTAGGCTTCTTTCCAAAGGGCGAGTTGTGCTCCACAGCATCTTGCTTAAAGCTCTTTGGGAAGCTAAGAAACAACTCGCTCTGCACAGTGCTCTTACAGCCTACGGGGAACATCTCTTCCAAAGGCCTGTGAAACGCAGTTTCTTTGCAGGCCTGATCTGGCTGAAGTAGGACTTCTGCTCTGAGTGCGCTACTTTGCCCTAGAGCTGAAAGGCACAACGTGCAGGCTTCTTTCCAAAGGGCGAGTTGGGCCCCACAGCATCTTGCTTCCAGCTCTTGGGGAAGCTAAGAAACAACTCGCTCTGCACAGTGCTCTTACAGCCTACCGGGAACATCTCTTCCAAAGGCCTGTGAAACGCAGTTTCTTTGCAGGCCTGATCTGGCTGAAGTAGGACTTCTGCTCTGGGTGTGCTACTTTGCCCTAGAGCGGAAAGGCACAACGTGCAGGCTTCTTTCCAAAGGGCGAGTTGGGCCCCACAGCATCTTGCTTCCAGCTCTTTGGGAAGCTAAGAAACAACTCGCTCTGCACAGTGCTCTTACAGCCTACCGGGAACATCTCTTCCAAAGGCCTGTGAAACGCAGTTTCTTTGCAGGCCTGATCTGGCTGAAGTGGGACTTCTGCTCTGGGTGTGCTACTTTGCCCTAGAGCTGAAAGGCACAACGTGCAGGCTTCTTTCCAAAGGGCGAGTTGGGCCCCACAGCATCTTGCTTCCAGCTCTTTGGGAAGCTAAGAAACAACTCGCTCTGCACAGTGCTCTTACAGCCTACCGGGAACATCTCTTCCAAAGGCCTGTGAAAGGCACTTTCTTTGCAGGCCTGATCTGGCTGAAGTAGGACTTCTGCTCTGGGTGTGCTACTTTGCCCTAGAGCTGAAAGGCACAACGTGCAGGCTTCTTTCCAAAGGGCGAGTTGGGCCCCACAGCATCTTGCTTCCAGCTCTTGGGGAAGCTAAGAAACAACTCGCTCTGCACAGTGCTCTTACAGCCTACCGGGAACATCTCTTCCAAAGGCCTGTGAAACGCAGTTTCTTTGCAGGCCTGATCTGGCTGAAGTAGGACTTCTGCTCTGGGTGTGCTACTTTGCCCTAGAGCTGAAAGGCACAACGTGCAGGCTTCTTTCCAAAGGGCGAGTTGGGCCCCACAGCATCTTGCTTCCAGCTCTTTGGGAAGCTAAGAAACAACTCGCTCTGCACAGTGCTCTTACAGCCTAGTGGGAACATCTCTTCCAAAGGCCTGTGAAACGCAGTTTCTTTGCAGGCCTGATCTGGCTGAAGTAGGACTTCTGCTCTGGGTGTGCTACTTTGCCCTAGAGCTGAAAGGCACAACGTGCAGGCTTCTTTCCAAAGGGCGAGTTGGGCCCCACAGCATCTTGCTTCCAGCTCTTTGGGAAGCTAAGAAACAACTCGCTCTGCACAGTGCTCTTACAGCCTACCGGGAACATCTCTTCCAAAGGCCTGTGAAACGCAGTTTCTTTGCAGGCCTGATCTGGCTGAAGTAGGACTTCTGCTCTGGGTGTGCTACTTTGCCCTAGAGCGGAAAGGCACAACGTGCAGGCTTCTTTCCAAAGGGCGAGTTGGGCCCCACAGCATCTTGCTTCCAGCTCTTTGGGAAGCTAAGAAACAACTCGCTCTGCACAGTGCTCTTACAGCCTAGTGGGAACATCTCTTCCAAAGGCCTGTGAAACGCAGTTTCTTTGCAGGCCTGATCTGGCTGAAGTAGGACTTCTGCTCTGGGTGTGCTGCTTTGCCCTAGAGCTGAAAGGCACAACGTGCAGGCTTCTTTCCAAAGGGCGAGTTGGGCCCCACAGCATCTTTCTTCCAGCTCTTTGGGAAGCTAAGAAACAACTCGCTCTGCACAGTGCTCTTACAGCCTACCGGGAACATGTCTTCCAAAGGCCTGTGAAACGCAGTTTCTTTGCAGGCCTTATCTGGCTGAAGTAGGACTTCTGCTCTGGGTGTGCTACTTTGCCCTAGAGCTGAAAGGCACAACGTGCAGGCTTCTTTCCAAAGGGCGAGTTGGGCCCCACAGCATCTTGCTTCCAGCTCTTTGGGAAGCTAAGAAACAACTCGCTCTGCACAGTGCTCTTACAGCTTACCGGGAACATCTCTTCCAAAGGCCTGTGAAACGCAGTTTCTTTGCAGGCCTGATCTGGCTGAAGTAGGACTTCTGCTCTGGGTGCGCTACTTTGCCCTAGAGCTGAAAGGCACAACGTGCAGGCTTCTTTCCAAAGGGCGAGTTGGGCCCCACAGCATCTTGCTTCCAGCTCTTTGGGAAGCTAAGAAACAACTCACTATGCACAGTGCTCTTACAGCCTACCGGGAACATCTCTTCCAAAGGCCTGTGAAACGCAGTTTCTTTGCAGGCCTGATCTTGCTGAAGTAGGACTTCTGCTCTGGGTGTGCTACTTTGCCCTAGAGCTCAAAGGCACAACGTGCAGGCTTCTTTCCAAAGGGCGAGTTGTGCCCCAAAGCATCTTGCTTCCAGCTCTTTGGGAACCTAAGAAACAACTCGCTCTGCACAGTGCTCTTACAGCCTAGTGGGAACATGTCTTCCAAAGGCCTGTGAAACGCAGTTTCTTTGCAGGCCTGATCTGGCTGAAGTAGGACTTCTGCTCTGGGTGTGCTACTTTGCCCTAGAGCGGAAAGGCACAACGTGCAGGCTTCTTTCCAAAGGGCGAGTTGGGCCCCACAGCATCTTGCTTCCAGCTCTTTGGGAAGCTAAGAAACAACTCGCTCTGCACAGTGCTCTTCCAGCCTACCGGGAACATCTCTTCCAAAGCCCTGTGAAACGCAGTTTCTTTGCAGGCCTGATCTGGCTGAAGTAGGACTTCTGCTCTGGGTGTGCTACTTTGCCCTAGAGCTGAAAGGCACAACGTGCAGGCTTCTTTCCAAAGGGCGAGTTGGGCCCCACAGCATCTTGCTTCCAGCTCTTTGGGAAGCTAGGAAACAACTCGCTCTGCACAGTGCTCTTACAGCCTAGTGGGAACATCTCTTCCAAAGGCCTGTGAAACGCAGTTTCTTTGCAGGCCTGATCTGGCTGAAGTAGGACTTCTGCTCTGGGTGTGCTACTTTGCCCTAGAGCTGAAAGGCACAACGTGCAGGCTTCTTTCAAAAGGGCGAGTTGGGCCCCATAGCATCTTGCTTCCAGCTCTTTGGGAAGCTAAGAAACAACTCGCTCTGCACAGTGCTCTTACAGCCTACCGGGAACATCTCTTCCAAAGGCCTGTGAAACGCACTTTCTTTGCAGGCCTGATCTGGCTGAAGTAGGACTTCTGCTCTGGGTGTGCTACTTTGCCCTAGAGCTGAAAGGCACAACGTGCAGGCTTCTTTCCAAAGGGCGAGTTGGGCCCCACAGCATCTTGCTTCCAGCTCTTTGGGAAGCTAAGAAACAACTCGCTCTGCACAGTGCTCTTACAGCCTACCGGGAACATCTCTTCCAAAGGCCTGTGACACGCAGTTTCTTTGCAGGCCTGATCTGGCTGAAGTAGGACTTCTGCTCTGGGTGTGCTACTTTGCCCTAGAGCTGAAAGGCACAACGTGCAGGCTTCTTTCCAAAGGGCGAGTTGGGCCCCACAGCATCTTGCTTCCAGCTCTTTGGGAAGCTAAGAAACAACTCGCTCTGCACAGTGCTCTTACAGCCTACCGGGAACATCTCTTCCAAAGGCCTGTGACACGCAGTTTCTTTGCAGGCCTGATCTGGCTGAAGTAGGACTTCTGCTCTGGGTGTGCTACTTTGCCCTAGAACTGAAAGGCACAACGTGCAGGCTTCTTTCCAAAGGGCGAGTTGGGCCCCACAGCATCTTGCTTCCAGCTTGGGGAAGCTAAGAAACAGCTCGCTCTGCACAGTGCTCTTACAGCCTACCGGGAACATCTCTTCCAAAGGCCTGTGAAACGCAGTTTCTTTGCAGGCCTGATCTGGCTGAAGTAGGACTTCTGCTCTGGGTGTGCTACTTTGCCCTAGAGCTGAAAGGCACAACGTGTAGGCTTCTTTCTAAAGGGCGAGTTGTGCCCCACAGCATCTTGCTTCCAGCTCTTGGGGTAGCTAAGAAACAACTCGCTCTGCACAGTGCTCTTACAGCCTACGGGGAACATCTCTTCCAAAGGCCTGTGAAACGCAGTTTCTTTGCAGGCCTGATCTGGCTGAAGTAGGACTTCTGCTCTGGGTGTGCTACTTTGCCCTAGAGCTGAAAGGCACAACGTGCAGTCTTCTTTCCAAAGGGCGAGTTGGGCCCCACAGCATCTTGCTTCCAGCTCTTGGGGAAGCTAAGAAACAACTCGCTCTGCACAGTGCTCTTACAGCCTAGTGGGAACATCTCTTCCAAAGGCCTGTGAAACGCAGTTTCTTTGCAGGCCTGATCTGGCTGAAGTAGGACTTCTGCTCTGGGTGTGCTGCTTTGCCCTAGAGCTGAAAGGCACAACGTGCAGGCTTCTTTCCAAAGGGCGAGTTGGGCCCCACAGCATCTTGCTTCCAGCTCTTTGGGAAGCTAAGAAACAACTCGCTCTGCACAGTGCTCTTACAGCCTACCGGGAACATGTCTTCCAAAGGCCTGTGAAACGCAGTTTCTTTGCAGGCCTTATCTGGCTGAAGTAAGACTTCTGCTCTGGGTGTGCTACTTTGCCCTAGAGCTGAAAGGCACAACGTGCAGGCTTCTTTCCAAAGGGCGAGTTGGGCCCCACAGCATCTTGCTTCCAGCTGTTTGGGAAGCTAAGAAACAACTCGCTCTGCACAGTGCTCTTACAGCTTACCGGGAACATCTCTTCCAAAGGCCTGTGAAACGCAGTTTCTTTGCAGGCCTGATCTGGCTGAAGTAGGACTTCTGCTCTGGGTGCGCTACTTTGCCCTAGAGCTGAAAGGCACAACGTGCAGGCTTCTTTCCAAAGGGCGAGTTGGGCCCCACAGCATCTTGCTTCCAGCTCTTTGGGAAGCTAAGAAACAACTCACTATGCACAGTGCTCTTACAGCCTACCGGGAACATCTCTTCCAAAGGCCTGTGAAACGCAGTTTCTTTGCAGGCCTGATCTTGCTGAAGTAGGACTTCTGCTCTGGGTGTGCTACTTTGCCCTAGAGCTCAAAGGCACAACGTGCAGGCTTCTTTCCAAAGGGCGAGTTGGGCCCCAAAGCATCTTGCTTCCAGCTCTTTGGGAACCTAAGAAACAACTCGCTCTGCACAGTGCTCTTACAGCCTAGTGGGAACATGTCTTCCAAAGGCCTGTGAAACGCAGTTTCTTTGCAGGCCTGATCTGGCTGAAGTAGGACTTCTGCTCTGGGTGTGCTACTTTGCCCTAGAGCGGAAAGGCACAACGTGCAGGCTTCTTTCCAAAGGGCGAGTTGGGCCCCACAGCATCTTGCTTCCAGCTCTTTGGGAAGCTAAGAAACAACTCGCTCTGCACAGTGCTCTTCCAGCCTACCGGGAACATCTCTTCCAAAGCCCTGTGAAACGCAGTGTTTTGCAGGCCTGATCTGGCTGAAGTAGGACTTCTGCTCTGGGTGTGCTACTTTGCCCTAGAGCTGAAAGGCACAACGTGCAGGCTTCTTTCCAAAGGGCGAGTTGGGCCCCACAGCATCTTGCTTCCAGCTCTTTGGGAAGCTAGGAAACAACTCGCTCTGCACAGTGCTCTTACAGCCTAGTGGGAACATCTCTTCCAAAGGCCTGTGAAACGCAGTTTCTTTGCAGGCCTGATCTGGCTGAAGTAGGACTTCTGCTCTGGGTGTGCTACTTTGCCCTAGAGCTGAAAGGCACAACGTGCAGGCTTCTTTCAAAAGGGCGAGTTGGGCCCCATAGCATCTTGCTTCCAGCTCTTTGGGAAGCTAAGAAACAACTCGCTCTGCACAGTGCTCTTACAGCCTACCGGGAACATCTCTTCCAAAGGCCTGTGAAACGCACTTTCTTTGCAGGCCTGATCTGGCTGAAGTAGGACTTCTGCTCTGGGTGTGCTACTTTGCCCTAGAGCTGAAAGGCACAACGTGCAGGCTTCTTTCCAAAGGGCGAGTTGGGCCCCACAGCATCTTGCTTCCAGCTCTTTGGGAAGCTAAGAAACAACTCGCTCTGCACAGTGCTCTTACAGCCTACCGGGAACATCTCTTCCAAAGGCCTGTGACACGCAGTTTCTTTGCAGGCCTGATCTGGCTGAAGTAGGACTTCTGCTCTGGGTGTGCTACTTTGCCCTAGAGCTGAAAGGCACAACGTGCAGGCTTCTTTCCAAAGGGCGAGTTGGGCCCCACAGCATCTTGCTTCCAGCTCTTTGGGAAGCTAAGAAACAACTCGCTCTGCACAGTGCTCTTACAGCCTACCGGGAACATCTCTTCCAAAGGCCTGTGACACGCAGTTTCTTTGCAGGCCTGATCTGGCTGAAGTAGGACTTCTGCTCTGGGTGTGCTACTTTGCCCTAGAACTGAAAGGCACAACGTGCAGGCTTCTTTCCAAAGGGCGAGTTGGGCCCCACAGCATCTTGCTTCCAGCTTTGGGAAGCTAAGAAACAGCTCGCTCTGCACAGTGCTCTTACAGCCTACCGGGAACATCTCTTCCAAAGGCCTGTGAAACGCAGTTTCTTTGCAGGCCTGATCTGGCTGAAGTAGGACTTCTGCTCTGGGTGTGCTACTTTGCCCTAGAGCTGAAAGGCACAACGTGTAGGCTTCTTTCGAAAGGGCGAGTTGTGCCCCACAGCATCTTGCTTCCAGCTCTTGGGGTAGCTAAGAAACAACTCGCTCTGCACAGTGCTCTTACAGCCTACGGGGAACATCTCTTCCAAAGGCCTGTGAAACGCAGTTTCTTTGCAGGCCTGATCTGGCTGAAGTAGGACTTCTGCTCTGGGTGTGCTACTTTGCCCTAGAGCTGAAAGGCACAACGTGCAGGCTTCTTTCCAAAGGGCGAGTTGGGCCCCACAGCATCTTGCTTCCAGCTCTTGGGGAAGCTAAGAAACAACTCGCTCTGCACAGTGCTCTTACAGCCTACCGGGAACATCTCTTCCAAAGGCCTGTGAAACGCAGTTTCTTTGCAGGCCTGATCTGGCTGAAGTAGGACTTCTGCTCTGGGTGTGCTACTTTGCCCTAGAGCTGAAAGGCACAACGTGCAGGCTTCTTTCCAAAGGGCGAGTTGGGCCCCACAGCATCTTGCTTCCAGCTCTTGGGGAAGCTAAGAAACAACTCGCTCTGCACAGTGCTCTTACAGCCTACCGGGAACATGTCTTCCAAAGGCCTGAGAAACGCAGTTTCTTTGCAGGCCTGATCTGGCTGAAGTAGGACTTCTGCTCTGGGTGTGCTACTTTGCCCTAGAGCTGAAAGGCACAACGTGCAGGCTTCTTTCCAAAGGGCGAGTTGGGCCCCACAGCATCTTGCTTCCAGCTCTTTGGGAAGCTAAGAAACAACTCGCTCTGCACAGTGCTCTTACAGCCTAGTGGGAACATCTCTTCCAAAGGCCTGTGAAACGCAGTTTCTTTGCAGGCCTGATCTGGCTGAAGTAGGACTTCTGCTCTGGGTGTGCTACTTTGCCCTAGAGCTGAAAGGCACAACGTGCAGGCTTCTTTCCAAAGGGCGAGTTGGACCCCACAGCATCTTGCTTCCAGCTCTTTGGGAAGCTAAGATACAACTCGCTCTGCACAGTGCTCTTACAGCCTAGTGGGAACATCTCTTCCAAAGGCCTGTGAAACGCAGTTTCTTTGCAGGCCTGATCTGGCTGAAGTAGGACTTCTGCTCTGGGTGTGCTACTTTGCCCTAGAGCTGAAAGGCACAACGTGCAGGCTTCTTTCCAAAGGGCGAGTTGGGCCCCACAGCATCTTGCTTCCAGCTCTTTGGGAAGCTAAGAAACACCTCGCTCTGCACAGTGCTCTTACAGCCTAGTGGGAACATCTCTTCCAAGGGCCTGTGAAACGCAGTTTCTTTGCAGGCCTGATCTGGCTGAAGTAGGATTTCTGCTCTGGGTGTGCTACTTTGCCCTAGAGCTGAAAGGCACAACGTGCAGGCTTCTTTCCAAAGGGCGAGTTGGGCCCCACAGCATCTTGCTTCCAGCTCTTTGGGAAGCTAAGAAACAACTCGCTCTGCACAGTGCTCTTCCAGCCTACCGGGAACATCTCTTCCAAAGCCCTGTGAAACGCAGTGTTTTGCAGGCCTGATCTGGCTGAAGTAGGACTTCTGCTCTGGGTGTGCTACTTTGCCCTAGAGCTGAAAGGCACAACGTGCAGGCTTCTTTCCAAAGGGCGAGTTGGGCCCCACAGCATCTTGCTTCCAGCTCTTTGGGAAGCTAGGAAACAACTCGCTCTGCACAGTGCTCTTACAGCCTAGTGGGAACATCTCTTCCAAAGGCCTGTGAAACGCAGTTTCTTTGCAGGCCTGATCTGGCTGAAGTAGGACTTCTGCTCTGGGTGTGCTACTTTGCCCTAGAGCTGAAAGGCACAACGTGCAGGCTTCTTTCAAAAGGGCGAGTTGGGCCCCATAGCATCTTGCTTCCAGCTCTTTGGGAAGCTAAGAAACAACTCGCTCTGCACAGTGCTCTTACAGCCTACCGGGAACATCTCTTCCAAAGGCCTGTGAAACGCACTTTCTTTGCAGGCCTGATCTGGCTGAAGTAGGACTTCTGCTCTGGGTGTGCTACTTTGCCCTAGAGCTGAAAGGCACAACGTGCAGGCTTCTTTCCAAAGGGCGAGTTGGGCCCCACAGCATCTTGCTTCCAGCTCTTTGGGAAGCTAAGAAACAACTCGCTCTGCACAGTGCTCTTACAGCCTACCGGGAACATCTCTTCCAAAGGCCTGTGACACGCAGTTTCTTTGCAGGCCTGATCTGGCTGA
This sequence comes from Equus caballus, assembly GCF_041296265.1. Taxonomy (NCBI): domain Eukaryota; kingdom Metazoa; phylum Chordata; class Mammalia; order Perissodactyla; family Equidae; genus Equus; species Equus caballus. Next base: position 3,926,762 of record NW_027222343.1, on the reverse strand, counting down.
AGTAGGACTTCTGCTCTGGGTGTGCTACTTTGCCCTAGAGCTGAAAGGCACAACGTGCAGGCTTCTTTCCAAAGGGCGAGTTGGGCCCCACAGCATCTTGCTTCCAGCTCTTTGGGAAGCTAAGAAACAACTCGCTCTGCACAGTGCTCTTACAGCCTACCGGGAACATCTCTTCCAAAGGCCTGTGACACGCAGTTTCTTTGCAGGCCTGATCTGGCTGAAGTAGGACTTCTGCTCTGGGTGTGCTACTTTGCCCTAGAACTGAAAGGCACAACGTGCAGGCTTCTTTCCAAAGGGCGAGTTGGGCCCCACAGCATCTTGCTTCCAGCTTTGGGAAGCTAAGAAACAGCTCGCTCTGCACAGTGCTCTTACAGCCTACCGGGAACATCTCTTCCAAAGGCCTGTGAAACGCAGTTTCTTTGCAGGCCTGATCTGGCTGAAGTAGGACTTCTGCTCTGGGTGTGCTACTTTGCCCTAGAGCTGAAAGGCACAACGTGTAGGCTTCTTTCTAAAGGGCGAGTTGTGCCCCACAGCATCTTGCTTCCAGCTCTTGGGGTAGCTAAGAAACAACTCGCTCTGCACAGTGCTCTTACAGCCTACGGGGAACATCTCTTCCAAAGGCCTGTGAAACGCAGTTTCTTTGCAGGCCTGATCTGGCTGAAGTAGGACTTCTGCTCTGGGTGTGCTACTTTGCCCTAGAGCTGAAAGGCACAACGTGCAGGCTTCTTTCCAAAGGGCGAGTTGGGCCCCACAGCATCTTGCTTCCAGCTCTTGGGGAAGCTAAGAAACAACTCGCTCTGCACAGTGCTCTTACAGCCTACCGGGAACATCTCTTCCAAAGGCCTGTGAAACGCAGTTTCTTTGCAGGCCTGATCTGGCTGAAGTAGGACTTCTGCTCTGGGTGTGCTACTTTGCCCTAGAGCTGAAAGGCACAACGTGCAGGCTTCTTTCCAAAGGGCGAGTTGGGCCCCACAGCATCTTGCTTCCAGCTCTTGGGGAAGCTAAGAAACAACTCGCTCTGCACAGTGCTCTTACAGCCTACCGGGAACATGTCTTCCAAAGGCCTGAGAAACGCAGTTTCTTTGCAGGCCTGATCTGGCTGAAGTAGGACTTCTGCTCTGGGTGTGCTACTTTGCCCTAGAGCTGAAAGGCACAACGTGCAGGCTTCTTTCCAAAGGGCGAGTTGGGCCCCACAGCATCTTGCTTCCAGCTCTTTGGGAAGCTAAGAAACAACTCGCTCTGCACAGTGCTCTTACAGCCTAGTGGGAACATCTCTTCCAAAGGCCTGTGAAACGCAGTTTCTTTGCAGGCCTGATCTGGCTGAAGTAGGACTTCTGCTCTGGGTGTGCTACTTTGCCCTAGAGCTGAAAGGCACAACGTGCAGGCTTCTTTCCAAAGGGCGAGTTGGACCCCACAGCATCTTGCTTCCAGCTCTTTGGGAAGCTAAGATACAACTCGCTCTGCACAGTGCTCTTACAGCCTAGTGGGAACATCTCTTCCAAAGGCCTGTGAAACGCAGTTTCTTTGCAGGCCTGATCTGGCTGAAGTAGGACTTCTGCTCTGGGTGTGCTACTTTGCCCTAGAGCGGAAAGGCACAACGTGCAGGCTTCTTTCCAAAGGGCGAGTTGGGCCCCACAGCATCTTGCTTCCAGCTCTTGGGGAAGCTAAGAAACAACTCGCTCTGCACAGTGCTCTTACAGCCTACCGGGAACATGTCTTCCAAAGGCCTGAGAAACGCAGTTTCTTTGCAGGCCTGATCTGGCTGAAGTAGGACTTCTGCTCTGGGTGTGCTACTTTGCCCTAGAGCTGAAAGGCACAACGTGCAGGCTTCTTTCCAAAGGGCGAGTTGGGCCCCACAGCATCTTGCTTCCAGCTCTTTGGGAAGCTAAGAAACAACTCGCTCTGCACAGTGCTCTTACAGCCTAGTGGGAACATCTCTTCCAAAGGCCTGTGAAACGCAGTTTCTTTGCAGGCCTGATCTGGCTGAAGTAGGACTTCTGCTCTGGGTGTGCTACTTTGCCCTAGAGCTGAAAGGCACAACGTGCAGGCTTCTTTCCAAAGGGCGAGTTGGACCCCACAGCATCTTGCTTCCAGCTCTTTGGGAAGCTAAGATACAACTCGCTCTGCACAGTGCTCTTACAGCCTAGTGGGAACATCTCTTCCAAAGGCCTGTGAAACGCAGTTTCTTTGCAGGCCTGATCTGGCTGAAGTAGGACTTCTGCTCTGGGTGTGCTACTTTGCCCTAGAGCTGAAAGGCACAACGTGCAGGCTTCTTTCCAAAGGGCGAGTTGGGCCCCACAGCATCTTGCTTCCAGCTCTTTGGGAAGCTAAGAAACACCTCGCTCTGCACAGTGCTCTTACAGCCTAGTGGGAACATCTCTTCCAAGGGCCTGTGAAACGCAGTTTCTTTGCAGGCCTGATCTGGCTGAAGTAGGATTTCTGCTCTGGGTGTGCTACTTTGCCCTAGAGCTGAAAGGCACAACGTGCAGGCTTCTTTCCAAAGGGCGAGTTGGGCCCCACAGCATCTTGCTTCCAGCTCTTTGGGAAGCTAAGAAACAACTCGCTCTGCACAGTGCTCTAACAGCCTACCGGGAACATCTCTTCCAAAGGCCTGTGAAACGCAGTTTCTTTGCAGGCCTGATCTGGCTGAAGTGGGACTTCTGCTCTGGGTGTGCTACTTTGACCTAGAGCTGAAAGGCACAACGTGCAGGCTTCTTTCCAAAGGGCGAGTTGGGCCCCACAGCATCTTGCTTCCAGCTCTTTGGGAAGCTAAGAAACAACTCGCTCTGCACAGTGCTCTTACAGCCTAGTGGGAACATCTCTTCCAAAGGCCTGTGAAACGCAGATTCTTTGCAGGCCTGATCTGGCTGAAGTAGGACTTCTGCTCTGGGTGTGCTACTTTGCCCTAGAGCGGAAAGGCACAACGTGCAGGCTTCTTTCCAAAGGGCGAGTTGGGCCCCACAGCATCTTGCTTCCAGCTCTTTGGGAAGCTAAGAAACAACTCGCTCTGCACAGTGCTCTTACAGCCTAGTGGGAACATCTCTTCTAAAGGCCTGTGAAACGCAGTTTCTTTGCAGGCCTGATCTGGCTGAAGTAGGACTTCTGCTCTGGGTGTGCTACTTTGCCCTAGAGCGGAAAGGCACAACGTGCAGGCTTCTTTCCAAAGGGCGAGTTGGGCCCCACAGCATCTTGCTTCCAGCTCTTTGGGAAGCTAAGAGACAACTCGCTCTGCACAGTGCTCTTACAGCCTAGTGGGAACATCTCTTCCAAAGGCCTGTGAAACGCAGTTTCTTTGCAGGCCTGATCTGGCTGAAGTAGGACTTCTGCTCTGGGTGTGCTACTTTGCCCTAGAGCTGAAAGGCACAACGTGCAGGCTTCTTTCCAAAGGGCGAGTTGGGCCCCACAGCATCTTGCTTCCAGCTCTTGGGGAAGCTAAGAAACAACTCGCTCTGCACAGTGCTCTTACAGCCTACCGGGAACATCTCTTCTAAAGGCCTGTGAAACGCAGTTTCTTTGCAGGCCTGATCTGGCTGAAGTAGGACTTCTGCTCTGGGTGTGCTACTTTGCCCTAGAGCGGAAAGGCACAACGTGCAGGCTTCTTTCCAAAGGGCGAGTTGGGCCCCACAGCATCTTGCTTCCAGCTCTTTGGGAAGCTAAGAGACAACTCGCTCTGCACAGTGCTCTTACAGCCTAGTGGGAACATCTCTTCCAAAGGCCTGTGAAACGCAGTTTCTTTGCAGGCCTGATCTGGCTGAAGTAGGACTTCTGCTCTGGGTGTGCTACTTTGCCCTAGAGCTCAAAGGCACAACGTGCAGGCTTCTTTCCAAAGGGCGAGTTGGGCCCCACAGCATCTTGCTTCCAGCTCTTGGGGAAGCTAAGAAACAACTCGCTCTGCACAGTGCTCTTACAGCCTACCGGGAACATCTCTTCTAAAGGCCTGTGAAACGCAGTTTCTTTGCAGGCCTGATCTGGCTGAAGTAGGACTTCTGCTCTGGGTGTGCTACTTTGCCCTAGAGCGGAAAGGCACAACGTGCAGGCTTCTTTCCAAAGGGCGAGTTGGGCCCCACAGCATCTTGCTTCCAGCTCTTTGGGAAGCTAAGAAACAACTCGCTCTGCACAGTGCTCTTACAGCCTACCGGGAACATCTCTTCCAAAGGCCTGTGATACGCAGTTTCTTTGCAGGCCTGATCTGGCTGAAGTAGGACTTCTGCTCTGGGTGTGCTACTTTGCCCTAGAGCTCAAAGGCACAACGTGCACTCTTCTTTCCAAAGGGCGAGTTGGACCCCACAGCATCTTGCTTCCAGCTCTTTGGGAAGCTAAGATACAACTCGCTCTGCACAGTGCTCTTACAGCCTAGTGGGAACATCTCTTCCAAAGGCCTGTGAAACGCAGTTTCTTTGCAGGCCTGATCTGGCTGAAGTAGGACTTCTGCTCTGGGTGTGCTACTTTGCCCTAGAGCTGAAAGGCACAACGTGCAGGCTTCTTTCCAAAGGGCGAGTTGGGCCCCACAGCATCTTGCTTCCAGCTCTTTGGGAACCTAAGAAACAACTCGCTCTGCACAGTGCTCCTACAGCCTAGTGGGAACATCTCTTCCAAGGGCCTGTGAAACGCAGTTTCTTTGCAGGCCTGATCTGGCTGAAGTAGGACTTCTGCTCTGGGTGTGCTACTTTGCCCTAGAGCTGAAAGGCACAACGTGCAGGCTTCTTTCCAAAGGGCGAGTTGGGCCCCACAGCATCTTGCTTCCAGCTCTTTGGGAAGCTAAGAAACAACTCGCTCTGCACAGTGCTCTTACAGCCTAGTGGGAACATCTCTTCCAAGGGCCTGTGAAACGCAGTTTCTTTGCAGGCCTGATCTGGCTGAAGTAGGACTTCTGCTCTGGGTGTGCTACTTTGCCCTAGAGCTGAAAGGCACAACGTGCAGGCTTCTTTCCAAAGGGCGAGTTGGGCCCCACAGCATCTTGCTTCCAGCTCTTTGGGAAGCTAAGAAACAAATCGCTCTGCACAGTGCTCTAACAGCCTACCGGGAACATCTCTTCCAAAGGCCTGTGAAACGCAGTTTCTTTGCAGGCCTGATCTGGCTGAAGTGGGAATTCTGCTCTGGGTGTGCTACTTTGCCCTAGAGCTGAAAGGCACAACGTGCAGGCTTCTTTCCAAAGGGCGAGTTGTGCCCCACAGCATCTTGCTTCCAGCTCTTTGGGAAGCTAAGAAACAACTCGCTCTGCACAGTGCTCTTACAGCCTAGTGGGAACATCTCTTCCAAAGGCCTGTGAAACGCAGATTCTTTGCAGGCCTGATCTGGCTGAAGTAGGACTTCTGCTCTGGGTGTGCTACTTTGCCCTAGAGCTGAAAGGCACAACGTGCAGGCTTCTTTCCAAAGGGCGAGTTGGGCCCCACAGCATCTTGCTTCCAGCTCTTTGGGAACCTAAGAAACAAGTCGCTCTGCACAGTGCTCTTACATCCTAGTGGGAATATCTCTTCCAAAGGCCTGTGAAACGCAGTTTCTTTGCAGGCCTTATCTGGCTGAAGTAGGACTTCTGCTCTGGGTGTGCTACTTTGCCCTAGAGCGGAGAGGCACAACGTGCAGGCTTCTTTCCAAAGGGCGAGTTGGGCCCCACAGCATCTTGCTTCCAGCTCTTTGGGAAGCTAAGAAACAACTCGCTCTGCACAGTGCTCTTACAGCCTACCGGGAACATCTCTTCCAAAGGCCTGTGAAACGCAGTTTCTTTGCAGGCCTGATCTGGCTGAAGTAGGACTTCTGCTCTGGGTGTGCTACTTTGCCCTAGAGCTCAAAGGCACAACGTGCAGGCTTCTTTCCAAAGGGCGAGTTGGGCCCCACAGCATCTTGCTTCCAGCTCTTTGGGAAGCTAAGAAACAACTCGCTCTGCACAGTGCTCTTACAGCCTACCGGGAACATCTCTTCCAAAGGCCTGTGAAACGCAGTTTCTTTGCAGGCCTGATCTGGCTGAAGTAGGACTTCTGCTCTGGGTGTGCTACTTTGCCCTAGAGCTGAAAGGCACAACGTGCAGGCTTCTTTCCAAAGGGCGAGTTGGGCCCCACAGCATCTTGCTTCCAGCTCTTTGGGAAGCTAAGAAAAAACTCGCTCTGCACAGTGCTCTTACAGCCTAGTGGGAACATCTCTTCCAAAGGCCTGTGAAACGCAGTTTCTTTGCAGGCCTGATCTGGCTGAAGTAGGACTTCTGCTCTGGGTGTGCTACTTTGCCCTAGAACTGAAAGGCACAACGTGCAGGCTTCTTTCCAAAGGGCGAGTTGGGCCCCACAGCATCTTGCTTCCAGCTCTTTGGGAAGCTAAGAAACAACTCGCTCTGCACAGTGCTCTTACAGCTTACCGGGAACATCTCTTCCAAAGGCCTGTGAAACGCAGTTTCTTTGCAGGCCTGATCTGGCTGAAGTAGGACTTCTGCTCTGGGTGCGCTACTTTGCCCTAGAGCTGAAAGGCACAACGTGCAGGCTTCTTTCCAAAGGGCGAGTTGGGCCCCACAGCATCTTGCTTCCAGCTCTTTGGGAAGCTAAGAAACAACTCACTATGCACAGTGCTCTTACAGCCTACCGGGAACATCTCTTCCAAAGGCCTGTGAAACGCAGTTTCTTTGCAGGCCTGATCTTGCTGAAGTAGGACTTCTGCTCTGGGTGTGCTACTTTGCCCTAGAGCTCAAAGGCACAACGTGCAGGCTTCTTTCCAAAGGGCGAGTTGGGCCCCAAAGCATCTTGCTTCCAGCTCTTTGAGAAACTAAGAAACAACTCGCTCTGCACAGTGCTCTTACAGCCTAGTGGGAACATGTCTTCCAAAGGCCTGTGAAACGCAGTTTCTTTGCAGGCCTGATCTGGCTGAAGTAGGACTTCTGCTCTGGGTGTGCTACTTTGCCCTAGAGCGGAAAGGCACAACGTGCAGGCTTCTTTCCAAAGGGCGAGTTGGGCCCCACAGCATCTTGCTTCCAGCTCTTTGGGAAGCTAAGAAACAACTCGCTCTGCACAGTGCTCTTCCAGCCTACCGGGAACATCTCTTCCAAAGCCCTGTGAAACGCAGTGTTTTGCAGGCCTGATCTGGCTGAAGTAGGACTTCTGCTCTGGGTGTGCTACTTTGCCCTAGAGCTGAAAGGCACAACGTGCAGGCTTCTTTCCAAAGGGCGAGTTGGGCCCCACAGCATCTTGCTTCCAGCTCTTTGGGAAGCTAGGAAACAACTCGCTCTGCACAGTGCTCTTACAGCCTAGTGGGAACATCTCTTCCAAAGGCCTGTGAAACGCAGTTTCTTTGCAGGCCTGATCTGGCTGAAGTAGGACTTCTGCTCTGGGTGTGCTACTTTGCCCTAGAGCTGAAAGGCACAACGTGCAGGCTTCTTTCAAAAGGGCGAGTTGGGCCCCATAGCATCTTGCTTCCAGCTCTTTGGGAAGCTAAGAAACAACTCGCTCTGCACAGTGCTCTTACAGCCTACCGGGAACATCTCTTCCAAAGGCCTGTGAAACGCAGTTTCTTTGCAGGCCTGATCTGGCTGAAGTAGGACTTCTGCTCTGGGTGTGCTACTTTGCCCTAGAGCTGAAAGGCACAACGTGCAGGCTTCTTTCCAAAGGGCGAGTTGGGCCCCACAGCATCTTGCTTCCAGCTCTTTGGGAAGCTAAGAAACAACTCGCTCTGCACAGTGCTCTTACAGCCTACCGGGAACATCTCTTCCAAAGGCCTGTGACACGCAGTTTCTTTGCAGGCCTGATCTGGCTGAAGTAGGACTTCTGCTCTGGGTGTGCTACTTTGCCCTAGAGCTGAAAGGCACAACGTGCAGGCTTCTTTCCAAAGGGCGAGTTGGGCCCCACAGCATCTTGCTTCCAGCTCTTTGGGAAGCTAAGAAACAACTCGCTCTGCACAGTGCTCTTACAGCCTACCGGGAACATCTCTTCCAAAGGCCTGTGACACGCAGTTTCTTTGCAGGCCTGATCTGGCTGAAGTAGGACTTCTGCTCTGGGTGTGCTACTTTGCCCTAGAACTGAAAGGCACAACGTGCAGGCTTCTTTCCAAAGGGCGAGTTGGGCCCCACAGCATCTTGCTTCCAGCTTTGGGAAGCTAAGAAACAGCTCGCTCTGCACAGTGCTCTTACAGCCTACCGGGAACATCTCTTCCAAAGGCCTGTGAAACGCAGTTTCTTTGCAGGCCTGATCTGGCTGAAGTAGGACTTCTGCTCTGGGTGTGCTACTTTGCCCTAGAGCTGAAAGGCACAACGTGTAGGCTTCTTTCTAAAGGGCGAGTTGTGCCCCACAGCATCTTGCTTCCAGCTCTTGGGGTAGCTAAGAAACAACTCGCTCTGCACAGTGCTCTTACAGCCTACGGGGAACATCTCTTCCAAAGGCCTGTGAAACGCAGTTTCTTTGCAGGCCTGATCTGGCTGAAGTAGGACTTCTGCTCTGGGTGTGCTACTTTGCCCTAGAGCTGAAAGGCACAACGTGCAGTCTTCTTTCCAAAGGGCGAGTTGGGCCCCACAGCATCTTGCTTCCAGCTCTTGGGGAAGCTAAGAAACAACTCGCTCTGCACAGTGCTCTTACAGCCTACCGGGAACATCTCTTCCAAAGGCCTGTGAAACGCAGTTTCTTTGCAGGCCTGATCTGGCTGAAGTAGGACTTCTGCTCTGGGTGTGCTACTTTGCCCTAGAGCGGAAAGGCACAACGTGCAGGCTTCTTTCCAAAGGGCGAGTTGGGCCCCACAGCATCTTGCTTCCAGCTCTTGGGGAAGCTAAGAAACAACTCGCTCTGCACAGTGCTCTTACAGCCTACCGGGAACATGTCTTCCAAAGGCCTGAGAAACGCAGTTTCTTTGCAGGCCTGATCTGGCTGAAGTAGGACTTCTGCTCTGGGTGTGCTACTTTGCCCTAGAGCTGAAAGGCACAACGTGCAGGCTTCTTTCCAAAGGGCGAGTTGGGCCCCACAGCATCTTGCTTCCAGCTCTTTGGGAAGCTAAGAAACAACTCGCTCTGCACAGTGCTCTTACAGCCTACCGGGAACATCTCTTCCAAAGGCCTGTGAAACGCAGTTTCTTTGCAGGCCTGATCTGGCTGAAGTAGGACTTCTGCTCTGGGTGTGCTACTTTGCCCTAGAGCTGAAAGGCACAACGTGCAGGCTTCTTTCCAAAGGGCGAGTTGGACCCCACAGCATCTTGCTTCCAGCTCTTTGGGAAGCTAAGATACAACTCGCTCTGCACAGTGCTCTTACAGCCTAGTGGGAACATCTCTTCCAAAGGCCTGTGAAACGCAGTTTCTTTGCAGGCCTGATCTGGTTGAAGTAGGACTTCTGCTCTGGGTGTGCTACTTTGCCCTAGAGCTGAAAGGCACAACGTGCAGGCTTCTTTCCAAAGGGCGAGTTGGGCCCCACAGCATCTTGCTTCCAGCTCTTTGGGAAGCTAAGAAACACCTCGCTCTGCACAGTGCTCTTACAGCCTAGTGGGAACATCTCTTCCAAGGGCCTGTGAAACGCAGTTTCTTTGCAGGCCTGATCTGGCTGAAGTAGGACTTCTGCTCTGGGTGTGCTACTTTGCCCTAGAGCTGAAAGGCACAACGTGCAGGCTTCTTTCCAAAGGGCGAGTTGGGCCCCACAGCATCTTGCTTCCAGCTCTTTGGGAAGCTAAGAAACAACTCGCTCTGCACAGTGCTCTAACAGCCTACCGGGAACATCTCTTCCAAAGGCCTGTGAAACGCAGTTTCTTTGCAGGCCTGATCTGGCTGAAGTGGGACTTCTGCTCTGGGTGTGCTACTTTGACCTAGAGCTGAAAGGCACAACGTGCAGGCTTCTTTCCAAAGGGCGAGTTGGGCCCCACAGCATCTTGCTTCCAGCTCTTTGGGAAGCTAAGAAACAACTCGCTCTGCACAGTGCTCTTACAGCCTAGTGGGAACATCTCTTCCAAAGGCCTGTGAAACGCAGATTCTTTGCAGGCCTGATCTGGCTGAAGTAGGACTTCTGCTCTGGGTGTGCTACTTTGCCCTAGAGCGGAAAGGCACAACGTGCAGGCTTCTTTCCAAAGGGCGAGTTGGGCCCCACAGCATCTTGCTTCCAGCTCTTTGGGAAGCTAAGAAACAACTCGCTCTGCACAGTGCTCTTACAGCCTAGTGGGAACATCTCTTCTAAAGGCCTGTGAAACGCAGTTTCTTTGCAGGCCTGATCTGGCTGAAGTAGGACTTCTGCTCTGGGTGTGCTACTTTGCCCTAGAGCGGAAAGGCACGACGTGCAGGCTTCTTTCCAAAGGGCGAGTTGGGCCCCACAGCATCTTGCTTCCAGCTCTTTGGTAAGCTAAGAGACAACTCGCTCTGCACAGTGCTCTTACAGCCTAGTGGGAACATCTCTTCCAAAGGCCTGTGAAACGCAGTTTCTTTGCAGGCCTGATCTGGCTGAAGTAGGACTTCTGCTCTGGGTGTGCTACTTTGCCCTAGAGCTCAAAGGCACAACGTGCAGGCTTCTTTCCAAAGGGCGAGTTGGGCCCCACAGCATCTTGCTTCCAGCTCTTGGGGAAGCTAAGAAACAACTCGCTCTGCACAGTGCTCTTACAGCCTACCGGGAACATCTCTTCTAAAGGCCTGTGAAACGCAGTTTCTTTGCAGGCCTGATCTGGCTGAAGTAGGACTTCTGCTCTGGGTGTGCTACTTTGCCCTAGAGCGGAAAGGCACAACGTGCAGGCTTCTTTCCAAAGGGCGAGTGGGGCCCCACAGCATCTTGCTTCCAGCTCTTTGGGAAGCTAAGAGACAACTCGCTCTGCACAGTGCTCTTACAGCCTAGTGGGAACATCTCTTCCAAAGGCCTGTGAAACGCAGTTTCTTTGCAGGCCTGATCTGGCTGAAGTAGGACTTCTGCTCTGGGTGTGCTACTTTGCCCTAGAGCTCAAAGGCACAACGTGCAGGCTTCTTTCCAAAGGGCGAGTTGGGCCCCACAGCATCTTGCTTCCAGCTCTTGGGGAAGCTAAGAAACAACTCGCTCTGCACAGTGCTCTTACAGCCTACCGGGAACATCTCTTCTAAAGGCCTGTGAAACGCAGTTTCTTTGCAGGCCTGATCTGGCTGAAGTAGGACTTCTGCTCTGGGTGTGCTACTTTGCCCTAGAGCGGAAAGGCACAACGTGCAGGCTTCTTTCCAAAGGGCGAGTTGGGCCCCACAGCATCTTGCTTCCAGCTCTTTGGGAAGCTAAGAAACAACTCGCTCTGCACAGTGCTCTTACAGCCTAGTGGGAACATCTCTTCCAAAGGCCTGTGAAACGCAGTTTCTTTGCAGGCCTGATCTGGCTGAAGTAGGACTTCTGCTCTGGGTGTGCTACTTTGCCCTAGAGCTGAAAGGCACAACGTGCAGGCTTCTTTCCAAAGGGCGAGTTGGGCCCCACAGCATCTTGCTTCCAGCTCTTTGGGAAGCTAAGAAACAACTCGCTCTGCACAGTGCTCTTACAGCCTACCGGGAACATCTCTTCCAAAGGCCTGTGATACGCAGTTTCTTTGCAGGCCTGATCTGGCTGAAGTAGGACTTCTGCTCTGGGTGTGCTACTTTGCCCTAGAGCTGAAAGGCACAACGTGCACTCCTCTTTCCAAAGGGCGAGTTGGACCGCACAGCATCTTGCTTCCAGCTCTTTGGGAAGCTAAGATACAACTTGCTCTGCACAGTGCTCTTACAGCCTAGTGGGAACATCTCTTCCAAAGGCCTGTGAAACGCAGTTTCTTTGCAGGCCTGATCTGGCTGAAGTAGGACTTCTGCTCTGGGTGTGCTACTTTGCCCTAGAGCTGAAAGGCACAACGTGCAGGCTTCTTTCCAAAGGGCGAGTTGGGCCCCACAGCATCTTGCTTCCAGCTCTTTGGGAAGCTAAGAAACAACTCGCTCTGCACAGTGCTCCTACAGCCTAGTGGGAACATCTCTTCCAAGGGCCTGTGAAACGCAGTTTCTTTGCAGGCCTGATCTGGCTGAAGTAGGACTTCTGCTCTGGGTGTGCTACTTTGCCCTAGAGCTGAAAGGCACAACGTGCAGGCTTCTTTCCAAAGGGCGAGTTGGGCCCCACAGCATCTTGCTTCCAGCTCTTTGGGAAGCTAAGAAACAACTCGCTCTGCACAGTGCTCTTACAGCCTAGTGGGAACATCTCTTCCAAGGGCCTGTGAAACGCAGTTTCTTTGCAGGCCTGATCTGGCTGAAGTAGGACTTCTGCTCTGGGTGTGCTACTTTGCCCTAGAGCTGAAAGGCACAACGTGCAGGCTTCTTTCCAAAGGGCGAGTTGGGCCCCACAGCATCTTGCTTCCAGCTCTTTGGGAAGCTAAGAAACAACTCGCTCTGCACAGTGCTCTAACAGCCTACCGGGAACATCTCTTCCAAAGGCCTGTGAAACGCAGTTTCTTTGCAGGCCTGATCTGGCTGAAGTGGGAATTCTGCTCTGGGTGTGCTACTTTGCCCTAGAGCTGAAAGGCACAACGTGCAGGCTTCTTTCCAAAGGGCGAGTTGTGCCCCACAGCATCTTGCTTCCAGCTCTTTGGGAAGCTAAGAAACAACTCGCTCTGCACAGTGCTCTTACAGCCTAGTGGGAACATCTCTTCCAAAGGCCTGTGAAACGCAGATTCTTTGCAGGCCTGATCTGGCTGAAGTAGGACTTCTGCTCTGGGTGTGCTACTTTGCCCTAGAGCTGAAAGGCACAACGTGCAGGCTTCTTTCCAAAGGGCGAGTTGGGCCCCACAGCATCTTGCTTCCAGCTCTTTGGGAACCTAAGAAACAAGTCGCTCTGCACAGTGCTCTTACATCCTAGTGGGAATATCTCTTCCAAAGGCCTGTGAAACGCAGTTTCTTTGCAGGCCTTATCTGGCTGAAGTAGGACTTCTGCTCTGGGTGTGCTACTTTGCCCTAGAGCGGAGAGGCACAACGTGCAGGCTTCTTTCCAAAGGGCGAGTTGGGCCCCACAGCATCTTGCTTCCAGCTCTTTGGGAAGCTAAGAAACAACTCGCTCTGCACAGTGCTCTTACAGCCTACCGGGAACATCTCTTCCAAAGGCCTGTGAAACGCAGTTTCTTTGCAGGCCTGATCTGGCTGAAGTAGGACTTCTGCTCTGGGTGTGCTACTTTGCCCTAGAGCTCAAAGGCACAACGTGCAGGCTTCTTTCCAAAGGGCGAGTTGGGCCCCACAGCATCTTGCTTCCAGCTCTTTGGGAAGCTAAGAAACAACTCGCTCTGCACAGTGCTCTTACAGCCTACCGGGAACATCTCTTCCAAAGGCCTGTGAAACGCAGTTTCTTTGCAGGCCTGATCTGGCTGAAGTAGGACTTCTGCTCTGGGTGTGCTACTTTGCCCTAGAGCTGAAAGGCACAACGTGCAGGCTTCTTTCCAAAGGGCGAGTTGGGCCCCACAGCATCTTGCTTCCAGCTCTTTCGGAAGCTAAGAAAAAACTCGCTCTGCACAGTGCTCTTACAGCCTAGTGGGAACATCTCTTCCAAAGGCCTGTGAAACGCAGTTTCTTTGCAGGCCTGATCTGGCTGAAGTAGGACTTCTGCTCTGGGTGTGCTACTTTGCCCTAGAACTGAAAGGCACAACGTGCAGGCTTCTTTCCAAAGGGTGAGTTGGGCCCCACAGCATCTTGCTTCCAGCTCTTTGGGAAGCTAAGAAACAACTCGCTCTGCACAGTGCTCTTACAGCCTACCGGGAACATGTCTTCCAAAGGCCTGTGAAACGCAGTTTCTTTGCAGGCCTGATCTGGCTGAAGTAGGACTTCTGCTCTGGGTGTGCTACTTTGCCCTTGAGCTGAAAGGCACAACGTGCAGGCTTCTTTCCAAAGGGCGAGTTGGGCCCCACAGCATCTTGCTTCCAGCTCTTTGGGAAGCTAAGAAACAACTCGCTCTGCACAGTGCTCTTACAGCCTAGTGGGAACATCTCTTCCAAAGGCCTGTGAAACGCAGATTCTTTGCAGGCCTGATCTGGCTGAAGTAGGACTTCTGCTCTGGGTGTGCTACTTTTCCCTAGAGCTGAAAGGCACAACGTGCAGGCTTCTTTCCAAAGGGCGAGTTGGGCCCCACAGCATCTTGCTTCCAGCTCTTTGGGAAGCTAAGAAACAACTCGCTCTGCACAATGCTCTTACAGCCTATTGGGAACATCTCTTCCAAAGGCCTGTGAAACGCAGTTTCTTTGCAGGCCTGATGTGGCTGAAGTAGGACTTCTGCTCTGGGTGTGCTACTTTGCCCTAGAGCTGAAAGGCACAACGTGCAGGCTTCTTTCAAAAGGGCGAGTTGGGCCCCACAGCATCTTGCTTCCAGCTCTTTGGGAAGCTAAGAAACAACTCGCTCTGCACAGTGCTCTTACAGCCTACCGGGAACATCTCTTCCAAAGGCCTGTGAAACGCAGATTTTTGCAGGCCTGATCTGGCTGAAGTAGGTCTTCTGCTCTGGGTGTGCTACTTTGCCCTAGAGCTGAAAGGCACAACGTGCAGGCTTCTTTCCAAAGGGCGAGTTGGGCCCCACAGCATCTTGCTTCCAGCTCTTTGGGAAGCTAAGAAACAACTCGCTCTGCACAGTGCTCTTACAGCCTACCGGGAACATCTCTTGCAAAGGCCTGTGAAACGCAGTTTCTTTGCAGGCCTGATCTGGCTGAAGTAGGACTTCTGCTCTGGGTGTGCTACTTTGCCCTAGAGCTGAAAGGCACAACGTGCAGGCTTCTTTCCAAAGGGCGAGTTGGGCCCCACAGCATCTTGCTTCCAGCTCTTTGGGAAGCTAAGAAACAGCTCGCTCTGCACAGTGCTCTTACAGCCTACCGGGAACATCTCTTCCAAAGGCCTGTGAAACGCAGTTTCTTTGCAGGCCTGATCTGGCTGAAGTAGGACTTCTGCTCTGGGTGTGCTACTTTGCCCTAGAGCTGAAAGGCACAACGTGCAGGCTTCTTTCCAAAGGGCGAGTTGGGCCCCACAGCATCTTCCTTCCAGCTCTTTGGGAAGCTAAGAAACAACTCGCTCTGCACAGTGCTCTTACAGCCTAGTGGGAGCATCTCTTCCAAAGGCCTGTGAAACGCAGATTCTTTGCAGGCCTGATCTGGCTGAAGTAGGACTTCTGCTCTGGGTGTGCTACTTTGCCCTAGAGCTGAAAGGCACAACGTGCAGGCTTCTTTCCAAAGGGCGAGTTGGGCCCCACAGCATCTTGCTTCCAGCTCTTTGGGAAGCTAAGAAACAACTCGCTCTGCACAGTGCTCTTACAGCCTAGTGGGAACATCTCTTCCAAAGGCCTGTGAAACGCAGTTTCTTTGCAGGCCTGATCTGGCTGAAGTAGGACTTCTGCTCTGGGTGTGCTACTTTGCCCTAGAGCGGAAAGGCACAACGTGCAGGCTTCTTTCCAAAGGGCGAGTTGGGCCCCACAGCATCTTGCTTCCAGCTCTTTGGGAAGCTAAGAAACAACTCGCTCTGCACAGTGCTCTTACAGCCTACCGGGAACATGTCTTCCAAAGGCCTGTGAAACGCAGTTTCTTTGCAGGCCTGATCTGGCTGAAGTAGGACTTCTGCTCTGGGTGTGCTACTTTGCCCTAGAGCTGAAAGGCACAACGTGCAGGCTTCTTTCCAAAGGGCGAGTTGGGCCCCACAGCATCTTGCTTCCAGCTCTTTGGGAAGCTAAGAAACAACTCGCTCTGCACAGTGCTCTTACAGCCTACCGGGAACATCTCTTCTAAAGGCCTGTGAAACGCAGTTTCTTTGCAGGCCTGATCTGGCTGAAGTAGGACTTCTGCTCTGGGTTTGCTACTTTGCCCTAGAGCTGAAAGGCACAACGTGCAGGCTTCTTTCCAAAGGGCGAGTTGGGCCCCACAGCATCTTGCTTCCAGCTCTTTGGGAAGCTAAGAAACAACTCGCTCTGCACAGTGCTCTTACAGCCTAGTGGGATCATCTCTTCCAAAGGCCTGTGAAACGCAGTTTCTTTGCAGGCCTGATCTGGCTGAAGTAGGACTTCTGCTCTGGGTGTGCTACTTTGCCCTAGAGCTGAAAGGCACAACGTGCAGGCTTCTTTCCAAAGGGCGAGTTGGGCCCCACAGCATCTTGCTTCCAGCTCTTTGGGAAGCTACGAAACAACTCGCTCTGCACAGTGCTCTTACAGCCTACCGGGAACATCTCTTCCAAAGGCCTGTGAAACGCAGTTTCTTTGCAGGCCTGATCTGGCTGAAGTGGGACTTCTGCTCTGGGTGTGCTACTTTGCCCTAGAGCTGAAAGGCACAACGTGCAGGCTTCTTTCCAAAGGGCGAGTTGGGCCCCACAGCATCTTGCTTCCAGCTCTTTGGGAAGCTAAGAAACCACTCGCTCTGCACAGTGCTCTGACAGCCTACCGGGAACATCTCTTCCAAAGGCCTGTGAAACGCAGTTTCTTTGCAGGCCTGATCTGGCTGAAGTAGGACTTCTGCTCTGGGTGTGCTACTTTGCCCTAGAGCTGAAAGGCACAACGTGCAGGCTTCTTTCCAAAGGGCGAGTTGGGCCCCACAGCATCTTGCTTCCAGCTCTTGGGGAAGCTAAGAAACAACTCGCTCTGCACAGTGCTCTTACAGCCTAGTGGGAACATCTCTTCCAAAGGCCTGTGAAACGCAGATTCTTTGCAGGCCTGATCTGGCTGAAGTAGGACTTCTGCTCTGGGTGTGCTACTTTGCCCTAGAGCTGAAAGGCACAACGTGCAGGCTTCTTTCCAAAGGGCGAGTTGGGCCCCACAGCATCTTGCTTCCAGCTCTTTGGGAAGCTAAGAAACAACTCGCTCTGCACAGTGCTCTTACAGCCTACCGGGAACATCTCTTCCAAAGGCCTGTGAAACGCAGTTTCTTTGCAGGACTGATCTGGCTGAAGTAGGACTTCTGCTC
Organism: Equus caballus; assembly: GCF_041296265.1. Lineage (NCBI taxonomy): Eukaryota > Metazoa > Chordata > Mammalia > Perissodactyla > Equidae > Equus > Equus caballus. The sequence goes on along the minus strand of NW_027222343.1, from coordinate 3,909,956 downwards.
TGGGTGTGCTACTTTGCCCTAGAGCGGAAAGGCACAACGTGCAGGCTTCTTTCCAAAGGGCGAGTTGGGCCCCACAGCATCTTGCTTCCAGCTCTTTGGGAAGCTAAGAAACAACTCGCTCTGCACAGTGCTCTTACAGCCTAGTGGGAACATCTCTTCCAAAGGCCTGTGAAACGCAGATTCTTTGCAGGCCTGATCTGGCTGAAGTAGGACTTCTGCTCTGGGTGTGCTACTTTGCCCTAGAGCTGAAAGGCACAACGTGCAGGCTTCTTTCCAAAGGGCGAGTTGGGCCCCACAGCATCTTGCTTCCAGCTCTTTGGGAAGCTAAGAAACAACTCGCTCTGCACAGTGCTCTTACAGCCTAGTGGGAACATCTCTTCCAAAGGCCTGTGAAACGCAGTTTCTTTGCAGGCCTGATGTGGCTGAAGTAGGACTTCTGCTCTGGGTGTGCTACTTTGCCCTAGAGCGGAAAGGCACAACGTGCAGGCTTCTTTCCAAAGGGCGAGTTGGGCCCCACAGCATCTTGCTTCCAGCTCTTTGGGAAGCTAAGAAACAACTCGCTCTGCACAGTGCTCTTACAGCCTACCGGGAACATCTCTTCCAAAGGCCTGTGAAACGCAGATTTTTGCAGGCCTGATCTGGCTGAAGTAGGTCTTCTGCTCTGGGTGTGCTACTTTGCCCTAGAGCTGAAAGGCACAACGTGCAGGCTTCTTTCCAAAGGGCGAGTTGGGCCCCACAGCATCTTGCTTCCAGCTCTTTGGGAAGCTAAGAAACAACTCGCTCTGCACAGTGCTCTTACAGCCTAGTGGGAACATCTCTTCTAAAGGCCTGTGAAACGCAGTTTCTTTGCAGGCCTGATCTGGCTGAAGTAGGACTTCTGCTCTGGGTGTGCTACTTTGCCCTAGAGCGGAAAGGCACAACGTGCAGGCTTCTTTCCAAAGGGCGAGTTGGGCCCCACAGCATCTTGCTTCCAGCTCTTTGGGAAGCTAAGAAACAACTCGCTCTGCACAGTGCTCTTACAGCCTAGTGGGAACATCTCTTCCAAAGGCCTGTGAAACGCAGTTTCTTTGCAGGCCTGATCTGGCTGAAGTAGAACTTCTGCTCTGGGTGTGCTACTTTGCCCTAGAGCTCAAAGGCACAACGTGCAGGCCTCTTTCCAAAGGGCGAGTTGGGCCCCACAGCATCTTGCTTCCAGCTCTTTGGGAAGCTAAGAAACAACTCGCTCTGCACAGTGCTCTTACAGCCTAGTGGGAACATCTCTTCCAAAGGCCTGTGAAACGCAGTTTCTTTGCAGGCCTGATCTGGCTGAAGTAGGACTTCTGCTCTGGGTGTGCTACTTTGCCCTAGAGCTGAAAGGCACAACGTGCAGGCTTCTTTCCAAAGGGCGAGTTGGGCCCCACAGCATCTTGCTTCCAGCTCTTTGGGAAGCTAAGAAACAACTCGCTCTGCACAGTGCTCTTACAGCCTACCGGGAACATCTCTTCCAAAGGCCTGTGAAACGCAGTTTCTTTGCAGGCCTGATCTGGCTGAAGTAGGACTTCTGCTCTGGGTGTGCTACTTTGCCCTAGAGCTGAAAGGCGCAACGTGCAGGCTTCTTTCCAAAGGGCGAGTTGGGCCCCACAGCATCTTGCTTCCAGCTCTTTGGGAAGCTAAGAAACAACTCGCTCTGCACAGTGCTCTTACAGCCTACCGGGAACATGTCTTCCAAAGGCCTGTGAAACGCAGTTTCTTTGCAGGCCTGATCTGGCTGAAGTAGGACTTCTGCTCTGGGTGTGCTACTTTGCCCTAGAGCTGAAAGGCACAACGTGCAGGCTTCTTTCCAAAGGGCGAGTTGGGCCCCACAGCATCTTGCTTCCAGCTCTTTGGGAAGCTAAGAAACAACTCGCTCTGCACAGTGCTCTTACAGCCTACCGGGAACATCTCTTCCAAAGACCTGTGAAACGCAGTTTCTTTGCAGGCCTGATCTGGCTGAAGTAGGACTTCTGCTCTGGGTGTGCTACTTTGCCCTAGAGCTGAAAGGCACAACGTGCAGGCTTCTTTCCAAAGGGCGAGTTGGGCCCCACAGCATCTTGCTTCCAGCTCTTTGGGAAGCTAAGAAACAACTCGCTCTGCACAGTGCTCTTACAGCCTAGTGGGAACATCTCTTCCAAAGGCCTGTGAAACGCAGATTCTTTGCAGGCCTGATCTGGCTGAAGTAGGACTTCTGCTCTGGGTGTGCTACTTTGCCCTAGAGCTGAAAGGCACAACGTGCAGGCTTCTTTCCAAAGGGCGAGTTGGGCCCCACAGCATCTTGCTTCCAGCTCTTTGGGAAGCTAGGAAACAACTCGCTCTGCACAGTGCTCTTACAGCCTAGTGGGAACATCTCTTCCAAAGGCCTGTGAAACGCAGTTTCTTTGCAGGCCTGATGTGGCTGAAGTAGGACTTCTGCTCTGGGTGTGCTACTTTGCCCTAGAGCTGAAAGGCACAACGTGCAGGCTTCTTTCCAAAGGGCGAGTTGGGCCCCACAGCATCTTGCTTCCAGCTCTTTGGGAAGCTAAGAAACAACTCGCTCTGCACAGTGCTCTTACAGCCTAGTGGGAACATCTCTTCCAAAGGCCTGTGAAACGCAGATTCTTTGCAGGCCTGATCTGGCTGAAGTAGGACTTCTGCTCTGGGTGTGCTACTTTGCCCTAGAGCTGAAAGGCACAACGTGCAGGCTTCTTTCCAAAGGGCGAGTTGGGCCCCACAGCATCTTGCTTCCAGCTCTTGGGGAAGCTAAGAAACAACTCGCTCTGCACAGTGCTCTTACAGCCTATTGGGAACATCTCTTCCAAAGGCCTGTGAAACGCAGTTTCTTTGCAGGCCTGATGTGGCTGAAGTAGGACTTCTGCTCTGGGTGTGCTACTTTGCCCTAGAGCGGAAAGGCACAACGTGCAGGCTTCTTTCCAAAGGGCGAGTTGGGCCCCACAGCATCTTGCTTCCAGCTCTTTGGGAAGCTAAGAAACAACTCGCTCTGCACAGTGCTCTTACAGCCTACCGGGAACATCTCTTCCAAAGACCTGTGAAACGCAGTTTCTTTGCAGGCCTGATCTGGCTGAAGTAGGACTTCTGCTCTGGGTGTGCTACTTTGCCCTAGAGCTGAAAGGCACAACGTGCAGGCTTCTTTCCAAAGGGCGAGTTGGGCCCCACAGCATCTTGCTTCCAGCTCTTTGGGAAGCTAAGAAACAACTCGCTCTGCACAGTGCTCTTACAGCCTAGTGGGAACATCTCTTCCAAAGGCCTGTGAAACGCAGATTCTTTGCAGGCCTGATCTGGCTGAAGTAGGACTTCTGCTCTGGGTGTGCTACTTTGCCCTAGAGCTGAAAGGCACAACGTGCAGGCTTCTTTCCAAAGGGCGAGTTGGGCCCCACAGCATCTTGCTTCCAGCTCTTTGGGAAGCTAAGAAACAACTCGCTCTGCACAGTGCTCTTACAGCCTATTGGGAACATCTCTTCCAAAGGCCTGTGAAACGCAGTTTCTTTGCAGGCCTGATGTGGCTGAAGTAGGACTTCTGTTCTGGGTGTGCTACTTTGTCCAAGAGCGGAAAGGCACAACGTGCAGGCTTCTTTCCAAAGGGCGAGTTGGGCCCCACAGCATCTTGCTTCCAGCTCTTTGGGAAGCTAAGAAACAACTCGCTCTGCACAGTGCTCTTACAGCCTACCGGGAACATCTCTTCCAAAGGCCTGTGAAACGCAGATTTTTGCAGGCCTGATCTGGCTGAAGTAGGTCTTCTGCTCTGGGTGTGCTACTTTGCCCTAGAGCTGAAAGGCACAACGTGCAGGCTTCTTTCCAAAGGGCGAGTTGGGCCCCACAGCATCTTGCTTCCAGCTCTTTGGGAAGCTAAGAAACAACTAGCTCTGCACAGTGCTCTTACAGCCTAGTGGGAACATCTCTTCTAAAGGCCTGTGAAACGCAGTTTCTTTGCAGGCCTGATCTGGCTGAAGTAGGACTTCTGCTCTGGGTGTGCTACTTTGCCCTAGAGCGGAAAGGCACAACGTGCAGGCTTCTTTCCAAAGGGCGAGTTGGGCCCCACAGCATCTTGCTTCCAGCTCTTTGGGAAGCTAAGAAACAACTCGCTCTGCACAGTGCTCTTACAGCCTAGTGGGAACATCTCTTCCAAAGGCCTGTGAAACGCAGTTTCTTTGCAGGCCTGATCTGGCTGAAGTAGAACTTCTGCTCTGGGTGTGCTACTTTGCCCTAGAGCTCAAAGGCACAACGTGCAGGCTTCTTTCCAAAGGGCGAGTTGGGCCCCACAGCATCTTGCTTCCAGCTCTTTGGGAAGCTAAGAAACAACTCGCTCTGCACAGAGCTCTTACAGCCTAGTGGGAACATCTCTTCCAAAGGCCTGTGAAACGCAGTTTCTTTGCAGGCCTGATCTGGCTGAAGTAGGACTTCTGCTCTGGGTGTGCTACTTTGCCCTAGAGCTGAAAGGCACAACGTGCAGGCTTCTTTCCAAAGGGCGAGTTGGGCCCCACAGCATCTTGCTTCCAGCTCTTGGGGAAGCTAAGAAACACTTCGCTCTGCACAGTGCTCTTACAGCCTACCGGGAACATCTCTTCCAAAGGCCTGTGAAACGCAGTTTCTTTGCAGGCCTGATCTGGCTTAAGTAGGACTTCTGCTCTGGGTGTGCTACTTTGCCCTAGAGCTGAAAGGCACAACGTGCAGGCTTCTTTCCAAAGGGCGAGTTGGGCCCCACAGCATCTTGCTTCCAGCTCTTTGGGAAGCTAAGAAACAACTCGCTCTGCACAGTGCTCTTACAGCCTACCGGGAACATCTCTTGCAAAGGCCTGTGAAACGCAGTTTCTTTGCAGGCCTGATCTGGCTGAAGTAGGACTTCTGCTCTGGGTGTGCTACTTTGCCCTAGAGCGGAAAGGCACAACGTGCAGGCTTCTTTCCAAAGGGCGAGTTGGGCCCCACAGCATCTTGCTTCCAGCTCTTGGGGAAGCTAAGAAACAACTCGCTCTGCACAGTGCTCTTACAGCCTACCGGGAACATCTCTTCCAAAGGCCTGTGAAACGCAGTTTCTTTGCAGGCCTGATCTGGCTTAAGTAGGACTTCTGCTCTGGGTGTGCTACTTTGCCCTAGAGCTGAAAGGCACAACGTGCAGGCTTCTTTCCAAAGGGCGAGTTGGGCCCCACAGCATCTTGCTTCCAGCTCTTTGGGAAGCTAAGAAACAACTCGCTCTGCACAGTGCTCTTACAGCCTACCGGGAACATCTCTTGCAAAGGCCTGTGAAACGCAGTTTCTTTGCAGGCCTGATCTGGCTGAAGTAGGACTTCTGCTCTGGGTGTGCTACTTTGCCCTAGAGCGGAAAGGCACAACGTGCAGGCTTCTTTCCAAAGGGCGAGTTGGGCCCCACAGCATCTTGCTTCCAGCTCTTTGGGAAGCTAAGAAACAACTCGCTCTGCACAGTGCTCTTACAGCCTACCGGGAACATCTCTTGCAAAGGCCTGTGAAACGCAGTTTCTTTGCAGGCCTGATCTGGCTGAAGTAGGACTTCTGCTCTGGGTGTGCTACTTTGCCCTAGAGCTGAAAGGCACAACGTGCAGGCTTCTTTCCAAAGGGCGAGTTGGGCCCCACAGCATCTTGCTTCCAGCTCTTTGGGAAGCTAAGAAACAACTCGCTCTGCACAGTGCTCTTACAGCCTACCGGGAACATCTCTTGCAAAGGCCTGTGAAACGCAGTTTCTTTGCAGGCCTGATCTGGCTGAAGTAGGACTTCTGCTCTGGGTGTGCTACTTTGCCCTAGAGCTGAAAGGCACAACGTGCAGGCTTCTTTCCAAAGGGCGAGTTGGGCCCCACAGCATCTTGCTTCCAGCTCTTTGGGAAGCTAAGAAACAACTCGCTCTGCACAGTGCTCTTACAGCCTACCGGGAACATCTCTTCCAAAGGCCTGTGAAACGCACTTTCTTTGCAGGCCTGATCTGGCTGAAGTAGGACTTCTGCTCTGGGTGTGCTACTTTGCCCTAGAGCTGAAAGGCACAACGTGCAGGCTTCTTTCCAAAGGGCGAGTTGGGCCCCACAGCATCTTGCTTCCAGCTCTTTGGGAAGCTAAGAAACAACTCGCTCTGCACAGTGCTCTTACAGCCTACCGGGAACATCTCTTCCAAAGGCCTGTGACACGCAGTTTCTTTGCAGGCCTGATCTGGCTGAAGTAGGACTTCTGCTCTGGGTGTGCTACTTTGCCCTAGAGCTGAAAGGCACAACGTGCAGGCTTCTTTCCAAAGGGCGAGTTGGGCCCCACAGCATCTTGCTTCCAGCTCTTTGGGAAGCTAAGAAACAACTCGCTCTGCACAGTGCTCTTACAGCCTACCGGGAACATCTCTTCCAAAGGCCTGTGACACGCAGTTTCTTTGCAGGCCTGATCTGGCTGAAGTAGGACTTCTGCTCTGGGTGTGCTACTTTGCCCTAGAGCTGAAAGGCACAACGTGCAGGCTTCTTTCCAAAGGGCGAGTTGGGCCCCACAGCATCTTGCTTCCAGCTTTGGGAAGCTAAGAAACAGCTCGCTCTGCACAGTGCTCTTACAGCCTACCGGGAACATCTCTTCCAAAGGCCTGTGAAACGCAGTTTCTTTGCAGGCCTGATCTGGCTGAAGTAGGACTTCTGCTCTGGGTGTGCTACTTTGCCCTAGAGCTGAAAGGCACAACGTGTAGGCTTCTTTCTAAAGGGCGAGTTGTGCCCCACAGCATCTTGCTTCCAGCTCTTGGGGTAGCTAAGAAACAACTCGCTCTGCACAGTGCTCTTACAGCCTACGGGGAACATCTCTTCCAAAGGCCTGTGAAACGCAGTTTCTTTGCAGGCCTGATCTGGCTGAAGTAGGACTTCTGCTCTGGGTGTGCTACTTTGCCCTAGAGCTGAAAGGCACAACGTGCAGGCTTCTTTCCAAAGGGCGAGTTGGGCCCCACAGCATCTTGCTTCCAGCTCTTGGGGAAGCTAAGAAACAACTCGCTCTGCACAGTGCTCTTACAGCCTACCGGGAACATCTCTTCCAAAGGCCTGTGAAACGCAGTTTCTTTGCAGGCCTGATCTGGCTGAAGTAGGACTTCTGCTCTGGGTGTGCTACTTTGCCCTAGAGCTGAAAGGCACAACGTGCAGGCTTCTTTCCAAAGGGCGAGTTGGGCCCCACAGCATCTTGCTTCCAGCTCTTGGGGAAGCTAAGAAACAACTCGCTCTGCACAGTGCTCTTACAGCCTACCGGGAACATGTCTTCCAAAGGCCTGAGAAACGCAGTTTCTTTGCAGGCCTGATCTGGCTGAAGTAGGACTTCTGCTCTGGGTGTGCTACTTTGCCCTAGAGCTGAAAGGCACAACGTGCAGGCTTCTTTCCAAAGGGCGAGTTGGGCCCCACAGCATCTTGCTTCCAGCTCTTTGGGAAGCTAAGAAACAACTCGCTCTGCACAGTGCTCTTACAGCCTACCGGGAACATCTCTTCCAAAGGCCTGTGAAACGCAGTTTCTTTGCAGGCCTGATCTGGCTGAAGTAGGACTTCTGCTCTGGGTGTGCTACTTTGCCCTAGAGCTGAAAGGCACAACGTGCAGGCTTCTTTCCAAAGGGCGAGTTGGACCCCACAGCATCTTGCTTCCAGCTCTTTGGGAAGCTAAGATACAACTCGCTCTGCACAGTGCTCTTACAGCCTAGTGGGAACATCTCTTCCAAAGGCCTGTGAAACGCAGTTTCTTTGCAGGCCTGATCTTGCTGAAGTAGGACTTCTGCTCTGGGTGTGCTACTTTGCCCTAGAGCTGAAAGGCACAACGTGCAGGCTTCTTTCCAAAGGGCGAGTTGGGCCCCACAGCATCTTGCTTCCAGCTCTTTGGGAAGCTAAGAAACACCTCGCTCTGCACAGTGCTCTTACAGCCTAGTGGGAACATCTCTTCCAAGGGCCTGTGAAACGCAGTTTCTTTGCAGGCCTGATCTGGCTGAAGTAGGACTTCTGCTCTGGGTGTGCTACTTTGCCCTAGAGCTGAAAGGCACAACGTGCAGGCTTCTTTCCAAAGGGCGAGTTGGGCCCCACAGCATCTTGCTTCCAGCTCTTTGGGAAGCTAAGAAACAACTCGCTCTGCACAGTGCTCTAACAGCCTACCGGGAACATCTCTTCCAAAGGCCTGTGAAACGCAGTTTCTTTGCAGGCCTGATCTGGCTGAAGTGGGACTTCTGCTCTGGGTGTGCTACTTTGACCTAGAGCTGAAAGGCACAACGTGCAGGCTTCTTTCCAAAGGGCGAGTTGGGCCCCACAGCATCTTGCTTCCAGCTCTTTGGGAAGCTAAGAAACAACTCGCTCTGCACAGTGCTCTTACAGCCTAGTGGGAACATCTCTTCCAAAGGCCTGTGAAACGCAGATTCTTTGCAGGCCTGATCTGGCTGAAGTAGGACTTCTGCTCTGGGTGTGCTACTTTGCCCTAGAGCGGAAAGGCACAACGTGCAGGCTTCTTTCCAAAGGGCGAGTTGGGCCCCACAGCATCTTGCTTCCAGCTCTTTGGGAAGCTAAGAAACAACTCGCTCTGCACAGTGCTCTTACAGCCTACCGGGAACATCTCTTCCAAAGGCCTGTGAAACGCACTTTCTTTGCAGGCCTGATCTGGCTGAAGTAGGACTTCTGCTCTGGGTGTGCTACTTTGCCCTAGAGCTGAAAGGCACAACGTGCAGGCTTCTTTCCAAAGGGCGAGTTGGGCCCCACAGCATCTTGCTTCCAGCTCTTTGGGAAGCTAAGAAACAACTCGCTCTGCACAGTGCTCTTACAGCCTACCGGGAACATCTCTTCCAAAGGCCTGTGACACGCAGTTTCTTTGCAGGCCTGATCTGGCTGAAGTAGGACTTCTGCTCTGGGTGTGCTACTTTGCCCTAGAGCTGAAAGGCACAACGTGCAGGCTTCTTTCCAAAGGGCGAGTTGGGCCCCACAGCATCTTGCTTCCAGCTCTTTGGGAAGCTAAGAAACAACTCGCTCTGCACAGTGCTCTTACAGCCTACCGGGAACATCTCTTCCAAAGGCCTGTGACACGCAGTTTCTTTGCAGGCCTGATCTGGCTGAAGTAGGACTTCTGCTCTGGGTGTGCTACTTTGCCCTAGAGCTGAAAGGCACAACGTGCAGGCTTCTTTCCAAAGGGCGAGTTGGGCCCCACAGCATCTTGCTTCCAGCTTTGGGAAGCTAAGAAACAGCTCGCTCTGCACAGTGCTCTTACAGCCTACCGGGAACATCTCTTCCAAAGGCCTGTGAAACGCAGTTTCTTTGCAGGCCTGATCTGGCTGAAGTAGGACTTCTGCTCTGGGTGTGCTACTTTGCCCTAGAGCTGAAAGGCACAACGTGTAGGCTTCTTTCTAAAGGGCGAGTTGTGCCCCACAGCATCTTGCTTCCAGCTCTTGGGGTAGCTAAGAAACAACTCGCTCTGCACAGTGCTCTTACAGCCTACGGGGAACATCTCTTCCAAAGGCCTGTGAAACGCAGTTTCTTTGCAGGCCTGATCTGGCTGAAGTAGGACTTCTGCTCTGGGTGTGCTACTTTGCCCTAGAGCTGAAAGGCACAACGTGCAGGCTTCTTTCCAAAGGGCGAGTTGGGCCCCACAGCATCTTGCTTCCAGCTCTTGGGGAAGCTAAGAAACAACTCGCTCTGCACAGTGCTCTTACAGCCTACCGGGAACATCTCTTCCAAAGGCCTGTGAAACGCAGTTTCTTTGCAGGCCTGATCTGGCTGAAGTAGGACTTCTGCTCTGGGTGTGCTACTTTGCCCTAGAGCTGAAAGGCACAACGTGCAGGCTTCTTTCCAAAGGGCGAGTTGGGCGCCACAGCATCTTGCTTCCAGCTCTTGGGGAAGCTAAGAAACAACTCGCTCTGCACAGTGCTCTTACAGCCTACCGGGAACATGTCTTCCAAAGGCCTGAGAAACGCAGTTTCTTTGCAGGCCTGATCTGGCTGAAGTAGGACTTCTGCTCTGGGTGTGCTACTTTGCCCTAGAGCTGAAAGGCACAACGTGCAGGCTTCTTTCCAAAGGGCGAGTTGGACCCCACAGCATCTTGCTTCCAGCTCTTTGGGAAGCTAAGATACAACTCGCTCTGCACAGTGCTCTTACAGCCTAGTGGGAACATCTCTTCCAAAGGCCTGTGAAACGCAGTTTCTTTGCAGGCCTGATCTGGCTGAAGTAGGACTTCTGCTCTGGGTGTGCTACTTTGCCCTAGAGCTGAAAGGCACAACGTGCAGGCTTCTTTCCAAAGGGCGAGTTGGGCCCCACAGCATCTTGCTTCCAGCTCTTTGGGAAGCTAAGAAACACCTCGCTCTGCACAGTGCTCTTACAGCCTAGTGGGAACATCTCTTCCAAGGGCCTGTGAAACGCAGTTTCTTTGCAGGCCTGATCTGGCTGAAGTAGGACTTCTGCTCTGGGTGTGCTACTTTGCCCTAGAGCTGAAAGGCACAACGTGCAGGCTTCTTTCCAAAGGGCGAGTTGGGCCCCACAGCATCTTGCTTCCAGCTCTTTGGGAAGCTAAGAAACAACTCGCTCTGCACAGTGCTCTAACAGCCTACCGGGAACATCTCTTCCAAAGGCCTGTGAAACGCAGTTTCTTTGCAGGCCTGATCTGGCTGAAGTGGGACTTCTGCTCTGGGTGTGCTACTTTGACCTAGAGCTGAAAGGCACAACGTGCAGGCTTCTTTCCAAAGGGCGAGTTGGGCCCCACAGCATCTTGCTTCCAGCTCTTTGGGAAGCTAAGAAACAACTCGCTCTGCACAGTGCTCTTACAGCCTAGTGGGAACATCTCTTCCAAAGGCCTGTGAAACGCAGATTCTTTGCAGGCCTGATCTGGCTGAAGTAGGACTTCTGCTCTGGGTGTGCTACTTTGCCCTAGAGCGGAAAGGCACAACGTGCAGGCTTCTTTCCAAAGGGCGAGTTGGGCCCCACAGCATCTTGCTTCCAGCTCTTTGGGAAGCTAAGAAACAACTCGCTCTGCACAGTGCTCTTACAGCCTAGTGGGAACATCTCTTCTAAAGGCCTGTGAAACGCAGTTTCTTTGCAGGCCTGATCTGGCTGAAGTAGGACTTCTGCTCTGGGTGTGCTACTTTGCCCTAGAGCGGAAAGGCACAACGTGCAGGCTTCTTTCCAAAGGGCGAGTTGGACCCCACAGCATCTTGCTTCCAGCTCTTTGGGAAGCTAAGAGACAGCTCGCTCTGCACAGTGCTCTTACAGCCTAGTGGGAACATCTCTTCCAAAGGCCTGTGAAACGCAGTTTCTTTGCAGGCCTGATCTGGCTGAAGTAGGACTTCTGCTCTGGGTGTGCTACTTTGCCCTAGAGCTCAAAGGCACAACGTGCAGGCTTCTTTCCAAAGGGCGAGTTGGGCCCCACAGCATCTTGCTTCCAGCTCTTGGGGAAGCTAAGAAACAACTCGCTCTGCACAGTGCTCTTACAGCCTACCGGGAACATCTCTTCTAAAGGCCTGTGAAACGCAGTTTCTTTGCAGGCCTGATCTGGCTGAAGTAGGACTTCTGCTCTGGGTGTGCTACTTTGCCCTAGAGCGGAAAGGCACAACGTGCAGGCTTCTTTCCAAAGGGCGAGTTGGGCCCCACAGCATCTTGCTTCCAGCTCTTTGGGAAGCTAAGAAACAACTCGCTCTGCACAGTGCTCTTACAGCCTAGTGGGAACATCTCTTCCAAAGGCCTGTGAAACGCAGTTTCTTTGCAGGCCTGATCTGGCTGAAGTAGGACTTCTGCTCTGGGTGTGCTACTTTGCCCTAGAGCTGAAAGGCACAACGTGCAGGCTTCTTTCCAAAGGGCGAGTTGGGCCCCACAGCATCTTGCTTCCAGCTCTTTGGGAAGCTAAGAAACAACTCGCTCTGCACAGTGCTCTTACAGCCTACCGGGAACATCTCTTCCAAAGGCCTGTGATACGCAGTTTCTTTGCAGGCCTGATCTGGCTGAAGTAGGACTTCTGCTCTGGGTGTGCTACTTTGCCCTAGAGCTGAAAGGCACAACGTGCACTCTTCTTTCCAAAGGGCGAGTTGGACCCCACAGCATCTTGCTTCCAGCTCTTTGGGAAGCTAAGATACAACTCGCTCTGCACAGTGCTCTTACAGCCTAGTGGGAACATCTCTTCCAAAGGCCTGTGAAACGCAGTTTCTTTGCAGGCCTGATCTGGCTGAAGTAGGACTTCTGCTCTGGGTGTGCTACTTTGCCCTAGAGCTGAAAGGCACAACGTGCAGGCTTCTTTCCAAAGGGCGAGTTGGGCCCCACAGCATCTTGCTTCCAGCTCTTTGGGAAGCTAAGAAACAACTCGCTCTGCACAGTGCTCTTACAGCCTAGTGGGAACATCTCTTCCAAGGGCCTGTGAAACGCAGTTTCTTTGCAGGCCTGATCTGGCTGAAGTAGGACTTCTGCTCTGGGTGTGCTAATTTGCCCTAGAGCTGAAAGGCACAACGTGCAGGCTTCTTTCCAAAGGGCGAGTTGGGCCCCACAGCATCTTGCTTCCAGCTCTTTGGGAAGCTAAGAAACAACTCGCTCTGCACAGTGCTCTTACAGCCTAGTGGGAACATCTCTTCCAAGGGCCTGTGAAACGCAGTTTCTTTGCAGGCCTGATCTGGCTGAAGTAGGACTTCTGCTCTGGGTGTGCTACTTTGCCCTAGAGCTGAAAGGCACAACGTGCAGGCTTCTTTCCAAAGGGCGAGTTGGGCCCCACAGCATCTTGCTTCCAGCTCTTTGGGAAGCTAAGAAACAACTCGCTCTGCACAGTGCTCTAACAGCCTACCGGGAACATCTCTTCCAAAGGCCTGTGAAACGCAGTTTCTTTGCAGGCCTGATCTGGCTGAAGTGGGAATTCTGCTCTGGGTGTGCTACTTTGCCCTAGAGCTGAAAGGCACAACGTGCAGGCTTCTTTCCAAAGGGCGAGTTGTGCCCCACAGCATCTTGCTTCCAGCTCTTTGGGAAGCTAAGAAACAACTCGCTCTGCACAGTGCTCTTACAGCCTAGTGGGAACATCTCTTCCAAAGGCCTGTGAAACGCAGATTCTTTGCAGGCCTGATCTGGCTGAAGTAGGACTTCTGCTCTGGGTGTGCTACTTTGCCCTAGAGCTGAAAGGCACAACGTGCAGGCTTCTTTCCAAAGGGCGAGTTGGGCCCCACAGCATCTTGCTTCCAGCTCTTTGGGAACCTAAGAAACAAGTCGCTCTGCACAGTGCTCTTACATCCTAGTGGGAATATCTCTTCCAAAGGCCTGTGAAACGCAGTTTCTTTGCAGGCCTTATCTGGCTGAAGTAGGACTTCTGCTCTGGGTGTGCTACTTTGCCCTAGAGCGGAGAGGCACAACGTGCAGGCTTCTTTCCAAAGGGCGAGTTGGGCCCCACAGCATCTTGCTTCCAGCTCTTTGGGAAGCTAAGAAACAACTCGCTCTGCACAGTGCTCTTACAGCCTACCGGGAACATCTCTTCCAAAGGCCTGTGAAACGCAGTTTCTTTGCAGGCCTGATCTGGCTGAAGTAGGACTTCTGCTCTGGGTGTGCTACTTTGCCCTAGAGCTCAAAGGCACAACGTGCAGGCTTCTTTCCAAAGGGCGAGTTGGGCCCCACAGCATCTTGCTTCCAGCTCTTTGGGAAGCTACGAAACAACTCGCTCTGCACAGTGCTCTTACAGCCTACCGGGAACATCTCTTCCAAAGGCCTGTGAAACGCAGTTTCTTTGCAGGCCTGATCTGGCTGAAGTAGGACTTCTGCTCTGGGTGTGCTACTTTGCCCTAGAGCTGAAAGGCACAACGTGCAGGCTTCTTTCCAAAGGGCGAGTTGGGCCCCACAGCATCTTGCTTCCAGCTCTTTGGGAAGCTAAGAAAAAACTCGCTCTGCACAGTGCTCTTACAGCCTAGTGGGAACATCTCTTCCAAAGGCCTGTGAAACGCAGTTTCTTTGCAGGCCTGATCTGGCTGAAGTAGGACTTCTGCTCTGGGTGTGCTACTTTGCCCTAGAACTGAAAGGCACAACGTGCAGGCTTCTTTCCAAAGGGTGAGTTGGGCCCCACAGCATCTTGCTTCCAGCTCTTTGGGAAGCTAAGAAACAACTCGCTCTGCACAGTGCTCTTACAGCCTACCGGGAACATCTCTTCCAAAGGCCTGTGAAACGCAGTTTCTTTGCAGGCCTGATCTGGCTGAAGTAGGACTTCTGCTCTGGGTGTGCTACTTTGCCCTTGAGCTGAAAGGCACAACGTGCAGGCTTCTTTCCAAAGGGCGAGTTGGGCCCCACAGCATCTTGCTTCCAGCTCTTTGGGAAGCTAAGAAACAACTCGCTCTGCACAGTGCTCTTACAGCCAAGTGGGAACATCTCTTCCAAAGGCCTGTGAAACGCAGATTCTTTGCAGGCCTTATCTGGCTGAAGTATGACTTCTGCTCTGGGTGTGCTACTTTTCCCTAGAGCTGAAAGGCACAACGTGCAGGCTTCTTTCCAAAGGGCGAGTTGGGCCCCACAGCATCTTGCTTCCAGCTCTTTGGGAAGCTAAGAAACAACTCGCTCTGCACAATGCTCTTACAGCCTATTGGGAACATCTCTTCCAAAGGCCTGTGAAACGCAGTTTCTTTGCAGGCCTGATCTGGCTGAAGTAGGACTTCTGCTCTGGGTGTGCTACTTTGCCCTAGAGCTGAAAGGCACAACGTGCAGGCTTCTTTCAAAAGGGCGAGTTGGGCCCCACAGCATCTTGCTTCCAGCTCTTTGGGAAGCTAAGAAACAACTCGCTCTGCACAGTGCTCTTACAGCCTACCGGGAACATCTCTTCCAAAGGCCTGTGAAACGCAGATTTTTGCAGGCCTGATCTGGCTGAAGTAGGTCTTCTGCTCTGGGTGTGCTACTTTGCCCTAGAGCTGAAAGGCACAACGTGCAGGCTTCTTTCCAAAGGGCGAGTTGGGCCCCACAGCATCTTGCTTCCAGCTCTTTGGGAAGCTAAGAAACAACTCGCTCTGCACAGTGCTCTTACAGCCTACCGGGAACATCTCTTGCAAAGGCCTGTGAAACGCAGTTTCTTTGCAGGCCTGATCTGGCTGAAGTAGGACTTCTGCTCTGGGTGTGCTACTTTGCCCTAGAGCTGAAAGGCACAACGCGCAGGCTTCTTTCCAAAGGGCGAGTTGGGCCCCACAGCATCTTGCTTCCAGCTCTTTGGGAAGCTAAGAAACAACTCGCTCTGCACAGTGCTCTTACAGCCTACCGGGAACATCTCTTCCAAAGGCCTGTGAAACGCAGTTTCTTTGCAGGCCTGATCTGGCTGAAGTAGGACTTCTGCTCTGGGTGTGCTACTTTGCCCTAGAGCTGAAAGGCACAACGTGCAGGCTTCTTTCCAAAGGGCGAGTTGGGCCCCACAGCATCTTGCTTCCAGCTCTTTGGGAAGCTAAGAAACAACTCGCTCTGCACAGTGCTCTTACAGCCTACCGGGAACATCTCTTCTAAAGGCCTGTGAAACGCAGTTTCTTTGCAGGCCTGATCTGGCTGAAGTAGGACTTCTGCTCTGGGTTTGCTACTTTGCCCTAGAGCTGAAAGGCACAACGTGCAGGCTTCTTTCCAAAGGGCGAGTTGGGCCCCACAGCATCTTGCTTCCAGCTCTTTGGGAAGCTAAGAAACAACTCGCTCTGCACAGTGCTCTTACAGCCTAGTGGGATCATCTCTTCCAAAGGCCTGTGAAACGCAGTTTCTTTGCAGGCCTGATCTGGCTGAAGTAGGACTTCTGCTCTGGGTGTGCTACTTTGCCCTAGAGCTGAAAGGCACAACGTGCAGGCTTCTTTCCAAAGGGCGAGTTGGGCCCCACAGCATCTTGCTTCCAGCTCTTTGGGAAGCTAAGAAACAACTCGCTCTGCACAGTGCTCTTACAGCCTACCGGGAACATCTCTTCCAAAGGCCTGTGAAACGCAGTTTCTTTGCAGGCCTGATCTGGCTGAAGTGGGACTTCTGCTCTGGGTGTGCTACTTTGCCCTAGAGCTGAAAGGCACAACGTGCAGGCTTCTTTCCAAAGGGCGAGTTGGGCCCCACAGCATCTTGCTTCCAGCTCTTTGGGAAGCTAAGAAACCACTCGCTCTGCACAGTGCTCTTACAGCCTACCGGGAACATCTCTTCCAAAGGCCTGTGAAACGCAGTTTCTTTGCAGGCCTGATCTGGCTGAAGTAGGACTTCTGCTCTGGGTGTGCTACTTTGCCCTAGAGCTGAAAGGCACAACGTGCAGGCTTCTTTCCAAAGGGCGAGTTGGGCCCCACAGCATCTTGCTTCCAGCTCTTGGGGAAGCTAAGAAACAACTCGCTCTGCACAGTGCTCTTACAGCCTAGTGGGAACATCTCTTCCAAAGGCCTGTGAAACGCAGATTCTTTGCAGGCCTGATCTGGCTGAAGTAGGACTTCTGCTCTGGGTGTGCTACTTTGCCCTAGAGCTGAAAGGCACAACGTGCAGGCTTCTTTCCAAAGGGCGAGTTGGGCCCCACAGCATCTTGCTTCCAGCTCTTTGGGAAGCTAAGAAACAACTCGCTCTGCACAGTGCTCTTACAGCCTACCGGGAACATCTCTTCCAAAGGCCTGTGAAACGCAGTTTCTTTGCCGGACTGATCTGGCTGAAGTAGGACTTCTGCTCTGGGTGTGCTACTTTGCCCTAGAGCGGAAAGGCACAACGTGCAGGCTTCTTTCCAAAGGGCGAGTTGGGCCCCACAGCATCTTGCTTCCAGCTCTTTGGGAAGCTAAGAAACAACTCGCTCTGCACAGTGCTCTTACAGCCTACCGGGAACATCTCTTCCAAAGGCCCGTGAAACGCAGTTTTTTGCAGGCCTGATCTGGCTGAAGTAGGACTTCTGCTCTGGGTGTGCTACTTTGCCCTAGAGCTGAAAGGCACAACGTGCAGGCTTCTTTCCAAAGGGTGAGTTGGGCCCCACAGCATCTTGCTTCCAGCTCTTTGGGAAGCTAAGAAACAACTCGCTCTGCACAGTGCTCTTACAGCCTAGTGGGAACATCTCTTCCAAAGGCCTGTGAAACGCAGATTCTTTGCAGGCCTGATCTGGCTGAAGTAGGACTTCTGCTCTGGGTGTGCTACTTTGCCCTAGAGCTGAAAGGCACAACGTGCAGGCTTCTTTCCAAAGGGCGAGTTGGGCCCCACAGCATCTTGCTTCCAGCTCTTTGGGAAGCTAAGAAACAACTCGCTCTGCACAGTGCTCTTACAGCCTACCGGGAACATCTCTTCCAAAGGCCTGTGAAACGCAGATTTTTGCAGGCCTGATCTGGCTGAAGTAGGTCTTCTGCTCTGGGTGTGCTACTTTGCCCTAGAGCTGAAAGGCACAACGTGCAGGCTTCTTTCCAAAGGGCGAGTTGGGCCCCACAGCATCTTGCTTCCAGCTCTTTGGGAAGCTAAGAAACAACTCGCTCTGCACAGTGCTCTTACAGCCTAGTGGGAACATCTCTTCTAAAGGCCTGTGAAACGCAGTTTCTTTGCAGGCCTGATCTGGCTGAAGTAGGACTTCTGCTCTGGGTGTGCTACTTTGCCCTAGAGCGGAAAGGCACAACGTGCAGGCTTCTTTCCAAAGGGCGAGTTGGGCCCCACAGCATCTTGCTTCCAGCTCTTTGGGAAGCTAAGAAACAACTCGCTCTGCACAGTGCTCTTACAGCCTACCGGGAACATCTCTTCCAAAGACCTGTGAAACGCAGTTTCTTTGCAGGCCTGATCTGGCTGAAGTAGGACTTCTGCTCTGGGTGTGCTACTTTGCCCTAGAGCTGAAAGGCACAACGTGCAGGCTTCTTTCCAAAGGGCGAGTTGGGCCCCACAGCATCTTGCTTCCAGCTCTTTGGGAAGCTAAGAAACAACTCGCTCTGCACAGTGCTCTTACAGCCTAGTGGGAACATCTCTTCCAAAGGCCTGTGAAACGCAGATTCTTTGCAGGCCTGATCTGGCTGAAGTAGGACTTCTGCTCTGGGTGTGCTACTTTGCCCTAGAGCTGAAAGGCACAACGTGCAGGCTTCTTTCCAAAGGGCGAGTTGGGCCCCACAGCATCTTGCTTCCAGCTCTTTGGGAAGCTAAGAAACAACTCGCTCTGCACAGTGCTCTTACAGCCTAGTGGGAACATCTCTTCCAAAGGCCTGTGAAACGCAGTTTCTTTGCAGGCCTGATGTGGCTGAAGTAGGACTTCTGCTCTGGGTGTGCTACTTTGCCCTAGAGCTGAAAGGCACAACGTGCAGGCTTCTTTCCAAAGGGCGAGTTGGGCCCCACAGCATCTTGCTTCCAGCTCTTTGGGAAGCTAAGAAACAACTCGCTCTGCACAGTGCTCTTACAGCCTACCGGGAACATCTCTTCCAAAGGCCTGTGAAACGCAGATTTTTGCAGGCCTGATCTGGCTGAAGTAGGTCTTCTGCTCTGGGTGTGCTACTTTGCCCTAGAGCTGAAAGGCACAACGTGCAGGCTTCTTTCCAAAGGGCGAGTTGGGCCCCACAGCATCTTGCTTCCAGCTCTTTGGGAAGCTAAGAAACAACTCGCTCTGCACAGTGCTCTTACAGCCTAGTGGGAACATCTCTTCTAAAGGCCTGTGAAACGCAGTTTCTTTGCAGGCCTGATCTGGCTGAAGTAGGACTTCTGCTCTGGGTGTGCTACTTTGCCCTAGAGCGGAAAGGCACAACGTGCAGGCTTCTTTCCAAAGGGCGAGTTGGGCCCCACAGCATCTTGCTTCCAGCTCTTTGGGAAGCTAAGAAACAACTCGCTCTGCACAGTGCTCTTACAGCCTAGTGGGAACATCTCTTCCAAAGGCCTGTGAAACGCAGTTTCTTTGCAGGCCTGATCTGGCTGAAGTAGAACTTCTGCTCTGGGTGTGCTACTTTGCCCTAGAGCTCAAAGGCACAACGTGCAGGCCTCTTTCCAAAGGGCGAGTTGGGCCCCACAGCATCTTGCTTCCAGCTCTTTGGGAAGCTAAGAAACAACTCGCTCTGCACAGTGCTCTTACAGCCTAGTGGGAACATCTCTTCCAAAGGCCTGTGAAACGCAGTTTCTTTGCAGGCCTGATCTGGCTGAAGTAGGACTTCTGCTCTGGGTGTGCTACTTTGCCCTAGAGCTGAAAGGCACAACGTGCAGGCTTCTTTCCAAAGGGCGAGTTGGGCCCCACAGCATCTTGCTTCCAGCTCTTTGGGAAGCTAAGAAACAACTCGCTCTGCACAGTGCTCTTACAGCCTACCGGGAACATCTCTTCCAAAGGCCTGTGAAACGCAGTTTCTTTGCAGGCCTGATCTGGCTGAAGTAGGACTTCTGCTCTGGGTGTGCTACTTTGCCCTAGAGCTGAAAGGCACAACGTGCAGGCTTCTTTCCAAAGGGCGAGTTGGGCCCCACAGCATCTTGCTTCCAGCTCTTTGGGAAGCTAAGAAACAACTCGCTCTGCACAGTGCTCTTACAGCCTACCGGGAACATGTCTTCCAAAGGCCTGTGAAACGCAGTTTCTTTGCAGGCCTGATCTGGCTGAAGTAGGACTTCTGCTCTGGGTGTGCTACTTTGCCCTAGAGCTGAAAGGCACAACGTGCAGGCTTCTTTCCAAAGGGCGAGTTGGGCCCCACAGCATCTTGCTTCCAGCTCTTTGGGAAGCTAAGAAACAACTCGCTCTGCACAGTGCTCTTACAGCCTACCGGGAAAATCTCTTCCAAAGACCTGTGAAACGCAGTTTCTTTGCAGGCCTGATCTGGCTGAAGTAGGACTTCTGCTCTGGGTGTGCTACTTTGCCCTAGAGCTGAAAGGCACAACGTGCAGGCTTCTTTCCAAAGGGCGAGTTGGGCCCCACAGCATCTTGCTTCCAGCTCTTTGGGAAGCTAAGAAACAACTCGCTCTGCACAGTGCTCTTACAGCCTAGTGGGAACATCTCTTCCAAAGGCCTGTGAAACGCAGATTCTTTGCAGGCCTGATCTGGCTGAAGTAGGACTTCTGCTCTGGGTGTGCTACTTTGCCCTAGAGCTGAAAGGCACAACGTGCAGGCTTCTTTCCAAAGGGCGAGTTGGGCCCCACAGCATCTTGCTTCCAGCTCTTTGGGAAGCTAAGAAACAACTCGCTCTGCACAGTGCTCTTAGAGCCTAGTGGGAACATCTCTTCCAAAGGCCTGTGAAACGCAGTTTCTTTGCAGGCCTGATGTGGCTGAAGTAGGACTTCTGCTCTGGGTGTGCTACTTTGCCCTAGAGCGGAAAGGCACAACGTGCAGGCTTCTTTCCAAAGGGCGAGTTGGGCCCCACAGCATCTTGCTTCCAGCTCTTTGGGAAGCTAAGAAACAACTCGCTCTGCACAGTGCTCTTACAGCCTACCGGGAACATCTCTTCCAAAGGCCTGTGAAACGCAGTTTCTTTGCAGGCCTGATCTGGCTGAAGTAGGACTTCTGCTCTGGGTGTGCTACTTTGCCCTAGAGCTGAAAGGCACAACGTGCAGGCTTCTTTCCAAAGGGCGAGTTGGGCCCCACAGCATCTTGCTTCCAGCTCTTTGGGAAGCTAAGAAACAACTCGCTCTGCACAGTGCTCTTACAGCCTACCGGGAACATCTCTTGCAAAGGCCTGTGAAACGCAGTTTCTTTGCAGGCCTGATCTGGCTGAAGTAGGACTTCTGCTCTGGGTGTGCTACTTTGCCCTAGAGCGGAAAGGCACAACGTGCAGGCTTCTTTCCAAAGGGCGAGTTGGGCCCCACAGCATCTTGCTTCCAGCTCTTTGGGAAGCTAAGAAACAACTCGCTCTGCACAGTGCTCTTACAGCCTACCGGGAACATCTCTTCCAAAGGCCTGTGAAACGCAGATTTTTGCAGGCCTGATCTGGCTGAAGTAGGTCTTCTGCTCTGGGTGTGCTACTTTGCCCTAGAGCTGAAAGGCACAACGTGCAGGCTTCTTTCCAAAGGGCGAGTTGGGCCCCACAGCATCTTGCTTCCAGCTCTTTGGGAAGCTAAGAAACAACTCGCTCTGCACAGTGCTCTTACAGCCTAGTGGGAACATCTCTTCTAAAGGCCTGTGAAACGCAGTTTCTTTGCAGGCCTGATCTGGCTGAAGTAGGACTTCTGCTCTGGGTGTGCTACTTTGCCCTAGAGCAGAAAGGCACAACGTGCAGGCTTCTTTCCAAAGGGCGAGTTGGCCCCCACAGCATCTTGCTTCCAGCTCTTTGGGAAGCTAAGAAACAACTCGCTCTGCACAGTGCTCTTACAGCCTAGTGGGAACATCTCTTCCAAAGGCCTGTGAAACGCAGTTTCTTTGCAGGCCTGATCTGGCTGAAGTAGAACTTCTGCTCTGGGTGTGCTACTTTGCCCTAGAGCTCAAAGGCACAACGTGCAGGCTTCTTTCCAAAGGGCGAGTTGGGCCCCACAGCATCTTGCTTCCAGCTCTTTGGGAAGCTAAGAAACAACTCGCTCTGCACAGAGCTCTTACAGCCTAGTGGGAACATCTCTTCCAAAGGCCTGTGAAACGCAGTTTCTTTGCAGGCCTGATCTGGCTGAAGTAGGACTTCTGCTCTGGGTGTGCTACTTTGCCCTAGAGCTGAAAGGCACAACGTGCAGGCTTCTTTCCAAAGGGCGAGTTGGGCCCCACAGCATCTTGCTTCCAGCTCTTTGGGAAGCTAAGAAACAACTCGCTCTGCACAGTGCTCTTACAGCCTACCGGGAACATCTCTTCCAAAGGACTGTGAAACGCAGTTTCTTTGCAGGCCTGATCTGGCTTAAGTAGGACTTCTGCTCTGGGTGTGCTACTTTGCCCTAGAGCTGAAAGGCACAACGTGCAGGCTTCTTTCCAAAGGGCGAGTTGGGCCCCACAGCATCTTGCTTCCAGCTCTTTGGGAAGCTAAGAAACAACTCGCTCTGCACAGTGCTCTTACAGCCTACCGGGAACATCTCTTGCAAAGGCCTGTGAAACGCAGTTTCTTTGCAGGCCTGATCTGGCTGAAGTAGGACTTCTGCTCTGGGTGTGCTACTTTGCCCTAGAGCTGAAAGGCACAACGTGCAGGCTTCTTTCCAAAGGGCGAGTTGGGCCCCACAGCATCTTGCTTCCAGCTCTTTGGGAAGCTAAGAAACAACTCGCTCTGCACAGTGCTCTTACAGCCTACCGGGAACATCTCTTCCAAAGACCTGAGAAACGCAGTTTCTCTGCAGGCCTGATCTGGCTGAAGTAGGACTTCTGCTCTGGGTGTGCTACTTTGCCCTAGAGCTGAAAGGCACAACGTGCAGGCTTCTTTCCAAAGGGCGAGTTGGGCCCCACAGCATCTTGCTTCCAGCTCTTTGGGAAGCTAAGAAACAACTCGCTCTGCACAGTGCTCTTACAGCCTAGTGGGAACATCTCTTCCAAAGGCCTGTGAAACGCAGATTCTTTGCAGGCCTGATCTGGCTGAAGTAGGACTTCTGCTCTGGGTGTGCTACTTTGCCCTAGAGCTGAAAGGCACAACGTGCAGGCTTCTTTCCAAAGGGCGAGTTGGGCCCCACAGCATCTTGCTTCCAGCTCTTTGGGAAGCTAAGAAACAACTCGCTCTGCACAGTGCTCTTACAGCCTACCGGGAACATCTCTTCCAAAGGCCTGTGAAACGCAGTTTCTTTGCAGGCCTGATGTGGCTGAAGTAGGACTTCTGCTCTGGGTGTGCTACTTTGCCCTAGAGCGGAAAGGCACAACGTGCAGGCTTCTTTCCAAAGGGCGAGTTGGGCCCCACAGCATCTTGCTTCCAGCTCTTTGGGAAGCTAAGAAACAACTCGCTCTGCACAGTGCTCTTACAGCCTACCGGGAACATCTCTTCCAAAGGCCTGTGAAACGCAGATTTTTGCAGGCCTGATCTGGCTGAAGTAGGTCTTCTGCTCTGGGTGTGCTACTTTGCCCTAGAGCTGAAAGGCACAACGTGCAGGCTTCTTTCCAAAGGGCGAGTTGGGCCCCACAGCATCTTGCTTCCAGCTCTTTGGGAAGCTAAGAAACAACTCGCTCTGCACAGTGCTCTTACAGCCTAGTGGGAACATCTCTTCTAAAGGCCTGTGAAACGCAGTTTCTTTGCAGGCCTGATCTGGCTGAAGTAGGACTTCTGCTCTGGGTGTGCTACTTTGCCCTAGAGCGGAAAGGCACAACGTGCAGGCTTCTTTCCAAAGGGCGAGTTGGGCCCCACAGCATCTTGCTTCCAGCTCTTTGGGAAGCTAAGAAACAACTCGCTCTGCACAGTGCTCTTACAGCCTAGTGGGAACATCTCTTCCAAAGGCCTGTGAAACGCAGTTTCTTTGCAGGCCTGATCTGGCTGAAGTAGAGCTTCTGCTCTGCGTGTGCTACGTTGCCCTAGAGCTCAAAGGCACAACGTGCAGGCTTCTTTCCAAAGGGCGAGTTGGGCCCCACAGCATCTTGCTTCCAGCTCTTTGGGAAGCTAAGAAACAACTCGCTCTGCACAGAGCTCTTACAGCCTAGTGGGAACATCTCTTCCAAAGGCCTGTGAAACGCAGTTTCTTTGCAGGCCTGATCTGGCTGAAGTAGGACTTCTGCTCTGGGTGTGCTACTTTGCCCTAGAGCTGAAAGGCACAACGTGCAGGCTTCTTTCCAAAGGGCGAGTTGGGCCCCACAGCATCTTGCTTCCAGCTCTTTGGGAAGCTAAGAAACAACTCGCTCTGCACAGTGCTCTTACAGCCTACCGGGAACATCTCTTCCAAAGGCCTGTGAAACGCAGTTTCTTTGCAGGCCTGATCTGGCTGAAGTGGGACTTCTGCTCTGGGTGTGCTACTTTGCCCTAGAGCTGAAAGGCACAACGTGCAGGCTTCTTTCCAAAGGGCGAGTTGGGCCCCACAGCATCTTGCTTCCAGCTCTTTGGGAAGCTAAGAAACAACTCGCTCTGCACAGTGCTCTTACAGCCTACCGGGAACATCTCTTCCAAAGGCCTGTGAAACGCAGTTTCTTTGCAGGCCTGATCTGGCTGAAGTAGGACTTCTGCTCTGGGTGTGCTACTTTGCCCTAGAGCTGAAAGGCACAACGTGCAGGCTTCTTTCCAAAGGGCGAGTTGGGCCCCACAGCATCTTGCTTCCAGCTCTTGGGGAAGCTAAGAAACCACTCGCTCTGCACAGTGCTCTTACAGCCTAGTGGGAACATCTCTTCCAAAGGCCTGTGAAACGCAGATTCTTTGCAGGCCTGATCTGGCTGAAGTAGGACTTCTGCTCTGGGTGTGCTACTTTGCCCTAGAGCTGAAAGGCACAACGTGCAGGCTTCTTTCCAAAGGGCGAGTTGGGCCCCACAGCATCTTGCTTCCAGCTCTTTGGGAAGCTAAGAAACAACTCGCTCTGCACAGTGCTCTTACAGCCTACCGGGAACATCTCTTCTAAAGGCCTGTGAAACGCAGTTTCTTTGCAGGCCTGATCTGGCTGAAGTAGGACTTCTGCTCTGGGTGTGCTACTTTGCCCTAGAGCTGAAAGGCACAACGTGCAGGCTTCTTTCCAAAGGGCGAGTTGGGCCCCACAGCATCTTGCTTCCAGCTCTTTGGGAAGCTAAGAAACAACTCGCTCTGCACAGTGCTCTTACAGCCTACCGGGAATATCTCTTCCAAAGGCCTGTGAAACGCAGTTTCTTTGCAGGCCTGATCTGGCTGAAGTAGGACTTCTGCTCTGGGTGTGCTACTTTGCCCTAGAGCTGAAAGGCACAAGGTGCAGGCTTCTTTCCGAAGGGCGAGTTGGGCCCCACAGCATCTTGCTTCCAGCTCTTTGGGAAGCTAAGAAACAACTCGCTCTGCACAGTGCTCTTACAGCCTAGTGGGAACATCTCTTCCAAAGGCCTGTGAAACGCAGTTTCTTTGCAGGCCTGCTCTGGCTGAAGTAGGACTTCTGCTCTGGGTGTGCTACTTTGCCCTAGAGCTGAAAGGCACAACGTGCAGGCTTCTTTCCAAAGGGCGAGTTGGGCCCCACAGCATCTTGCTTCCAGCTCTTTGGGAAGCTAAGAAACAACTCGCTCTGCACAGTGCTCTTACAGCCTACCGGGAACATCTCTTCCAAAGGCCTGTGAAACACAGTTTCTTTGCAGGCCTGATCTGGCTGAAGTAGGACTTCTGCTCTGGGTGTGCTACTTTGCCCTAGAGCTGAAAGGCACAACGTGCAGGCTTCTTTCCAAAGGGCGAGTTGGGCCCCACAGCATCTTGCTTCCAGCTCTTTGGGAAGCTAAGAAACCACTCGCTCTGCACAGTGCTCTTACAGCCTACCGGGAACATCTCTTCCAAAGGCCTGTGAAACGCAGTTTCTTTGCAGGCCTGATCTGGCTGAAGTAGGACTTCTGCTCTGGGTGTGCTACTTTGCCCTAGAGCTGAAAGGCACAACGTGCAGGCTTCTTTCCAAACGGCGAGTTGGGCCCCACAGCATCTTGCTTCCAGCTCTTTGGGAAGCTAAGAAACAACTCGCTCTGCACAGTGCTCTTACAGCCTAGTGGGAACATCTCTTCCAAAGGCCTGTGAAACGCAGATTCTTTGCAGGCCTGATCTGGCTGAAGTAGGACTTCTGCTCTGGGTGTGCTACTTTGCCCTAGAGCTGAAAGGCACAACGTGCAGGCTTCTTTCCAAAGGGCGAGGTGGGCCCCACAGCATCTTGCTTCCAGCTCTTTGGGAACCTAAGAAACAACTCGCTCTGCACAGTGCTCTTACAGCCTACGGGGAACATGTCTTCCAAAGGCCTGTGAAACGCAGTTTCTTTGCAGGCCTGATCTGGCTGAAGTAGGACTTCTGCTCTGGGTGTGCTACTTTGCCCTAGAGCTGAAAGGCACAACGTGCAGGCTTCTTTCCAAAGGGCGAGTTGGGCCCCACAGCATCTTGCTTCCAGCTCTTTGGGAAGCTAAGAAACAACTCGCTCTGCACAGTGCTCTTACAGCCTACGGGGAACATCTATTCCAAAGGCCTGTGAAACGCAGTTTCTTTGCAGGCCTGATCTGGCTGAAGTAGGACTTCTGCTCTGGGTGTGCTACTTTGGCCTAGAGCTGAAAGTCACAACGTGCAGGCTTCTTTCCAAAGGGCGAGTTGGGCCCCACAGCATCTTGCTTCCAGCTCTTTGGGAAGCTAAGAAACAACTCGCTCTGCACAGTGCTCTTACAGCCTACCGGGAACATCTCTTCCAAAGGCCTGTGAAACGCAGTTTCTTTGCAGGCGTGATCTGGCTGAAGTAGGACTTCTGCTCTGGGTGTGCTACTTTGCCCTAGAGCTGAAAGGCACAACGTGCAGGCTTCTTTCCAAAGGGCGAGTTGGGCCCCACAGCATCTTGCTTCCAGCTCTTTGGGAAGCTAAGAAACAACTCGCTCTGCACAGTGCTCTTACAGCCTAGTGGGAACATCACTTCCAAAGGCCTGTGAAACGCAGTTTCTTTGCAGGCCTGATCTTGCTGAAGTAGGACTTCTGCTCTGGGTGTGCTACTTTGCCCTAGAGCTGAAAGGCACAACGTGCAGGCTTCTTTCCAAAGGGCGAGTTGGGCCCCACAGCATCTTGCTTCCAGCTCTTTGGGAAGCTAAGAAACCACTCGCTCTGCACAGTGCTCTTACAGCCTAGTGGGAACATCTCTTCCAAAGGCCTGTGAAACGCAGTTTCTTTGCAGCCCTGATCTGGCTGAAGTAGGACCTCTGCTCTGGGTGTGCTACTTTGCCCTAGAGCTGAAAGGCACAACGTGCAGGCTTCTTTCCAAAGGGCGAGTTGGGCCCCACAGCATCTTGCTTCCAGCTCTTTGGGAACCTAAGAAATAACTCGCTCTGCACAGTGCTCTTACAGCCTACCGGGAACATGTCTTCCAAAGGCCTGTGAAACGCAGTTTCTTTGCAGGCCTGATCTGCCTGAAGTAGGACTTCTGCTCTGGGTGTGCTACTTTGCCCTAGAGCTGAAAGGCACAACGTGCAGGCTTCTTTCCAAAGGGCGAGTTGGGCCCCACAGCATCTTGCTTCCAGCTCTTTGGGAAGCTAAGAAACAACTCGCTCTGCACAGTGCTCTTACAGCCTACCGGGAACATCTCTTCCAAAGGCCTGTGAAACGCAGTTTCTTTACAGGCCTGATCTGGCTGAAGTAGGACTTCTGCTCTGGGTGTGCTACTTTGCCCTAGAGCTGAAAGGCACAACGTGCAGGCTTCTTTCCAAAGGGCGAGTTGGCCCGCACAGCATCTTGCTTCCAGCTCTTATGGAAGGTAAGAAACAACTCGCTCTGCACAGTGCTCTTACAGCCTACCGGGAACATGTCTTCCAAAGGCCTGTGAAACGCAGTTTCTTTGCAGGCCTGATCTGGCTGAAGTAGGACTTCTGCTCTGGGTGTGCTACTTTGCCCTAGAGCTGAAAGGCACAACGTGCAGGCTTCTTTCCAAAGGGCGAGTTGGGCCCCACAGCATCTTGCTTCCAGCTCTTTGGGAAGCTAAGAAACCACTCGCTCTGCACAGTGCTCTTACAGCCTAGTGGGAACATCTCTTCCAAAGGCCTGTGAAACGCAGTTTCTTTGCAGGCCTGATCTGGCTGAAGTAGGACTTCTGCTCTGGGTGTGCTACTTTGCCCTAGAGCGGAAAGGCACAACGTGCAGGCTTCTTTCCAAAGGGCGAGTTGGGCCCCACAGCATCTTGCTTCCAGCTCTTTGGGAAGCTAAGAAACAACTCGCTCTGCACAGTGCTCTTACAGCCTAGTGGGAACATCTCTTCCAAAGGCCTGTGAAACGCAGTTTCTTTGCAGGCCTGATCTGGCTGAAGTAGGACTTCTGCTCTGGGTGTGCTACTTTGCCCTAGAGCTGAAAGGCACAACGTGCAGGCTTCTTTCCAAAGGGCGAGTTGGGCCCCACAGCATCTTGCTTCCAGCTCTTTGGGAAGCTAAGAAACAACTCGCTCTGCACAGTGCTCTTACAGCCTAGTGGGAACATCTCTTCCAAAGGCCTGTGAAACGCAGTTTCTTTGCAGGCCTGATCTGGCTGAAGTAGGACTACTGCTCTGGGTGTGCTACTTTGCCCTAGAGCTGAAAGGCACAACGTGCAGGCTTCTTTCCAAAGGGCGAGTTGGGCCCCACAGCATCTTGCTTCCAGCTCTTTGGGAAGCTAAGAAACAACTCGCTCTGCACAGTGCTCTTACAGCCTTCCGGGAACATGTCTTCCAAAGGCCTGTGAAACGCAGTTTCTTTGCAGGCCTGATCTGGCTGAAGTAGGACTTCTGCTCTGGGTGTGCTACTTTGCCCTAGAGCTGAAAGGCACAACGTGCAGGCTTCTTTCCGAAGGGCGAGTTGGGCCCCACAGCATCTTGCTTCCAGCTCTTCGGGAAGCTAAGACACATCTCGCTCTGCAGAGTGCTCTTACAGCCTACCAGGAACATGTCTTCCAAAGGCCTGTGAAACGCAGTTTCTTTGCAGGCCTGATCTGGCTGAAGTAGAACTTCTGCTCTGGGTGTGCTACTTTGCCCTGGAGCTGAAAGGCACAACGTGCAGGCGTCTTTCCAAAGGGCGATTTGGACCCCACAGCATCTTGCTTCCAGCTCTTTGGGAAGCTAAAAAACAACTCGCTCTGCACAGTGCTCTTACAGCCTACCGGGAACATGTCTTCCAAAGGCCTGTGAAACGCAGTTTCTTTGCAGGCCAGATCTGGCTGAAGTAGGACTTCTGCTCTGGGTGTGCTACTTTGCCCTAGAGCTGAAAGGCACAACGTGCAGGCTTCTTTCCAAATGGCGAGTTGGGCCCCACAGCATCTTGCTTCCAGCTCTTTGGGAAGCTAAGAAACCACTCTCTCTGCACAGTGCTCTTACAGCCTACCGGGAACATCTCTTCCAAAGGCCTGTGAAACGCAGTTTCTTTGCAGGCCTGATCTGGCTGAAGTAGGACTTCTGCTCTGGGTGTGCTACTTTGCCCTAGAGCTGAAAGGCACAACGTGCAGGCTTCTTTCAAAAGGGCGAGTTGGGCCCCACAGCATCTTGCTTCCAGCTCTTGGGGAAGCTAAGAAACAACTCGCTCTGCACAGTGCTCTTACAGCCTACCGGGAACATGTCTTCCAAAGGCCTGTGAAACGCAGTTTCTTTGCAGGCCTGATCTGGCTGAAGTAGGACTTCTGCTCTGGGTGTGCTACTTTGCCCTAGAGCTGAAAGGCACAACGTGCAGGCTTCTTTCCAAAGGGCGAGTTGGGCCCCACAGCATCTTGCTTCCAGCTCTTTGGGAAGCTAAGAAACAACTCGCTCTGCACAGTGCTCTTACAGCCTACCGGGAACATCTCTTACAAAGGCCTGTGAAACGCAGTTTCTTTGCAGGCCTGATCTGGCTGAAGTAGGACTCCTGCTCTGGGTTTGCTACATTGCCCTAGAGCTGAAAGGCACAACGTGCAGGCTTCTTTACAATGGGCGAGTTGGGCCCCACAGCATCTTGCTCCCAGCTCTTTGGGAAGCTAAGAAACCACTCGCTCTGCACAGTGCTCTTACAGCCTACCGGGAACATCTCTTCCAAAGGCCTGTGAAACGCAGTTTCTTTGCAGGCCTGATCTGGCTGAAGTAGGACTTCTGCTCTGGGTGTGCTACTTTGCCCTAGAGCTCAAAGGCACAACGTGCAGGCTTCTTTCCAAACGGCGAGTTGGGCCCCACAGCATCTTGCTTCCAGCTCTTTGGGAAGCTAAGAAACAACTCGCTCTGCACAGTGCTCTTACAGCATACCGGGAACATGTCTTCCAAAGGCCTGTGAAACGCAGTTTCTTTGCAGGCCTGATCTGGCTTAAGTAGGACTTCTGCTCTGGGTGTGCTACTTTGCCCTAGAGCTGAAAGGCACAACGTGCAGGCTTCTTTCCAAAGGGCGAGTTGGGCCCCACAGCATCTTGCTTCCAGCTCTTGGGGAAGCTAAGAAACAACTCGCTCTGCACAGTGCTCTTACAGCCTACCGGGAACATCTCTTCCAAAGGCCTGTGAAACGCAGTTTCTTTACAGGCCTGATCTGGCTGAAGTAGGACTTCTGCTCTGGGTGTGCTACTTTGCCCTAGAGCTGAAAGGCACAACGTGCAGGCTTCTTTCCAAAGGGCGAGTTGGGCACCACAGCATCTTGCTTCCAGCTCTTTGGGAAGCTAAGAAACCACTCGCTCTGCACAGTGCTCTTACAGCCTACCGGGAACATCTCTTCCAAAGGCCTGTGAAACGCAGTTTCTTTGCAGGCCTGATCTGGCTGAAGTAGGACTTCTGCTCTGGGTGTGCTTCTTTGCCCTAGAGCTGAAAGGCACAACGTGCAGGCTTCTTTCCAAAGGGCGAGTTGGGCCCCACAGCATCTTGCTTCCAGCTCTTGGGGAAGCTAAGAAACAACTCGCTCTGCACAGTGCTCTTACAGCCTACCGGGAACATCTCTTCCAAAGGCCTGTGAAACGCAGTTTCTTTGCAGGCCTGATCTGGCTGAAGTAGGACTTCTGCTCTGGGTGTGCTACTTTGCCCTAGAGCGGAAAGGCACAACGTGCAGGCTTCTTTCCAAAGGGCGAGTTGGGCCCCACAGCATCTTGCTTCCAGCGCTTTGGGAAGCTAAGAAACAACTCGCTCTGCACAGTGCTCTTACAACCTAGTGGGAACATCTCTTCCAAAGGCCTGTGAAACGCAGTTTCTTTGCAGGCCTGATCTGGCTGAAGTAGGACTTCTGCTCTGGGTGTGCTACTTTGCCCTAGAGCTGAAAGGCACAACGTTCAGGCTTCTTTCCAAAGGGCGAGTTGGGCCCCACAGCATCTTGCTTCCAGCGCTTTGGGAAGCTAAGAAACAACTCGCTCTGCACAGTGCTCTTACAGCCTAGTGGGAACATCTCTTCCAAAGGCCTGTGAAACGCAGTTTCTTTGCAGGCCTGATCTGGCTGAAGTAGGACTTCTGCTCTGGGTGTGCTACTTTGCCCTAGAGCGGAAAGGCACAACGTGCAGGCTTCTTTCCAAAGGGCGAATTGGGCCCCACAGCATCTTGCTTCCAGCTCGTTGGGAAGCTAAGAAACAACTCGCTCTGCACAGTGCTCTTACAGCCTACCGGGAACATGTCTTCCAAAGGCCTGTGAAACGCAGTTTCTTTGCAGGCCTGATCTGGCTGAAGTAGGACTTCTGCTCTGGGTGTGCTACTTTGCCCAGAGCTGAAAGGCACAACGTGCAGGCTTCTTTCCAAAAGGCGAGTTGGGCCCCACAGCATCTTGCTTCCAGCTCTTTGGGAACCTAAGAAACAACTCGCTCTGCACAGTGCTCTTACAGCCTACCGGGAACGTCACTTCCAAAGGCCTGTGAAACGCAGTTTCTTTGCAGGCCTGATCTGGCTGAAGTAGGACTTCTGCTCTGGGTGTGCTACTTTGCCCTAGAGCTGAAAGGCACAACGTGAAGGCTTCTTTCCAAAGGGCGAGTTGGGCCCCACAGCATCTTGCTTCCATCCCTTTGGGAAGCTAAGAAACCACTCGCTCTGCACAGTGCTCTTACAGCCTACCGGGAACATCTCTTCCAAAGGCCTGTGAAATGCAGTTTCTTTGCAGGCCTGATCTGGCTGAAGTAGGACTTCTGCTCTGGGTGTGCTACTTTGCCCTAGAGCGGAAAGGCACAACGTGCAGGCTTCTTTCCAAAGGGCGAATTGGGCCCCACAGCATCTTGCTTCCAGCTCTTTGGGAAGCTAAGAAACAACTCGCTCTGTACAGTGCTCTTACAGCCTACCGGGAACATCTCTTCCAAAGGCCTGTGAAACGCAGTTTCTTTGCAGGCCTGATCTGGCTGAAGTAGGACTTCTGCTCTGGGTGTGCTACTTTGCCCTAGAGCTGAAAGGCGCAACGTGCAGGCTTCTTTGCAAAGGGCGAGTTGGGCCCCACAGCATCTTGCTTCCAGCTCTTTGGGAAGCTAAGAAACAACTCGCTCTGCACAGTGCTCTTACAGCCTAGTGGGAACATCACTTCCAAAGGCCTGTGAAACGCAGTTTCTTTGCAGGCGTGATCTGGCTGAAGTAGGACTTCTGCTCTGGGTGTGCTACTTTGCCCTAGAGCTGAAAGGCACAACGTGCAGGCTTCTTTCCAAAGGGCGAGTTGGGCCCCACAGCATCTTGCTTCCAGCTCTTTGGGAAGCTAAGAAACAACTCGCTCTGCACAGTGCTCTTACAGCCTACCGGGAACATCTCTTCCAAAGGCCTGTGAAACGCACTTTCTTTGCAGGCCTGATCTGGCTGAAGTAGAACTTCTGCTCTGGGTGTGCTACTTTGCCCTAGAGCAGAAAGGCACAACGTGCAGGCTTCTTTCCAAAGGGCGAGTTGGGCCCCACAGCATCTTGCTTCCAGCTCTTTGGGAAGCTAAGAAACAACTCGCTGTTGCCCAGTGCTCTTACAGCCTACCGGGAACATCTCTTCCAAAGGCCTGTGAAACGCAGTTTCTTTGCAGGCCTTATCTGGCTGAAGTAGGACTTCTGCTCTGGGTGTGCTACTTTGCCCTAGAGCTGAAAGGCACAACGTGCAGGCTTCTTTCCAAAGGGCGAGTTGGGCCCCACAGCATCTTGCTTCCAGCGCTTTGGGAAGCTAAGAAACAACTCGCTCTGCACAGTGCTCTTACAGCCTACGGGGAACATGTCTTCCAAAGGCCTGTGAAACGCAGTTTCTTTGCAGGCCTGATCTGGCTGAAGTAGGACTTCTGCTCTGGGTGTGCTACTTTGCCCTAGAGCTGAAAGGCACAACGTGCAGGCTTCTTTCCAAAGGGCGAGTTGGGCCCCACAGCATCTTGCTTCCAGCTCTTTGGGAAGCTAAGAAACAACTCGCTCTGCACAGTGCTCTTACAGCCTAGTGGGAACATCTCTTCCAAAGGCCTGTGAAACGCAGTTTCTTTGCAGGCCTGATCTGGCTGAAGTAGGACTTCTGCTCTGGGTGTGCTACTTTGCCCTAGAGCGGAAAGGCACAACGTGCAGGCTTCTTTCCAAAGGGCGAATTGGGCCCCACAGCATCTTGCTTCCAGCTCGTTGGGAAGCTAAGAAACAACTCGCTCTGCACAGTGCTCTTACAGCCTACCGGGAACATCTCTTCCAAAGGCCTGTGAAACGCAGTTTCTTTGCAGGCCTGATCTGGCTGAAGTAGGACTTCTGCTCTGGGTGTGCTACTTTGCCCAGAGCTGAAAGGCACAACGTGCAGGCTTCTTTCCAAAGGGCGAGTTGGGCCCCACAGCATCTTGCTTCCAGCTCTTTGGGAAGCTAAGAAACAACTCGCTCTGCACAGTGCTCTTACAGCCTACCGGGAAGATCTCCTCCAAAGGCCTGTGAAACGCAGTTTCTTTGCAGGCCTGATCTGGCTGAAGTATGACTTCTGCTCTGGGTGTGCTACTTTGCCCTAGAGCTGAAAGGCACAACGTGCAGGCTTCTTTCCAAAGGGCGAGTTGGGCCCCACAGCATCTTGCTTCCAGCTCTTGGGGAAGCTAAGAAACCACTCGCTCTGCACAGTGCTCTTACAGCCTACCGGGAACATCTCTTCCAAAGGCCTGTGAAACGCAGTTTCTTTGCAGGCCTGATCTGGCTGAAGTAGGACTTCTGCTCTGGGTGTGCTACTTTGCCCTGGAGCTGAAAGGCACAACGTGCGGGCTTCTTTCCAAAGGGCGAGTTGGGCCCCACAGCATCTTGCTTCCAGCTCTTTGGGAACCTAAGAAACAACTCGCTCTGCACAGTGCTCTTACAGCCTACCGGGAACATGTCTTCCAAAGGCCTGTGAAACGCAGTTTCTTTGCAGGCCTGATCTGGCTGAAGTAGGACTTCTGCTCTGGGTGTGCTACTTTGCCCTGGAGCTGAAAGGCACAACGTGCAGGCTTCTTTCCAAAAGGCGAGTTGGGCCCCACAGGATCTTGCTTCCAGCTCTTTGGGAACCTAAGAAACAACTCGCTCTGCACAGTGCTCTTACAGCCTACCGGGAACGTCACTTCCAAAGGCCTGTGAAACGCAGTTTCTTTGCAGGCCTGATCTGGCTGAAGTAGGACTTCTGCTCTGGGTGTGCTACTTTGCCCTAGAGCTGAAAGGCACAACGTGCAGGCTTCTTTCCAAAGGGCGAGTTGGGCCCCACAGCATCTTGCTTCCAGCTCTTTGGGAAGCTAAGAAACAACTCGCTCTGCACAGTGCTCTTACAGCCTACGGGGAACATCTCTTCCAAAGGCCTGTGAAACGCAGTTTCTTTGCAGGCCTGATCTGGCTGAAGTAGGACTTCTGCTCTGGGTGTGCTACTTTGCCCTAGAGCGGAAAGGCACAACGTGCAGGCTTCTTTCCAAAGGGCGAATTGGGCCCCACAGCATCTTGCTTCCAGCTCTTTGGGAAGCTAAGAAACAACTCGCTCTGCACAGTGCTCTTACAGCCTACCGGGAACATGTCTTCCAAAGGCCTGTGAAACGCAGTTTCTTTGCAGGCCTGATCTGGCTGAAGTAGTACTTCTGCTCTGGGTGTGCTACTTTGCCCTAGAGCGGAAAGGCACAACGTGCAGGCTTCTTTCCAAAGGGCGAGTTGGGCCCCACAGCATCTTGCTTCCAGCTCTTTGGGAAGCTAAGAAACAACTCGCTCTGCACAGTGCTCTTACAGCCTCCCGGGAACATGTCTTCCAAAGGCCTGTGAAACGCCGTTTCTTTGCAGGCCTGATCTGGCTGAAGTAGGACTTCTGCTCTGGGTGTGCTACTTTGCCCTAGAGCTGAAAGGCACAACGTGCAGGCTTCTTTCCAAAGGGCGAGTTGGGCCCCACATCATCTTGCTTCCAGCTCTTGGGGAAGCTAAGAAACAACTCGCTCTGCACAGTGCTCTTACAGCCTACCGGGAACATCTCTTCCAAAGGCCTGTGAAACGCAGTTTCTTTGCAGGCCTGCTCTGGCTGAAGTAGGACTTCTGCTCTGGGTGTGCTACTTTGCCCTAGAGCTGAAAGGCACAACGTGCAGGCTTCTTTCCAAAGGGCGAGTTGGGCCCCACAGCATCTTGCTTCCAGCTCTTTGGGAAGCTAAGACACAACTCGCTCTGCAGAGTGCTCTTACAGCCTACCTGGAACATGTCTTCCAAAGGCCTGTGAAACGCAGTTTCTTTGCAGGCCTGATCTGGCTGAAGTAGGACTTCTGCTCTGGGTGTGCTACTTTGCCCTGGAGCTGAAAGGCACAACGTGCAGGCTCTTTCCAAAGGGCGAGTTGGGCCCCACAGCATCTTGCTTCCATCTCTTTGGGAACCTAAGAAACAACTCGCTCTGCAGAGTGCTCTTACAGCCTACCGGGAACGTCACTTCCAAAGGCCTGTGAAACGCAGTTTCTTTGCAGCCCTGATCTGGCTGAAGTAGGACTTTTGCTCTGGGTGTGATACTTTGCCCTAGAGCTGAAAGGCACAACGTGCAGGCTTCTTTCCAAAGGGCGAGTTGGGCCCCACAGCATCTTGCTTCCAGCTGTTTGGGAAGCTAAGAAACCACTCGCTCTGCACAGTGCTCTTACAGCCTACAGGGAACATCTCTTCCAAAGGCCTGTGAAACGCAGTTTCTTTGCAGGCCTGATCTGGCTGAAGTAGGACTTCTGCTCTGGGTGTGCTACTTTGCCCTAGAGCGGAAATGCACAACGTGCAGGCTTCTTTCCAAAGGGCGAGTTGGGCCCCACGGCATCTTGCTTCCAGCTCTTTGGGAAGCTAAGAAACAACTCGCTCTGCACAGTGCTCTTACAGCCTACCGGGAACATCTCTTCCAAAGGACTGTGAAACGCAGTTTCTTTGCAGGCCTGATCTGGCTGAAGTAGGACTCCTGCTCTGGGTTTGCTACATTGCCCTAGAGCTGAAAGGCACAACGTGCAGGCTTCTTTACAATGGGCGAGTTGGGCCCCACAGCATCTTGCTCCCAGCTCTTTGGGAAGCTAAGAAACCACTCGCTCTGCACAGTGCTCTTACAGCCTACCGGGAACATCTCTTCCAAAGGCCTGTGAAACGCAGTTTCTTTGCAGGCCTGATCTTGCTGAAGTAGGACTTCTGCTCTGGGTGTGCTACTTTGCCCTAGAGCTCAAAGGCACAACGTGCAGGCTTCTTTCCAAACGGCAAGTTGGGCCCCACAGCATCTTGCTTCCAGCTCTTTGGGAAGCTAAGAAACAACTCGCTCTGCACAGTGCTCTTACAGCATACCGGGAACATGTCTTCCAAAGGCCTGTGAAACGCAGTTTCTTTGCAGGCCTGATCTGGCTGAAGTAGGACTTCTGCTCTGGGTGTGCTACTTTGCCCTAGAGCTGAAAGGCACAACGTGCAGGCTTCTTTCCAAAGGGCGAGTTGGGCCCCACAGCATCTTGCTTCCAGCTCTTGGGGAAGCTAAGAAACAACTCGCTCTGCACAGTGCTCTTACAGCCTACCGGGAACATCTCTTCCAAAGGCCTGTGAAACGCAGTTTCTTTACAGGACTGATCTGGCTGAAGTAGGACTTCTGCTCTGGGTGTGCTACTTTGCCCTAGAGCTGAAAGGCACAACGTGCAGGCTTCTTTCCAAAGGGCGAGTTGGGCACCACAGCATCTTGCTTCCAGCTCTTTGGGAAGCTAAGAAACCACTCGCTCTGCACAGTGCTCTTACAGCCTACCGGGAACATCTCTTCCAAAGGCCTGTGAAACGCAGTTTCTTTGCAGGCCTGATCTGGCTGAAGTAGGACTTCTGCTCTGGGTGTGCTTCTTTGCCCTAGAGCTGAAAGGCACAACGTGCAGGCTTCTTTCCAAAGGGCGAGTTGGGCCCCACAGCATCTTGCTTCCAGCTCTTGGGGAAGCTAAGAAACAACTCGCTCTGCACAGTGCTCTTACAGCCTACCGGGAACATCTCTTCCAAAGGCCTGTGAAACGCAGTTTCTTTGCAGGCCTGATCTGGCTGAAGTAGGACTTCTGCTCTGGGTGTGCTACTTTGCCCTAGAGCGGAAAGGCACAACGTGCAGGCTTCTTTCCAAAGGGCGAGTTGGGCCCCACAGCATCTTGCTTCCAGCGCTTTGGGAAGCTAAGAAACAACTCGCTCTGCACAGTGCTCTTACAACCTAGTGGGAACATCTCTTCCAAAGGCCTGTGAAACGCAGTTTCTTTGCAGGCCTGATCTGGCTGAAGTAGGACTTCTGCTCTGGGTGTGCTACTTTGCCCTAGAGCTGAAAGGCACAACGTGCAGGCTTCTTTCCAAAGGGCGAGTTGGGCCCCACAGCATCTTGCTTCCAGCGCTTTGGGAAGCTAAGAAACAACTCGCTCTGCACAGTGCTCTTACAGCCTACCGGGAACATGTCTTCCAAAGGCCTGTGAAACGCAGTTTCTTTGCAGGCCTGATCTGGCTGAAGTAGGACTTCTGCTCTGGGTGTGCTACTTTGCCCAGAGCTGAAAGGCACAACGTGCAGGCTTCTTTCCAAAAGGCGAGTTGGGCCCCACAGCATCTTGCTTCCAGCTCTTTGGGATCCTAAGAAACAACTCGCTCTGCACAGTGCTCTTACAGCCTACCGGGAACGTCACTTCCAAAGGCCTGTGAAACGCAGTTTCTTTGCAGGCCTGATCTGGCTGAAGTAGGACTTCTGCTCTGGGTGTGCTACTTTGCCCTAGAGCTGAAAGGCACAACGTGAAGGCTTCTTTCCAAAGGGCGAGTTGGGCCCCACAGCATCTTGCTTCCATCCCTTTGGGAAGCTAAGAAACCACTCGCTCTGCACAGTGCTCTTACAGCCT
Source organism: Equus caballus (assembly GCF_041296265.1). Classification (NCBI taxonomy): domain Eukaryota; kingdom Metazoa; phylum Chordata; class Mammalia; order Perissodactyla; family Equidae; genus Equus; species Equus caballus. Next base: position 3,872,480 of record NW_027222343.1, on the reverse strand, counting down.
ACCGGGAACATCTCTTCCAAAGGCCTGTGAAATGCAGTTTCTTTGCAGGCCTGATCTGGCTGAAGTAGGACTTCTGCTCTGGGTGTGCTACTTTGCCCTAGAGCGGAAAGGCACAACGTGCAGGCTTCTTTCCAAAGGGCGAATTGGGCCCCACAGCATCTTGCTTCCAGCTCTTTGGGAAGCTAAGAAACAACTCGCTCTGCACAGTGCTCTTACAGCCTACCGGGAACATCTCTTCCAAAGGCCTGTGAAACGCAGTTTCTTTGCAGGCCTGATCTGGCTGAAGTAGGACTTCTGCTCTGGGTGTGCTACTTTGCCCTAGAGCTGAAAGGCACAACGTGCAGGCTTCTTTCCAAAGGGCGAGTTGGGCCCCACAGCATCTTGCTTCCAGCTCTTTGGGAAGCTAAGAAACAACTCGCTCTGCAGAGTGCTCTTACAGCCTAGTGGGAACATCACTTCCAAAGGCCTGTGAAACGCAGTTTCTTTGCAGGCCTGATCTGGCTGAAGTAGGACTTCTGCTCTGGGTGTGCTACTTTGCCCTAGAGCTGAAAGGCACAACGTGCAGGCTTCTTTCCAAAGGGCGAGTTGGGCCCCACAGCATCTTGCTTCCAGCTCTTTGGGAAGCTAAGAAACAACTCGCTCTGCACAGTGCTCTTACAGCCTACCGGGAACATCTCTTCCAAAGGACTGTGAAACGCAGTTTCTTTGCAGGCCTGATCTGGCTGAAGTAGGACTTCTGCTCTGGGTGTGCTACTTTGCCCTAGAGCGGAAATGCACAACGCGCAGGCTTCTTTCCAAAGGGCGAGTTGGGCCCCACGGCATCTTGCTTCCAGCTCTTTGGGAAGCTAAGAAACAACTCGCTCTGCACAGTGCTCTTACAGCCTACCGGGAACATCTCTTCCAAAGGCCTGTGAAATGCAGTTTCTTTGCAGGCCTGATCTGGCTGAAGTAGGACTTCTGCTCTGGGTGTACTACTTTGCCCTAGAGCTGAAAGGCACAACGTGCAGGCTTCTTTCAAAAGGGCGAGTTGGGCCCCACAGCATCTTGCTTCCAGCTCTTTGGGAAGCTAAGAAACAACTCGCTCTGCACAGTGCTCTTACGGCCTACCGGGAACATCTCTTCCAAAGGCCTGTGAAACGCAGTTTCTTTGCAGGCCTGATCTGGCTGAAGTAGGACTTCTGCTCTGGGTGTGCTACTTTGCCCTAGAGCTGAAAGGCACAACGTGCAGGCTTCTTTCCAAAGGGCGAGTTGGGCCCCACAGCATCTTGCTTCCAGCTCTTGGGGAAGCTAAGAAACAACTCGCTCTGCACAGTGCTCTTACAGCCTACCGGGAACATCTCTTCCAAAGGCCTGTGAAACGCACTTTCTTTGCAGGCCTGATCTGGCTGAAGTAGGACTTCTGCTCTGGGTGTGCTACTTTGCCCTAGAGCTGAAAGGCACAACGTGCAGGCTTCTTTCCAAAGGGCGAGTTGGGCCCCACAGCATCTTGCTTCCAGCTCTTTGGGAAGCTAAGAAACCACTCGCTCTGCACAGTGCTCTTACAGCCTACCGGGAACATCTCTTCCAAAGGCCTGTGAAACGCAGTTTCTTTGCAGGCCTGATCTGGCTGAACTAGGACTTCTGCTCTGGGTGTGCTACTTTGCCCTGGAGCTGAAAGGCACAACGTGCAGGCTTCTTTCCAAAGGGCGAGTTGGGCCCCACAGCATCTTGCTTCCAGCTCTTTGGGAAGCTAAGAAACAGCTCGCTCTACACAGTGCTCTTACAGCCTACCGGGAAGGTCTCTTCCACAGACCTTTGAAACGCAGTTTCTTTGCAGGCCTGATCTGGCTGTAGTAGGACTTCTGCTCTGGGTGTGCTACTTTGCCCTAGAGCGGAAAGGCACAACGTGCAGGCTTCTTTCCAAAGGGCGAGTTGGGCCCCACAGCATCTTGCTTCCAGCTCTTGGGGAAGCTAAGAAACAACTCGCTCTGCACAGTGCTCTTACAGCCTACCGGGAACATCTCTTCCAAAGGCCTGTGAAACGCAGCTTCTTTGCAGGCCTGATCTGGCTGAAGTAGGACTTCTGCTCTGGGTGTGCTACTTTGCCCTGGAGCTGAAAGGCAGAACGTGCAGGCATCTTTCCAAAAGGCGAGTTGGGCCCCACAGCATCTTGCTTCCAGCTCTTTGGGAACCTAAGAAACAACTCGCTCTGCACAGTGCTCTTACAGCCTACCGGGAACGTCACTTCCAAAGGCCTGAGAAACGCAGTTTCTTTGCAGGCCTGATCTGGCTGAAGGAGGACTTCTGCTCTGGGTGTGCTACTTTGCCCTAGAGCTGAAAGGCACAACGTGAAGGCTTCTTTCCAAAGGGCGAGTTGGGCCCCACAGCATCTTGCTTCCATCCCTTTGGGAAGCTAAGAAACCACTCGCTCTGCACAGTGCTCTTACAGCCTACCGGGAACATCTCTTCCAAAGGCCTGTGAAACGCAGTTTCTTTGCAGGCCTGATCTGGCTGAAGTAGGACTTCTGCTCTGGGTGTGCTACTTTGCCCTAGAGCGGAAAGGCACAACGTGCAGGCTTCTTTCCAAAGGGCGACATGGGTGCCACAGCATCTTGCTTCCAGCTCTTTGGGAAGCTAAGAAACCACTCGCTCTGCACAGTGCTCTTACAGCCTACCGGGAACATCTCTTCCAAAGGCCTGTGAAACGCAGTTTCTTTGCAGGCCTGATCTGGCTGAAGTAGGACTTCTGCTCTGGGTGTGCTACTTTGCCCTAGAGCGGAAAGGCACAACGTGCAGGCTTCTTTCCAAAGGGCGAATTGGGCCCCACAGCATCTTGCTTCCAGCTCTTTGGGAAGCTAAGAAACAACTCGCTCTGCACAGTGCTCTTACAGCCTACCGGGAACATCTCTTCCAAAGGCCTGTGAAACGCAGTTTCTTTGCAGGCCTGATCTGGCTGAAGTAGTACTTCTGCTCTGGGTGTGCTACTTTGCCCTAGAGCTGAAAGGCACAACGTGCAGGCTTCTTTCCAAAGGGCGAGTTGGGCCCAACAGCATCTTGCTTCCAGCTCTTTGGGAAGCTAAGAAACAACTCGCTCTGCACAGTGCTCTTACAGCCTCCCGGGAACATGTCTTCCAAAGGCCTGTGAAACGCAGTTTCTTTGCAGGCCTGATCTGGCTGAAGTAGGACTTCTGCTCTGGGTGTGCTACTTTGCCCTGGAGCTGAAAGGCAGAACGTGCAGGCATCTTTCCAAAAGGCGAGTTGGGCCCCACAGCATCTTGCTTCCAGCTCTTTGGGAACCTAAGAAACAACTCGCTCTGCACAGTGCTCTTACAGCCTACCGGGAACGTCACTTCCAAAGGCCTGAGAAATGCAGTTTCTTTGCAGGCCTGATCTGGCTGAAGGTGGACTTCTGCTCTGGGTGTGCTACTTTGCCCTAGAGCTGAAAGGCACAACGTGAAGGCTTCTTTCCAAAGGGCGAGTTGGGCCCCACAGCATCTTGCTTCCAGCTCTTTGGGAAGCTAAGAAACAACTCGCTCTGCACAGTGCTCTTACGGCCTACCGGGAACATCTCTTCCAAAGGCCTGTGAAACGCAGTTTCTTTGCAGGCCTGATCTGGCTGAAGTAGGACTTCTGCTCTGGGTGTGCTACTTTGCCCTAGAGCTGAAAGGCACAACGTGCAGGCTTCTTTCCAAAGGGCGAGATGGGCCCCAAAGCATCTTGCTTCCAGCTCTTTGGGAAGCTAAGAAACCACTCGCTCTGCACAGTGCTCTTACAGCCTACCGGGAACATCTCTTCCAAAGGCCTGTGAAACGCAGTTTCTTTGCAGGCCTGATCTGGCTGAAGTAGGACTTCTGCTCTGGGTGTGCTTCTTTGCCCTAGAGCTGAAAGGCACAACGTGCAGGCTTCTTTCCAAAGGGCGAGTTGGGCCCCACAGCATCTTGCTTCCAGCTCTTTGGGAAGCTAAGAAACCACTCGCTCTGCACAGTGCTCTTACAGCCTACCGGGAACATCTCTTCCAAAGGACTGTGAAACGCAGTTTCTTTGCAGGCCTGATCTGGCTGAAGTAGGACTTCTGCTCTGGGTGTGCTACTTTGCCCTAGAGCTGAAAGGCACAACGTGCAGGCTTCTTTCCAAAGGGCGAGTTGGGCCCCACAGCATCTTGCTTCCAGCTCTTGGGGAAGCTAAGAAACAACTCGCTCTGCACAGTGCTCTTACAGCCTACCGGGAACATCTCTTCCAAAGGCCTGTGAAACGCAGTTTCTTTGCAGGCCTGATCTGGCTGAAGTAGGACTTCTGCTCTGGGTGTGCTACTTTGCCCTAGAGCTGAAAGGCACAACGTGCAGGCTTCTTTCCAAAGGGCGAGTTGGGCCCCAAAGCATCTTGCTTCCAGCTCTTTGGGAAGCTAAGAAGCCACTCGCTCTGCACAGTGCTCTTACAGCCTACTGGGAACATCTCTTCCAAAGGCCTGTGAAACGCAGTTTCTTTGCAGGCCTGATCTGGCTGAAGTAGGACTTCTGCTCTGGGTGTGCTACTTTGCCCTAGAGCGGAAATGCACAACGTGCAGGCTTCTTTCCAAAGGGCGAGTTGGGCCCCACGGCATCTTGCTTCCAGCTCTTTGGGAAGCTAAGAAACAACTCGCTCTGCACAGTGCTCTTACAGCCTACTGGGAACATCTCTTCCAAAGGCCTGTGAAATGCAGTTTCTTTGCAGGCCTGATCTGGCTGAAGTAGGACTTCTGCTCTGGGTGTACTACTTTGCCCTAGAGCTGAAAGGCACAACGTGCAGGCTTCTTTCCAAAGGGCGAGTTGGGCCCCACAGCATCTTGCTTCCAGCTCTTTGGGAAGCTAAGAAACAACTCGCTCTGCACAGTGCTCTTACGGCCTACCGGGAACATCTCTTCCAAAGGCCTGTGAAACGCAGTTTCTTTGCAGGCCTGATCTGGCTGAAGTAGGACTTCTGCTCTGGGTGTGCTACTTTGCCCTGGAGCTGAAAGGCACAACGTGCAGGCTTCTTTCCAAAGGGCGAGTTGGGCCCCACAGCATCTTGCTTCCAGCTCTTTGGGAAGCTAAGAAACAACTCGCTCTGCACAGTGCTCTTACAGCCTACCGGGAAGGTCTCTTCCACAGACCTTTGAAACGCAGTTTCTTTGCAGGCCTGATCTGGCTGTAGTAGGACTTCTGCTCTGGGTGTGCTACTTTGCCCTAGAGCTGAAAGGCACAACGTGAAGGCTTCTTTCCAAAGGGCGAGTTGGGCCCCACAGCATCTTGCTTCCAGCTCTTGGGGAAGCTAAGAAACAACTCGCTCTGCACAGTGCTCTTACAGCCTACCGGGAACATCTCTTCCAAAGGCCTGTGAAACGCAGTTTCTTTGCATGCCTGCTCTGGCTGAAGTAGGACTTCTGCTCTGGGTGTGCTACTTTGCCCTAGAGCTGAAAGGCACAACGTGCAGGCTTCTTTCCAAAGGGCGAGTTGGGCCCCACAGCATCTTGCTTCCAGCTCTTTGGGAAGCTAAGACACAACTCGCTCTGCACAGTGCTCTTACAGCCTACCTGGAACATGTCTTCCAAAGGCCTGTGAAACGCAGTTTCTTTGCAGGCCTGATCTGGCTGAAGTAGGACTTCTGCTCTGGGTGTGCTACTTTGCCCTGGAGCTGAAAGGCACAACGTGCAGTCATCTTTCAAAAAGGCGAGTTGGGCCCCACAGCATCTTGCTTCCAGCTCTTTGGGAACCTAAGAAACAACTCGCTCTGCACAGTGCTCTTACAGCCTACCGGGAACGTCACTTCCAAAGGCCTGTGAAACGCAGTTTCTTTGCAGGCCTGATCTGGCTGAAGTAGGACTTCTGCTCTGGGTGTGCTACTTTGCCGTAGAGCTGAAAGGCACAACGTGCAGGCTTCTTTCCAAAGGGCGAGATGGGCCCCACAGCATCTTGCTTCCAGCTCTTTGGGAAGCTAAGAAACAACTCGCTCTGCACAGTGCTCTTACAGCCTACCGGGAACATCTCTTCCAAAGGCCTGTGAAACGCAGTTTCTTTGCAGGCCTGATCTGGCTGAAGTAGGACTTCTGCTCTGGGTGTGCATCTTTGCCCTAGAGCTGAAAGGCACAACGTGCAGGCTTCTTTCCAAAGGGCGAGTTGGGCCCCACAGCATCTTGCTTCCAGCTCTTTGGGAAGCTAAGACACAACTCGCTCTGCACAGTGCTCTTACAGCCTAGTGGGAACATCTCTTCCAAAGGCCTGTGAAACGCAGTTTCTTTGCAGGCCTGATCTGGCTGAAGTAGGACTTCTGCTCTGGGTGTGCTACTTTGCCCTGGAGCTGAAAGGCACAACGTGCAGTCATCTTTCAAAAAGGCGAGTTGGGCCCCACAGCATCTTGCTTCCAGCTCTTTGGGAACCTAAGAAACAACTCGCTCTGCACAGTGCTCTTAAAGCCTACCGGGAACGTCACTTCCAAAGGCCTGTGAAACGCAGTTTCTTTGCAGGCCTGATCTGGCTGAAGTAGGACTTCTGCTCTGGGTGTGCTACTTTGCCCTAGAGCTGAAAGGCACAACGTGAAGGCTTCTTTCCAAAGGGCGAGTTGGGCCCCACAGCATCTTGCTTCCATCCCTTTGGGAAGCTAAGAAACAACTCGCTCTGCACAGTGCTCTTACAGCCTACCGCTAACATCTCTTCCAAAGGCTTGTGAAACGCAGTTTCTTTGCAGGCCTGATCTGGCTGAAGTAGGACTTCTGCTCTGGGTGTGCTACTTTGCCGTAGAGCTGAAAGGCACAACGTGCAGGCTTCTTTCCAAAGGGCGAGATGGGCCCCACAGCATCTTGCTTCCAGCTCTTTGGGAAGCTAAGAAACAACTCGCTCTGCACAGTGCTCTTACAGCCTACCGGGAACATCTCTTCCAAAGGCCTGTGAAACGCAGTTTCTTTGCAGGCCTGATCTGGCTGAAGTAGGACTTCTGCTCTGGGTGTGCATCTTTGCCCTAGAGCTGAAAGGCACAACGTGCAGGCTTCTTTCCAAAGGGCGAGTTGGGCCCCACAGCATCTTGCTTCCAGCTCTTTGGGTAGCTAAGAAACCACTCGCTCTGCACAGTGCTCTTACAGCCTAGTGGGAACATCTCTTCCAAAGGCCTGTGAAACGCAGTTTCTTTGCAGGCCTGATCTGGCTGAAGTAGGACTTCTGCTCTGGGTGTGCTACTTTGCCCTAGAGCTGAAAGGCACAACGTGCAGGCTTCTTTCCAAAGGGCGAGTTGGGCCCCACAGCATCTTGCTTCCAGCTCTTTGGGAAGCTAAGAAACAACTCGCTCTGCACAGTGCTCTTACAGCCTACCGGGAACATGTCTTCCAAAGGCCTGTGAAACGCAGTTTCTTTGCAGGCCTCATCTGGCTGAAGTAGGACTTCTGCTCTGGGTGTGCTACTTTGCCCTGGAGCTGAAAGGCACAACGTGCAGGCATCTTTCCAAAAGGCGAGTTGGGCCCCACAGCATCTTGCTTCCAGCTCTTTGGGAACCTAAGAAACAACTCGCTCTGCACAGTGCTCTTACAGCCTACCGGGAACGTCACTTCCAAAGGCCTGTGAAACGCAGTTTCTTTGCAGGCCTGATCTGGCTGAAGTGGGACTTCTGCTCTGGGTGTGCTACTTTGCCCTAGAGCTGAAAGGCACAACGTGAAGGCTTCTTTCCAAAGGGCGAGATGGGCCCCACAGCATCTTGCTTCCATCCCTTAGGGAAGCTAAGAAACCACTCGCTCTGCACAGTGCTCTTACAGCCTACCGGGAACATCTCTTCCAAAGGCCTGTGAAACACAGTTTCTTTGCAGGCCTGATCTGGCTGAAGTAGGACTTCTGCTCTGGGTGTGCTACTTTGCCCTAGAGCGGAAAGGCACAACGTGCAGGCTTCTTTCCAAAGGGCGACATGGGTGCCACAGCATCTTGCTTCCAGCTCTTTGGGAAGCTAAGAAACCACTCGCTCTGAACAGTGCTCTTACAGCCTACCGGGAACATCTCTTCCAAAGGCCTGTGAAACGCAGTTTCTTTGCAGGCCTGATCTGGCTGAAGTAGGACTTCTGCTCTGGGTGTGCTACTTTGCCCTAGAGCTGAAAGGCACAACGTGCAGGCTTCTTTCCAAAGGGAGAGTTGGGCCCCACAGCATCTTGCTTCCAGCTCTTTGGGAAGCTAAGAAACAACTCGCTCTGCACAGTGCTCTGACAGCCTAGTGGGAACATCTCTTCCAAAGGCCTGTGAAACGCAGTTTCTTTGCAGGCCTGATCTGGCTGAAGTAGGACTTCTGCTCTGGGTGTGCTACTTTGCCCTAGAGCTGAAAGGCACAACGTGCAGGCTTCTTTCCAAAGGGCGAGTTGGGCCCCACAGCATCTTGCTTCCAGCTCTTGGGGAAGCTAAGAAACAACTCGCTCTGCACAGTGCTCTTACAGCCTACCGGGAACATCTCTTCCAAAGGCCTGTGAAACGCAGTTTCTTTGCAGGCCTGATCTGGCTGAAGTAGGACTTCTGCTCTGCGTGTGCTAATTTGCCCTAGAGCTGAAAGGCACAACGTGCAGGCTTCTTTCCAAAGGGCGAGTTGGGCCCCACAGCATCTTGCTTCCAGCTCTTTGGGAAGCTAAGAAACAACTCGCTCTGCACAGTGCTCTTACAGCCTACCGGGAACATCTCTTCCAAAGGCCTCTGAAACGCAGTTTCTTTGCATGCCTGCTCTGGCTGAAGTAGGACTTCTGCTCTGGGTGTGCTACTTTGCCCTATAGCTGAAAGGCACAACGTGCAGGCTTCTTTCCAAAGGACGAGTTGGGCCCCACAGCATCTTGCTTCCAGCTCTTTGGGAAGCTAAGACACAACTCGCTCTGCACAGTGCTCTTACAGCCTACCAGGAACATGTCTTCCAAAGGCCTGTGAAACGCAGTTTCTTTGCAGGCCTGATCTGGCTGAAGTAGGACTTCTGCTCTGGGTGTGCTACTTTGCCCTGGAGCTGAAAGGCACAACGTGCAGTCATCTTTCAAAAAGGCGAGTTGGGCCCCACAGCATCTTGCTTCCAGCTCTTTGGGAACCTAAGAAACAACTCGCTCTGCACAGTGCTCTTACAGCCTACCGGGAACGTCACTTCCAAAGGCCTGTGAAACGCAGTTTCTTTGCAGGCCTGATCTGGCTGAAGTAGGACTTCTGCTCTGGGTGTGCTACTTTGCCCTAGAGCTGAAAGGCACAACGTGAAGACTTCTTTCCAAAGGGCGAGTTGGGCCCCACAGCATCTTGCTTCCATCCCTTTGGGAAGCTAAGAAACAACTCGCTCTGCACAGTGCTCTTACAGCCTACCGGGAACATCTCTTCCAAAGGCCTGTGAAACGCAGTTTCTTTGCAGGCCTGATCTGGCTGAAGTAGGACTTCTGCTCTGGGTGTGCTACTTTGCCGTAGAGCTGAAAGGCACAACGTGCAGGCTTCTTTCCAAAGGGAGAGAGGGGCCCCACAGCATCTTGCTTCCAGCTCTTTGGGAAGCTAAGAAACCACTCGCTCTGCACAGTGCTCTTACAGCCTACCGGGAACATCTCTTCCAAAGGCCTGTGAAACGCAGTTTCTTTGCAGGCCTGATCTGGCTGAAGTAGGACTTCTGCTCTGGGTGTGCTACGTTGCCCTAGAGCGGAAATACACAACGTGCAGACTTCTTTCCAAAGGGCGACTTGGGCCCCACAGCATCTTGCTTCCATCCCTTTGGGAAGCTAAGAAACAACTCGCTCTGCACAGTGCTCTTACAGCCTACCGCTAACATCTCTTCCAAAGGCCTGTGAAACGCAGTTTCTTTGCAGGCCTGATCTGGCTGAAGTAGGACTTCTGCTCTGGGTGTGCTACTTTGCCCTAGAGCTGAAAGGCACAACGTGCAGGCTTCTTTACAAAGGGCGAGATGGGCCCCACAGCATCTTGCTTCCAGCTCTTTGGGAAGCTAAGAAACCACTCGCTCTGGACAGTGCTCTTACAGCCTACCGGGAACATCTCTTCCAAAGGCCTGTGAAACGCAGTTTCTTTGCAGGCCTGATCTGGCTGAAGTAGGACTTCTGCTCTGGGTGTGCTACTTTGCCCTAGAGCTGAAAGGCACAACGTGCAGGCTTCCTTCCAAAGGGCGAGTTGGGCCCCACAGCATCTTGCTTCCAGCTCTTTGGGAAGCTAAGAAACCACTCGCTCTGCACAGTGCTCTTACAGCCTACCGGGAACATCTCTTCCAAAGGCCTGTGAAACGCAGTTTCTTTGCAGGCCTGATCTGGCTGAAGTAGGACTTCTGCTCTGGGTGTGCTACTTTGCCCTAGAGCGGAAAGGCACAACGTGCAGGCTTCTTTCCAAAGGGCGAGTTGGGCCCCACAGCATCTTGCTTCCAGCTCTTTGGGAAGCTAAGAAACAACTCGCTCTGCACAGTGCTCTTACAGCCTACCGGGAACATCTCTTCCAAAGGCCTGTGAAACGCAGTTTCTTTGCAGGCCTGATCTGGCTGAAGTAGGACTTCTGCTCTGGGTGTGCTACTTTGCCCTATAGCTGAAAGGCACAACGTGCAGGCTTCTTTCCAAAGGACGAGTTGGGCCCCACAGCATCTTGCTTCCAGCTCTTTGGGAAGCTAAGACACAACTCGCTCTGCACAGTGCTCTTACAGCCTACCAGGAACATGTCTTCCAAAGGGCTGTGAAACGCAGTTTCTTTGCAGGCCTGATCTGGCTGAAGTAGGACTTCTGCTCTGGGTGTGCTACTTTGCCCTGGAGCTGAAAGGCACAACGTGCAGTCATCTTTCAAAAAGGCGAGTTGGGCCCCACAGCATCTTGCTTCCAGCTCTTTGGGAACCTAAGAAACAACTCGCTCTGCACAGTGCTCTTACAGCCTACCGGGAACGTCACTTCCAAAGGCCTGTGAAACGCAGTTTCTTTGCAGGCCTGATCTGGCTGAAGTAGGACTTCTGCTCTGGGTGTGCTACTTTGCCCTAGAGCTGAAAGGCACAACGTGAAGACTTCTTTCCAAAGGGCGAGTTGGGCCCCACAGCATCTTGCTTCCATCCCTTTGGGAAGCTAAGAAACAACTCGCTCTGCACAGTGCTCTTACAACCTAGTGGGAACATCTCTTCCAAAGGCCTGTGAAACGCAGTTAATTTGCAGGCCTGATCTGGCTGAAGTAGGACTTCTGCTCTGGGTGTGCTACTTTGCCCTAGAGCTGAAAGGCACAACGTGCAGGCTTCTTTCCAAAGGGCGAGTTGGGCCCCACAGCATCTTGCTTCCAGCGCTTTGGGAAGCTAAGAAACAACTCGCTCTGCACAGTGCTCTTACAGCCTAGTGGGAACATCTCTTCCAAAGGCCTGTGAAACGCAGTTTCTTTGCAGGCCTGATCTGGCTGAAGTAGGACTTCTGCTCTGGGTGTGCTACTTTGCCCTAGAGCGGAAAGGCACAACGTGCAGGCTTCTTTCCAAAGGGCGAATTGGGCCCCACAGCATCTTGCTTCCAGCTCGTTGGGAAGCTAAGAAACAACTCGCTCTGCACAGTGCTCTTACAGCCTACCGGGAACATGTCTTCCAAAGGCCTGTGAAACGCAGTTTCTTTGCAGGCCTGATCTGGCTGAAGTAGGACTTCTGCTCTGGGTGTGCTACTTTGCCCAGAGCTGAAAGGCACAACGTGCAGGCTTCTTTCCAAAAGGCGAGTTGGGCCCCACAGCATCTTGCTTCCAGCTCTTTGGGAACCTAAGAAACAACTCGCTCTGCACAGTGCTCTTACAGCCTACCGGGAACGTCACTTCCAAAGGCCTGTGAAACGCAGTTTCTTTGCAGGCCTGATCTGGCTGAAGTAGGACTTCTGCTCTGGGTGTGCTACTTTGCCCTAGAGCTGAAAGGCACAACGTGAAGGCTTCTTTCCAAAGGGCGAGTTGGGCCCCACAGCATCTTGCTTCCATCCCTTTGGGAAGCTAAGAAACCACTCGCTCTGCACAGTGCTCTTACAGCCTACCGGGAACATCTCTTCCAAAGGCCTGTGAAATGCAGTTTCTTTGCAGGCCTGATCTGGCTGAAGTAGGACTTCTGCTCTGGGTGTGCTACTTTGCCCTAGAGCGGAAAGGCACAACGTGCAGGCTTCTTTCCAAAGGGCGAATTGGGCCCCACAGCATATTGCTTCCAGCTCTTTGGGAAGCTAAGAAACAACTCGCTCTGCACAGTGCTCTTACAGCCTACCGGGAACATCTCTTCCAAAGGCCTGTGAAACGCAGTTTCTTTGCAGGCCTGATCTGGCTGAAGTAGGACTTCTGCTCTGGGTGTGCTACTTTGCCCTAGAGCTGAAAGGCACAACGTGCAGGCTTCTTTCCAAAGGGCGAGTTGGGCCCCACAGCATCTTGCTTCCAGCTCTTTGGGAAGCTAAGAAACAACTCGCTCTGCACAGTGCTCTTACAGCCTAGTGGGAACATCACTTCCAAAGGCCTGTGAAACGCAGTTTCTTTGCAGGCCTGATCTGGCTGAAGTAGGACTTCTGCTCTGGGTGTGCTACTTTGCCCTAGAGCTGAAAGGCACAACGTGCAGGCTTCTTTCCAAAGGGCGAGTTGGGCCCCACAGCATCTTGCTTCCAGCTCTTTGGGAAGCTAAGAAACAACTCGCTCTGCACAGTGCTCTTACAGCCTACCGGGAACATCTCTTCCAAAGGACTGTGAAACGCAGTTTCTTTGCAGGCCTGATCTGGCTGAAGTAGGACTTCTGCTCTGGGTGTGCTACTTTGCCCTAGAGCGGAAATGCACAACGCGCAGGCTTCTTTCCAAAGGGCGAGTTGGGCCCCACGGCATCTTGCTTCCAGCTCTTTGGGAAGCTAAGAAACAACTCGCTCTGCACAGTGCTCTTACAGCCTACCGGGAACATCTCTTCCAAAGGCCTGTGAAATGCAGTTTCTTTGCAGGCCTGATCTGGCTGAAGTAGGACTTCTGCTCTGGGTGTACTACTTTGCCCTAGAGCTGAAAGGCACAACGTGCAGGCTTCTTTCAAAAGGGCGAGTTGGGCCCCACAGCATCTTGCTTCCAGCTCTTTGGGAAGCTAAGAAACAACTCGCTCTGCACAGTGCTCTTACGGCCTACCGGGAACATCTCTTCCAAAGGCCTGTGAAACGCAGTTTCTTTGCAGGCCTGATCTGGCTGAAGTAGGACTTCTGCTCTGGGTGTGCTACTTTGCCCTAGAGCTGAAAGGCACAACGTGCAGGCTTCTTTCCAAAGGGCGAGTTGGGCCCCACAGCATCTTGCTTCCAGCTCTTGGGGAAGCTAAGAAACAACTCGCTCTGCACAGTGCTCTTACAGCCTACCGGGAACATCTCTTCCAAAGGCCTGTGAAACGCACTTTCTTTGCAGGCCTGATCTGGCTGAAGTAGGACTTCTGCTCTGGGTGTGCTACTTTGCCCTAGAGCTGAAAGGCACAACGTGCAGGCTTCTTTCCAAAGGGCGAGTTGGGCCCCACAGCATCTTGCTTCCAGCTCTTTGGGAAGCTAAGAAACCACTCGCTCTGCACAGTGCTCTTACAGCCTACCGGGAACATCTCTTCCAAAGGCCTGTGAAACGCAGTTTCTTTGCAGGCCTGATCTGGCTGAACTAGGACTTCTGCTCTGGGTGTGCTACTTTGCCCTGGAGCTGAAAGGCACAACGTGCAGGCTTCTTTCCAAAGGGCGAGTTGGGCCCCACAGCATCTTGCTTCCAGCTCTTTGGGAAGCTAAGAAACAGCTCGCTCTACACAGTGCTCTTACAGCCTACCGGGAAGGTCTCTTCCACAGACCTTTGAAACGCAGTTTCTTTGCAGGCCTGATCTGGCTGTAGTAGGACTTCTGCTCTGGGTGTGCTACTTTGCCCTAGAGCGGAAAGGCACAACGTGCAGGCTTCTTTCCAAAGGGCGAGTTGGGCCCCACAGCATCTTGCTTCCAGCTCTTGGGGAAGCTAAGAAACAACTCGCTCTGCACAGTGCTCTTACAGCCTACCGGGAACATCTCTTCCAAAGGCCTGTGAAACGCAGCTTCTTTGCAGGCCTGATCTGGCTGAAGTAGGACTTCTGCTCTGGGTGTGCTACTTTGCCCTGGAGCTGAAAGGCAGAACGTGCAGGCATCTTTCCAAAAGGCGAGTTGGGCCCCACAGCATCTTGCTTCCAGCTCTTTGGGAACCTAAGAAACAACTCGCTCTGCACAGTGCTCTTACAGCCTACCGGGAACGTCACTTCCAAAGGCCTGAGAAACGCAGTTTCTTTGCAGGCCTGATCTGGCTGAAGGAGGACTTCTGCTCTGGGTGTGCTACTTTGCCCTAGAGCTGAAAGGCACAACGTGAAGGCTTCTTTCCAAAGGGCGAGTTGGGCCCCACAGCATCTTGCTTCCATCCCTTTGGGAAGCTAAGAAACCACTCGCTCTGCACAGTGCTCTTACAGCCTACCGGGAACATCTCTTCCAAAGGCCTGTGAAACGCAGTTTCTTTGCAGGCCTGATCTGGCTGAAGTAGGACTTCTGCTCTGGGTGTGCTACTTTGCCCTAGAGCGGAAAGGCACAACGTGCAGGCTTCTTTCCAAAGGGCGACATGGGTGCCACAGCATCTTGCTTCCAGCTCTTTGGGAAGCTAAGAAACCACTCGCTCTGCACAGTGCTCTTACAGCCTACCGGGAACATCTCTTCCAAAGGCCTGTGAAACGCAGTTTCTTTGCAGGCCTGATCTGGCTGAAGTAGGACTTCTGCTCTGGGTGTGCTACTTTGCCCTAGAGCGGAAAGGCACAACGTGCAGGCTTCTTTCCAAAGGGCGAATTGGGCCCCACAGCATCTTGCTTCCAGCTCTTTGGGAAGCTAAGAAACAACTCGCTCTGCACAGTGCTCTTACAGCCTACCGGGAACATCTCTTCCAAAGGCCTGTGAAACGCAGTTTCTTTGCAGGCCTGATCTGGCTGAAGTAGTACTTCTGCTCTGGGTGTGCTACTTTGCCCTAGAGCTGAAAGGCACAACGTGCAGGCTTCTTTCCAAAGGGCGAGTTGGGCCCAACAGCATCTTGCTTCCAGCTCTTTGGGAAGCTAAGAAACAACTCGCTCTGCACAGTGCTCTTACAGCCTCCCGGGAACATGTCTTCCAAAGGCCTGTGAAACGCAGTTTCTTTGCAGGCCTGATCTGGCTGAAGTAGGACTTCTGCTCTGGGTGTGCTACTTTGCCCTGGAGCTGAAAGGCAGAACGTGCAGGCATCTTTCCAAAAGGCGAGTTGGGCCCCACAGCATCTTGCTTCCAGCTCTTTGGGAACCTAAGAAACAACTCGCTCTGCACAGTGCTCTTACAGCCTACCGGGAACGTCACTTCCAAAGGCCTGAGAAATGCAGTTTCTTTGCAGGCCTGATCTGGCTGAAGGTGGACTTCTGCTCTGGGTGTGCTACTTTGCCCTAGAGCTGAAAGGCACAACGTGAAGGCTTCTTTCCAAAGGGCGAGTTGGGCCCCACAGCATCTTGCTTCCAGCTCTTTGGGAAGCTAAGAAACAACTCGCTCTGCACAGTGCTCTTACGGCCTACCGGGAACATCTCTTCCAAAGGCCTGTGAAACGCAGTTTCTTTGCAGGCCTGATCTGGCTGAAGTAGGACTTCTGCTCTGGGTGTGCTACTTTGCCCTAGAGCTGAAAGGCACAACGTGCAGGCTTCTTTCCAAAGGGCGAGATGGGCCCCAAAGCATCTTGCTTCCAGCTCTTTGGGAAGCTAAGAAACCACTCGCTCTGCACAGTGCTCTTACAGCCTACCGGGAACATCTCTTCCAAAGGCCTGTGAAACGCAGTTTCTTTGCAGGCCTGATCTGGCTGAAGTAGGACTTCTGCTCTGGGTGTGCTTCTTTGCCCTAGAGCTGAAAGGCACAACGTGCAGGCTTCTTTCCAAAGGGCGAGTTGGGCCCCACAGCATCTTGCTTCCAGCTCTTTGGGAAGCTAAGAAACCACTCGCTCTGCACAGTGCTCTTACAGCCTACCGGGAACATCTCTTCCAAAGGACTGTGAAACGCAGTTTCTTTGCAGGCCTGATCTGGCTGAAGTAGGACTTCTGCTCTGGGTGTGCTACTTTGCCCTAGAGCTGAAAGGCACAACGTGCAGGCTTCTTTCCAAAGGGCGAGTTGGGCCCCACAGCATCTTGCTTCCAGCTCTTGGGGAAGCTAAGAAACAACTCGCTCTGCACAGTGCTCTTACAGCCTACCGGGAACATCTCTTCCAAAGGCCTGTGAAACGCAGTTTCTTTGCAGGCCTGATCTGGCTGAAGTAGGACTTCTGCTCTGGGTGTGCTACTTTGCCCTAGAGCTGAAAGGCACAACGTGCAGGCTTCTTTCCAAAGGGCGAGTTGGGCCCCAAAGCATCTTGCTTCCAGCTCTTTGGGAAGCTAAGAAGCCACTCGCTCTGCACAGTGCTCTTACAGCCTACTGGGAACATCTCTTCCAAAGGCCTGTGAAACGCAGTTTCTTTGCAGGCCTGATCTGGCTGAAGTAGGACTTCTGCTCTGGGTGTGCTACTTTGCCCTAGAGCGGAAATGCACAACGTGCAGGCTTCTTTCCAAAGGGCGAGTTGGGCCCCACGGCATCTTGCTTCCAGCTCTTTGGGAAGCTAAGAAACAACTCGCTCTGCACAGTGCTCTTACAGCCTACTGGGAACATCTCTTCCAAAGGCCTGTGAAATGCAGTTTCTTTGCAGGCCTGATCTGGCTGAAGTAGGACTTCTGCTCTGGGTGTACTACTTTGCCCTAGAGCTGAAAGGCACAACGTGCAGGCTTCTTTCCAAAGGGCGAGTTGGGCCCCACAGCATCTTGCTTCCAGCTCTTTGGGAAGCTAAGAAACAACTCGCTCTGCACAGTGCTCTTACGGCCTACCGGGAACATCTCTTCCAAAGGCCTGTGAAACGCAGTTTCTTTGCAGGCCTGATCTGGCTGAAGTAGGACTTCTGCTCTGGGTGTGCTACTTTGCCCTGGAGCTGAAAGGCACAACGTGCAGGCTTCTTTCCAAAGGGCGAGTTGGGCCCCACAGCATCTTGCTTCCAGCTCTTTGGGAAGCTAAGAAACAACTCGCTCTGCACAGTGCTCTTACAGCCTACCGGGAAGGTCTCTTCCACAGACCTTTGAAACGCAGTTTCTTTGCAGGCCTGATCT
Source organism: Equus caballus (assembly GCF_041296265.1). Taxonomy (NCBI): domain Eukaryota; kingdom Metazoa; phylum Chordata; class Mammalia; order Perissodactyla; family Equidae; genus Equus; species Equus caballus. Next base: position 3,855,407 of record NW_027222343.1, on the reverse strand, counting down.
GGCTGTAGTAGGACTTCTGCTCTGGGTGTGCTACTTTGCCCTAGAGCTGAAAGGCACAACGTGAAGGCTTCTTTCCAAAGGGCGAGTTGGGCCCCACAGCATCTTGCTTCCAGCTCTTGGGGAAGCTAAGAAACAACTCGCTCTGCACAGTGCTCTTACAGCCTACCGGGAACATCTCTTCCAAAGGCCTGTGAAACGCAGTTTCTTTGCATGCCTGCTCTGGCTGAAGTAGGACTTCTGCTCTGGGTGTGCTACTTTGCCCTAGAGCTGAAAGGCACAACGTGCAGGCTTCTTTCCAAAGGGCGAGTTGGGCCCCACAGCATCTTGCTTCCAGCTCTTTGGGAAGCTAAGACACAACTCGCTCTGCACAGTGCTCTTACAGCCTACCTGGAACATGTCTTCCAAAGGCCTGTGAAACGCAGTTTCTTTGCAGGCCTGATCTGGCTGAAGTAGGACTTCTGCTCTGGGTGTGCTACTTTGCCCTGGAGCTGAAAGGCACAACGTGCAGTCATCTTTCAAAAAGGCGAGTTGGGCCCCACAGCATCTTGCTTCCAGCTCTTTGGGAACCTAAGAAACAACTCGCTCTGCACAGTGCTCTTACAGCCTACCGGGAACGTCACTTCCAAAGGCCTGTGAAACGCAGTTTCTTTGCAGGCCTGATCTGGCTGAAGTAGGACTTCTGCTCTGGGTGTGCTACTTTGCCGTAGAGCTGAAAGGCACAACGTGCAGGCTTCTTTCCAAAGGGCGAGATGGGCCCCACAGCATCTTGCTTCCAGCTCTTTGGGAAGCTAAGAAACAACTCGCTCTGCACAGTGCTCTTACAGCCTACCGGGAACATCTCTTCCAAAGGCCTGTGAAACGCAGTTTCTTTGCAGGCCTGATCTGGCTGAAGTAGGACTTCTGCTCTGGGTGTGCATCTTTGCCCTAGAGCTGAAAGGCACAACGTGCAGGCTTCTTTCCAAAGGGCGAGTTGGGCCCCACAGCATCTTGCTTCCAGCTCTTTGGGAAGCTAAGACACAACTCGCTCTGCACAGTGCTCTTACAGCCTAGTGGGAACATCTCTTCCAAAGGCCTGTGAAACGCAGTTTCTTTGCAGGCCTGATCTGGCTGAAGTAGGACTTCTGCTCTGGGTGTGCTACTTTGCCCTGGAGCTGAAAGGCACAACGTGCAGTCATCTTTCAAAAAGGCGAGTTGGGCCCCACAGCATCTTGCTTCCAGCTCTTTGGGAACCTAAGAAACAACTCGCTCTGCACAGTGCTCTTAAAGCCTACCGGGAACGTCACTTCCAAAGGCCTGTGAAACGCAGTTTCTTTGCAGGCCTGATCTGGCTGAAGTAGGACTTCTGCTCTGGGTGTGCTACTTTGCCCTAGAGCTGAAAGGCACAACGTGAAGGCTTCTTTCCAAAGGGCGAGTTGGGCCCCACAGCATCTTGCTTCCATCCCTTTGGGAAGCTAAGAAACAACTCGCTCTGCACAGTGCTCTTACAGCCTACCGCTAACATCTCTTCCAAAGGCTTGTGAAACGCAGTTTCTTTGCAGGCCTGATCTGGCTGAAGTAGGACTTCTGCTCTGGGTGTGCTACTTTGCCGTAGAGCTGAAAGGCACAACGTGCAGGCTTCTTTCCAAAGGGCGAGATGGGCCCCACAGCATCTTGCTTCCAGCTCTTTGGGAAGCTAAGAAACAACTCGCTCTGCACAGTGCTCTTACAGCCTACCGGGAACATCTCTTCCAAAGGCCTGTGAAACGCAGTTTCTTTGCAGGCCTGATCTGGCTGAAGTAGGACTTCTGCTCTGGGTGTGCATCTTTGCCCTAGAGCTGAAAGGCACAACGTGCAGGCTTCTTTCCAAAGGGCGAGTTGGGCCCCACAGCATCTTGCTTCCAGCTCTTTGGGTAGCTAAGAAACCACTCGCTCTGCACAGTGCTCTTACAGCCTAGTGGGAACATCTCTTCCAAAGGCCTGTGAAACGCAGTTTCTTTGCAGGCCTGATCTGGCTGAAGTAGGACTTCTGCTCTGGGTGTGCTACTTTGCCCTAGAGCTGAAAGGCACAACGTGCAGGCTTCTTTCCAAAGGGCGAGTTGGGCCCCACAGCATCTTGCTTCCAGCTCTTTGGGAAGCTAAGAAACAACTCGCTCTGCACAGTGCTCTTACAGCCTACCGGGAACATGTCTTCCAAAGGCCTGTGAAACGCAGTTTCTTTGCAGGCCTCATCTGGCTGAAGTAGGACTTCTGCTCTGGGTGTGCTACTTTGCCCTGGAGCTGAAAGGCACAACGTGCAGGCATCTTTCCAAAAGGCGAGTTGGGCCCCACAGCATCTTGCTTCCAGCTCTTTGGGAACCTAAGAAACAACTCGCTCTGCACAGTGCTCTTACAGCCTACCGGGAACGTCACTTCCAAAGGCCTGTGAAACGCAGTTTCTTTGCAGGCCTGATCTGGCTGAAGTGGGACTTCTGCTCTGGGTGTGCTACTTTGCCCTAGAGCTGAAAGGCACAACGTGAAGGCTTCTTTCCAAAGGGCGAGATGGGCCCCACAGCATCTTGCTTCCATCCCTTAGGGAAGCTAAGAAACCACTCGCTCTGCACAGTGCTCTTACAGCCTACCGGGAACATCTCTTCCAAAGGCCTGTGAAACACAGTTTCTTTGCAGGCCTGATCTGGCTGAAGTAGGACTTCTGCTCTGGGTGTGCTACTTTGCCCTAGAGCGGAAAGGCACAACGTGCAGGCTTCTTTCCAAAGGGCGACATGGGTGCCACAGCATCTTGCTTCCAGCTCTTTGGGAAGCTAAGAAACCACTCGCTCTGAACAGTGCTCTTACAGCCTACCGGGAACATCTCTTCCAAAGGCCTGTGAAACGCAGTTTCTTTGCAGGCCTGATCTGGCTGAAGTAGGACTTCTGCTCTGGGTGTGCTACTTTGCCCTAGAGCTGAAAGGCACAACGTGCAGGCTTCTTTCCAAAGGGAGAGTTGGGCCCCACAGCATCTTGCTTCCAGCTCTTTGGGAAGCTAAGAAACAACTCGCTCTGCACAGTGCTCTGACAGCCTAGTGGGAACATCTCTTCCAAAGGCCTGTGAAACGCAGTTTCTTTGCAGGCCTGATCTGGCTGAAGTAGGACTTCTGCTCTGGGTGTGCTACTTTGCCCTAGAGCTGAAAGGCACAACGTGCAGGCTTCTTTCCAAAGGGCGAGTTGGGCCCCACAGCATCTTGCTTCCAGCTCTTGGGGAAGCTAAGAAACAACTCGCTCTGCACAGTGCTCTTACAGCCTACCGGGAACATCTCTTCCAAAGGCCTGTGAAACGCAGTTTCTTTGCAGGCCTGATCTGGCTGAAGTAGGACTTCTGCTCTGCGTGTGCTAATTTGCCCTAGAGCTGAAAGGCACAACGTGCAGGCTTCTTTCCAAAGGGCGAGTTGGGCCCCACAGCATCTTGCTTCCAGCTCTTGGGGAAGCTAAGAAACAACTCGCTCTGCACAGTGCTCTTACAGCCTACCGGGAACATCTCTTCCAAAGGCCTCTGAAACGCAGTTTCTTTGCATGCCTGCTCTGGCTGAAGTAGGACTTCTGCTCTGGGTGTGCTACTTTGCCCTACAGCTGAAAGGCACAACGTGCAGGCTTCTTTCCAAAGGACGAGTTGGGCCCCACAGCATCTTGCTTCCAGCTCTTTGGGAAGCTAAGACACAACTCGCTCTGCACAGTGCTCTTACAGCCTACCAGGAACATGTCTTCCAAAGGCCTGTGAAACGCAGTTTCTTTGCAGGCCTGATCTGGCTGAAGTAGGACTTCTGCTCTGGGTGTGCTACTTTGCCCTGGAGCTGAAAGGCACAACGTGCAGTCATCTTTCAAAAAGGCGAGTTGGGCCCCACAGCATCTTGCTTCCAGCTCTTTGGGAACCTAAGAAACAACTCGCTCTGCACAGTGCTCTTACAGCCTACCGGGAACGTCACTTCCAAAGGCCTGTGAAACGCAGTTTCTTTGCAGGCCTGATCTGGCTGAAGTAGGACTTCTGCTCTGGGTGTGCTACTTTGCCCTAGAGCTGAAAGGCACAACGTGAAGACTTCTTTCCAAAGGGCGAGTTGGGCCCCACAGCATCTTGCTTCCATCCCTTTGGGAAGCTAAGAAACAACTCGCTCTGCACAGTGCTCTTACAGCCTACCGGGAACATCTCTTCCAAAGGCCTGTGAAACGCAGTTTCTTTGCAGGCCTGATCTGGCTGAAGTAGGACTTCTGCTCTGGGTGTGCTACTTTGCCGTAGAGCTGAAAGGCACAACGTGCAGGCTTCTTTCCAAAGGGAGAGAGGGGCCCCACAGCATCTTGCTTCCAGCTCTTTGGGAAGCTAAGAAACCACTCGCTCTGCACAGTGCTCTTACAGCCTACCGGGAACATCTCTTCCAAAGGCCTGTGAAACGCAGTTTCTTTGCAGGCCTGATCTGGCTGAAGTAGGACTTCTGCTCTGGGTGTGCTACGTTGCCCTAGAGCGGAAATACACAACGTGCAGACTTCTTTCCAAAGGGCGACTTGGGCCCCACAGCATCTTGCTTCCATCCCTTTGGGAAGCTAAGAAACAACTCGCTCTGCACAGTGCTCTTACAGCCTACCGCTAACATCTCTTCCAAAGGCCTGTGAAACGCAGTTTCTTTGCAGGCCTGATCTGGCTGAAGTAGGACTTCTGCTCTGGGTGTGCTACTTTGCCCTAGAGCTGAAAGGCACAACGTGCAGGCTTCTTTACAAAGGGCGAGATGGGCCCCACAGCATCTTGCTTCCAGCTCTTTGGGAAGCTAAGAAACCACTCGCTCTGGACAGTGCTCTTACAGCCTACCGGGAACATCTCTTCCAAAGGCCTGTGAAACGCAGTTTCTTTGCAGGCCTGATCTGGCTGAAGTAGGACTTCTGCTCTGGGTGTGCTACTTTGCCCTAGAGCTGAAAGGCACAACGTGCAGGCTTCCTTCCAAAGGGCGAGTTGGGCCCCACAGCATCTTGCTTCCAGCTCTTTGGGAAGCTAAGAAACCACTCGCTCTGCACAGTGCTCTTACAGCCTACCGGGAACATCTCTTCCAAAGGCCTGTGAAACGCAGTTTCTTTGCAGGCCTGATCTGGCTGAAGTAGGACTTCTGCTCTGGGTGTGCTACTTTGCCCTAGAGCGGAAAGGCACAACGTGCAGGCTTCTTTCCAAAGGGCGAGTTGGGCCCCACAGCATCTTGCTTCCAGCTCTTTGGGAAGCTAAGAAACAACTCGCTCTGCACAGTGCTCTTACAGCCTACCGGGAACATCTCTTCCAAAGGCCTGTGAAACGCAGTTTCTTTGCAGGCCTGATCTGGCTGAAGTAGGACTTCTGCTCTGGGTGTGCTACTTTGCCCTATAGCTGAAAGGCACAACGTGCAGGCTTCTTTCCAAAGGACGAGTTGGGCCCCACAGCATCTTGCTTCCAGCTCTTTGGGAAGCTAAGACACAACTCGCTCTGCACAGTGCTCTTACAGCCTACCAGGAACATGTCTTCCAAAGGGCTGTGAAACGCAGTTTCTTTGCAGGCCTGATCTGGCTGAAGTAGGACTTCTGCTCTGGGTGTGCTACTTTGCCCTGGAGCTGAAAGGCACAACGTGCAGTCATCTTTCAAAAAGGCGAGTTGGGCCCCACAGCATCTTGCTTCCAGCTCTTTGGGAACCTAAGAAACAACTCGCTCTGCACAGTGCTCTTACAGCCTACCGGGAACGTCACTTCCAAAGGCCTGTGAAACGCAGTTTCTTTGCAGGCCTGATCTGGCTGAAGTAGGACTTCTGCTCTGGGTGTGCTACTTTGCCCTAGAGCTGAAAGGCACAACGTGAAGACTTCTTTCCAAAGGGCGAGTTGGGCCCCACAGCATCTTGCTTCCATCCCTTTGGGAAGCTAAGAAACAACTCGCTCTGCACAGTGCTCTTACAACCTAGTGGGAACATCTCTTCCAAAGGCCTGTGAAACGCAGTTTCTTTGCAGGCCTGATCTGGCTGAAGTAGGACTTCTGCTCTGGGTGTGCTACTTTGCCCTAGAGCTGAAAGGCACAACGTGCAGGCTTCTTTCCAAAGGGCGAGTTGGGCCCCACAGCATCTTGCTTCCAGCGCTTTGGGAAGCTAAGAAACAACTCGCTCTGCACAGTGCTCTTACAGCCTAGTGGGAACATCTCTTCCAAAGGCCTGTGAAACGCAGTTTCTTTGCAGGCCTGATCTGGCTGAAGTAGGACTTCTGCTCTGGGTGTGCTACTTTGCCCTAGAGCGGAAAGGCACAACGTGCAGGCTTCTTTCCAAAGGGCGAATTGGGCCCCACAGCATCTTGCTTCCAGCTCGTTGGGAAGCTAAGAAACAACTCGCTCTGCACAGTGCTCTTACAGCCTACCGGGAACATGTCTTCCAAAGGCCTGTGAAACGCAGTTTCTTTGCAGGCCTGATCTGGCTGAAGTAGGACTTCTGCTCTGGGTGTGCTACTTTGCCCAGAGCTGAAAGGCACAACGTGCAGGCTTCTTTCCAAAAGGCGAGTTGGGCCCCACAGCATCTTGCTTCCAGCTCTTTGGGAACCTAAGAAACAACTCGCTCTGCACAGTGCTCTTACAGCCTACCGGGAACGTCACTTCCAAAGGCCTGTGAAACGCAGTTTCTTTGCAGGCCTGATCTGGCTGAAGTAGGACTTCTGCTCTGGGTGTGCTACTTTGCCCTAGAGCTGAAAGGCACAACGTGAAGGCTTCTTTCCAAAGGGCGAGTTGGGCCCCACAGCATCTTGCTTCCATCCCTTTGGGAAGCTAAGAAACCACTCGCTCTGCACAGTGCTCTTACAGCCTACCGGGAACATCTCTTCCAAAGGCCTGTGAAATGCAGTTTCTTTGCAGGCCTGATCTGGCTGAAGTAGGACTTCTGCTCTGGGTGTGCTACTTTGCCCTAGAGCGGAAAGGCACAACGTGCAGGCTTCTTTCCAAAGGGCGAATTGGGCCCCACAGCATCTTGCTTCCAGCTCTTTGGGAAGCTAAGAAACAACTCGCTCTGCACAGTGCTCTTACAGCCTACCGGGAACATCTCTTCCAAAGGCCTGTGAAACGCAGTTTCTTTGCAGGCCTGATCTGGCTGAAGTAGGACTTCTGCTCTGGGTGTGCTACTTTGCCCTAGAGCTGAAAGGCACAACGTGCAGGCTTCTTTCCAAAGGGCGAGTTGGGCCCCACAGCATCTTGCTTCCAGCTCTTTGGGAAGCTAAGAAACAACTCGCTCTGCACAGTGCTCTTACAGCCTAGTGGGAACATCACTTCCAAAGGCCTGTGAAACGCAGTTTCTTTGCAGGCCTGATCTGGCTGAAGTAGGACTTCTGCTCTGGGTGTGCTACTTTGCCCTAGAGCTGAAAGGCACAACGTGCAGGCTTCTTTCCAAAGGGCGAGTTGGGCCCCACAGCATCTTGCTTCCAGCTCTTTGGGAAGCTAAGAAACAACTCGCTCTGCACAGTGCTCTTACAGCCTACCGGGAACATCTCTTCCAAAGGACTGTGAAACGCAGTTTCTTTGCAGGCCTGATCTGGCTGAAGTAGGACTTCTGCTCTGGGTGTGCTACTTTGCCCTAGAGCGGAAATGCACAACGCGCAGTCTTCTTTCCAAAGGGCGAGTTGGGCCCCACGGCATCTTGCTTCCAGCTCTTTGGGAAGCTAAGAAACAACTCGCTCTGCACAGTGCTCTTACAGCCTACCGGGAACATCTCTTCCAAAGGCCTGTGAAATGCAGTTTCTTTGCAGGCCTGATCTGGCTGAAGTAGGACTTCTGCTCTGGGTGTACTACTTTGCCCTAGAGCTGAAAGGCACAACGTGCAGGCTTCTTTCAAAAGGGCGAGTTGGGCCCCACAGCATCTTGCTTCCAGCTCTTTGGGAAGCTAAGAAACAACTCGCTCTGCACAGTGCTCTTACGGCCTACCGGGAACATCTCTTCCAAAGGCCTGTGAAACGCAGTTTCTTTGCAGGCCTGATCTGGCTGAAGTAGGACTTCTGCTCTGGGTGTGCTACTTTGCCCTAGAGCTGAAAGGCACAACGTGCAGGCTTCTTTCCAAAGGGCGAGTTGGGCCCCACAGCATCTTGCTTCCAGCTCTTGGGGAAGCTAAGAAACAACTCGCTCTGCACAGTGCTCTTACAGCCTACCGGGAACATCTCTTCCAAAGGCCTGTGAAACGCACTTTCTTTGCAGGCCTGATCTGGCTGAAGTAGGACTTCTGCTCTGGGTGTGCTACTTTGCCCTAGAGCTGAAAGGCACAACGTGCAGGCTTCTTTCCAAAGGGCGAGTTGGGCCCCACAGCATCTTGCTTCCAGCTCTTTGGGAAGCTAAGAAACCACTCGCTCTGCACAGTGCTCTTACAGCCTACCGGGAACATCTCTTCCAAAGGCCTGTGAAACGCAGTTTCTTTGCAGGCCTGATCTGGCTGAACTAGGACTTCTGCTCTGGGTGTGCTACTTTGCCCTGGAGCTGAAAGGCACAACGTGCAGGCTTCTTTCCAAAGGGCGAGTTGGGCCCCACAGCATCTTGCTTCCAGCTCTTTGGGAAGCTAAGAAACAGCTCGCTCTACACAGTGCTCTTACAGCCTACCGGGAAGGTCTCTTCCACAGACCTTTGAAACGCAGTTTCTTTGCAGGCCTGATCTGGCTGTAGTAGGACTTCTGCTCTGGGTGTGCTACTTTGCCCTAGAGCGGAAAGGCACAACGTGCAGGCTTCTTTCCAAAGGGCGAGTTGGGCCCCACAGCATCTTGCTTCCAGCTCTTGGGGAAGCTAAGAAACAACTCGCTCTGCACAGTGCTCTTACAGCCTACCGGGAACATCTCTTCCAAAGGCCTGTGAAACGCAGCTTCTTTGCAGGCCTGATCTGGCTGAAGTAGGACTTCTGCTCTGGGTGTGCTACTTTGCCCTGGAGCTGAAAGGCAGAACGTGCAGGCATCTTTCCAAAAGGCGAGTTGGGCCCCACAGCATCTTGCTTCCAGCTCTTTGGGAACCTAAGAAACAACTCGCTCTGCACAGTGCTCTTACAGCCTACCGGGAACGTCACTTCCAAAGGCCTGAGAAACGCAGTTTCTTTGCAGGCCTGATCTGGCTGAAGGAGGACTTCTGCTCTGGGTGTGCTACTTTGCCCTAGAGCTGAAAGGCACAACGTGAAGGCTTCTTTCCAAAGGGCGAGTTGGGCCCCACAGCATCTTGCTTCCATCCCTTTGGGAAGCTAAGAAACCACTCGCTCTGCACAGTGCTCTTACAGCCTACCGGGAACATCTCTTCCAAAGGCCTGTGAAACGCAGTTTCTTTGCAGGCCTGATCTGGCTGAAGTAGGACTTCTGCTCTGGGTGTGCTACTTTGCCCTAGAGCGGAAAGGCACAACGTGCAGGCTTCTTTCCAAAGGGCGACATGGGTGCCACAGCATCTTGCTTCCAGCTCTTTGGGAAGCTAAGAAACCACTCGCTCTGCACAGTGCTCTTACAGCCTACCGGGAACATCTCTTCCAAAGGCCTGTGAAACGCAGTTTCTTTGCAGGCCTGATCTGGCTGAAGTAGGACTTCTGCTCTGGGTGTGCTACTTTGCCCTAGAGCGGAAAGGCACAACGTGCAGGCTTCTTTCCAAAGGGCGAATTGGGCCCCACAGCATCTTGCTTCCAGCTCTTTGGGAAGCTAAGAAACAACTCGCTCTGCACAGTGCTCTTACAGCCTACCGGGAACATCTCTTCCAAAGGCCTGTGAAACGCAGTTTCTTTGCAGGCCTGATCTGGCTGAAGTAGTACTTCTGCTCTGGGTGTGCTACTTTGCCCTAGAGCTGAAAGGCACAACGTGCAGGCTTCTTTCCAAAGGGCGAGTTGGGCCCAACAGCATCTTGCTTCCAGCTCTTTGGGAAGCTAAGAAACAACTCGCTCTGCACAGTGCTCTTACAGCCTCCCGGGAACATGTCTTCCAAAGGCCTGTGAAACGCAGTTTCTTTGCAGGCCTGATCTGGCTGAAGTAGGACTTCTGCTCTGGGTGTGCTACTTTGCCCTGGAGCTGAAAGGCAGAACGTGCAGGCATCTTTCCAAAAGGCGAGTTGGGCCCCACAGCATCTTGCTTCCAGCTCTTTGGGAACCTAAGAAACAACTCGCTCTGCACAGTGCTCTTACAGCCTACCGGGAACGTCACTTCCAAAGGCCTGAGAAATGCAGTTTCTTTGCAGGCCTGATCTGGCTGAAGGTGGACTTCTGCTCTGGGTGTGCTACTTTGCCCTAGAGCTGAAAGGCACAACGTGAAGGCTTCTTTCCAAAGGGCGAGTTGGGCCCCACAGCATCTTGCTTCCAGCTCTTTGGGAAGCTAAGAAACAACTCGCTCTGCACAGTGCTCTTACGGCCTACCGGGAACATCTCTTCCAAAGGCCTGTGAAACGCAGTTTCTTTGCAGGCCTGATCTGGCTGAAGTAGGACTTCTGCTCTGGGTGTGCTACTTTGCCCTAGAGCTGAAAGGCACAACGTGCAGGCTTCTTTCCAAAGGGCGAGATGGGCCCCAAAGCATCTTGCTTCCAGCTCTTTGGGAAGCTAAGAAACCACTCGCTCTGCACAGTGCTCTTACAGCCTACCGGGAACATCTCTTCCAAAGGCCTGTGAAACGCAGTTTCTTTGCAGGCCTGATCTGGCTGAAGTAGGACTTCTGCTCTGGGTGTGCTTCTTTGCCCTAGAGCTGAAAGGCACAACGTGCAGGCTTCTTTCCAAAGGGCGAGTTGGGCCCCACAGCATCTTGCTTCCAGCTCTTTGGGAAGCTAAGAAACCACTCGCTCTGCACAGTGCTCTTACAGCCTACCGGGAACATCTCTTCCAAAGGACTGTGAAACGCAGTTTCTTTGCAGGCCTGATCTGGCTGAAGTAGGACTTCTGCTCTGGGTGTGCTACTTTGCCCTAGAGCTGAAAGGCACAACGTGCAGGCTTCTTTCCAAAGGGCGAGTTGGGCCCCACAGCATCTTGCTTCCAGCTCTTGGGGAAGCTAAGAAACAACTCGCTCTGCACAGTGCTCTTACAGCCTACCGGGAACATCTCTTCCAAAGGCCTGTGAAACGCAGTTTCTTTGCAGGCCTGATCTGGCTGAAGTAGGACTTCTGCTCTGGGTGTGCTACTTTGCCCTAGAGCTGAAAGGCACAACGTGCAGGCTTCTTTCCAAAGGGCGAGTTGGGCCCCAAAGCATCTTGCTTCCAGCTCTTTGGGAAGCTAAGAAGCCACTCGCTCTGCACAGTGCTCTTACAGCCTACTGGGAACATCTCTTCCAAAGGCCTGTGAAACGCAGTTTCTTTGCAGGCCTGATCTGGCTGAAGTAGGACTTCTGCTCTGGGTGTGCTACTTTGCCCTAGAGCGGAAATGCACAACGTGCAGGCTTCTTTCCAAAGGGCGAGTTGGGCCCCACGGCATCTTGCTTCCAGCTCTTTGGGAAGCTAAGAAACAACTCGCTCTGCACAGTGCTCTTACAGCCTACTGGGAACATCTCTTCCAAAGGCCTGTGAAATGCAGTTTCTTTGCAGGCCTGATCTGGCTGAAGTAGGACTTCTGCTCTGGGTGTACTACTTTGCCCTAGAGCTGAAAGGCACAACGTGCAGGCTTCTTTCCAAAGGGCGAGTTGGGCCCCACAGCATCTTGCTTCCAGCTCTTTGGGAAGCTAAGAAACAACTCGCTCTGCACAGTGCTCTTACGGCCTACCGGGAACATCTCTTCCAAAGGCCTGTGAAACGCAGTTTCTTTGCAGGCCTGATCTGGCTGAAGTAGGACTTCTGCTCTGGGTGTGCTACTTTGCCCTGGAGCTGAAAGGCACAACGTGCAGGCTTCTTTCCAAAGGGCGAGTTGGGCCCCACAGCATCTTGCTTCCAGCTCTTTGGGAAGCTAAGAAACAACTCGCTCTGCACAGTGCTCTTACAGCCTACCGGGAAGGTCTCTTCCACAGACCTTTGAAACGCAGTTTCTTTGCAGGCCTGATCTGGCTGTAGTAGGACTTCTGCTCTGGGTGTGCTACTTTGCCCTAGAGCTGAAAGGCACAACGTGAAGGCTTCTTTCCAAAGGGCGAGTTGGGCCCCACAGCATCTTGCTTCCAGCTCTTGGGGAAGCTAAGAAACAACTCGCTCTGCACAGTGCTCTTACAGCCTACCAGGAACATCTCTTCCAAAGGCCTGTGAAACGCAGTTTCTTTGCATGCCTGCTCTGGCTGAAGTAGGACTTCTGCTCTGGGTGTGCTACTTTGCCCTAGAGCTGAAAGGCACAACGTGCAGGCTTCTTTCCAAAGGGCGAGTTGGGCCCCACAGCATCTTGCTTCCAGCTCTTTGGGAAGCTAAGACACAACTCGCTCTGCACAGTGCTCTTACAGCCTACCTGGAACATGTCTTCCAAAGGCCTGTGAAACGCAGTTTCTTTGCAGGCCTGATCTGGCTGAAGTAGGACTTCTGCTCTGGGTGTGCTACTTTGCCCTGGAGCTGAAAGGCACAACGTGCAGTCATCTTTCAAAAAGGCGAGTTGGGCCCCACAGCATCTTGCTTCCAGCTCTTTGGGAACCTAAGAAACAACTCGCTCTGCACAGTGCTCTTACAGCCTACCGGGAACGTCACTTCCAAAGGCCTGTGAAACGCAGTTTCTTTGCAGGCCTGATCTGGCTGAAGTAGGACTTCTGCTCTGGGTGTGCTACTTTGCCGTAGAGCTGAAAGGCACAACGTGCAGGCTTCTTTCCAAAGGGCGAGATGGGCCCCACAGCATCTTGCTTCCAGCTCTTTGGGAAGCTAAGAAACAACTCGCTCTGCACAGTGCTCTTACAGCCTACCGGGAACATCTCTTCCAAAGGCCTGTGAAACGCAGTTTCTTTGCAGGCCTGATCTGGCTGAAGTAGGACTTCTGCTCTGGGTGTGCATCTTTGCCCTAGAGCTGAAAGGCACAACGTGCAGGCTTCTTTCCAAAGGGCGAGTTGGGCCCCACAGCATCTTGCTTCCAGCTCTTTGGGAAGCTAAGACACAACTCGCTCTGCACAGTGCTCTTACAGCCTAGTGGGAACATCTCTTCCAAAGGCCTGTGAAACGCAGTTTCTTTGCAGGCCTGATCTGGCTGAAGTAGGACTTCTGCTCTGGGTGTGCTACTTTGCCCTGGAGCTGAAAGGCACAACGTGCAGTCATCTTTCAAAAAGGCGAGTTGGGCCCCACAGCATCTTGCTTCCAGCTCTTTGGGAACCTAAGAAACAACTCGCTCTGCACAGTGCTCTTAAAGCCTACCGGGAACGTCACTTCCAAAGGCCTGTGAAACGCAGTTTCTTTGCAGGCCTGATCTGGCTGAAGTAGGACTTCTGCTCTGGGTGTGCTACTTTGCCCTAGAGCTGAAAGGCACAACGTGAAGGCTTCTTTCCAAAGGGCGAGTTGGGCCCCACAGCATCTTGCTTCCATCCCTTTGGGAAGCTAAGAAACAACTCGCTCTGCACAGTGCTCTTACAGCCTACCGCTAACATCTCTTCCAAAGGCTTGTGAAACGCAGTTTCTTTGCAGGCCTGATCTGGCTGAAGTAGGACTTCTGCTCTGGGTGTGCTACTTTGCCGTAGAGCTGAAAGGCACAACGTGCAGGCTTCTTTCCAAAGGGCGAGATGGGCCCCACAGCATCTTGCTTCCAGCTCTTTGGGAAGCTAAGAAACAACTCGCTCTGCACAGTGCTCTTACAGCCTACCGGGAACATCTCTTCCAAAGGCCTGTGAAACGCAGTTTCTTTGCAGGCCTGATCTGGCTGAAGTAGGACTTCTGCTCTGGGTGTGCATCTTTGCCCTAGAGCTGAAAGGCACAACGTGCAGGCTTCTTTCCAAAGGGCGAGTTGGGCCCCACAGCATCTTGCTTCCAGCTCTTTGGGTAGCTAAGAAACCACTCGCTCTGCACAGTGCTCTTACAGCCTAGTGGGAACATCTCTTCCAAAGGCCTGTGAAACGCAGTTTCTTTGCAGGCCTGATCTGGCTGAAGTAGGACTTCTGCTCTGGGTGTGCTACTTTGCCCTAGAGCTGAAAGGCACAACGTGCAGGCTTCTTTCCAAAGGGCGAGTTGGGCCCCACAGCATCTTGCTTCCAGCTCTTTGGGAAGCTAAGAAACAACTCGCTCTGCACAGTGCTCTTACAGCCTACCGGGAACATGTCTTCCAAAGGCCTGTGAAACGCAGTTTCTTTGCAGGCCTCATCTGGCTGAAGTAGGACTTCTGCTCTGGGTGTGCTACTTTGCCCTGGAGCTGAAAGGCACAACGTGCAGGCATCTTTCCAAAAGGCGAGTTGGGCCCCACAGCATCTTGCTTCCAGCTCTTTGGGAACCTAAGAAACAACTCGCTCTGCACAGTGCTCTTACAGCCTACCGGGAACGTCACTTCCAAAGGCCTGTGAAACGCAGTTTCTTTGCAGGCCTGATCTGGCTGAAGTGGGACTTCTGCTCTGGGTGTGCTACTTTGCCCTAGAGCTGAAAGGCACAACGTGAAGGCTTCTTTCCAAAGGGCGAGATGGGCCCCACAGCATCTTGCTTCCATCCCTTAGGGAAGCTAAGAAACCACTCGCTCTGCACAGTGCTCTTACAGCCTACCGGGAACATCTCTTCCAAAGGCCTGTGAAACACAGTTTCTTTGCAGGCCTGATCTGGCTGAAGTAGGACTTCTGCTCTGGGTGTGCTACTTTGCCCTAGAGCGGAAAGGCACAACGTGCAGGCTTCTTTCCAAAGGGCGACATGGGTGCCACAGCATCTTGCTTCCAGCTCTTTGGGAAGCTAAGAAACCACTCGCTCTGAACAGTGCTCTTACAGCCTACCGGGAACATCTCTTCCAAAGGCCTGTGAAACGCAGTTTCTTTGCAGGCCTGATCTGGCTGAAGTAGGACTTCTGCTCTGGGTGTGCTACTTTGCCCTAGAGCTGAAAGGCACAACGTGCAGGCTTCTTTCCAAAGGGAGAGTTGGGCCCCACAGCATCTTGCTTCCAGCTCTTTGGGAAGCTAAGAAACAACTCGCTCTGCACAGTGCTCTGACAGCCTAGTGGGAACATCTCTTCCAAAGGCCTGTGAAACGCAGTTTCTTTGCAGGCCTGATCTGGCTGAAGTAGGACTTCTGCTCTGGGTGTGCTACTTTGCCCTAGAGCTGAAAGGCACAACGTGCAGGCTTCTTTCCAAAGGGCGAGTTGGGCCCCACAGCATCTTGCTTCCAGCTCTTGGGGAAGCTAAGAAACAACTCGCTCTGCACAGTGCTCTTACAGCCTACCGGGAACATCTCTTCCAAAGGCCTGTGAAACGCAGTTTCTTTGCAGGCCTGATCTGGCTGAAGTAGGACTTCTGCTCTGCGTGTGCTAATTTGCCCTAGAGCTGAAAGGCACAACGTGCAGGCTTCTTTCCAAAGGGCGAGTTGGGCCCCACAGCATCTTGCTTCCAGCTCTTGGGGAAGCTAAGAAACAACTCGCTCTGCACAGTGCTCTTACAGCCTACCGGGAACATCTCTTCCAAAGGCCTCTGAAACGCAGTTTCTTTGCATGCCTGCTCTGGCTGAAGTAGGACTTCTGCTCTGGGTGTGCTACTTTGCCCTATAGCTGAAAGGCACAACGTGCAGGCTTCTTTCCAAAGGGCGAGTTGGGCCCCACAGCATCTTGCTTCCAGCTCTTTGGGAAGCTAAGACACAACTCGCTCTGCACAGTGCTCTTACAGCCTACCAGGAACATGTCTTCCAAAGGCCTGTGAAACGCAGTTTCTTTGCAGGCCTGATCTGGCTGAAGTAGGACTTCTGCTCTGGGTGTGCTACTTTGCCCTGGAGCTGAAAGGCACAACGTGCAGTCATCTTTCAAAAAGGCGAGTTGGGCCCCACAGCATCTTGCTTCCAGCTCTTTGGGAACCTAAGAAACAACTCGCTCTGCACAGTGCTCTTACAGCCTACCGGGAACGTCACTTCCAAAGGCCTGTGAAACGCAGTTTCTTTGCAGGCCTGATCTGGCTGAAGTAGGACTTCTGCTCTGGGTGTGCTACTTTGCCCTAGAGCTGAAAGGCACAACGTGAAGACTTCTTTCCAAAGGGCGAGTTGGGCCCCACAGCATCTTGCTTCCATCCCTTTGGGAAGCTAAGAAACAACTCGCTCTGCACAGTGCTCTTACAGCCTACCGGGAACATCTCTTCCAAAGGCCTGTGAAACGCAGTTTCTTTGCAGGCCTGATCTGGCTGAAGTAGGACTTCTGCTCTGGGTGTGCTACTTTGCCGTAGAGCTGAAAGGCACAACGTGCAGGCTTCTTTCCAAAGGGAGAGAGGGGCCCCACAGCATCTTGCTTCCAGCTCTTTGGGAAGCTAAGAAACCACTCGCTCTGCACAGTGCTCTTACAGCCTACCGGGAACATCTCTTCCAAAGGCCTGTGAAACGCAGTTTCTTTGCAGGCCTGATCTGGCTGAAGTAGGACTTCTGCTCTGGGTGTGCTACGTTGCCCTAGAGCGGAAATACACAACGTGCAGACTTCTTTCCAAAGGGCGACTTGGGCCCCACAGCATCTTGCTTCCATCCCTTTGGGAAGCTAAGAAACAACTCGCTCTGCACAGTGCTCTTACAGCCTACCGCTAACATCTCTTCCAAAGGCCTGTGAAACGCAGTTTCTTTGCAGGCCTGATCTGGCTGAAGTAGGACTTCTGCTCTGGGTGTGCTACTTTGCCCTAGAGCTGAAAGGCACAACGTGCAGGCTTCTTTACAAAGGGCGAGATGGGCCCCACAGCATCTTGCTTCCAGCTCTTTGGGAAGCTAAGAAACCACTCGCTCTGGACAGTGCTCTTACAGCCTACCGGGAACATCTCTTCCAAAGGCCTGTGAAACGCAGTTTCTTTGCAGGCCTGATCTGGCTGAAGTAGGACTTCTGCTCTGGGTGTGCTACTTTGCCCTAGAGCTGAAAGGCACAACGTGCAGGCTTCCTTCCAAAGGGCGAGTTGGGCCCCACAGCATCTTGCTTCCAGCTCTTTGGGAATCTAAGAAACCACTCGCTCTGCACAGTGCTCTTACAGCCTACCGGGAACATCTCTTCCAAAGGCCTGTGAAACGCAGTTTCTTTGCAGGCCTGATCTGGCTGAAGTAGGACTTCTGCTCTGGGTGTGCTACTTTGCCCTAGAGCGGAAAGGCACAACGTGCAGGCTTCTTTCCAAAGGGCGAGTTGGGCCCCACAGCATCTTGCTTCCAGCTCTTTGGGAAGCTAAGAAACAACTCGCTCTGCACAGTGCTCTTACAGCCTACCGGGAACATCTCTTCCAAAGGCCTGTGAAACGCAGTTTCTTTGCAGGCCTGATCTGGCTGAAGTAGGACTTCTGCTCTGGGTGTGCTACTTTGCCCTATAGCTGAAAGGCACAACGTGCAGGCTTCTTTCCAAAGGACGAGTTGGGCCCCACAGCATCTTGCTTCCAGCTCTTTGGGAAGCTAAGACACAACTCGCTCTGCACAGTGCTCTTACAGCCTACCAGGAACATGTCTTCCAAAGGGCTGTGAAACGCAGTTTCTTTGCAGGCCTGATCTGGCTGAAGTAGGACTTCTGCTCTGGGTGTGCTACTTTGCCCTGGAGCTGAAAGGCACAACGTGCAGTCATCTTTCAAAAAGGCGAGTTGGGCCCCACAGCATCTTGCTTCCAGCTCTTTGGGAACCTAAGAAACAACTCGCTCTGCACAGTGCTCTTACAGCCTACCGGGAACGTCACTTCCAAAGGCCTGTGAAACGCAGTTTCTTTGCAGGCCTGATCTGGCTGAAGTAGGACTTCTGCTCTGGGTGTGCTACTTTGCCCTAGAGCTGAAAGGCACAACGTGAAGACTTCTTTCCAAAGGGCGAGTTGGGCCCCACAGCATCTTGCTTCCATCCCTTTGGGAAGCTAAGAAACAACTCGCTCTGCACAGTGCTCTTACAGCCTACCGCTAACATCTCTTCCAAAGGCTTGTGAAACGCAGTTTCTTTGCAGGCCTGATCTGGCTGAAGTAGGACTTCTGCTCTGGGTGTGCTACTTTGCCGTAGAGCTGAAAGGCACAACGTGCAGGCTTCTTTCCAAAGGGCGAGAGGGGCCCCACAGCATCTTGCTTCCAGCTCTTTGGGAAGCTAAGAAACCACTCGATCTGCACAGTGCTCTTACAGCCTACCGGGAACATCTCTTCCAAAGGCCTGTGAAACGCAGTTTCTTTGCAGGCCTGATCTGGCTGAAGTAGGACTTCTGCTCTGGGTGTGCTACGTTGCCCTAGAGCGGAAATGCACAACGTGCAGGCTTCTTTCCAAAGGGCGACTTGGGCCCCACAGCATCTTGCTTCCATCCCTTTGGGAAGCTAAGAAACAACTCGCTCTGCACAGTGCTCTTACAGCCTACCGCTAACATCTCTTCCAAAGGCCTGTGAAACGCAGTTTCTTTGCAGGCCTGATCTGGCTGAAGTAGGACTTCTGCTCTGGGTGTGCTACTTTGCCCTAGAGCTGAAAGGCACAACGTGCAGGCTTCTTTACAAAGGGCGAGATGGGCCCCACAGCATCTTGCTTCCAGCTCTTTGGGAAGCTAAGAAACCACTCGCTCTGGACAGTGCTCTTACAGCCTACCGGGAACATCTCTTCCAAAGGCCTGTGAAACGCAGTTTCTTTGCAGGCCTGATCTGGCTGAAGTAGGACTTCTGCTCTGGGTGTGCTACTTTGCCCTAGAGCTGAAAGGCACAACGTGCAGGCTTCCTTCCAAAGGGCGAGTTGGGCCCCACAGCATCTTGCTTCCAGCTCTTTGGGAAGCTAAGAAACCACTCGCTCTGCACAGTGCTCTTACAGCCTACCGGGAACATCTCTTCCAAAGGCCTGTGAAACGCAGTTTCTTTGCAGGCCTGATCTGGCTGAAGTAGGACTTCTGCTCTGGGTGTGCTACTTTGCCCTAGAGCGGAAAGGCACAACGTGCAGGCTTCTTTCCAAAGGTCGAGTTGGGCCCCACAGCATCTTGCTTCCAGCTCTTTGGGAAGCTAAGAAACAACTCGCTCTGCACAGTGCTCTTACAGCCTACCGCGAACATCTCTTCCAAAGGCCTGTGAAACGCAGTTTCTTTGCAGGCCTGATCTGGCTGAAGTAGGACTTCTGCTCTGGGTGTGCTACTTTGCCCTACAGCTGAAAGGCACAACGTTCAGGCTTCTTTCCAAAGGGCGAGTTGGGCCCCACAGCATCTTGCTTCCAGCTCTTTGGGAAGCTAAGAAACAACTCGCTCTGCACAGTGCTCTTACAGCCTACCGGGAACATGTCTTCCAAAGGCCTGTGAAACGCAGTTTCTTTGCAGGACTGATCTGGCTGAAGTAGGACTTCTGCTCTGGGTGTGCTACTTTGCCCTAGAGCTGAAAGGCACAACGTGCAGGCTTCTTTCCAAAGGGCGAGTTGGGCCCCACAGCATCTTGCTTCCAGCTCTTTGGGAAGCTAAGAAACCACTCGCTCTGCACAGTGCTCTTACAGCCTACCGGGAACATCTCTTCCAAAGGCCTGTGAAACGCAGTTTCTTTGCAGGCCTGATCTGGCTGAAGTAGGACTTCTGCTCTGGATGTGCTACTTTGCCCTAGAGCTGAAAGGCACAACGTGCAGGCTTCTTTCCAAAGGGCGAGTTGGGCCCCACAGCATCTTGCTTCCATCTCTTTGGGAAGCTAAGAAACAACTCGCTCTGCACAGTGCTCTGACAGCCTAGTGGGAACATCTCTTCCAAAGGCCTGTGAAACGCAGTTTCTTTGCAGGCCTGATCTGGCTGAAGTAGGACTTCTGCTCTGGGTGTGCTACTTTGCCCTAGAGCTGAAAGGCACAACGTGCAGGCTTCTTTCCAAAGGGCGAGTTGGGCCCCACAGCATCTTGCTTCCAGCTCTTTGGGAAGCTAAGAAACAACTCGCTCTGCACAGTGCTCTGACAGCCTAGTGGGAACATCTCTTCCAAAGGCCTGTGAAACGCAGTTTCTTTGCAGGCCTGATCTGGCTGAAGTAGGACTTCTGCTCTGGGTGTGCTACTTTGCCCTAGAGCTGAAAGGCACAACGTGCAGGCTTCTTTCCAAAGGGCGAGTTGGGCGCCACAGCATCTTGCTTCCAGCTCTTGGGGAAGCTAAGAAACAACTCGCTCTGCACAGTGCTCTTACAGCCTACCGGGAACATGTCTTCCAAAGGCCTGTGAAACGCAGTTTCTTTGCAGGCCTGATCTGGCTGAAGTAGGACTTCTGCTCTGGGTGTGCTACTTTGCCCTGGAGCTGAAAGGCACAACGTGCAGGCTTCTTTCCAAAGGGCGAATTGGGCCCCACAGCATCTTGCTTCCAGCTCTTTGGGAAGCTAAGAAACAACTCGCTCTGCACAGTGCTCTTACAGCCTACCGGGAACATCTCTTCCAAAGGCCTGTGAAACGCAGTTTCTTTGCAGGCCTGATCTGGCTGAAGTAGGACTTCTGCTCTGGGTGTGCTACTTTGCCCTAGAGCTCAAAGGCACAACGTGCAGGCTTCTTTCCAAAGGGCGAGTTGGGCCCCACAGCATCTTGCTTCCAGCTCTTTGGGAAGCTAAGAAACAACTCGCTCTGCACAGTGCTCTGACAGCCTAGTGGGAACATCTCTTCCAAAGGCCTGTGAAACGCAGTTTCTTTGCAGGCCTGATCTGGCTGAAGTAGGACTTCTGCTCTGGGTGTGCTTCTTTGCCCTAGAGCTGAAAGGCACAACGTGCAGGCTTCTTTCCAAAGGGCGAGTTGGGCCCCACAGCATCTTGCTTCCAGCTCTTGGGGAAGCTAAGAAACAACTCGCTCTGCACAGTGCTCTTACAGCCTACCGGGAACATCTCTTCCAAAGGCCTGTGAAACGCAGTTTCTTTGCAGGCCTGATCTGGCTGAAGTAGGACTTCTGCTCTGGGTGTGCTACTTTGCCCTAGAGCTGAAAGGCACAACGTGCAGGCTTCTTTCCAAAGGGCGAGTTGGGCCCCACAGCATCTTGCTTCCAGCTCTTTGGGAAGCTAAGAAACCACTCGCTCTGCACAGTGCTCTTACAGCCTACCGGGAACATCTCTTCCAAAGGCCTCTGAAACGCAGTTTCTTTGCATGCCTGCTCTGGCTGAAGTAGGACTTCTGCTCTGGGTGTGCTACTTTGCCCTAGAGCTGAAAGGCACAACGTGCAGGCTTCTTTCCAAAGGGCGAGTTGGGCCCCACAGCATCTTGCTTCCAGCTCTTTGGGAAGCTAAGACACAACTCGCTCTGCACAGTGCTCTTACAGCCTACCAGGAACATGTCTTCCAAAGGCCTGTGAAACGCAGTTTCTTTGCAGGCCTGATCTGGCTGAAGTAGGACTTCTGCTCTGGGTGTGCTACTTTGCCCTGGCGCTGAAAGGCACAACGAGCAGTCATCTTTCAAAAAGGCGAGTTGGGCCCCACAGCATCTTGCTTCCAGCTCTTTGGGAACCTAAGAAACAACTCGCTCTGCACAGTGCTCTTACAGCCTACCGGGAACGTCACTTCCAAAGGCCTGTGAAACGCAGTTTCTTTGCAGGCCTGATCTGGCTGAAGTAGGACTTCTGCTCTGGGTGTGCTACTTTGCCCTAGAGCTGAAAGGCACAACGTGAAGGCTTCTTTCCAAAGGGCGAGTTGGGCCCCACAGCATCTTGCTTCCATCCCTTTGGGAAGCTAAGAAACAACTCGCTCTGCACAGTGCTCTTACAGCCTACCGCTAACATCTCTTCCAAAGGCTTGTGAAACGCAGTTTCTTTGCAGGCCTGATCTGGCTGAAGTAGGACTTCTGCTCTGGGTGTGCTACTTTGCCGTAGAGCTGAAAGGCACAACGTGCAGGCTTCTTTCCAAAGGGCGAGATGGGCCCCACAGCATCTTGCTTCCAGGTCTTTGGGAAGCTAAGAAACAACTCGCTCTGCACAGTGCTCTTACAGCCTACCGGGAACATCTCTTCCAAAGGCCTGTGAAACGCAGTTTCTTTGCAGGCCTGATCTGGCTGAAGTAGGACTTCTGCTCTGGGTGTGCATCTTTGCCCTAGAGCTGAAAGGCACAACGTGCAGGCTTGTTTCCAAAGGGCGAGTTGGGCCCCAAAGCATCTTGCTTCCAGCTCTTTGGGAAGCTAAGAAACAACTCGCTCTGCACAGTGCTCTTACAGCCTACCGGGAACATGTCTTCCAAAGGCCTGTGAAACGCAGTTTCTTTGCAGGCCTGATCTGGCTGAAGTAGGACTTCTGCTCTGGGTGTGCTACTTTGCCCTGGAGCTGAAAGGCACAACGTGCAGGCTTCTTTCCAAAGGGCGAGTTGGGCCCCACAGCATCTTGCTTCCAGCTCTTTGGGAACCTAAGAAACAACTCGCTCTGCACAGTGCTCTTACAGCCTACCGGCAACGTCACTTCCAAAGGCCTGTGAAACGCAGTTTCTTTGCAGGCCTGATTTGGCTGAAGTAGGACTTTTGCTCTGGGTGTGATACTTTGCCCTAGAGCTGAAAGGCACAACGTGAAGGCTTCTTTCCAAAGGGCGAGTTGGGCCCCACAGCATCTTGCTTCCATCCCTTTGGGAAGCTAAGAAACAACTCGCTCTGCACAGTGCTCTTAGAGCCTACCGCTAACATCTCCTCCAAAGGCCTGTGAAACGTAGTTTCTTTGCAGGCCTGATCTGGCTGAAGTAGGACTTCTGCTCTGGGTGTGCTACTTTGCCCTAGAGCTGAAAGGCACAACGTGCAGGCTTCTTTCCAAAGGGCGAGATGGGCCCCACAGCATCTTGCTTCCAGCTCTTTGGGAAGCTAAGAAACCACTCGCTCTGCACAGTGCTCTTACAGCCTACCGGGAACGTCACTTCCAAAGGCCTGTGAAACGCAGTTTCTTTGCAGGCCTGATCTGGCTGAAGTAGGACTTCTGCTCTGGGTGTGCTTCTTTGCCCTAGAGCTGAAAGGCACAACGTGCAGGCTTCTTTCCAAAGGGCGAGTTGGGCCCCACAGCATCTTGCTTCCAGCTCTTTGGGAAGCTAAGAAACCACTCGCTCTGCACAGTGCTCTTTCAGCCTACTGGGAACATCTCTTCCAAAGGCCTGTGAAACGCAATTTCTTTGCAGGCCTGATCTGGCTGAAGTAGGACTTCTGCTCTGGGTGTGCTACTTTGCCCTGGAGCTGAAAGGCACAACGTGCAGGCTTCTTTCCAAAGGGCGAGTTGTGCCCCACAGCATCTAGCTTCCAGCTCTTTGGGAAGCTAAGAAATAACTCGCTCTACACAGTGCTCTTACAGCCTACCGGGAAGGTCTCTTCCAAAGACCTTTGAAACGCAGTTTCTTTGCAGGCCTGATCTGGCTGAAATAGGACTCCTGCTCTGGGTTTGCTACATTGCCGTAGAGCTGAAAGGCACAACGTGCAGGCTTCTTTACAATGGGCGAGTTGGGCCCAACAGCATCTTGCTCCCAGCTCTTTGGGAAGCTTAGAAACCACTCGCTCTGCACAGTGCTCTTACAGCCTACCGGGAACATCTCTTCCAAAGGCCTGTGAAACGCAGTTTCTTTGCAGGCCTGATCTGGCTGAAGTAGGACTTCTGCTCTGGGTGTGCTACTTTGCCCTAGAGCTGAAAGGCACAACGTGCAGGCTTCTTTCCAAAGGGCGAGTTGGGCCCCACAGCATCTTGCTTCCAGCTCTTGGGGAAGTTGAGAAACAACTCGCTCTGCACAGTGCTCTTACAGCCTAGTGGGAACATCTCTTCCAAAGGCCTGTGAAAGGCAGTTTCTTTGCAGGCCTGATCTGGCTGAAGTAGGACTTCTGCTCTGGGTGTGCTACTTTGCCCTAGAGCTGAAAGGCACAACGTGCAGGCTTCTTTCCAAAGGGCGAGTTGGGCCCCACAGCATCTTGCTTCCAGCTCTTTGGGAAGCTAAGAAACAACTCGCTCTGCACAGTGCTCTTACAGCCTACCGGGAACATCTCTTCCAAAGGCCTGTGAAACGCAGTTTCTTTGCAGGCCTGCTCTGGCTGAAGTAGGACTTCTGCTCTGGGTGTGCTACTTTGCCCTAGAGCTGAAAGGCACAACGTGCAGGCTTCTTTCCAAAGGGCGGGTTGGGCCCCACAGCATCTTGCTTCCAGCTCTTTGGGAAGCTAAGAAACAACTCGCTCTGCACAGTGCTCTTACAGCCTAGTGGGAACATCACTTCCAAAGGCCTGTGAAACGCAGTTTCTTTGCAGGCCTGATCTGGCTGAAGTAGGACTTCTGCTCTGGGTGTGCTACTTTGCCCTAGAGCGGAAATGCACAACGTGCAGGCTTCTTTCCAAAGGG
The DNA here is from genome assembly GCF_041296265.1 of Equus caballus. Taxonomy (NCBI): domain Eukaryota; kingdom Metazoa; phylum Chordata; class Mammalia; order Perissodactyla; family Equidae; genus Equus; species Equus caballus. The sequence continues at coordinate 3,831,237 of NW_027222343.1, read as the reverse complement.
CGAGATGGGCCCCACAGCATCTTGCTTCCAGCTCTTTGGGAAGCTAAGAAACAACTCGCTCTGCACAGTGCTCTTACAGCCTACCGGGAACACGTCTTCCAAGGGCCTGTGAAACGCAGTTTCTTTGCAGGCCTGATCTGGCTGAAGTAGGACTTTTGCTCTGGGTGTGATACTTTGCCCTAGAGCTGAAAGGCACAACGTGAAGGCTTCTTTCCAAAGGGCGAGTTGGGCCCCACAGCATCTTGCTTCCATCCCTTTGGGAAGCTAAGAAACAACTCGCTCTGCACAGTGCTCTTACAGCCTACCGCTAACATCTCTTCCAAAGGCTTGTGAAACGCAGTTTCTTTGCAGGCATGATCTGGCTGAATTAGGACTTCTGCTCTGGGTGTGCTACTTTGCCGTAGAGCTGAAAGGCACAACGTGCAGGCTTCTTTCCAAAGGGCGAGATGGGCCCCACAGCATCTTGCTTCCAGCTCTTTGGGAAGCTAAGAAACAACTCGCTCTGCACAGTGCTCTTACAGCCTACCGGGAACATCTCTTCCAAAGGCCTGTGAAACGCAGTTTCTTTGCAGGCCTGATCTGGCTGAAGTAGGACTTCTGCTCTGGGTGTGCATCTTTGCCCTAGAGCTGAAAGGCACAACGTGCAGGCTTCTTTCCAAAGGGCGAGTTGGGCCCCACAGCATCTTGCATCCAGCTCTTTGGGTAGCTAAGAAACCACTCGCTCTGCACAGTGCTCTTACAGCCTAGTGGGAACATCTCTTCCAAAGGCCTGTGAAACGCAGTTTCTTTGCAGGCCTGATCTGGCTGAAGTAGGACTTCTGCTTTGGGTGTGCTACTTTGCCCTAGAGCTGAAAGGCACAACGTGCAGGCTTCTTTCCAAAGGGCGAGTTGGGCCCCACAGCATCTTGCTTCCAGCTCTTGGGGAAGCTAAGAAACAACTCGCTCTGCACAGTGCTCTTACAGCCTAGTGGGAACATCTCTTCCAAAGGCCTGTGAAACGCAGTTTCTTTGCAGGCCTGATCTGGCTGAAGTAGGACTTCTGCTCTGGGTGTGCTACTTTGCCCTAGAGCTGAAAGGCACAACGTGCAGGCTTCTTTCCAAAGGGCGAGTTGGGCCCCACAGCATCTTGCTTCCAGCTCTTTGGGAAGCTAAGAAACAACTCGCTCTGCACAGTGCTCTTACAGCCTACCGGGAACATGTCTTCCAAAGGCCTGTGAAACGCAGTTTCTTTGCAGGCCTGATCTGGCTGAAGTAGGACTTCTGCTCTGGGTGTGCTACTTTGCCCTGGAGCTGAAAGGCACAACGTGCAGGCTTCTTTCCAAAGGGCGAATTGGGCCCCACAGCATCTTGCTTCCAGCTCTTTGGGAAGCTAAGAAACAACTCGCTCTGCACAGTGCTCTTACAGCCTACCGGGAACATCTCTTCCAAAGGCCTGTGAAACGCAGTTTCTTTGCAGGCCTGATCTGGCTGAAGTAGGACTTCTGCTCTGGGTGTGCTACTTTGCCCTAGAGCTCAAAAGCACAACGTGCAGGCTTCTTTCCAAAGGGCGAGTTGGGCCCCACAGCATCTTGCTTCCAGCTCTTTGGGAAGCTAAGAAACAACTCGCTCTGCACAGTGCTCTGACAGCCTAGTGGGAACATCTCTTCCAAAGGCCTGTGAAACGCAGTTTCTTTGCAGGCCTGATCTGGCTGAAGTAGGACTTCTGCTCTGGGTGTGCTTCTTTGCCCTAGAGCTGAAAGGCACAACGTGCAGGCTTCTTTCCAAAGGGCGAGTTGGGCCCCACAGCATCTTGCTTCCAGCTCTTGGGGAAGCTAAGAAACAACTCGCTCTGCACAGTGCTCTTACAGCCTACCGGGAACATCTCTTCCAAAGGCCTGTGAAACGCAGTTTCTTTGCAGGCCTGATCTGGCTGAAGTAGGACTTCTGCTCTGGGTGTGCTACTTTGCCCTAGAGCTGAAAGGCACAACGTGCAGGCTTCTTTCCAAAGGGCGAGTTGGGCCCCACAGCATCTTGCTTCCAGCTCTTTGGGAAGCTAAGACACAACTCGCTCTGCACAGTGCTCTTACAGCCTACCAGGAACATGTCTTCCAAAGGGCTGTGAAACGCAGTTTCTTTGCAGGCCTGATCTGGCTGAAGTAGGACTTCTGCTCTGGGTGTGCTACTTTGCCCTGGAGCTGAAAGGCACAACGTGCAGTCATCTTTCAAAAAGGCGAGTTGGGCCCCACAGCATCTTGCTTCCAGCTCTTTGGGAACCTAAGAAACAACTCGCTCTGCACAGTGCTCTTACAGCCTACCGGGAACGTCACTTCCAAAGGCCTGTGAAACGCAGTTTCTTTGCAGGCCTGATCTGGCTGAAGTAGGATTTCTGCTCTGGGTGTGCTACTTTGCCCTAGAGCTGAAAGGCACAACGTGAAGGCTTCTTTCCAAAGGGCGAGTTGGGCCCCACAGCATCTTGCTTCCATCCCTTTGGGAAGCTAAGAAACAACTCGCTCTGCACAGTGCTCTTACAGCCTACCGCTAACATCTCTTCCAAAGGCTTGTGAAACGCAGTTTCTTTGCAGGCCTGATCTGGCTGAAGTAGGACTTCTGCTCTGGGTGTGCTACTTTGCCGTAGAGCTGAAAGGCACAACGTGCAGGCTTCTTTCCAAAGGGCGAGATGGGCCCCACAGCATCTTGCTTCCAGCTCTTTGGGAAGCTAAGAAACAACTCGCTCTGCACAGTGCTCTTACAGCCTACCGGGAACATCTCTTCCAAAGGCCTGTGAAACACAGTTTCTTTGCAGGCCTGATCTGGCTGAAGTAGGACTTCTGCTCTGGGTGTGCTACTTTGCCCTAGAGCTGAAAGGCACAACGTGCAGGCTTCTTTCCAAAGGGCGAGTTGGGCCCCACAGCATCTTGCTTCCAGCTCTTTGGGAAGCTAAGAAACAACTCGCTCTGCACAGTGCTCTTACAGCCTACCGGGAACATGTCTTCCAAAGGCCTGTGAAACGCAGTTTCTTTGCAGGCCTGATCTGGCTGAAGTAGGACTTCTGCTCTGGGTGTGCTACTTTGCCCTGGAGCTGAAAGGCACAACGTGCAGGCTTCTTTCCAAAGGGCGAGTTGGGCCCCACAGCATCTTGCTTCCAGCTCTTTGGGAACCTAAGAAACAACTCGCTCTGCACAGTGCTCTTACAGCCTACCGGCAACGTCACTTCCAAAGGCCTGTGAAACGCAGTTTCTTTGCAGGCCTGATCTGGCTGAAGTAGGACTTTTGTTCTGGGTGTGATACTTTGCCCTAGAGCTGAAAGGCACAACGTGCAGGCTTCTTTCCAAAGGGCGAGATGGGCCCCACAGCATCTTGCTTCCAGCTCTTTGGGAAGCTAAGAAACCACTCGCTCTGCACAGTGCTCTTACAGCCTACCGGGAACATCTCTTCCAAAGGTCTGTGAAACGCAGTTTCTTTGCAGGCCTGATCTGGCTGAAGTAGGACTTCTGCTCTGGGTGTGCTTCTTTGCCCTAGAGCTGAAAGGCACAACGTGCAGGCTTCTTTCCAAAGGGCGAGTTGGGCCCCACAGCATCTTGCTTCCAGCTCTTTGGGAAGCTAAGAAACCACTCGCTCTGCACAGTGCTCTTTCAGCCTACTGGGAACATCTCTTCTAAAGGCCTGTGAAACGCAATTTCTTTGCAGGCCTGATCTGGCTGAAGTAGGACTTCTGCTCTGGGTGTGCTACTTTGCCCTGGAGCTGAAAGGCACAACGTGCAGGCTTCTTTCCAAAGGGCGAGTTGTGCCCCACAGCATCTAGCTTCCAGCTCTTTGGGAAGCTAAGAAATAACTCGCTCTACACAGTGCTCTTACAGCCTACCGGGAAGGTCTCTTCCAAAGACCTTTGAAACGCAGTTTCTTTGCAGGCCTGATCTGGCTGAAATAGGACTCCTGCTCTGGGTTTGCTACATTGCCGTAGAGCTGAAAGGCACAACGTGCAGGCTTCTTTACAATGGGCGAGTTGGGCCCCACAGCATCTTGCTCCCAGCTCTTTGGGAAGCTTAGAAACCACTCGCTCTGCACAGTGCTCTTGCAGCCTACCGGGAACATCTCTTCCAAAGGCCTGTGAAACGCAGTTTCTTTGCAGGCCTGATCTGGCTGAAGTAGGACTTCTGCTCTGGGTGTGCTACTTTGCCCTAGAGCTGAAAGGCACAACGTGCAGGCTTCTTTCCAAAGGGCGAGTTGGGCCCCACAGCATCTTGCTTCCAGCTCTTGGGGAAGTTAAGAAACAACTCGCTCTGCACAGTGCTCTTACAGCCTAGTGGGAACATCTCTTCCAAAGGCCTGTGAAAGGCAGTTTCTTTGCAGGCCTGATCTGGCTGAAGTAGGACTTCTGCTCTGGGTGTGCTACTTTGCCCTAGAGCTGAAAGGCACAACGTGCAGGCTTCTTTCCAAAGGGCGAGTTGGGCCCCACAGCATCTTGCTTCCAGCTCTTTGGGAAGCTAAGAAACAACTCGCTCTGCACAGTGCTCTTACAGCCTACCGGGAACATCTCTTCCAAAGGCCTGTGAAACGCAGTTTCTTTGCAGGCCTGATCTGGCTGAAGTAGGACTTCTGCTCTGGGTGTGCTACTTTGCCCTAGAGCTGAAAGGCACAACGTGCAGGCTTCTTTCCAAAGGGCGGGTTGGGCCCCACAGCATCTTGCTTCCAGCTCTTTGGGAAGCTAAGAAACAACTCGCTCTGCACAGTGCTCTTACAGCCTAGTGGGAACATCACTTCCAAAGGCCTGTGAAACGCAGTTTCTTTGCAGGCCTGATCTGGCTGAAGTAGGACTTCTGCTCTGGGTGTGCTACTTTGCCCTAGAGCGGAAATGCACAACGTGCAGGCTTCTTTCCAAAGGGCGAGTTGGGCCCCACAGCATCTTGCTTCCAGCTCTTCGGAAGCTAAGAAACAACTCGCTCTGCACAGTGCTCTTACAGCCTACCGGGAAAATGTCTTCCAAGGGACTGTGAAACGCAGTTTCTTTGCAGGCCTGATCTGGCTGAAGTAGGACTTTTGCTCTGGGTGTGATACTTTGCCCTAGAGCTGAAAGGCACAACGTGAAGGCTTCTTTCCAAAGGGCGAGTTCGGCCCCACAGCATCTTGCTTCCATCCCTTTGGGAAGCTAAGAAACAACTCGCTCTGCACAGTGCTCTTACAGCCTACCGCTAACATCTCTTCCAAAGGCCTGTGAAACGCAGTTTCTTTGCAGGCCTGATCTGGCTGAAGTAGGACTTCTGCTCTGGGTGTGCTACTTTGCCCTAGAGCTGAAAGGCACAACGTGCAGGCTTCTTTCCAAAGGGCGAGATGGGCCCCACAGCATCTTGCTTCCAGCTCTTTGGGAAGCTAAGAAACCACTCGCTCTGCACAGTGCTCTTACAGCCTACCGGGAACATCTCTTCCAAAGGCCTGTGAAACGCAGTTTCTTTGCAGGCCTGATCTGGCTGAAGTAGGACTTCTGCTCTGGGTGTGCTTCTGTGCCCTAGAGCTGAAAGGCACAACGTGCAGGCTTCTTTCCAAAGGGCGAGTTGGGCCCCACAGCATCTTGCTTCCAGCTCTTGGGGAAGTTAAGAAACAACTCGCTCTGCACAGTGCTCTTACAGCCTAGTGGGAACATCTCTCCAAAGGCCTGTGAAAGGCAGTTTCTTTGCAGGCCTGATCTGGCTGAAGTAGGACTTCTGCTCTGGGTGTGCTACTTTGCCCTAGAGCTGAAAGGCACAACGTGCAGGCTTCTTTCCAAAGGGCGAGTTGGGCCCCACAGCATCTTGCTTCCAGCTCTTTGGGAAGCTAAGAAACAACTCGCTCTGCACAGTGCTCTTACAGCCTACCGGGAACATCTCTTCCAAAGGCCTGTGAAACGCAGTTTCTTTGCAGGCCTGATCTGGCTGAAGTAGGACTTCTGCTCTGGGTGTGCTACTTTGCCCTAGAGCTGAAAGGCACAACGTGCAGGCTTCTTTCCAAAGGGCGGGTTGGGCCCCACAGCATCTTGCTTCCAGCTCTTTGGGAAGCTAAGAAACAACTCGCTCTGCACAGTGCTCTTACAGCCTAGTGGGAACATCACTTCCAAAGGCCTGTGAAACGCAGTTTCTTTGCAGGCCTGATCTGGCTGAAGTAGGACTTCTGCTCTGGGTGTGCTACTTTGCCCTAGAGCGGAAATGCACAACCTGCAGGCTTCTTTCCAAAGGGCGAGTTGGGCCCCACAGCATCTTGCTTCCAGCTCTTTGGGAAGCTAAGAAACAACTCGCTCTGCACAGTGCTCTTACAGCCTACCGGGAACATGTCTTCCAAGGGCCTGTGAAACGCAGTTTCTTTGCAGGCCTGATCTGGCTGAAGTAGGACTTTTGCTCTGGGTGTGATACTTTGCCCTAGAGCGGAAAGGCACAACGTGAAGGCTTCTTTCCAAAGGGCGAGTTCGGCCCCACAGCATCTTGCTTCCATCCCTTTGGGAAGCTAAGAAACAACTCGCTCTGCACAGTGCTCTTACAGCCTACCGCTAACATCTCTTCCAAAGGCCTGTGAAACGCAGTTTCTTTGCAGGCCTGATCTGGCTGAAGTAGGACTTCTGCTCTGGGTGTGCTACTTTGCCCTAGAGCTGAAAGGCACAACGTGCAGGCTTCTTTCCAAAGGGGGAGATGGGCCCCACAGCATCTTGCTTCCAGCTCTTTGGGAAGCTAAGAAACCACTCGCTCTGCACAGTGCTCTTACAGCCTACCGGGAACATCTCTTCCAAAGGCCTGTGAAACGCAGTTTCTTTGCAGGCCTGATCTGGCTGAAGTAGGACTTCTGCTCTGGGTGTGCTTCTTTGCCCTAGAGCTGAAAGGCACAACGTGCAGGCTTCTTTCCAAAGGGCGAGTTGGGAGCCACAGCATCTTGCTTCCAGCTCTTTGGGAAGCTAAGAAACAACTCGCTCTGCACAGTGCTCTTACAGCCTACCGGGAACATCTCTTCCAAAGGCCTGTGAAACGCAGTTTCTTTGCAGGCCTGATCTGGCTGAAGTAGGACTTCTGCTCTGGGTGTGCTACTTTGCCCTAGAGCTGAAAGGCACAACGTGCAGGCTTCTTTCCAAAGGGCGAGTTGGGCCCCACAGCATCTTGCTTCCAGCTCTTTTGGAAGCTAAGAAACCACTCGCTCTGCACAGTGCTCTTACAGCCTACCGGGAAAATCTCTTCCAAAGGCCTGTGAAACGCAGTTTCTTTGCAGGCCTGATCTGGCTGAAGTAGGACTTCTGCTCTGGGTGTGCTACTTTGCCCTAGAGCGGAAATGCACAACGTGCAGGCTTCTTTCCAAAGGGCGAGTTGGGCCCCACAGCATCTTGCTTCCAGCTCTTTGGGAAGCTAAGAAACAACTCGCTCTGCACAGTGCTCTTACAGCCTACCGGGAACATCTCTTCCAAAGGCCTGTGAAATGCAGTTTCTTTGCAGGCCTGATCTGGCTGAAGTAGGACTTCTGCTCTGGGTGTGCTACTTTGCCCTAGAGCTGAAAGGCACAACGTGCAGGCTTCTTTCCAAAGGGCGAGTTGGGCCCCACAGCATCTTGCTTCCAGCTCTTTGGGAAGCTAAGAAACAACTCGCTCTGCACAGGGCTCTTACAGCCTACCGGGAACATCTCTTCCAAAGGCCTGTGAAACGCAGTTTCTTTGCAGGCCTGATCTGGCTGAAGTAGGACTTCTGCTCTGGGTGTGCTACTTTGCCCTAGAGCTGAAAGGCACAACGTGCAGGCTTCTTTCCAAAGGGCGAGTTGGGCCCCACAGCATCTTGCTTCCAGCTCTTTGGGAAGCTAAGAAACAACTCGCTCTGCACAGTGCTCTTACAGCCTACCGGGAACATCTCTTCCAAAGGCCTGTGAAACGCAATTTCTTTGGAGGCCTGATCTGGCTGAAGTAGGACTTCTGCTCTGGGTGTGCTACTTTGCCCTGGAGCTGAAAGGCACAACGAGCAGGCTTCTTTCCAAAGGGCGAGTTGGGCCCCACAGCATCTTGCTTCCAGCTCTTTGGGAAGCTAAGAAATAACTCGCTCTACACAGTGCTCTTACAGCCTACCGGGAAGGTCTCTTCCAAAGACCTTTGAAACGCAGTTTCTTTGCAGGCCTCATCTGGCTGAAGTAGGACTCCTGCTCTGGGTTTGCTACATTGCCCTAGAGCTGAAAGGCACAACGTGCAGGCTCCTTTACAATGGGCGAGTTGGGCCCCACAGCATCTTGCTCCCAGCTCTTTGGGAAGCTAAGAAACCACTCGCTCTGCACAGTGCTCTTACAGCCTACCGGGAACATCTCTTCCAAAGGCCTGTGAAACGCAGTTTCTTTGCAGGCCTGATCTGGCTGAAGTAGGACTTCTGCTCTGGGTGTGCTACTTTGCCCTAGAGCTGAAAGGCACAACGTGCAGGCTTCTTTCCAAACGGCGAGTTGGGCCCCACAGCATCTTGCTTCCAGCTCTTGGGGAAGCTAAGAAACAACTCGCTCTGCACAGTGCTCTTACAGCCTAGTGGGAACATCTCTTCCAAAGGCCTGTGAAAGGCAGTTTCTTTGCAGGCCTGATCTGGCTGAAGTAGGACTTCTGCTCTGGGTGTGCTACTTTGCCCTAGAGCTGAAAGGCACAACGTGCAGGCTTCTTTCCAAAGGGCGAGTTGGGCCCCACAGCATCTTGCTTCCAGCTCTTTGGGAAGCTAAGAAACCACTCGCTCTGCACAGTGCTCTTACAGCCTACCGGGAACATCTCTTCCAAAGGCCTGTGAAACGCAGTTTCTTTGCAGGCCTGATCTGGCTGAAGTAGGACTTCTGCTCTGGGTGTGCTACTTTGCCCTAGAGCTGAAAGGCACAACGTGCAGGCTTCTTTCAATACGGCGATTTGGGCCCCACAGCATCTTGCTTCCAGCTCTTTGGGAAGCTAAGAAACCACTCGCTCTGCACAGTGCTCTTACAGCCTACCGGGAACATCTCTTCCAAAGGCCTGTGAAACGCATTTTCTTTGCAGGCCTGATCTGGCTGAAGTAGGACTTCTGCTCTGGGTGTGCTACTTTGCCTTAGAGCTGAAAGGCACAACGTGCAGGCTTCTTTCCAAAGGGTGAGTTTGGCCCCACAGCATCTTGCTTCCAGCTCTTTGGGAAGCTAAGAAACAACTCGCTCTGCACAGTGCTCTTACAGCCTACCGGGAACATCTCTTCCAAAGGCCTCTGAAACGCAATTTCTTTGCAGGCCTGATCTGGCTGAGGTAGGACTTCTGCTCTGGGTGTGCTACTTTGCCCTGGAGCTGAAAGGCACAACGTGCAGGCTTCTTTCCAAAGGGCGAGTTGGGCCCCACAGCATCTTGCTTCCAGCTCTTTGGGAAGCTAAGAAACAACTCGCTCTACACAGTGCTCTTACAGCCTACCGGGAAGGTCTCTTCCAAAGACCTTTGAAACGCAGTTTCTTTGCAGGCCTGATCTGGCTGAAGTAGGACTCCTGCTCTGGGTTTGCTACATTGCCCTAGAGCTGAAAGGCACAACGTGCAGGCATCTTTCCAAAGGGCGAGTTGGGCCCCACAGCATCTTGCTTCCAGCTCTTTGGGAAGCTAAGAAACAACTCGCTCTGCACAGTGCTCTTACAGCCTACCGGGAACATCTCTTCCAAAGGCCTGTGAAACGCAGTTTCTTTGCAGGCCTGATCTGGCTGAAGTAGGACTTCTGCTCTGGGTGTGCTACTTTGCCCTAGAGCTGAAAGGCACAACGTGCAGGCTTCTTTCCAAAGGGCGAGTTGGGCCCCACAGCATCTTGCTTCCAGCTCTTGGGGAAGCTAAGAAACAACTCGCTCTTGCCCAGTGCTCTTACAGCCTACCGGGAACATCTCTTCCAAATGCCTGTGAAACGCAGTTTCTTTGCAGGCCTGATCTGGCTGAAGTAGGACTTCTGCTCTGGGTGTGCTACTTTGCCCTAGAGCTGAAAGGCACAACGTGCAGGCTTCTTTCAATACGGCGATTTGGGCCCCATAGCATCTTGCTTCCAGCTCTTTGGGAAGCTAAGAAACCACTCGCTCTGCACAGTGCTCTTACAGCCTACCGGGAACATCTCTTCCAAAGGCCTGTGAAATGCAGTTTCTTTGCAGGCCTGATCTGGCTGAAGTAGGACTTCTGCTCTGGGTGTGCTACTTTGCCCTAGAGCTGAAAGGCACAACGTGCAGGCTTCTTTCCAAAGGGCGAGTTGGGCCCCACAGCATCTTGCTTCCAGCTCTTTGGGAAGCTAAGAAACATCTCGCTCTGCACAGGGCTCTTACAGCCTACCGGGAACATCTCTTCCAAAGGCCTGTGAAACGCAGTTTCTTTGCAGGCCTGATCTGGCTGAAGTAGGACTCCTGCTCTGGGTGTGCTACTTTGCCCTAGAGCTGAAAGGCACAACGTGCAGGCTTCTTTCCAAAGGGCGAGTTGGGCCCCACAGCATCTTGCTTCCAGCTCTTTGGGAAGCTAAGAAACAACTCGCTCTGCACAGTGCTCTTACAGCCTACCGGGAACATCTCTTCCAAAGGCCTGTGAAACGCAATTTCTTTGGAGGCCTGATCTGGCTGAGGTAGGACTTCTGCTCTGGGTGTGCTACTTTGCCCTGGAGCTGAAAGGCACAACGTGCAGGCTTCTTTCCAAAGGGCGAGTTGGGCCCCACAGCATCTTGCTTCCAGCTCTTTGGGAAGCTAAGAAACAACTCGCTCTACACAGTGCTCTTACAGCCTACCGGGAAGGTCTCTTCCAAAGACCTTTGAAACGCAGTTTCTTTGCAGGCCTGATCTGGCTGAAGTAGGACTCCTGCTCTGGGTTTGCTACATTGCCCTAGAGCTGAAAGGCACAACGTGCAGGCATCTTTCCAAAGGGCGAGTTGGGCCCCACAGCATCTTGCTTCCAGCTCTTTGGGAAGCTAAGAAACAACTCGCTCTGCACAGTGCTCTTACAGCCTACCGGGAACATCTCTTCCAAAGGCCTGTGAAACGCAGTTTCTTTGCAGGCCTGATCTGGCTGAAGAAGGACTTCTGCTCTGGGTGTGCTACTTTGCCCTAGAGCTGAAAGGCACAACGTGCAGGCTTCTTTCCAAAGGGCGAGTTGGGCCCCACAGCATCTTGCTTCCAGCTCTTGGGGAAGCTAAGAAACAACTCGCTCTTGCCCAGTGCTCTTACAGCCTACCGGGAACATCTCTTCCAAATGCCTGTGAAACGCAGTTTCTTTGCAGGCCTGATCTGGCTGAAGTAGGACTTCTGCTCTGGGTGTGCTACTTTGCCCTAGAGCTGAAAGGCACAACGTGCAGGCTTCTTTCCAAAGGGCGAGTTGGGCCCCACAGCATCTTGCTTCCAGCTCTTTGGGAAGCTAAGAAACCACTCGCTCTGCACAGTGCTCTTACAGCCTACCGGGAACATCTCTTCCAAGGGCTGTGAAATGCAGTTTCTTTGCAGGCCTGATCTGGCTGAAGTAGGACTTCTGCTCTGGGTGTGCTACTTTGCCCTAGAGCTGAAAGGCACAACGTGCAGGCTTCTTTCCAAAGGGTGAGTTGGGCCCCACAGCATCTTGCTTCCAGCTCTTTGGGAAGCTAAGAAACAACTCGCTCTACACAGTGCTCTTACAGCCTACCGGGAAGGTCTCTTCCAAAGACCTTTGAAACGCAGTTTCTTTGCAGGCCTGATCTGGCTGAAGTAGGACTCCTGCTCTGGGTTTGCTACATTGCCCTAGAGCTGAAAGGCACAACGTGCAGGCATCTTTCCAAAGGGCGAGTTGGGCCCCACAGCATCTTGCTTCCAGCTCTTTGGGAAGCTAAGAAACAACTCGCTCTGCACAGTGCTCTTACAGCCTACCGGGAACATCTCTTCCAAAGGCCTGTGAAACGCAGTTTCTTTGCAGGCCTGATCTGGCTGAAGTAGGACTTCTGCTCTGGGTGTGCTACTTTGCCCTAGAGCTGAGAGGCACAACGTGCAGGCTTCTTTCCAAAGGGTGAGTTGGGCCCCACAGCATCTTGCTTCCAGCTCTTTGGGAAGCTAAGAAACAACTCGCTCTGCACAGTGCTCTTACAGCCTACCGGGAACATCTCTTCCAAAGGCCTGTGAAACGCAATTTCTTTGGAGGCCTGATCTGGCTGAGGTAGGACTTCTGCTCTGGGTGTGCTACTTTGCCCTGGAGCTGAAAGGCACAACGTGCAGGCTTCTTTCCAAAGGGCGAGTTGGGCCCCACAGCATCTTGCTTCCAGCTCTTTGGGAAGCTAAGAAACAACTCGCTCTACACAGTGCTCTTACAGCCTACCGGGAAGGTCTCTTCCAAAGACCTTTGAAACGCAGTTTCTTTGCAGGCCTGATCTGGCTGAAGTAGGACTTCTGCTCTGGGTGTGCTACTTTGCCCTAGAGCTGAAAGGCACAACGTGCAGGCTTCTTTCAATACGGCGATTTGGGCCCCATAGCATCTTGCTTCCAGCTCTTTGGGAAGCTAAGAAACCACTCGCTCTGCACAGTGCTCTTACAGCCTACCGGGAACATCTCTTCCAAAGGCCTGTGAAATGCAGTTTCTTTGCAGGCCTGATCTGGCTGAAGTAGGACTTCTGCTCTGGGTGTGCTACTTTGCCCTAGAGCTGAAAGGCACAACGTGCAGGCTTCTTTCCAAAGGGCGAGTTGGGCCCCACAGCATCTTGCTTCCAGCTCTTTGGGAAGCTAAGAAACATCTCGCTCTGCACAGGGCTCTTACAGCCTACCGGGAACATCTCTTCCAAAGGCCTGTGAAACGCAGTTTCTTTGCAGGCCTGATCTGGCTGAAGTAGGACTTCTGCTCTGGGTGTGCTACTTTGCCCTAGAGCTGAAAGGCACAACGTGCAGGCTTCTTTCCAAAGGGTGAGTTGGGCCCCACAGCATCTTGCTTCCAGCTCTTTGGGAAGCTAAGAAACAACTCGCTCTGCACAGTGCTCTTACAGCCTACCGGGAACATCTCTTCCAAAGGCCTGTGAAACGCAATTTCTTTGGAGGCCTGATCTGGCTGAGGTAGGACTTCTGCTCTGGGTGTGCTACTTTGCCCTGGAGCTGAAAGGCACAACGTGCAGGCTTCTTTCCAAAGGGCGAGTTGGGCCCCACAGCATCTTGCTTCCAGCTCTTTGGGAAGCTAAGAAACAACTCGCTCTACACAGTGCTCTTACAGCCTACCGGGAAGGTCTCTTCCAAAGACCTTTGAAACGCAGTTTCTTTGCAGGCCTGATCTGGCTGAAGTAGGACTCCTGCTCTGGGTTTGCTACATTGCCCTAGAGCTGAAAGGCACAACGTGCAGGCATGTTTCCAAAGGGTGAGTTGGGCCCCACAGCATCTTGCTTCCAGCTCTTTGGGAAGCTAAGAAACAACTCGCTCTGCACAGTGCTCTTACAGCCTACCGGGAACATCTCTTCCAAAGGCCTGTGAAACGCAGTTTCTTTGCAGGCCTGATCTGGCTGAAGTAGGACTTCTGCTCTGGGTGTGCTACTTTGCCCTAGAGCTGAAAGGCACAACGTGCAGGCTTCTTTCCAAATGGCGAGTTGGGCCCCACAGCATCTTGCTTCCAGCTCTTGGGGAAGCTAAGAAACAACTCGCTCTTGCCCAGTGCTCTTACAGCCTACCGGGAACATCTCTTCCAAAGGCCTGTGAAACGCAGTTTCTTTGCAGGCCTGATCTGGCTGAAGTAGGACTTCTGCTCTGGGTGTGCTACTTTGCCCTAGAGCTGAAAGGCACAACGTGCAGGCTTCTTTCCAAAGGGCGAGTTGGGCCCCACAGCATCTTGCTTCCAGCTCTTTGGGAAGCTAAGAAACAACTCGCTCGGCACAGTGCTCTTACTGCCTACCGGGAACATCTCTTCCAAAGGCCTGTGAAACGCAGTTTCTTTGCAGGCCTGATCTGGCTGAAGTAGGACTTCTGCTCTGGGTGTGCTACTTTGCCCTAGAGCTGAAAGGCACAACGTGCAGGCTTCTTTCCAAAGGGCGAGATGGGCCCCACAGCATCTTGCTTCCAGCTCTTTGGGAAGCTAAGAAACCACTCGCTGTGCACAGTGCTCTTACATCCTACCGGGAACATCTCTTCCAAAGGCCTGTGAAACGCAGTTTCTTTGCAGGCCTGATCTGGCTGAAGTAGGACTTCTGCTCTGGGTGTGCTTCTTTGCCCTATAGCTGAAAGGCACAACGTGCAGGCTTCTTTCCAAAGGGCGAGTTGGGCCCCACAGCATCTTGCTTCCAGCTCTTTGGGAAGCTAAGAAACCACTCGCTCTGCACAGTGCTCTTACAGCCTACCGGGAACATCTGTTCCAAAGGCCTGTGAAACGCAGTTTCTTTGCAGGCCTGATCTGGCTGAAGTAGGACTCCTGCTCTGGGTGTGCTACTTTGCCCTAGAGCTGAAAGGCACAACGTGCAGGCTTCTTTCCAAAGGGCGAGTTGGGCCCCACAGCATCTTGCTTCCAGCTCTTGGGGAAGCTAAGAAACAACTCGCTCTGCACAGTGCTCTTACAGCCTACCGGGAACATCTCTTCCAAAGGCCTGTGAAACGCAGTTTCTTTGCAGGCCTGATCTGGCTGAAGTAGGACTTCTGCTCTGGGTGTGCTACTTTGCCCTAGAGCTGAAAGGCACAACGTGCAGGCTTCTTTCCAAAGGGCGAGTTGGGCCCCACAGCATCTTGCTTCCAGCTCTTTGGGAAGCTAAGAAACCACTCGCTCTGCACAGTGCTCTTACAGCCTTCCGGGAACATCTCTTCCAAAGGTCTGTGAAACGCAGTTTCTTTGCATGCCTGATCTGGCTGAAGTAGGACTTCTGCTCTGGGTGTGCTACTTTGCCCTAGAGCGGAAATGCACAACGTGCAGGCTTCTTTCCAAAGGGCGAGTTGGGCCCCACGGCATCTTGCTTCCAGCTCTTTGGGAAGCTAAGAAACGACTCGCTCTGCACAGTGCTCTTACAGCCTACCGGGAACATCTCTTCCAAAGGCCTGTGAAATGCTGTTTCTTTGCAGGCATGATCTGGCTGAAGTAGGACTTCTGCTCTGGGTGTACTACTTTGCCCTAGAGCTGAAAGGCACAACGTGCAGGCTTCTTTCCAAAGGGCGAGTTGGGCCCCACAGCATCTTGCTTCCAGCTCTTTGGGAAGCTAAGAAACAACTCGCTCTGCACAGTGCTCTTACGGCCTACCGGGAACATCTCTTCCAAAGGCCTGTGAAACGCAGTTTCTTTGCAGGCCTGATCTGGCTGAAGTAGGACTTCTGCTCTGGGTGTGCTACTTTGCCCTAGAGCTGAAAGGCACAACGTGCAGGCTTCTTTCCAAAGGGCGAGTTGGGCCCCACAGCATCTTGCTTCGAGCTCTTGGGGAAGCTAAGAAACAACTCGCTCTGCACAGTGCTCTTACAGCCTACCGGGAACATCTCTTCCAAAGGCCTGTGAAACGCAGTTTCTTTGCAGGCCTGATCTGGCTGAAGTAGGACTTCTGCTCTGGGTGTGCTACTTTGCCCTAGAGCTGAAAGGCACAACGTGCAGGCTTCTTTCCAAAGGGCGAGTTGGGCCCCACAGCATCTTGCTTCCAGCTCTTGGGGAAGCTAAGAAACCACTCGCTCTGCACAGTGCTCTTACAGCCTACCGGGAACATCTCTTCCAAAGGCCTGTGAAACGCAGTTTCTTTGCAGGCCTGATGTGGCTGAAGTAGGACTTCTGCTCTGGGTGTGCTTCTTTGCCCTAGAGCTGAAAGGCACAACGTGCAGGCTTCTTTCCAAAGGGCGAGTTGGGCCCCACAGCATCTTGCTTCCAGGTCTTTGGGAAGCTAAGAAACCACTCGCTCTGCACAGTGCTATTACAGCCTACCGGGAACATCTCTTCCAAAGGCCTGTGAAACGCAGTTTCTAGGAAGGCCAGATCTTGCTGAAGTAGGACTTCTGCTCTGGGTGTGCTACTTTGCCCTAGAGCTGAAAGGCAGAACGTGCAGGCTTCTTTCCAAATGGCGAGATGGGCCCCTCAGCATCTTGCTTCCAGCTCTTTCGGAACCTAAGAAACCACTCGCTCTGCACAGTGCTCTTACAGCCTACCGGGAACATCTCTTCCAAAGGCCTGTGAAACGCAATTTCTTTGCAGGCCTGATCTGGCTGAAGTAGGACTTCTGCTCTGGGTGTGCTACTTTGCCCTGGAGCTGAAAGGCACAACGTGCAGGCTTCTTTCGAAAGGGCGAGTTGGGCCCCACAGCATCTTGCTTCCAGCTCTTTGGGAAGCTAAGAAACAACTCGCTCTACACAGTGCTCTTACAGCCTACCGGGAAGGTCTCTTCCACAGACCTTTGAAACGCAGTTTCTTTGCAGGCCTGATCTGGCTGTAGTAGGACTTCTGCTCTGGTGTGCTACTTTGCCCTAGAGCTGAAAGGCACAACGTGCAGGCTTCTTTCCAAAGGGCGAGTTGGGCCCCACAGCATCTTGCTTCCAGCTCTTGGGGAAGCTAAGAAACCACTCGCTCTGCACAGTGCTCTTACAGCCTACCGGGAACATCTCTTCCAAAGGCCTGTGAAACGCAGTTTCTTTGCATGCCTGCTCTGGCTGAAGTAGGACTTCTGCTCTGGGTGTGCTACTTTGCCCTAGAGCTGAAAGGCACAACGTGCAGGCTTCTTTCCAAAGGGCGAGTTGGGCCCCACAGCATCTTGCTTCCATCCCTTTGGGAAGCTAAGAAACCACTCGCTCTGCACAGTGCTCTTACAGCCTACCGGGAACATCTCTTCCAAAGGCCTGTGAAACGCAGTTTCTTTGCAGGCCTGATCTGGCTGAAGTAGGACTTCTGCTCTGGGTGTGCTACTTTGCCCTAGAGCGGAAAGGCACAACGTGCAGGCTTCTTTCCAAAGGGCGAGATGGGTGCCACAGCATCTTGCTTCCAGCTCTTTGGGAAGCTAAGAAACCACTGGCTCTGCACAGTGCTCTTACAGCCTACCGGGAACATCTCTTCCAAAGGCCTGTGAAACGCAGTTTCTTTGCAGGCCTGATCTGGCTGAAGTAGGACTTCTGCTCTGGGTGTGCTACTTTGCCCTAGAGCGGAAAGGCACAACGTGCAGGCTTCTTTCCAAAGGGCGAATTGGGCCCCACAGCATCTTGCTTCCAGCTCTTTGGGAAGCTAAGAAACAACTCGCTCTGCACAGTGCTCTTACAGCCTACCGGGAACATCTCTTCCAAAGGCCTGTGAAACGCAGTTTCTTTGCAGGCCTGATCTGGCTGAAGTAGGACTTCTGCTCTGGGTGTGCTACTTTGCCCTAGAGCTGAAAGGCACAACGTGCAGGCTTCTTTCCAAAGGGCGAGTTGGGCCCCACAGCATCTTGCTTCCAGCTCTTTGGGAAGCTAAGAAACAACTCGCTCTGCACAGTGCTCTGACAGCCTAGTGGGAACATCTCTTCCAAAGGCCTGTGAAACGCAGTTTCTTTGCAGGCCTGATCTGGCTGAAGTAGGACTTCTGCTCTGGGTGTGCTACTTTGCCCTAGAGCTGAAAGGCACAACGTGCAGGCTTCTTTCCAAAGGGCGAGTTGGGCCCCACAGCATCTTGGTTCCAGCTCTTTGGGAAGCTAAGAAACAACTCGATCTGCACAGTGCTCTTACAGCCTACCGGGAACATCTCTTCCAAAGGCCTGTGAAACGCAGTTTCTTTGCAGGCCTGATCTGGCTGAAGTAGGACTTCTGCTCTGGGTGTGCTACTTTGCCCTAGAGCTGAAAGGCACAACGTGCAGGCTTCTTTCCAAAGGGCGAGTTGGGCCCCACAGCATCTTGCTTCCAGCTCTTGGGGAAGCTAAGAAACAACTCGCTCTGCACAGTGCTCTTACAGCCTACCAGGAACATGTCTTCCAAAGGCCTGTGAAACGCAGTTTCTTTGCAGGCCTGATCTGGCTGAAGTAGGACTTCTGCTCTGGGTGTGCTACTTTGCCCAGGAGCTGAAAGGCACAACGTGCAGTCATCTTTCAAAAAGGCGAATTGGGCCCCACAGCATCTTGCTTCCAGCTCTTTGGGAAGCTAAGAAACAACTCGCTCTGCACAGTGCTCTTACAGCCTACCGGGAACGTCACTTCCAAAGGCCTGTGAAACGCAGTTTCTTTGCAGGCCTGATCTGGCTGAAGTAGGACTTCTGCTCTGGGTGTGCTACTTTGCCCTAGAGCTGAAAGGCACAACGTGAAGGCTTCTTTCCAAAGGGCGAGTTGGGCCCCACAGCATCTTGCTTCCATCCCTTTGGGAAGCTAAGAAACAACTCGCTCTGCACAGTGCTCTTACAGCCTACCGCTAACATCTCTTCCAAAGGCTTGTGAAACGTAGTTTCTTTGCAGGCCTGATCTGGCTGAAGTAGGACTTCTGCTCTGGGTGTGCTTCTTTGCCGTAGAGCTGAAAGGCACAACGTGCAGGCTTCTTTCCAAAGGGCGAGATGGGCCCCACAGCATCTTGCTTCCAGCTCTTTGGGAAGCTAAGAAACCACTCGCTCTGCACAGTGCTCTTACAGCCTACCGGGAACATCTCTTCCAAATGCCTGTGAAACGCAGTTTCTTTGCAGGCCTGATCTGGCTGAAGTAGGACTTCTGCTCTGGGTGTGCTACTTTGCCCTAGAGCTGAAAGGCACAACGTGCAGGCTTCTTTCCAAAGGGCGAGTTGGGCCCCACAGCATCTTGCTTCCAGCTCTTTGGGAAGCTAAGAAACAACTCGCTCGGCACAGTGCTCTTACGGCCTACCGGGAACATCTCTTCCAAAGGCCTGTGAAACGCAGTTTCTTTGCAGGCCTGATCTGGCTGAAGTAGGACTTCTGCTCTGGGTGTGCTACTTTGCCCTAGAGCTGAAAGGCACAACGTGCAGGCTTCTTTCCAAAGGGCGAGATGGGCCCCACAGCATCTTGCTTCCAGCTCTTTGGGAAGCTAAGAAACCACTCGCTCTGCACAGTGCTCTTACAGCCTAGTGGGAACATCTCTTCCAAAGGCCTGTGAAACGCAGTTTCTTTGCAGGCCTGATCTGGCTGAAGTAGGACTTCTGCTCTGGGTGTGCTTCTTTGCCCTAGAGCTGAAAGGCACAACGTGCAGGCTTCTTTCCAAAGGGCGAGTTGGGCCCCACAGCATCTTGCTTCCAGCTCTTTGGGAAGCTAAGAAACCACTCGCTCTGCACAGTGCTCTTACAGCCTACCGGGAACATCTCTTCCAAAGGCCTGTGAAACGCAGTTTCTTTGCAGGCCTGATCTGGCTGAAGTAGGACTCCTGCTCTGGGTGTGCTACTTTGCCCTAGAGCTGAAAGGCACAACGTGCAGGCTTCTTTCCAAAGGGCGAGTTGGACCCCACAGCATCTTGCTTCCAGCTCTTGGGGAAGCTAAGAAACAACTCGCTCTGCACAGTGCTCTTACAGCCTACCGGGAACATCTCTTCCAAAGGCCTGTGAAACGCAGTTTCTTTGCAGGCCTGATCTGGCTGAAGTAGGACTTCTGCTCTGGGTGTGCTACTTTGCCCTAGAGCTGAAAGGCACAACGTGCAGGCTTCTTTCCAAAGGGCGAGTTGGGCCCCACAGCATCTTGCTTCCAGCTCTTTGGGAAGCTAAGAAACCACTCGCTCTGCACAGTGCTCTTACAGCCTTCCGGGAACATCTCTTCCAAAGGCCTGTGAAACGCAGTTTCTTTGCAGGCCTGATCTGCCTGAAGTAGGACTTCTGCTCTGGGTGTGCTACTTTGCCCTAGAGCGGAAATGCACAACGTGCAGGCTTCTTTCCAAAGGGCGAGTTGGGCCCCACGGCATCTTGCTTCCAGCTCTTTGGGAAGCTAAGAAACAACTCGCTCTGCACAGTGCTCTTACAGCCTACCGGGAACATCTCTTCCAAAGGCCTGTGAAACGCAGTTTCTTTGCAGGCCTGATCTGGCTGAAGTAGGACTTCTGCTCTGGGTGTACTACTTTGCCCTAGAGCTGAAAGGCACAACGTGCAGGCTTCTTTCCAAAGGGCGAGTTGGGCCCCACAGCATCTTGCTTCCAGCTCTTTGGGAAGCTAAGAAACAACTCGCTCTGCACAGTGCTCTTACGGCCTACCGGGAACATCTCTTCCAAAGGCCTGTGAAACGCAGTTTCTTTGCAGGCCTGATCTCGCTGAAGTAGGACTTCTGCTCTGGGTGTGCTACTTTGCCCTAGAGCTGAAAGGCACAACGTGCAGGCTTCTTTCCAAAGGGCGAGTTGGGCCCCACAGCATCTTGCTTCCAGCTCTTGGGGAAGCTAAGAAACAACTCGCTCTGCACAGTGCTCTTACAGCCTACCGGGAACATCTCTTCCAAAGGCCTGTGAAACGCAGTTTCTTTGCAGGCCTGATCTGGCTGAAGTAGGACTTCTGCTCTGGGTGTGCTACTTTGCCCTAGAGCTGAAAGGCACAACGTGCAGGCTTCTTTCCAAAGGGCGAGTTGAGCCCCACAGCATCTTGCTTCCAGCTCTTTGGGAAGCTAAGAAACCACTCGCTCTGCACAGTGCTCTTACAGCCTACCGGGAACATCTCTTCCAAAGGCCTGTGAAACGCAGTTTCTTTGCAGGCCTGATGTGGCTGAAGTAGGACTTCTGCTCTGGGTGTGCTTCTTTGCCCTAGAGCTGAAAGGCACAACGTGCAGGCTTCTTTCCAAAGGGCGAGTTGGGCCCCACAGCATCTTGCTTCCAGGTCTTTGGGAAGCTAAGAAACCACTCGCTCTGCACAGTGCTATTACAGCCTACCGGGAACATCTCTTCCAAAGGCCTGTGAAACGCAGTTTCTAGGAAGGCCAGATCTTGCTGAAGTAGGACTTCTGCTCTGGGTGTGCTACTTTGCCCTAGAGCTGAAAGGCAGAACGTGCAGGCTTCTTTCCAAATGGCGAGATGGGCCCCTCAGCATCTTGCTTCCAGCTCTTTCGGAACCTAAGAAACCACTCGCTCTGCACAGTGCTCTTACAGCCTACCGGGAACATCTCTTCCAAAGGCCTGTGAAACGCAATTTCTTTGCAGGCCTGATCTGGCTGAAGTAGGACTTCTGCTCTGGGTGTGCTACTTTGCCCTGGAGCTGAAAGGCACAACGTGCAGGCTTCTTTCGAAAGGGCGAGTTGGGCCCCACAGCATCTTGCTTCCAGCTCTTTGGGAAGCTAAGAAACAACTCGCTCTACACAGTGCTCTTACAGCCTACCGGGAT
The DNA here is from genome assembly GCF_041296265.1 of Equus caballus. Taxonomy (NCBI): domain Eukaryota; kingdom Metazoa; phylum Chordata; class Mammalia; order Perissodactyla; family Equidae; genus Equus; species Equus caballus. Next base: position 3,810,153 of record NW_027222343.1, on the reverse strand, counting down.
GGTCTCTTCCACAGACCTTTGAAACGCAGTTTCTTTGCAGGCCTGATCTGGCTGTAGTAGGACTTCTGCTCTGGGTGTGCTACTTTGCCCTAGAGCTGAAAGGCACAACGTGCAGGCTTCTTTCCAAAGGGCGAGTTGGGCCCCACAGCATCTTGCTTCCAGCTCTTGGGGAAGCTAAGAAACCACTCGCTCTGCACAGTGCTCTTACAGCCTACCGGGAACATCTCTTCCAAAGGCCTGTGAAACGCAGTTTCTTTGCATGCCTGCTCTGGCTGAAGTAGGACTTCTGCTCTGGGTGTGCTACTTTGCCCTAGAGCTGAAAGGCACAACGTGCAGGCTTCTTTCCAAAGGGCGAGTTGGGCCCCACAGCATCTTGCTTCCATCCCTTTGGGAAGCTAAGAAACCACTCGCTCTGCACAGTGCTCTTACAGCCTACCGGGAACATCTCTTCCAAAGGCCTGTGAAACGCAGTTTCTTTGCAGGCCTGATCTGGCTGAAGTAGGACTTCTGCTCTGGGTGTGCTACTTTGCCCTAGAGCGGAAAGGCACAACGTGCAGGCTTCTTTCCAAAGGGCGAGATGGGTGCCACAGCATCTTGCTTCCAGCTCTTTGGGAAGCTAAGAAACCACTGGCTCTGCACAGTGCTCTTACAGCCTACCGGGAACATCTCTTCCAAAGGCCTGTGAAACGCAGTTTCTTTGCAGGCCTGATCTGGCTGAAGTAGGACTTCTGCTCTGGGTGTGCTACTTTGCCCTAGAGCGGAAAGGCACAACGTGCAGGCTTCTTTCCAAAGGGCGAATTGGGCCCCACAGCATCTTGCTTCCAGCTCTTTGGGAAGCTAAGAAACAACTCGCTCTGCACAGTGCTCTTACAGCCTACCGGGAACATCTCTTCCAAAGGCCTGTGAAACGCAGTTTCTTTGCAGGCCTGATCTGGCTGAAGTAGGACTTCTGCTCTGGGTGTGCTACTTTGCCCTAGAGCTGAAAGGCACAACGTGCAGGCTTCTTTCCAAAGGGCGAGTTGGGCCCCACAGCATCTTGCTTCCAGCTCTTTGGGAAGCTAAGAAACAACTCGCTCTGCACAGTGCTCTGACAGCCTAGTGGGAACATCTCTTCCAAAGGCCTGTGAAACGCAGTTTCTTTGCAGGCCTGATCTGGCTGAAGTAGGACTTCTGCTCTGGGTGTGCTACTTTGCCCTAGATCTGAAAGGCACAACGTGCAGGCTTCTTTCCAAAGGGCGAGTTGGGCCCCACAGCATCTTGGTTCCAGCTCTTTGGGAAGCTAAGAAACAACTCGCTCTGCACAGTGCTCTTACAGCCTACCGGGAACATCTCTTCCAAAGGCCTGTGAAACGCAGTTTCTTTGCAGGCCTGATCTGGCTGAAGTAGGACTTCTGCTCTGGGTGTGCTACTTTGCCCTAGAGCTGAAAGGCACAACGTGCAGGCTTCTTTCCAAAGGGCGAGTTGGGCCCCACAGCATCTTGCTTCCAGCTCTTTGGGAAGCTAAGAAACAACTCGCTCGGCACAGTGCTCTTACGGCCTACCGGGAACATCTCTTCCAAAGGCCTGTGAAACGCAGTTTCTTTGCAGGCCTGATCTGGCTGAAGTAGGACTTCTGCTCTGGGTGTGCTACTTTGCCCTAGAGCTGAAAGGCACAACGTGCAGGCTTCTTTCCAAAGGGCGAGATGGGCCCCACAGCATCTTGCTTCCAGCTCTTTGGGAAGCTAAGAAACCACTCGCTCTGCACAGTGCTCTTACAGCCTACCGGGAACATCTCTTCCAAAGGCCTGTGAAACGCAGTTTCTTTGCAGGCCTGATCTGGCTGAAGTAGGACTTCTGCTCTGGGTGTGCTTCTTTGCCCTAGAGCTGAAAGGCACAACGTGCAGGCTTCTTTCCAAAGGGCGAGTTGGGCCCCACAGCATCTTGCTTCCAGCTCTTTGGGAAGCTAAGAAACCACTCGCTCTGCACAGTGCTCTTACAGCCTACCGGGAACATCTCTTCCAAAGGCCTGTGAAACGCAGTTTCTTTGCAGGCCTGATCTGGCTGAAGTAGGACTCCTGCTCTGGGTGTGCTACTTTGCCCTAGAGCTGAAAGGCACAACGTGCAGGCTTCTTTCCAAAGGGCGAGTTGGGCCCCACAGCATCTTGCTTCCAGCTCTTGGGGAAGCTAAGAAACAACTCGCTCTGCACAGTGCTCTTACAGCCTACCGGGAACATCTCTTCCAAAGGCCTGTGAAACGCAGTTTCTTTGCAGGCCTGATCTGGCTGAAGTAGGACTTCTGCTCTGGGTGTGCTACTTTGCCCTAGAGCTGAAAGGCACAACGTTCAGGCTTCTTTCCAAAGGGCGAGTTGGGCCCCACAGCATCTTGCTTCCAGCTCTTTGGGAAGCTAAGAAACCACTCGCTCTGCACAGTGCTCTTACAGCCTAGTGGGAACATCTCTTCCAAAGGCCTGTGAAACGCAGTTTCTTTGCAGGCCTGATCTGGCTGAAGTAGGACTTCTGCTCTGGGTGTGCTTCTTTGCCCTAGAGCTGAAAGGCACAACGTGCAGGCTTCTTTCCAAAGGGCGAGTTGGGCCCCACAGCATCTTGCTTCCAGCTCTTTGGGAAGCTAAGAAACCACTCGCTCTGCACAGTGCTCTTACAGCCTACCGGGAACATCTCTTCCAAAGGCCTGTGAAACGCAGTTTCTTTGCAGGCCTGATCTGGCTGAAGTAGGACTCCTGCTCTGGGTGTGCTACTTTGCCCTAGAGCTGAAAGGCACAACGTGCAGGCTTCTTTCCAAAGGGCGAGTTGGGCCCCACAGCATCTTGCTTCCAGCTCTTGGGGAAGCTAAGAAACAACTCGCTCTGCACAGTGCTCTTACAGCCTACCGGGAACATCTCTTCCAAAGGCCTGTGAAACGCAGTTTCTTTGCAGGCCTGATCTGGCTGAAGTAGGACTTCTGCTCTGGGTGTGCTACTTTGCCCTAGAGCTGAAAGGCACAACGTGCAGGCTTCTTTCCAAAGGGCGAGTTGGGCCCCACAGCATCTTGCTTCCAGCTCTTTGGGAAGCTAAGAAACCACTCGCTCTGCACAGTGCTCTTACAGCCTTCCGGGAACATCTCTTCCAAAGGCCTGTGAAACGCAGTTTCTTTGCAGGCCTGATCTGCCTGAAGTAGGACTTCTGCTCTGGGTGTGCTACTTTGCCCTAGAGCGGAAATGCACAACGTGCAGGCTTCTTTCCAAAGGGCGAGTTGGGCCCCACGGCATCTTGCTTCCAGCTCTTTGGGAAGCTAAGAAACAACTCGCTCTGCACAGTGCTCTTACAGCCTACCGGGAACATCTCTTCCAAAGGCCTGTGAAACGCAGTTTCTTTGCAGGCCTGATCTGGCTGAAGTAGGACTTCTGCTCTGGGTGTACTACTTTGCCCTAGAGCTGAAAGGCACAACGTGCAGGCTTCTTTCCAAAGGGCGAGTTGGGCCCCACAGCATCTTGCTTCCAGCTCTTTGGGAAGCTAAGAAACAACTCGCTCTGCACAGTGCTCTTACGGCCTACCGGGAACATCTCTTCCAAAGGCCTGTGAAACGCAGTTTCTTTGCAGGCCTGATCTCGCTGAAGTAGGACTTCTGCTCTGGGTGTGCTACTTTGCCCTAGAGCTGAAAGGCACAACGTGCAGGCTTCTTTCCAAAGGGCGAGTTGGGCCCCACAGCATCTTGCTTCCAGCTCTTGGGGAAGCTAAGAAACAACTCGCTCTGCACAGTGCTCTTACAGCCTACCGGGAACATCTCTTCCAAAGGCCTGTGAAACGCAGTTTCTTTGCAGGCCTGATCTGGCTGAAGTAGGACTTCTGCTCTGGGTGTGCTACTTTGCCCTAGAGCTGAAAGGCACAACGTGCAGGCTTCTTTCCAAAGGGCGAGTTGAGCCCCACAGCATCTTGCTTCCAGCTCTTTGGGAAGCTAAGAAACCACTCGCTCTGCACAGTGCTCTTACAGCCTACCGGGAACATCTCTTCCAAAGGCCTGTGAAACGCAGTTTCTTTGCAGGCCTGATGTGGCTGAAGTAGGACTTCTGCTCTGGGTGTGCTTCTTTGCCCTAGAGCTGAAAGGCACAACGTGCAGGCTTCTTTCCAAAGGGCGAGTTGGGCCCCACAGCATCTTGCTTCCAGGTCTTTGGGAAGCTAAGAAACCACTCGCTCTGCACAGTGCTATTACAGCCTACCGGGAACATCTCTTCCAAAGGCCTGTGAAACGCAGTTTCTAGGAAGGCCAGATCTTGCTGAAGTAGGACTTCTGCTCTGGGTGTGCTACTTTGCCCTAGAGCTGAAAGGCAGAACGTGCAGGCTTCTTTCCAAATGGCGAGATGGGCCCCTCAGCATCTTGCTTCCAGCTCTTTCGGAACCTAAGAAACCACTCGCTCTGCACAGTGCTCTTACAGCCTACCGGGAACATCTCTTCCAAAGGCCTGTGAAACGCAATTTCTTTGCAGGCCTGATCTGGCTGAAGTAGGACTTCTGCTCTGGGTGTGCTACTTTGCCCTGGAGCTGAAAGGCACAACGTGCAGGCTTCTTTCGAAAGGGCGAGTTGGGCCCCACAGCATCTTGCTTCCAGCTCTTTGGGAAGCTAAGAAACAACTCGCTCTACACAGTGCTCTTACAGCCTACCGGGATGGTCTCTTCCACAGACCTTTGAAACGCAGTTTCTTTGCAGGCCTGATCTGGCTGTAGTAGGACTTCTGCTCTGGGTGTGCTACTTTGCCCTAGAGCTGAAAGGCACAACGTGCAGGCTTCTTTCCAAAGGGCGAGTTGGGCCCCACAGCATCTTGCTTCCAGCTCTTGGGGAAGCTAAGAAACCACTCGCTCTGCACAGTGCTCTTACAGCCTACCGGGAACATCTCTTCCAAAGGCCTGTGAAACGCAGTTTCTTTGCATGCCTGCTCTGGCTGAAGTAGGACTTCTGCTCTGGGTGTGCTACTTTGCCCTAGAGCTGAAAGGCACAACGTGCAGGCTTCTTTCCAAAGGGCGAGTTGGGCCCCACAGCATCTTGCTTCCATCCCTTTGGGAAGCTAAGAAACCACTCGCTCTGCACAGTGCTCTTACAGCCTACCGGGAACATCTCTTCCAAAGGCCTGTGAAACGCAGTTTCTTTGCAGGCCTGATCTGGCTGAAGTAGGACTTCTGCTCTGGGTGTGCTACTTTGCCCTAGAGCGGAAAGGCACAACGTGCAGGCTTCTTTCCAAAGGGCGAGATGGGTGCCACAGCATCTTGCTTCCAGCTCTTTGGGAAGCTAAGAAACCACTGGCTCTGCACAGTGCTCTTACAGCCTACCGGGAACATCTCTTCCAAAGGCCTGTGAAACGCAGTTTCTTTGCAGGCCTGATCTGGCTGAAGTAGGACTTCTGCTCTGGGTGTGCTACTTTGCCCTAGAGCGGAAAGGCACAACGTGCAGGCTTCTTTCCAAAGGGCGAATTGGGCCCCACAGCATCTTGCTTCCAGCTCTTTGGGAAGCTAAGAAACAACTCGCTCTGCACAGTGCTCTTACAGCCTACCGGGAACATCTCTTCCAAAGGCCTGTGAAACGCAGTTTCTTTGCAGGCCTGATCTGGCTGAAGTAGGACTTCTGCTCTGGGTGTGCTACTTTGCCCTAGAGCTGAAAGGCACAACGTGCAGGCTTCTTTCCAAAGGGCGAGTTGGGCCCCACAGCATCTTGCTTCCAGCTCTTTGGGAAGCTAAGAAACAACTCGCTCTGCACAGTGCTCTGACAGCCTAGTGGGAACATCTCTTCCAAAGGCCTGTGAAACGCAGTTTCTTTGCAGGCCTGATCTGGCTGAAGTAGGACTTCTGCTCTGGGTGTGCTACTTTGCCCTAGATCTGAAAGGCACAACGTGCAGGCTTCTTTCCAAAGGGCGAGTTGGGCCCCACAGCATCTTGGTTCCAGCTCTTTGGGAAGCTAAGAAACAACTCGCTCTGCACAGTGCTCTTACAGCCTACCGGGAACATCTCTTCCAAAGGCCTGTGAAACGCAGTTTCTTTGCAGGCCTGATCTGGCTGAAGTAGGACTTCTGCTCTGGGTGTGCTACTTTGCCCTAGAGCTGAAAGGCACAACGTGCAGGCTTCTTTCCAAAGGGCGAGTTGGGCCCCACAGCATCTTGCTTCCAGCTCTTTGGGAAGCTAAGAAACAACTCGCTCGGCACAGTGCTCTTACGGCCTACCGGGAACATCTCTTCCAAAGGCCTGTGAAACGCAGTTTCTTTGCAGGCCTGATCTGGCTGAAGTAGGACTTCTGCTCTGGGTGTGCTACTTTGCCCTAGAGCTGAAAGGCACAACGTGCAGGCTTCTTTCCAAAGGGCGAGATGGGCCCCACAGCATCTTGCTTCCAGCTCTTTGGGAAGCTAAGAAACCACTCGCTCTGCACAGTGCTCTTACAGCCTACCGGGAACATCTCTTCCAAAGGCCTGTGAAACGCAGTTTCTTTGCAGGCCTGATCTGGCTGAAGTAGGACTTCTGCTCTGGGTGTGCTTCTTTGCCCTAGAGCTGAAAGGCACAACGTGCAGGCTTCTTTCCAAAGGGCGAGTTGGGCCCCACAGCATCTTGCTTCCAGCTCTTTGGGAAGCTAAGAAACCACTCGCTCTGCACAGTGCTCTTACAGCCTACCGGGAACATCTCTTCCAAAGGCCTGTGAAACGCAGTTTCTTTGCAGGCCTGATCTGGCTGAAGTAGGACTCCTGCTCTGGGTGTGCTACTTTGCCCTAGAGCTGAAAGGCACAACGTGCAGGCTTCTTTCCAAAGGGCGAGTTGGGCCCCACAGCATCTTGCTTCCAGCTCTTGGGGAAGCTAAGAAACAACTCGCTCTGCACAGTGCTCTTACAGCCTACCGGGAACATCTCTTCCAAAGGCCTGTGAAACGCAGTTTCTTTGCAGGCCTGATCTGGCTGAAGTAGGACTTCTGCTCTGGGTGTGCTACTTTGCCCTAGAGCTGAAAGGCACAACGTTCAGGCTTCTTTCCAAAGGGCGAGTTGGGCCCCACAGCATCTTGCTTCCAGCTCTTTGGGAAGCTAAGAAACCACTCGCTCTGCACAGTGCTCTTACAGCCTTCCGGGAACATCTCTTCCAAAGGCCTGTGAAACGCAGTTTCTTTGCAGGCCTGATGTGGCTGAAGTAGGACTTCTGCTCTGGGTGTGCTACTTTGCCCTAGAGCGGAAATGCACAACGTGCAGGCTTCTTTCCAAAGGGCGAGTTGGGCCCCACGGCATCTTGCTTCCAGCTCTTTGGGAAGCTAAGAAACAACTCGCTCTGCACAGTGCTCTTACAGCCTACCGGGAACATGTCTTCCAAAGGCCTGTGAAACGCAGTTTCTTTGCAGGCCTAATCTGGCTGAAGTAGGACTTCTGCTCTGGGTGTGCTTCTTTGCCCTAGAGCTGAAAGGCACAACGTGCAGGCTTCTTTCCAAAGGGCGAGTTGGGCCCCACAGCATCTTGCTTCCAGCTCTTGGGGAAGCTAAGAAACAACTCGCTCTGCACAGTGCTCTTACAGCCTACGGGGAACATCTCTTCCAAAGGCCTGTGAAACGCAGTTTCCTTGCAGGCCTGATCTGGCTGAAGTAGGACTTCTGCTCTGGGTGTGCTACTTTGCCCTAGAGCTGAAAGGCACAACGTGCAGGCTTCTTTCCAAAGGGCGAGTTGGGACCCACAGCATCTTGCTTCCAGCTCTTTGGGAAGCTAAGAAACAACTCGCTCTGCACAGTGCTCTTACAGCCTACCGGGAACATGTCTTCCAAAGGCCTGTGAAACGCAGTTTCTTTGCAGGCCTGATCTGGCTGAAGTAGGACTTCTGCTCTGAGTGTGCTACTTTGCCCTGGAGCTGAAAGGCACAACGTGCAGGCTTCTTTCCAAAGGGCGAGTTGGGCCCCACAGCATCTTGCTTCCAGCTCTTTGGGAACCTAAGAAACAACTCGCTCTGCACAGTGCTCTTACAGCCTACCGGCAACGTCACTTCCAAAGGCCTGTGAAACGCAGTTTCTTTGCAGGCCTGATTTGGCTGAAGTAGGACTTTTGCTCTGGGTGTGATACTTTGCCCTAGAGCTGAAAGGCACAACGTGAAGGCTTCTTTCCAAAGGGCGAGTTGGGCCCCACAGCATCTTGCTTCCATCCCTTTGGGAAGCTAAGAAACAACTCGCTCTGCACAGTGCTCTTACAGCCTAGTGGGAACATCTCTTCCAAAGGCCTGTGAAACGCAGTTTCTTTGCAGGCCTGATCTGGCTGAAGTAGGACTTCTGCTCTGGGTGTGCTACTTTGCCCTAGAGCTGAAAGGCACAACGTGCAGGCTTCTTTCCAAAGGGCGAGATGGGCCCCACAGCATCTTGCTTCCAGCTCTTTGGGAAGCTAAGAAACCACTCGCTCTGCACAGTGCTCTTACAGCCTACCGGGAACATCTCTTCCAAAGGTCTGTGAAACGCAGTTTCTTTGCAGGCCTGATCTGGCTGAAGTAGGACTTCTGCTCTGGGTGTGCTTCTTTGCCCTAGAGCTGAAAGGCACAACGTGCAGGCTTCTTTCCAAAGGGCGAGTTGGGCCCCACAGCATCTTGCTTCCAGCTCTTTGGGAAGCTAAGAAACAACACGCTCTGCACAGTGCTCTTACAGCCTACCGGGAACATCTCTTCCAAAGGCCTGTGAAACGCAGTTTCTTTGCAGGCCTGATCTGGCTGAAGTAGGACTTCTGCTCTGGGTGTGCTACTTTGCCCTAGAGCTGAAAGGCACAACGTGCAGGCTTCTTTCCAAAGGGCGAGTTGGGCCCCACAGCATCTTGCTTCCAGCTCTTGGGGAAGCTAAGAAACAACTCGCTCTGCACAGTGCTCTTACAGCCTACCGGGGACATCTCTTCCAAAGGCCTGTGAAACGCAGTTTCTTTGCAGGCCTGATCTGGCTGAAGTAGGACTACTGCTCTGGGTGTGCTACTTTGCCCTAGAGCTGAAAGGCACAACGTGCAGGCTTCTTTCCAAAGGGCGAGTTGGGCCCCACAGCATCTTCCTTCCAGCTCTTTGGGAAGCTAAGAAACCACTCGTTCTGCACAGTGCTCTTACAGCCTACCGGGAACATCTCTTCCAAAGACCTGTGAAACGCAGTTTCTTTGCAGGCCTGATCTGGCTGAAGTAGGACTTCTGCTCTGGGTGTGCTACGTTGCCCTAGAGCGGAAATGCACAACGTGCAGGCTTCTTTCCAAAGGGCGAGTTGGGCCCCACAGCATCTTGCTTCCATCCCTTTGGGAAGCTAAGAAACAACTCGCTCTGCACAGTGCTGTTACAGCCTACCGCTAACATCTCTTCCAAAGGCCTGTGAAACGCAGTTTCTTTGCAGGCCTGATCTGGCTGAAGTAGGACTTCTGCTCTGGGTGTGCTACTTTGCCCTAGAGCTGAGAGGCACAACGTGCAGGCTTCTTCCCAAAGGGCGAGATGGGCCCCACAGCATCTTGCTTCCAGCTCTTGGGGAAGCTAAGAAACAACTCGCTCTGCACAGTGCTCTTACAGCCTACCGGGCACATCTCTTCCAAAGGCCTGTGAAACGCAGTTTCTTTGCAGGCCTGATCTGGCTGAAGTAGGACTTCTGCTCTGGGTGTGCTACTTTGCCCTAGAGCTGAAAGGCACAACGTGCAGGCTTCTTTCCAAAGGGCGAGTTGGGCCCCACAGCATCTTGATTCCAGCTCTTTGGGAAGCTAAGAAACCACTCGCTCTGCACAGTGCTCTTACAGCCTACCGGGAACATCTCTTCCAAAGGCCTGTGAAACGCAGTTTCTTTGCAGGCCTGATCTGGCTGAAGTAGGACTTCTGCTCTGGGTGTGCCACTTTGCCCTAGAGCGGAAAGGCACAACGTGCAGGCTTCTTTCCAAAGGGCGAGTTGGGCCCCACAGCATCTTGCTTCCAGCTCTTTGGGAAGCTAAGAAACAACTCGCTCTGCACAGTGCTCTTACAGCCTAGTGGGAACATCTCTTCCAAAGGCCTGTGAAATGCAGTTTCTTTGCAGGCCTGATCTGGCTGAAGTAGGACTTCTGCTCTGGGTGTACTACTTTGCCCTAGAGCTGAAAGGCACAACGTGCAGGCTTCTTTCCAAAGGGCGAGTTGGGCCCCACAGCATCTTGCTTCCAGCTCTTTGGGAAGCTAAGAAACAACTCGCTCTGCACAGTGCTCTTACAGCCTACCGGGAACATCTCTTCCAAAGGCCTGTGAAACGCAGTTTCTTTGCAGGCCTGATCTGGCTGAAGTAGGACTTCTGCTCTGGGTGTGCTACTTTGCCCTAGAGCGGAAAGGCACAACGTGCAGGCTTCTTTCCAAAGGGCGAGTTGGGCCCCACAGCATCTTGCTTCCAGCTCTTAGGGAAGCTAAGAAACCACTCGCTCTGCACAGTGCTCTTACAGCCTACCGGGAACATCTCTTCCAAAGGCCTGTGAAACGCAGTTTCTTTGCAGGCCTGATCTGGCTGAAGTAGGACTTCTGCTCTGGGTGTGCTACTTTGCCCTAGAGCTGAAAGGCACAACGTGCAGGCTTCTTTCCAAAGGGCGAGTTGGGCCCCACAGCATCTTGCTTCCAGCTCTTTGGGAAGCTAAGAAACAACTCGCTCTGCACAGTGCTCTTACAGCCTACCGGGAACATGTCTTCCAAAGGCCTGTGAAACGCAGTTTCTTTGCAGGCCTGATCTGGCTGAAGTAGGACTTCTGCTCTGGGTGTGCTGCTTTGCCCTAGAGCTGAAAGGCACAACGTGCAGGCTTCTTTCCAAAGGGCGAGTTGGGCCCCACAGCGTCTTGCTTCCAGCTCTTTGGGAAGCTAAGAAACCACTCTCTCTGCACAGTGCTCTTACAGCCTACCGGGAACATCTCTTCCAAAGGCCTGTGAAACGCAGTTTCTTTGAAGGCCAGATCTGGCTGAAGTAGGACTTCTGCTCTGGGTGTGCTACTTTGCCCTAGAGCTGAAAGGCACAACGTGAAGGCTTCTTTCCAAAGGGCGAGTTGGGCCCCACAGCATCTTGCTTCCATGCCTTTGGGAAGCTAAGAAACCACTCGCTCTGCACAGTGCTCTTACAGCCTACCGGGAACATCTCTTCCAAAGACCTGTGAAACGCAGTTTCTTTGCAGGCCTGATCTGGCTGAAGTAGGACTTCTGCTCTGGGTGTGCTACGTTGCCCTAGAGCGGAAATGCACAACGTGCAGGCTTCTTTCCAAAGGGCGAGTTGGGCCCCACAGCATCTTGCTTCCATCCCTTTGGGAAGCTAAGAAACAACTCGCTCTGCACAGTGCTCTTACAGCCTACCGCTAACATCTCTTCCTAAGGCCTGTGAAACGCAGTTTCTTTGCAGGCCTGATCTGGCTGAAGTAGGACTTCTGCTCTGGGTGTGCTACTTTGCCCTAGAGCTGAAAGGCACAACGTGCAGGCTTCTTTCCAAAGGGCGAGATGGGCCCCACAGCATCTTGCTTCCAGCTCTTTGGGAAGCTAAGAAACCACTCGCTCTGCACAGTGCTCTTACAGCCTACCGGGAACATCTCTTCCAAAGGCCTGTGAAACGCAGTTTCTTTGCAGGCCTGATCTGGCTGAAGTAGGACTTCTGCTCTGGGTGTGCTACTTTGCCCTAGAGCTGAAAGGCACAACGTGCAGGCTTCTTTCCAAAGGGCGAGTTGGGCCCCACAGCATCTTGCTCCCAGCTCTTTGGGAAGCTAAGAAACCACTCGCTCTGCACAGTGCTCTTACAGCCTACCGGGAACATCTCTTCCAAAGGCCTGTGAAACGCAGTTTCTTTGCAGGCCTGATCTGGCTGAAGTAGGACTTCTGCTCTGGGTGTGCTACTTTGCCCTAGAGCGGAAAGGCACAACGTGCAGGCTTCTTTCCAAAGGGCGAGTTGGGCCCCACAGCATCTTGCTTCCAGCTCTTTGGGAAGCTAAGAAACAACTCGCTCTGCACAGTGCTCTTACAGCCTACCGGGAACATCTCTTCCAAAGGCCTGTGAAACGCAGTTTCTTTGCAGGCCTGATCTGGCTGAAGTAGGACTTCTGCTCTGGGTGTGCTACTTTGCCCTAGAGCGGAAAGGCACAACGTGCAGGCTTCTTTCCAAAGGGCGAGTTGGGCCCCACAGCATCTTGCTTCCAGCTCTTAGGGAAGCTAAGAAACCACTCGCTCTGCACAGTGCTCTTACAGCCTACCGGGAACATCTCTTCCAAAGGCCTGTGAAACGCAGTTTCTTTGCAGGCCTGATCTGGCTGAAGTAGGACTTCTGCTCTGGGTGTGCTACTTTGCCCTAGAGCTGAAAGGCACAACGTGCAGGCTTCTTTCCAAAGGGCGAGTTGGGCCCCACAGCATCTTGCTTCCAGCTCTTTGGGAAGCTAAGAAACAACTCGCTCTGCACAGTGCTCTTACAGCCTACCGGGAACATGTCTTCCAAAGGCCTGTGAAACGCAGTTTCTTTGCAGGCCTGATCTGGCTGAAGTAGGACTTCTGCTCTGGGTGTGCTACTTTGCCCTAGAGCTGAAAGGCACAACGTGCAGGCTTCTTTCCAAAGGGCGAGTTGGGCCCCACAGCATCTTGCTTCCAGCTCTTTGGGAAGCTAAGAAACCACTCTCTCTGCACAGTGCTCTTACAGCCTACCGGGAACATCTCTTCCAAAGGCCTGTGAAACGCAGTTTCTTTGAAGGCCAGATCTGGCTGAAGTAGGACTTCTGCTCTGGGTGTGCTACTTTGCCCTAGAGCTGAAAGGCACAACGTGAAGGCTTCTTTCCAAAGGGCGAGTTGGGCCCCACAGCATCTTGCTTCCATCCCTTTGGGAAGCTAAGAAACCACTCGCTCTGCACAGTGCTCTTACAGCCTACCGGGAACATCTCTTCCAAAGACCTGTGAAACGCAGTTTCTTTGCAGGCCTGATCTGGCTGAAGTAGGACTTCTGCTCTGGGTGTGCTACGTTGCCCTAGAGCGGAAATGCACAACGTGCAGGCTTCTTTCCAAAGGGCGAGTTGGGCCCCACAGCATCTTGCTTCCATCCCTTTGGGAAGCTAAGAAACAACTCGCTCTGCACAGTGCTCTTACAGCCTACCGCTAACATCTCTTCCAAAGGCCTGTGAAACGCAGTTTCTTTGCAGGCCTGATCTGGCTGAAGTAGGACTTCTGCTCTGGGTGTGCTACTTTGCCCTAGAGCTGAAAGGCACAACGTGCAGGCTTCTTTCCAAAGGGCGAGATGGGCCCCACAGCATCTTGCCTCCAGCTCTTTGGGAAGCTAAGAAACCACTCGCTCTGCACAGTGCTCTTACAGCCTACCGGGAACATCTCTTCCAAAGGCCTGTGAAACGCAGTTTCTTTGCAGGCCTGATCTGGCTGAAGTAGGACTTCTGCTCTGGGTGTGCTACTTTGCCCTAGAGCTGAAAGGCACAACGTGCAGGCTTCTTTCCAAAGGGCGAGTTGGGCCCCACAGCATCTTGCTCCCAGCTCTTTGGGAAGCTAAGAAACCACTCGCTCTGCACAGTGCTCTTACAGCCTACCGGGAACATCTCTTCCAAAGGCCTGTGAAACGCAGTTTCTTTGCAGGCCTGATCTGGCTGAAGTAGGACTTCTGCTCTGGGTGTGCTACTTTGCCCTAGAGCGGAAAGGCACAACGTGCAGGCTTCTTTCCAAAGGGCGAGTTGGGCCCCACAGCATCTTGCTTCCAGCTCTTTGGGAAGCTAAGAAACCACTCGCTCTGCACAGTGCTCTTACAGCCTACCGGGAACATCTCTTCCAAAGGCCTGTGAAACGCAGTTTCTTTGCAGGCCTGATCTGGTTGAAGTAGGACTTCTGCTCTGGGTGTGCTACTTTGCCCTAGAGCGGAAAGGCACAACGTGCAGGCTTCTTTCCAAATGGCGAGTTGGGCCCCACAGCATCTTGCTTCCAGCTCTTAGGGAAGCTAAGAAACCACTCGCTCTGCACAGTGCTCTTACAGCCTACCGGGAACATCTCTTCCAAAGGCCTGTGAAACGCAGTTTCTTTGCAGGCCTGATCTGGCTGAAGTAGGACTTCTGCTCTGGGTGTGCTACTTTGCCCTAGAGCTGAAAGGCACAACGTGCAGGCTTCTTTCCAAAGGGCGAGTTGGGCCCCACAGCATCTTGCTTCCAGCTCTTTGGGAAGCTAAGAAACAACTCGCTCTGCACAGTGCTCTTACAGCCTACCGGGAACATGTCTTCCAAAGGCCTGTGAAACGCAGTTTCTTTGCAGGCCTGATCTGGCTGAAGTAGGACTTCTGCTCTGGGTGTGCTACTTTGCCCTAGAGCTGAAAGGCACAACGTGCAGGCTTCTTTCCAAAGGGCGAGTTGGGCCCCACAGCATCTTGCTTCCAGCTCTTTGGGAAGCTAAGAAACCACTCTCTCTGCACAGTGCTCTTACAGCCTACCGGGAACATCTCTTCCAAAGGCCTGTGAAACGCAGTTTCTTTGAAGGCCAGATCTGGCTGAAGTAGGACTTCTGCTCTGGGTGTGCTACTTTGCCCTAGAGCTGAAAGGCACAACGTGAAGGCTTCTTTCCAAAGGGCGAGTTGGGCCCCACAGCATCTTGCTTCCATCCCTTTGGGAAGCTAAGAAACCACTCGCTCTGCACAGTGCTCTTACAGCCTACCGGGAACATCTCTTCCAAAGACCTGTGAAACGCAGTTTCTTTGCAGGCCTGATCTGGCTGAAGTAGGACTTCTGCTCTGGGTGTGCTACGTTGCCCTAGAGCGGAAATGCACAACGTGCAGGCTTCTTTCCAAAGGGCGAGTTGGGCCCCACAGCATCTTGCTTCCATCCCTTTGGGAAGCTAAGAAACAACTCGCTCTGCACAGTGCTCTTACAGCCTACCGCTAACATCTCTTCCAAAGGCCTGTGAAACGCAGTTTCTTTGCAGGCCTGATCTGGCTGAAGTAGGACTTCTGCTCTGGGTGTGCTACTTTGCCCTAGAGCTGAAAGGCACAACGTGCAGGCTTCTTTCCAAAGGGCGAGATGGGCCCCACAGCATCTTGCTTCCAGCTCTTTGGGAAGCTAAGAAACCACTCGCTCTGCACAGTGCTCTTACAGCCTACCGGGAACATCTCTTCCAAAGGCCTGTGAAACGCAGTTTCTTTGCAGGCCTGATCTGGCTGAAGTAGGACTTCTGCTCTGGGTGTGCTACTTTGCCCTAGAGCTGAAAGGCACAACGTGCAGGCTTCTTTCCAAAGGGCGAGTTGGGCCCCACAGCATCTTGCTCCCAGCTCTTTGGGAAGCTAAGAAACCACTCGCTCTGCACAGTGCTCTTACAGCCTACCGGGAACATCTCTTCCAAAGGCCTGTGAAACGCAGTTTCTTTGCAGGCCTGATCTGGCTGAAGTAGGACTTCTGCTCTGGGTGTGCTACTTTGCCCTAGAGCGGAAAGGCACAACGTGCAGGCTTCTTTCCAAAGGGCGAGTTGGGCCCCACAGCATCTTGCTTCCAGCTCTTTGGGAAGCTAAGAAACAACTCGCTCTGCACAGTGCTCTTACAGCCTACCGGGAACATGTCTTCCAAAGGCCTGTGAAACGCAATTTCTTTGGAGGCCTGATCTGGCTGAAGTAGGACTTCTGCTCTGGGTGTGCTACTTTGCCCTAGAGCTGAAAGGCACAACGTGCAGGCTTCTTTCCAAAGGGCGAGTTGGGCCCCACAGCATCTTGCTTCCAGCTCTTTGGGAAGCTAAGAAACAACTCGCTCTGCACAGTGCTCTTACAGCCTACCGGGAACATCTCTTCCAAACTCCTGTGAAACGCAATTTCTTTGGAGGCCTGATCTGGCTGAAGTAGGACTTCTGCTCTGGGTGTGCTACTTTGCCCTGGAGCTGAAAGGCACAACGTGCAGGCTTCTTTCCAAAGGGCGAGTTGGTCCCCACAGCATCTTGCTTCCAGCTCTTTGGGAAGCTAAGAAATAACTCGCTCTACACAGTGCTCTTACAGCCTACCGGGAAGGTCTCTTCCAAAGACCTTTGAAACGCAGTTTCTTTGCAGGCCTGATCTGGCTGAAGTAGGACTCCTGCTCTGGGTTTGCTACATTGCCCTAGAGCTGAAAGGCTCAACGTGCAGGCTTCTTTACAATGGGCGAGTTGGGCCCCACAGCATCTTGCTCCCAGCTCTTTGGGAAGCTAAGAAACCACTCGCTCTGCACAGTGCTCTTACAGCCTACCGGGAACATCTCTTCCAAAGGCCTGTGAAACGCAGTTTCTTTGCAGGCCTGATCTGGCTGAAGTAGGACTTCTGCTCTGGGTGTGTTACTTTGCCCTAGAGCTGAAAGGCACAACGTGCAGTCTTCTTTCCAAACGGCGAGTTGGGCCCCACAGCATCTTGCTTCCTGCTCTTGGGGAAGCTAAGAAACAACTCGCTCTGCACAGTGCTCTTACAGCCTAGTGGGAACATCTCTTCCAAAGGCCTGTGAAAGGCAGTTTCTTTGCAGGCCTGATCTGGCTGAAGTAGGACTTCTGCTCTGGGTGTGCTACTTTGCCCTAGAGCTGAAAGGCACAACGTGCAGGCTTCTTTCCAAAGGGCGAGTTGGGCCCCACAGCATCTTGCTTCCAGCTCTTTGGGAAGCTAAGAAACAACTCGCTCTGCACAGTGCTCTTACAGCCTACCGGGAACATCTCTTCCAAAGGCCTGTGAAACGCAGTTTCTTTGCAGGCCTGATCTGGCTGAAGTAGGACTTCTGCTCTGGGTGTGCTACTTTGCCCTAGAGCTGAAAGGCACAACGTGCAGGCTTCTTTCCAAAGGGCGAGTTGGGCCCCACAGCATCTTGCTTCCAGCTCTTTGGGATCCTAAGAAACAACTCGCTCAGCACAGTGGTCTTACAGCCTACCGGGAACATCTCTTCCAAAGACCTGTGAAACGCAGTTTCTTTGCAGGCCTGATCTGGCTGAAGTAGGACTTCTGCTCTGGGTGTGCTACGTTGCCCCAGAGCGGAAATGCACAACGTGCAGGCTTCTTTCCAAAGGGCGAGTTGGGCCCCACAGCATCTTGCTTCCATCCCTTTGGGAAGCTAAGAAACAACTCGCTCTGCACAGTGCTCTTACAGCCTACCGCTAACATCTCTTCCAAAGGCCTGTGAAACGCAGTTTCTTTGCAGGCCTGATCTGGCTGAAGTAGGACTTCTGCTCTGGGTGTGATACTTTGCCCTAGAGCTGAAAGGCACAACGTGCAGGCTTCTTTCCAAAGGGCGAGTTGGGCCCCACAGCATCTTGCTTCCAGCTCTTGGGGAAGCTAAGAAACAACTCGCTCTGCACAGTGCTCTTACAGCCTACCGGGAACATCTCTTCCAAAGGCCTGTGAAACGCAGATTCTTTGCAGGCCTGATCTGGCTGAAGTAGGACTTCTGCTCTGGGTGTGCTACTTTGCCCTAGAGCTGAAAGGCACAACGTGCAGGCTTCTTTCCAAAGGGCGAGTTGGGCCCCACAGCATCTTGCTTCCAGCTCTTTGGGAAGCTAAGAAACAACTCGCTCTGCACAGTGCTCTTACAGCCTACCGGGAACATCTCTTCCAAAGGCCTGTGAAACGCAGTTTCTTTGCAGGCCTGATCTGGCTGAAGTAGGACTTCTGCTCTGGGTGTGCCACTTTGCCCTAGAGCGGAAAGGCACAACGTGCAGGCTTCTTTCCAAAGGGCGAGTTGGGCCCCACAGCATCTTGCTTCCAGCTCTTTGGGAAGCTAAGAAACAACTCGCTCTGCACAGTGCTCTTACAGCCTACCGCGAACATCTCTTCCAAAGGCCTGTGAAATGCAGTTTCTTTGCAGGCCTGATCTGGCTGAAGTAGGACTTCTGCTCTGGGTGTACTACTTTGCCCTTGCGCGGAAAGGCACAACGTGCAGGCTTCTTTCCAAAGGGCGAGTTGGGCCCCACAGCATCTTGCTTCCAGCTCTTTGGGAAGCTAAGAAACCACTCGCTCTGCACAGTGCTCTTACAGCCTACCGGGAACATCTCTTCCAAAGGCCTGTGAAACGCAGTTTCTTTGCAGGCCTGATCTGGCTGAAGTAGGACTTCTGCTCTGGGTGTGCTACTTTGCCCTAGAGCTGAAAGGCACAACGTGCAGGCTTCTTTCCAAAGGGCGAGTTGGGCCCCACAGCATCTTGCTTCCAGCTCTTTGGGAAGCTAAGAAACCACTCTCTCTGCACAGTGCTCTTACAGCCTACCGGGAACATCTCTTCCAAAGGCCTGTGAAACGCAGTTTCTTTGAAGGCCAGATCTTGCTGAAGTAGGACTTCTGCTCTGGGTGTGCTACTTTGCCCTAGAGCTGAAAGGCACAACGTGCAGTCTTCTTTCCAAAGGGCGATTTGGGCCCCACAGCATCTTGCTTCCACCACTTTGGGAACCTAAGAAACCACTCGCTCTGCACAGTGCTCTTACAGCCTAGTGGGAACATCTCTTCCAAAGGCCTGTGAAACGCAGTTTCTTTGCAGGCCTGATCTGGCTGAAGTAGGACTTCTGCTCTGGGTGTGCTACTTTGCCCTAGAGCTGAATGGCACAACGTGCAGGCTTCTTTCCAAAGGGCGAGTTGGGCCCCACAGCGTCTTGCTCCCAGCTCTTTGGGAAGCTAAGAAACAACTCGCTCAGCACAGTGCTCTTACAGCCTACCGGGAACATCTCTTCCAAAGGCCTGTGAAACGCAGTTTCTTTGCAGGCCTGATCTGGCTGAAGTAGGACTTCTGCTCTGGGTGTGCTACTTTGCCCTGGAGCTGAAAGGCACAACGTGCAGGCTTCTTTCCAAAGGGCGAGTTGGGCCCCACAGCATCTTGCTTCCAGCTCTTTGGGAACCTAAGAAACAACTCGCTCTGCACAGTGCTCTTACAGCCTACCGGGAACGTCACTTCCAAAGGCCTGTGAAACGCAGTTTCTTTGCAGCCCTGATCTGGCTAAAGTAGGACTTTTGCTCTGGGTGTGATACTTTGCCCTAGAGCTGAAAGGCACAACGTGAAGGCTTCTTTCCAAAGGGCGAGTTGGGCCCCACAGCATCTTGCTTCCATCCCTTTGGGAAGCTAAGAAACAACTCGCTCTGCACAGTGCTCTTACATCCTACCGCTAACATCTTTTCCAAAGGCCTGTGAAACGCAGTTTCTTTGCAGGCCTGATCTGGCTGAAGTAGGACTTCTGCTCTGGGTGTGCTACTTTGCCCTAGAGCTGAAAGGCCAACGTGCAGGCTTCTTTCCAAAGGGCGAGATGGGCCCCACAGCATCTTGCTTCCAGCTCTTTGGGAAGCTAAGAAACCACTCGCTCTGCACAGTGCTCTTACAGCCTACCGGGAACATCTCTTCCAAAGGCCTGTGAAACGCAGTTTCTTTGCAGGCATGATCTGGCTGAAGTAGGACTTCTGCTCTGGGTGTGCTTCTTTGCCCTAGAGCTGAAAGGCACAACGTGCAGGCTTCTTTCCAAAGGGCGAGTTGGGCCCCACAGCATCTTGCTTCCAGCTCTTTGGGAAGCTAAGAAACAACTCGCTCTGCACAGTGCTCTTACAACCTACCGGGAACATCTCTTCCAAAGGCCTGTGAAACGCGGTTTCTTTGCAGGCCTGATCTGGCTGAAGTAGGACTAATGCTCTGGGTGTGCTACTTTGCCCTACAGCTGAAAGGCACAACGTGCAGGCTTCTTTCCAAAGGGCGAGTTGGGCCCCACAGCATCTTGCTTCCAGCTCTTGGGGAAGCTAAGAAACCACTCGCTCTGCACAGTGCTCTTACACCCTACCGGGAACATCTCTTCCAAAGGCCTGTGAAACGCAGTTTCTTTGCAGGCCTGATCTGGCTGAAGTAGGACTTCTGCTCTGGGTGTGCTACTTTGCCCTAGAGCGGAAATGCACAACGTGCAGGCTTCTTTCCAAAGGGCGAGTTGGGCCCCACGGCATCTTGCTTCCAGCTCTTTGGGAAGCTAAGAAACAACTCGCTCTGCACAGTGCTCTTACAGCCTACCGGGAACATCTCTTCCAAAGGCCTGTGAAATGCAGTTTCTTTGCAGGCCTGATCTGGCTGAAGTAGGACTTCTGCTCTGGGTGTGTTACTTTGCCCTAGAGCTGAAAGGCACAACGTGCAGGCTTCTTTCCAAACGGCGAGTTGGGCCCCACAGCATCTTGCTTCCAGCTCTTTGGGAAGCTAAGAAACAACTCGCTCTGCACAGTGCTCTTACAGCCTACCGGGAACATCTCTTCCAAAGGCCTGTGAAACGCAGTTTCTTTGCAGGCCTGATCTGGCTGAAGTAGGACTTCTGCTCTGGGTGTGCTACTTTGCCCTAGAGCTGAAAGGCACAACGTGCAGGCTTCTTTCAATACGGCGAGTTGGGCCCCACAGCATCTTGCTTCCAGCTCTTTGGGAAGCTAAGAAACCACTCGCTCTGCACAGTGCTCTTACAGCCTAGTGGGAACATCTCTTCCAAAGGCCTGTGAAACGCAGTTTCTTTGCAGGCCTGATCTGGCTGAAGTAGGACTTCTGCTCTGGGTGTGCTACTTTGCCCTAGAGCTGAAAGGCACAACGTGCAGGCTTCTTTCCAAAGGGCGAGTTGGGCCCCACAGCATCTTGCTTCCAGCTCTTTGGGAAGCTAAGAAACAACTCGCTCTGCACAGTGCTCTTACAGCCTACCGGGAACATCTCTTCCAAAGGCCTGTGAAACGCAGTTTCTTTGCAGGCCTGATCTGGCTGAAGTAGGACTTCTGCTCTGGGTGTGCTACTTTGCCCTAGAGCTGAAAGGCACAACGTGCAGGCTTCTTTCCAAAGGGCGAGTTGGTCACCACAGCATCTTGCTTCCAGCTCTTTGGGAACCTAAGAAACCACTCGCTCTGCACAGTGCTCTTACAGCCTACCGGCAACATCTCTTCCAAAGGCCTGAGAAACGCAGTTTCTTTGCAGGCCTGATCTGGCTGAAGTAGGACTTCTGCTCTGGGTGTGCTACTTTGCCCTAGAGCGGAAAGGCACAACGTGCAGGCTTCTTTCCAAAGGGCGAGTTGGGCCCCACAGCATCTTGCTTCCACCTCTTTGGGAACCTAAGAAACCACTCTCTCTGCACAGTGCTCTTACATCCTACCTGGAACATCTAATCCAAAGGCCTGTGAAACGCAGTTTCTTTGCAGGCCTGATCTGGCTGAAGTAGGACTTCTGCTCTGGGTGTGCTACTTTGCCCCAGAGCTCAAAGGCACAACGTGCAGGCTTCTTTCCAAAGGGCGAGATGGGCCCCACAGCATCTTGCTTCCAGCTCTTTGGGATCCTAAGAAACAACTCGCTCAGCACAGTGGTCTTACAGCCTACCGGGAACATCTCTTCCAAAGGCCTGTGAAACGCAGTATCTTTGCAGGCCTGATCTGACTGAAGTAGGACTTCTGCTCTGTGTTGCTACTTTGCCCTAGAGCTGAAAGGCACAACGTGCAGTCTTCTTTCCAAAGGGCGATTTGGGCCCCACAGCATCTTGCTTCCACCTCTTTGGGAACCTAAGAAACCACTCGCTCTGCACAGTGCTCTTACAGCCTAGTGGGAACATCTCTTCCAAAGGCCTGTGAAACGCAGTTTCTTTGCAGGCCTGATCTGGCTGAAGTAGGACTTCTGCTCTGGGTGTGCTACTTTGCCCTAGAGCTGAATGGCACAACATGCAGGCTTCTTTCCAAAGGGCGAGTTGGGCCCCACAGCGTCTTGCTCCCAGCTCTTTGGGAAGCTAAGAAACAACTCGCTCAGCACAGTGCTCTTACAGCCTACCGGGAACATCTCTTCCAAAGGCCTGTGAAACGCAGTTTCTTTGCAGGCCTGATCTGGCTGAAGTAGGACTTCTGCTCTGGGTGTGCTACTTTGCCCTGGAGCTGAAAGGCACAACGTGCAGGCTTCTTTCCAAAGGGCGAGTTGGGCCCCACAGCATCTTGCTTCCAGCTCTTTGGGAACCTAAGAAACAACTCGCTCTGCACAGTGCTCTTACAGCCTACCGGGAACGTCACTTCCAAAGGCCTGTGAAACGCAGTTTCTTTGCAGCCCTGATCTGGCTAAAGTAGGACTTTTGCTCTGGGTGTGATGCTTTGCCCTAGAGCTGAAAGGCACAACGTGAAGGCTTCTTTCCAAAGGGCGAGTTGGGCCCCACAGCATCTTGCTTCCATCCCTTTGGGAAGCTAAGAAACAACTCGCTCTGCACAGTGCTCTTACAGCCTACCGCTAACATCTTTTCCAAAGGCCTGTGAAACGCAGTTTCTTTGCAGGCCTGATCTGGCTGAAGTAGGACTTCTGCTCTGGGTGTGCTACTTTGCCCTAGAGCTGAAAGGCCAACGTGCAGGCTTCTTTCCAAAGGGCGAGATGGGCCCCACAGCATCTTGCTTCCAGCTCTTTGGGAAGCTAAGAAACCACTCGTTCTGCACAGTGCTCTTACAGCCTACCGGGAACATCTCTTCCAAAGGCCTGTGAAACGCAGTTTCTTTGCAGGCCTGATCTGGCTGAAGTAGGGCTTCTGCTCTGGGTGTGCTTCTTTGCCCTAGAGCTGAAAGGCACAACGTGCAGGCTTCTTTCCAAAGGGCGAGTTGGGCCCCACAGCATCTTGCTTCCAGCTCTTTGGGAAGCTAAGAAACAACTCCCTCTGCACAGTGCTCTTACAACCTACCGGGAACATCTCTTCCAAAGGCCTGTGAAACGCAGTTTCTTTGCAGGCCTGATCTGGCTGAAGTAGGACTTCTGCTCTGGGTGTGCTACTTTGCCCTACAGCTGAAAGGCACAACGTGCAGGCTTCTTTCCAAAGGGCGAGTTGGGCCCCACAGCATCTTGCTTCCAGCTCTTGGGGAAGCTAAGAAACCACTCGCTCTGCACAGTGCTCTTACAGCCTACCGGGAACATCTCTTCCAAAGGCCTGTGAAACGCAGTTTCTTTGCAGGCCTGATCTGGCTGAAGTAGGACTTCTGCTCTGGGTGTGCTACTTTGCCCTAGAGCGGAAATGCACAACGTGCAGGCTTCTTTCCAAAGGGCGAGTTGGGCCCCACAGCATCTTGCTTCCAGCTCTTTGGGAAGCTAAGAAACAACTCGCTCTGCACAGTGCTCTTACAGCCTACCGGGAACATCTCTTCCAAAGGCCTGTGAAATGCAGTTTCTTTGCAGGCCTGATCTGGCTGAAGTAGGACTTCTGCTCTGGGTGTACTACTTTGCCCTAGAGCTGAAAGGCACAACGTGCAGGCTTCTTTCCAAAGGGCGAGTTGGGCCCCACAGCATCTTGCTTCCAGCTCTTTGGGAAGCTAAGAAACAACTCGCTCTGCACAGTGCTCTTACGGCCTACCGGGAACATCTCTTCCAAAGGCCTGTGAAACGCAGTTTCTTTGCAGGCCTGATCTGGCTGAAGTAGGACTTCTGCTCTGGGTGTGCTACTTTGCCCTAGAGCTGAAAGGCACAACGTGCAGGCTTCTTTCCAAAGGGCGAGTTGGGCCCCACAGCATCTTGCTTCCAGCTCTTGGGGAAGCTAAGAAACAACTCGCTCTGCACAGTGCTCTTACAGCCTACCGGGAACATCTCTTCCAAAGGCCTGTGAAACGCAGTTTCTTTGCATGCCTGCTCTAGCTGAAGTAGGACTTCTGCTCTGGGTGTGCTACTTTGCCCTAGAGCTGAAAGGCACAACGTGCAGGCTTCTTTCCAAAGGGCGAGTTGGGCCCCACAGCATCTTGCTTCCAGCTCTTGGGAAGCTAAGACACAACTCGCTCTGCAGAGTGCTCTTACAGCCTACCAGGAACATGTCTTCCAAAGGTCTGTGAAACGCAGTTTCTTTGCAGGCCTGATCTGGCTGAAGTAGGACTTCTGCTCTGGGTGTGCTACTTTGCCCTGGAGCTGAAAGGCAGAACGTGCAGGCATCTTTCCAAAAGGCGAGTTGGGCCCCACAGCATCTTGCTTCCAGCTCTTTGGGAACCTAAGAAACAACTCGCTCTGCACAGTGCTCTTACAGCCTACCGGGAACGTCACTTCCAAAGGCCTGTGAAACGCAGTTTCTTTGCATGCCTGATCTGGCTGAAGTAGGACTTCTGCTGTGGGTGTGCTACTTTGCCCTAGAGCTGAAAGGCACAACGTGAAGGCTTCTTTCCAAAGGGCGAGTTGGGCCCCACAGCATCTTGCTTCCATCCCTTTGGGAAGCTAAGAAACCACTCGCTCTGCACAGTGCTCTTACAGCCTACTGGGAACATCTCTTCCAAAGGCCTATGAAACGCAGTTTCTTTGCAGGCCTGATCTGGCTGAAGTAGGACTTCTGCTCTGGGTGTGCTACTTTGCCCTAGAGCGGAAAGGCACAACGTGCAGGCTTCTTTCCAAAGGGCGAGTTGGGCCCCACAGCATCTTCCTTCCAGCTCTTTGGGAAGCTAAGAAACCACTCGCTCTGCACAGTGCTCTTACAGCCTACCGGGAACATCTCTTCCAAATGCCTGTGAAACGCAGTTTCTTTGCAGGCCTGATCTGGCTGAAGTAGGACTTCTGCTCTGGGTGTGCTACTTTGCCCTAGAGCGGAAAGGCACAACGTGCAGGCTTCTTTCCAAAGGGCGAATTGGGCCCCACAGCATCTTGCTTCCAGCTCTTTGGGAAGCTAAGAAACAACTCGCTCTGCACAGTGCTCTTACAGCCTACCGGGAACATCTCTTCCAAAGGCCTGTGAAACGCAGTTTCTTTGCAGGCCTGATCTGGCTGAAGTAGGACTTCTGCTCTGGGTGTGCTACTTTGCCCTAGAGCTGAAAGGCACAACGTGCAGGCTTCTTTCCAAAGGGCGAGTTGGGCCCCACAGCATCTTGCTTCCAGCTCTTTGGGAAGCTAAGAAACAACTCGCTCTGCACAGTGCTCTGACAGCCTAGTGGGAACATCTCTTCCAAAGGCCTGTGAAACGCAGTTTCTTTGCAGGCCTGATCTGGCTGAAGTAGGACTTCTGCTCTGGGTGTGCTACTTTGCCCTAGAGCTGAAAGGCACAACGTGCAGGCTTCTTTCCAAAGGGCGAGTTGGGCCCCACAGCATCTTGCTTCCAGCTCTTGGGGAAGCTAAGAAACAACTCGCTCTGCACAGTGCTCTTACAGCCTACCGGGAACATCTCTTCCAAAGGCCTCTGAAACGCAGTTTCTTTGCAGGCCTGCTCTGGCTGAAGTAGGACTTCTGCTCTGGGTGTGCTACTTTGCCCTAGAGCTGAAAGGCACAACGTGCAGGCTTCTTTCCAAAGGGCGAGTTGGGCCCCACAGCATCTTGCTTCCAGCTCTTTGGGAAGCTAAGACACAACTCGCACTGCACAGTGCTCTGACAGCCTAGTGGGAACATCTCTTGCAAAGGCCTGTGAAACGCAGTTTCTTTGCAGGCCTGATCTGGCTGCAGTAGGACTTCTGCTCTGGGTGTGCTACTTTGCCCTGGAGCTGAAAGGCACAACGTGCAGTCATCTTTCAAAAAGGCGAGTTGGGCCCCACAGCATCTTGCTTCCAGCTCTTTGGGAACCTAAGAAACAACTCGCTCTGCACAGTGCTCTTACAGCCTACCGGGAACGTCACTTCCAAAGGCCTGTGAAATGCAGTTTCTTTGCAGGCCTGATCTGGCTGAAGTAGGACTTCTGCTCTGGGTGTGCTACTTTGCCCTAGAGCTGAAAGGCACAACGTGCAGGCTTCTTTCCAAAGGGCGAGTTGGGCCCCACAGCATCTTGCTTCCATCCCTTTGGGAAGCTAAGAAACAACTCGCTCTGCACAGTGCTCTTACAGCCTGCCGCTAACATCTCTTCCAAAGGCTTGTGAAACGCAGTTTCTTTGCAGGCCTGATCTGGCTGAAGTAGGACTTCTGCTCTGGGTGTGCTACTTTGCCGTAGAGCTGAAAGGCACAACGTGCAGGCTTCTTTCCAAAGGGCGAGATGGGCCCCACAGCATCTTGCTTCCAGCTCTTGGGGAAGCTAAGAAACCACTCGCTCTGCACAGTGCTCTTACAGCCTACCGGGAACATCTCTTCCAAAGGCCTGTGAAACGCAGTTTCTTTGCAGGCCTGATCTGGCTGAAGTAGGACTTCTGCTCTGGGTGTGCATCTTTGCCCTAGAGCTGAAAGGCACAACGTGCAGGCTTCTTTCCAAAGGGCGAGTTGGGCCCCACAGCATCTTGCTTCCAGCTCTTTGGGAAGCTAAGAAACAACTCGCTCTGCACAGTGCTCCTACAGCCTACCGGGAACATGTCTTCCAAAGGCCTGTGAAACGCAGTTTCTTTGCAGGCCTGATCTGGCTGAAGTAGGACTTCTGCTCTGGGTGTGCTACTTTGCCCTAGAGCTGAAAGGCACAACGTGCAGGCTTCTTTCCAAAGGGCGAGTTGGGCCCCACAGCATCTTGCTTCCAGCTCTTGGGGAAGCTAAGAAACAACTCGCTCTGCACAGTGCTCTTACAGCCTAGTGGGAACATCTCTTCCAAAGGCCTGTGAAACGCAGTTTCTTTGCAGGCCTGATCTGGCTGAAGTAGGACTTCTGCTCTGGGTGTGCTACTTTGCCCTAGAGCTGAAAGGCACAACGTGCAGGCTTCTTTCCAAAGGGCGAGTTGGGCCCCACAGCATCTTGCTTCCAGCTCTTTGGGAAGCTAAGAAACAACTCGCTCTGCACAGTGCTCTTACAGCCTACCGGGAACATCTCTTCCAAACTCCTGTGAAACGCAATTTCTTTGGAGGCCTGATCTGGCTGAAGTAGGACTTCTGCTCTGGGTGTGCTACTTTGCCCTGGAGCTGAAAGGCACAACGTGCAGGCTTCTTTCCAAAGGGCGAGTTGGGCCCCACAGCATCTTGCTTCCAGCTCTTTGGGAAGCTAAGAAATAACTCGCTCTACACAGTGCTCTTACAGCCTACCGGGAAGGTCTCTTCCAAAGACCTTTGAAACGCAGTTTCTTTGCAGGCCTGATCTGGCTGAAGTAGGACTCCTGCTCTGGGTTTGCTACATTGCCCTAGAGCTGAAAGGCACAACGTGCAGGCTTCTTTACAATGGGCGAGTTGGGCCCCACAGCATCTTGCTCCCAGCTCTTTGGGAAGCTAAGAAACAACTCGCTCTGCACAGTGCTCTTACAGCCTACCGGGAACATGTCTTCCAAAGGCCTGTGAAACGCAGTTTCTTTGCAGGCCTGATCTGGCTGAAGTAGGACTTCTGCTCTGGGTGTGCTACTTTGCCCTAGAGCTGAAAGGCACAACGTGCAGGCTTCTTTCCAAAGGGCGAGTTGGGCCCCACAGCATCTTGCTTCCAGCTCTTTGGGAAGCTAAGAAACCACTCTCTCTGCACAGTGCTCTTACAGCCTACCGGGAACATCTCTTCCAAAGGCCTGTGAAACGCAGTTTCTTTGAAGGCCAGATCTGGCTGAAGTAGGACTTCTGCTCTGGGTGTGCTACTTTGCCCTAGAGCTGAAAGGCACAACGTGAAGGCTTCTTTCCAAAGGGCGAGTTGGGCCCCACAGCATCTTGCTTCCATCCCTTTGGGAAGCTAAGAAACCACTCGCTCTGCACAGTGCTCTTACAGCCTACCGGGAACATCTCTTCCAAAGACCTGTGAAACGCAGTTTCTTTGCAGGCCTGATCTGGCTGAAGTAGGACTTCTGCTCTGGGTGTGCTACGTTGCCCTAGAGCGGAAATGCACAACGTGCAGGCTTCTTTCCAAAGGGCGAGTTGGGCCCCACAGCATCTTGCTTCCATCCCTTTGGGAAGCTAAGAAACAACTCGCTCTGCACAGTGCTCTTACAGCCTACCGCTAACATCTCTTCCAAAGGCCTGTGAAACGCAGTTTCTTTGCAGGCCTGATCTGGCTGAAGTAGGACTTCTGCTCTGGGTGTGCTACTTTGCCCTAGAGCTGAAAGGCACAACGTGCAGGCTTCTTTCCAAAGGGCGAGATGGGCCCCACAGCATCTTGCTTCCAGCTCTTTGGGAAGCTAAGAAACCACTCGCTCTGCACAGTGCTCTTACAGCCTACCGGGAACATCTCTTCCAAAGGCCTGTGAAACGCAGTTTCTTTGCAGGCCTGATCTGGCTGAAGTAGGACTTCTGCTCTGGGTGTGCTACTTTGCCCTAGAGCTGAAAGGCACAACGTGCAGGCTTCTTTCCAAAGGGCGAGTTGGGCCCCACAGCATCTTGCTCCCAGCTCTTTGGGAAGCTAAGAAACCACTCGCTCTGCACAGTGCTCTTACAGCCTACCGGGAACATCTCTTCCAAAGGCCTGTGAAACGCAGTTTCTTTGCAGGCCTGATCTGGCTGAAGTAGGACTTCTGCTCTGGGTGTGCTACTTTGCCCTAGAGCGGAAAGGCACAACGTGCAGGCTTCTTTCCAAAGGGCGAGTTGGGCCCCACAGCATCTTGCTTCCAGCTCTTTGGGAAGCTAAGAAACAACTCGCTCTGCACAGTGCTCTTACAGCCTACCGGGAACATCTCTTCCAAAGGCCTGTGAAACGCAGTTTCTTTGCAGGCCTGATCTGGCTGAAGTAGGACTTCTGCTCTGGGTGTGCTACTTTGCCCTAGAGCGGAAAGGCACAACGTGCAGGCTTCTTTCCAAAGGGCGAGTTGGGCCCCACAGCATCTTGCTTCCAGCTCTTAGGGAAGCTAAGAAACCACTCGCTCTGCACAGTGCTCTTACAGCCTACCGGGAACATGTCTTCCAAAGGCCTGTGAAACGCAGTTTCTTTGCAGGCCTGATCTGGCTGAAGTAGGACTTCTGCTCTGGGTGTGCTACTTTGCCCTAGAGCTGAAAGGCACAACGTGCAGGCTTCTTTCCAAAGGGCGAGTTGGGCCCCACAGCATCTTGCTTCCAGCTCTTTGGGAAGCTAAGAAACCACTCTCTCTGCACAGTGCTCTTACAGCCTACCGGGAACATCTCTTCCAAAGGCCTGTGAAACTCAGTTTCTTTGAAGGCCAGATCTGGCTGAAGTAGGACTTCTGCTCTGGGTGTGCTACTTTGCCCTAGAGCTGAAAGGCACAACGTGAAGGCTTCTTTCCAAAGGGCGAGTTGGGCCCCACAGCATCTTGCTTCCAGCTCTTTGGGAAGCTAAGAAACAACTCGCTCTGCACAGTGCTCTTACAGCCTAGTGGGAACATTTCTTCCAAAGGCCTGTGAAACGCAGTTTCTTTGCAGGCCTGATCTGGCTGAAGTAGGACTTCTGCTCTGGGTGTGCTACTTTGCCCTAGAGCTGAAAGGTGCAACGTGCAGGCTTCTTTCCAAAGGGCGAGTTGGGCCCCACAGCATCTTGCTTCCATCCCTTTGGGAAGCTAAGAAACAACTCGCTCTGCACAGTGCTCTTACAGCCTACCGCTAACATCTCTTCCAAAGGCCTGTGAAACGCAGTTTCTTTGCAGGCCTGATCTGGCTGAAGTAGGACTTCTGCTCTGGGTGTGCTACTTTGCCCTAGAGCTGAAAGGCACAACGTGCAGGCTTCTTTCCAAAGGGCGAGATGGGCCCCACAGCATCTTGCTTCCAGCTCTTTGGGAAGCTAAGAAACCACTCGCTCTGCACAGTGCTCTTACAGCCTACCGGGAACATCTCTTCCAAAGGCCTGTGAAACGCAGTTTCTTTGCAGGCCTGATCTGGCTGAAGTAGGACTTCTGCTCTGGGTGTGCTACTTTGCCCTAGAGCTGAAAGGCACAACGTGCAGGCTTCTTTCCAAAGGGCGAGTTGGGCCCCACAGCATCTTGCTTCCAGCTCTTTGGGAAGCTAAGAAACAACTCGCTCTGCACAGTGCTCTTACAGCCTACCACGAACATCTCTTCCAAAGGCCTGTGAAACGCAGTTTCTTTGCAGGCCTGATCTGGCTGAAGTAGGACTTCTGCTCTGGGTGTACTACTTTGCCCTAGAGCTGAAAGGCACAACGTGCAGGCTTCTTTCCAAAGGGCAAGTTGGGCCCCACAGCATCTTGCTTCCAGCTCTTTGGGAAGCTAGGAAACAACTCGCTCTGCACAGTGCTCTTACAGCCTACCGGGAACATCTCTTCCAAAGGCCTGTGAAACGCAGTTTCTTTGCAGGCCTGATCTGGCTGAAGTAGGACTTCTGCTCTGGGTGTGCTACTTTGCCCTAGAGCTGAAAGGCACAACGTGCAGGCTTCTTTCCAAAGGGCGAGTTGGGCCCCACAGCATCTTGCTTCCAGCTCTTGGGGAAGCTAAGAAACAACTCGCTCTGCACAGTGCTCTTACAGCCTACCGGGAACATGTCTTCCAAAGGCCTGTGAAACGCAATTTCTTTGGAGGCCTGATCTGGCTGAAGTAGGACTTCTGCTCTGGGTGTGCTACTTTGCCCTAGAGCTGAAAGGCACAACGTGCAGGCTTCTTTCCAAAGGGCGAGTTGGGCCCCACAGCATCTTGCTTCCAGCTCTTTGGGAAGCTAAGAAACAACTCGCTCTGCACAGTGCTCTTACAGCCTACTGGGAACATCTCTTCCAAACTCCTGTGAAACGCAATTTCTTTGGAGGCCTGATCTGGCTGAAGTAGGACTTCTGCTCTGGGTGTGCTACTTTGCCCTGGAGCTGAAAGGCACAACGTGCAGGCTTCTTTCCAAAGGGCGAGTTGGGCCCCACAGCATCTTGCTTCCAGCTCTTTGGGAAGCTAAGAAATAACTCGCTCTACACAGTGCTCTTACAGCCTACCGGGAAGGTCTCTTCCAAAGACCTTTGAAACGCAGTTTCTTTGCAGGCCTGATCTGGCTGAAGTAGGACTCCTGCTCTGGGTTTGCTACATTGCCCTAGAGCTGAAAGGCTCAACGTGCAGGCTTCTTTACAATGGGCGAGTTGGGCCCCACAGCATCTTGCTCCCAGCTCTTTGGGAAGCTAAGAAACCACTCGCTCTGCACAGTGCTCTTACAGCCTACCGGGAACATCTCTTCCAAAGGCCTGTGAAACGCAGTTTCTTTGCAGGCCTGATCTGGCTGAAGTAGGACTTCTGCTCTGGGTGTGTTACTTTGCCCTAGAGCTGAAAGGCACAACGTGCAGTCTTCTTTCCAAACGGCGAGTTGGGCCCCACAGCATCTTGCTTCCAGCTCTTTGGGAAGCTAAGAAACAACTCGCTCTGCACAGTGCTCTTACAGCCTAGTGGGAACATCTCTTCCAAAGGCCTGTGAAAGGCAGTTTCTTTGCAGGCCTGATCTGGCTGAAGTAGGACTTCTGCTCTGGGTGTGCTACTTTGCCCTAGAGCTGAAAGGCACAACGTGCAGGCTTCTTTCCAAAGGGCGAGTTGGGCCCCACAGCATCTTGCTTCCAGCTCTTTGGGAAGCTAAGAAACAACTCGCTCTGCACAGTGCTCTTACAGCCTACCGGGAACATCTCTTCCAAAGGCCTGTGAAACGCAGTTTCTTTGCAGGCCTGATCTGGCTGAAGTAGGACTTCTGCTCTGGGTGTGCCACTTTGCCCTAGAGCGGAAAGGCACAACGTGCAGGCTTCTTTCCAAAGGGCGAGTTGGGCCCCACAGCATCTTGCTTCCAGCTCTTTGGGAAGCTAAGAAACAACTCGCTCTGCACAGTGCTCTTACAGCCTACCGCGAACATCTCTTCCAAAGGCCTGTGAAATGCAGTTTCTTTGCAGGCCTGATCTGGCTGAAGTAGGACTTCTGCTCTGGGTGTACTACTTTGCCCTTGCGCGGAAAGGCACAACGTGCAGGCTTCTTTCCAAAGGGCGAGTTGGGCCCCACAGCATCTTGCTTCCAGCTCTTTGGGAAGCTAAGAAACCACTCGCTCTGCACAGTGCTCTTACAGCCTACCGGGAACATCTCTTCCAAAGGCCTGTGAAACGCAGTTTCTTTGCAGGCCTGATCTGGCTGAAGTAGGACTTCTGCTCTGGGTGTGCTACTTTGCCCTAGAGCTGAAAGGCCAACGTGCAGGCTTCTTTCCAAAGGGCGAGATGGGCCCCACAGCATCTTGCTTCCAGCTCTTTGGGAAGCTAAGAAACCACTCGCTCTGCACAGTGCTCTTACAGCCTACCG
Source organism: Equus caballus (assembly GCF_041296265.1). Classification (NCBI taxonomy): domain Eukaryota; kingdom Metazoa; phylum Chordata; class Mammalia; order Perissodactyla; family Equidae; genus Equus; species Equus caballus. Next base: position 3,778,338 of record NW_027222343.1, on the reverse strand, counting down.
GGAACATCTCTTCCAAAGGCCTGTGAAACGCAGTTTCTTTGCAGGCATGATCTGGCTGAAGTAGGACTTCTGCTCTGGGTGTGCTTCTTTGCCCTAGAGCTGAAAGGCACAACGTGCAGGCTTCTTTCCAAAGGGCGAGTTGGGCCCCACAGCATCTTGCTTCCAGCTCTTTGGGAAGCTAAGAAACAACTCGCTCTGCACAGTGCTCTTACAACCTACCGGGAACATCTCTTCCAAAGGCCTGTGAAACGCGGTTTCTTTGCAGGCCTGATCTGGCTGAAGTAGGACTAATGCTCTGGGTGTGCTACTTTGCCCTACAGCTGAAAGGCACAACGTGCAGGCTTCTTTCCAAAGGGCGAGTTGGGCCCCACAGCATCTTGCTTCCAGCTCTTGGGGAAGCTAAGAAACCACTCGCTCTGCACAGTGCTCTTACACCCTACCGGGAACATCTCTTCCAAAGGCCTGTGAAACGCAGTTTCTTTTCAGGCCTGATCTGGCTGAAGTAGGACTTCTGCTCTGGGTGTGCTACTTTGCCCTAGAGCGGAAATGCACAACGTGCAGGCTTCTTTCCAAAGGGCGAGTTGGGCCCCACGGCATCTTGCTTCCAGCTCTTTGGGAAGCTAAGAAACAACTCGCTCTGCACAGTGCTCTTACAGCCTACCGGGAACATCTCTTCCAAAGGCCTGTGAAATGCAGTTTCTTTGCAGGCCTCATCTGGCTGAAGTAGGACTTCTGCTCTGGGTGTGTTACTTTGCCCTAGAGCTGAAAGGCACAACGTGCAGGCTTCTTTCCAAACGGCGAGTTGGGCCCCACAGCATCTTGCTTCCAGATCTTTGGGAAGCTAAGAAACAACTCGCTCTGCACAGTGCTCTTACAGCCTACCGGGAACATCTCTTCCAAAGGCCTGTGAAACGCAGTTTCTTTGCAGGCCTGATCTGGCTGAAGTAGGACTTCTGCTCTGGGTGTGCTACTTTGCCCTAGAGCTGAAAGGCACAACGTGCAGGCTTCTTTCAATACGGCGAGTTGGGCCCCACAGCATCTTGCTTCCAGCTCTTTGGGAAGCTAAGAAACCACTCGCTCTGCACAGTGCTCTTACAGCCTAGTGGGAACATCTCTTCCAAAGGCCTGTGAAACGCAGTTTCTTTGCAGGCCTGATCTGGCTGAAGTAGGACTTCTGCTCTGGGTGTGCTACTTTGCCCTAGAGCTGAAAGGCACAACGTGCAGGCTTCTTTCCAAAGGGCGAGTTGGGCCCCACAGCATCTTGCTTCCAGCTCTTTGGGAAGCTAAGAAACAACTCGCTCTGCACAGTGCTCTTACAGCCTACCGGGAACATCTCTTCCAAAGGCCTGTGAAACGCAGTTTCTTTGCAGGCCTGATCTGGCTGAAGTAGGACTTCTGCTCTGGGTGTGCTACTTTGCCCTAGAGCTGAAAGGCACAACGTGCAGGCTTCTTTCCAAAGGGCGAGTTGGTCACCACAGCATCTTGCTTCCAGCTCTTTGGGAACCTAAGAAACCACTCGCTCTGCACAGTGCTCTTACAGCATACCGGCAACATCTCTTCCAAAGGCCTGAGAAACGCAGTTTCTTTGCAGGCCTGATCTGGCTGAAGTAGGACTTCTGCTCTGGGTGTGCTACTTTGCCCTAGAGCGGAAAGGCACAACGTGCAGGCTTCTTTCCAAAGGGCGAGTTGGGCCCCACAGCATCTTGCTTCCACCTCTTTGGGAACCTAAGAAACCACTCTCTCTGCACAGTGCTCTTACATCCTACCTGGAACATCTAATCCAAAGGCCTGTGAAACGCAGTTTCTTTGCAGGCCTGATCTGGCTGAAGTAGGACTTCTGCTCTGGGTGTGCTACTTTGCCCCAGAGCTCAAAGGCACAACGTGCAGGCTTCTTTCCAAAGGGCGAGATGGGCCCCACAGCATCTTGCTTCCAGCTCTTTGGGATCCTAAGAAACAACTCGCTCAGCACAGTGGTCTTACAGCCTACCGGGAACATCTCTTCCAAAGGCCTGTGAAACGCAGTATCTTTGCAGGCCTGATCTGACTGAAGTAGGACTTCTGCTCTGTGTTGCTACTTTGCCCTAGAGCTGAAAGGCACAACGTGCAGTCTTCTTTCCAAAGGGCGATTTGGGCCCCACAGCATCTTGCTTCCACCTCTTTGGGAACCTAAGAAACCACTCGCTCTGCACAGTGCTCTTACAGCCTAGTGGGAACATCTCTTCCAAAGGCCTGTGAAACGCAGTTTCTTTGCAGGCCTGATCTGGCTGAAGTAGGACTTCTGCTCTGGGTGTGCTACTTTGCCCTAGAGCTGAATGGCACAACATGCAGGCTTCTTTCCAAAGGGCGAGTTGGGCCCCACAGCGTCTTGCTCCCAGCTCTTTGGGAAGCTAAGAAACAACTCGCTCAGCACAGTGCTCTTACAGCCTACCGGGAACATCTCTTCCAAAGGCCTGTGAAACGCAGTTTCTTTGCAGGCCTGATCTGGCTGAAGTAGGACTTCTGCTCTGGGTGTGCTACTTTGCCCTGGAGCTGAAAGGCACAACGTGCAGGCTTCTTTCCAAAGGGCGAGTTGGGCCCCACAGCATCTTGCTTCCAGCTCTTTGGGAAGCTAAGAAACAACTCGCTCTGCACAGTGCTCTTACAGCCTACCGGGAACGTCACTTCCAAAGGCCTGTGAAACGCAGTTTCTTTGCAGCCCTGATCTGGCTAAAGTAGGACTTTTGCTCTGGGTGTGATGCTTTGCCCTAGAGCTGAAAGGCACAACGTGAAGGCTTCTTTCCAAAGGGCGAGTTGGGCCCCACAGCATCTTGCTTCCATCCCTTTGGGAAGCTAAGAAACAACTCGCTCTGCACAGTGCTCTTACAGCCTACCGCTAACATCTTTTCCAAAGGCCTGTGAAACGCAGTTTCTTTGCAGGCCTGATCTGGCTGAAGTAGGACTTCTGCTCTGGGTGTGCTACTTTGCCCTAGAGCTGAAAGGCCAACGTGCAGGCTTCTTTCCAAAGGGCGAGATGGGCCCCACAGCATCTTGCTTCCAGCTCTTTGGGAAGCTAAGAAACCACTCGCTCTGCACAGTGCTCTTACAGCCTACCGGGAACATCTCTTCCAAAGGCCTGTGAAACGCAGTTTCTTTGCAGGCCTGATCTGGCTGAAGTAGGGCTTCTGCTCTGGGTGTGCTTCTTTGCCCTAGAGCTGAAAGGCACAACGTGCAGGCTTCTTTCCAAAGGGCGAGTTGGGCCCCACAGCATCTTGCTTCCAGCTCTTTGGGAAGCTAAGAAACAACTCCCTCTGCACAGTGCTCTTACAACCTACCGGGAACATCTCTTCCAAAGGCCTGTGAAACGCAGTTTCTTTGCAGGCCTGATCTGGCTGAAGTAGGACTTCTGCTCTGGGTGTGCTACTTTGCCCTACAGCTGAAAGGCACAACGTGCAGGCTTCTTTCCAAAGGGCGAGTTGGGCCCCACAGCATCTTGCTTCCAGCTCTTGGGGAAGCTAAGAAACCACTCGCTCTGCACAGTGCTCTTACAGCCTACCGGGAACATCTCTTCCAAAGGCCTGTGAAACGCAGTTTCTTTGCAGGCCTGATCTGGCTGAAGTAGGACTTCTGCTCTGGGTGTGCTACTTTGCCCTAGAGTGGAAATGCACAACGTGCAGGCTTCTTTCCAAAGGGCGAGTTGGGCCCCACAGCATCTTGCTTCCAGCTCTTTGGGAAGCTAAGAAACAACTCGCTCTGCACAGTGCTCTTACAGCCTACCGGGAACATCTCTTCCAAAGGCCTGTGAAATGCAGTTTCTTTGCAGGCCTGATCTGGCTGAAGTAGGACTTCTGCTCTGGGTGTACTACTTTGCCCTAGAGCTGAAAGGCACAACGTGCAGGCTTCTTTCCAAAGGGCGAGTTGGGCCCCACAGCATCTTGCTTCCAGCTCTTTGGGAAGCTAAGAAACAACTCGCTCTGCACAGTGCTCTTACGGCCTACCGGGAACATCTCTTCCAAAGGCCTGTGAAACGCAGTTTCTTTGCAGGCCTGATCTGGCTGAAGTAGGACTTCTGCTCTGGGTGTGCTACTTTGCCCTAGAGCTGAAAGGCACAACGTGCAGGCTTCTTTCCAAAGGGCGAGTTGGGCCCCACAGCATCTTGCTTCCAGCTCTTGGGGAAGCTAAGAAACAACTCGCTCTGCACAGTGCTCTTACAGCCTACCGGGAACATCTCTTCCAAAGGCCTGTGAAACGCAGTTTCTTTGCATGCCTGCTCTGGCTGAAGTAGGACTTCTGCTCTGGGTGTGCTACTTTGCCCTAGAGCTGAAAGGCACAACGTGCAGGCTTCTTTCCAAAGGGCGAGTTGGGCCCCACAGCATCTTGCTTCCAGCTCTTGGGAAGCTAAGACACAACTCGCTCTGCAGAGTGCTCTTACAGCCTACCAGGAACATGTCTTCCAAAGGTCTGTGAAACGCAGTTTCTTTGCAGGCCTGATCTGGCTGAAGTAGGACTTCTGCTCTGGGTGTGCTACTTTGCCCTGGAGCTGAAAGGCAGAACGTGCAGGCATCTTTCCAAAAGGCGAGTTGGGCCCCACAGCATCTTGCTTCCAGCTCTTTGGGAACCTAAGAAACAACTCGCTCTGCACAGTGCTCTTACAGCCTACCGGGAACGTCACTTCCAAAGGCCTGTGAAACGCAGTTTCTTTGCATGCCTGATCTGGCTGAAGTAGGACTTCTGCTGTGGGTGTGCTACTTTGCCCTAGAGCTGAAAGGCACAACGTGAAGGCTTCTTTCCAAAGGGCGAGTTGGGCCCCACAACATCTTGCTTCCATCCCTTTGGGAAGCTAAGAAACCACTCGCTCTGCACAGTGCTCTTACAGCCTACTGGGAACATCTCTTCCAAAGGCCTATGAAACGCAGTTTCTTTGCAGGCCTGATCTGGCTGAAGTAGGACTTCTGCTCTGGGTGTGCTACTTTGCCCTAGAGCGGAAAGGCACAACGTGCAGGCTTCTTTCCAAAGGGCGAGTTGGGCCCCACAGCATCTTCCTTCCAGCTCTTTGGGAAGCTAAGAAACCACTCGCTCTGCACAGTGCTCTTACAGCCTACCGGGAACATCTCTTCCAAATGCCTGTGAAACGCAGTTTCTTTGCAGGCCTGATCTGGCTGAAGTAGGACTTCTGCTCTGGGTGTGCTACTTTGCCCTAGAGCGGAAAGGCACAACGTGCAGGCTTCTTTCCAAAGGGCGAATTGGGCCCCACAGCATCTTGCTTCCAGCTCTTTGGGAAGCTAAGAAACAACTCGCTCTGCACAGTGCTCTTACAGCCTACCGGGAACATCTCTTCCAAAGGCCTGTGAAACGCAGTTTCTTTGCAGGCCTGATCTGGCTGAAGTAGGACTTCTGCTCTGGGTGTGCTACTTTGCCCTAGAGCTGAAAGGCACAACGTGCAGGCTTCTTTCCAAAGGGCGAGTTGGGCCCCACAGCATCTTGCTTCCAGCTCTTTGGGAAGCTAAGAAACAACTCGCTCTGCACAGTGCTCTGACAGCCTAGTGGGAACATCTCTTCCAAAGGCCTGTGAAACGCAGTTTCTTTGCAGGCCTGATCTGGCTGAAGTAGGACTTCTGCTCTGGGTGTGCTACTTTGCCCTAGAGCTGAAAGGCACAACGTGCAGGCTTCTTTCCAAAGGGCGAGTTGGGCCCCACAGCATCTTGCTTCCAGCTCTTGGGGAAGCTAAGAAACAACTCGCTCTGCACAGTGCTCTTACAGCCTACCGGGAACATCTCTTCCAAAGGCCTCTGAAACGCAGTTTCTTTGCAGGCCTGCTCTGGCTGAAGTAGGACTTCTGCTCTGGGTGTGCTACTTTGCCCTAGAGCTGAAAGGCACAACGTGCAGGCTTCTTTCCAAAGGGCGAGTTGGGCCCCACAGCATCTTGCTTCCAGCTCTTTGGGAAGCTAAGACACAACTCGCACTGCACAGTGCTCTGACAGCCTAGTGGGAACATCTCTTGCAAAGGCCTGTGAAACGCAGTTTCTTTGCAGGCCTGATCTGGCTGCAGTAGGACTTCTGCTCTGGGTGTGCTACTTTGCCCTGGAGCTGAAAGGCACAACGTGCAGTCATCTTTCAAAAAGGCGAGTTGGGCCCCACAGCATCTTGCTTCCAGCTCTTTGGGAACCTAAGAAACAACTCGCTCTGCACAGTGCTCTTACAGCCTACCGGGAACGTCACTTCCAAAGGCCTGTGAAATGCAGTTTCTTTGCAGGCCTGATCTGGCTGAAGTAGGACTTCTGCTCTGGGTGTGCTACTTTGCCCTAGAGCTGAAAGGCACAACGTGCAGGCTTCTTTCCAAAGGGCGAGTTGGGCCCCACAGCATCTTGCTTCCATCCCTTTGGGAAGCTAAGAAACAACTCGCTCTGCACAGTGCTCTTACAGCCTGCCGCTAACATCTCTTCCAAAGGCTTGTGAAACGCAGTTTCTTTGCAGGCCTGATCTGGCTGAAGTAGGACTTCTGCTCTGGGTGTGCTACTTTGCCGTAGAGCTGAAAGGCACAACGTGCAGGCTTCTTTCCAAAGGGCGAGATGGGCCCCACAGCATCTTGCTTCCAGCTCTTGGGGAAGCTAAGAAACCACTCGCTCTGCACAGTGCTCTTACAGCCTACCGGGAACATCTCTTCCAAAGGCCTGTGAAACGCAGTTTCTTTGCAGGCCTGATCTGGCTGAAGTAGGACTTCTGCTCTGGGTGTGCATCTTTGCCCTAGAGCTGAAAGGCACAACGTGCAGGCTTCTTTCCAAAGGGCGAGTTGGGCCCCACAGCATCTTGCTTCCAGCTCTTTGGGAAGCTAAGAAACAACTCGCTCTGCACAGTGCTCCTACAGCCTACCGGGAACATGTCTTCCAAAGGCCTGTGAAACGCAGTTTCTTTGCAGGCCTGATCTGGCTGAAGTAGGACTTCTGCTCTGGGTGTGCTACTTTGCCCTAGAGCTGAAAGGCACAACGTGCAGGCTTCTTTCCAAAGGGCGAGTTGGGCCCCACAGCATCTTGCTTCCAGCTCTTGGGGAAGCTAAGAAACAACTCGCTCTGCACAGTGCTCTTACAGCCTAGTGGGAACATCTCTTCCAAAGGCCTGTGAAACGCAGTTTCTTTGCAGGCCTGATCTGGCTGAAGTAGGACTTCTGCTCTGGGTGTGCTACTTTGCCCTAGAGCTGAAAGGCACAACGTGCAGGCTTCTTTCCAAAGGGCGAGTTGGGCCCCACAGCATCTTGCTTCCAGCTCTTTGGGAAGCTAAGAAACAACTCGCTCTGCACAGTGCTCTTACAGCCTACCGGGAACATCTCTTCCAAACTCCTGTGAAACGCAATTTCTTTGGAGGCCTGATCTGGCTGAAGTAGGACTTCTGCTCTGGGTGTGCTACTTTGCCCTGGAGCTGAAAGGCACAACGTGCAGGCTTCTTTCCAAAGGGCGAGTTGGGCCCCACAGCATCTTGCTTCCAGCTCTTTGGGAAGCTAAGAAATAACTCGCTCTACACAGTGCTCTTACAGCCTACCGGGAAGGTCTCTTCCAAAGACCTTTGAAACGCAGTTTCTTTGCAGGCCTGATCTGGCTGAAGTAGGACTCCTGCTCTGGGTTTGCTACATTGCCCTAGAGCTGAAAGGCACAACGTGCAGGCTTCTTTACAATGGGCGAGTTGGGCCCCACAGCATCTTGCTCCCAGCTCTTTGGGAAGCTAAGAAACCACTCGCTCTGCACAGTGCTCTTACAGCCTACCGGGAACATCTCTTCCAAAGGCCTGTGAAACGCAGTTTCTTTGCAGGCCTGATCTGGCTGAAGTAGGACTTCTGCTCTGGGTGTGTTGCTTTGCCCTAGAGCTGAAAGGCACAACGTGCAGGCTTATTTCCAAACGGCGAGTTGGGCCCCACAGCATCTTGCTTCCAGCTCTTGGGGAAGCTAAGAAACAACTCGCTCTGCACAGTGCTCTTACAGCCTAGTGGGAACATCTCTTCCAAAGGCCTGTGAAACGCAGTTTCTTTGCAGGCCTGATCTGGCTGAAGTAGGACTTCTGCTCTGGGTGTGCTACTTTGCCCTAGAGCTGAAAGGCACAACGTGCAGGCTTCTTTCAATACGGCGAGTTGGGCCCCTCAGCATCTTGCTTCCAGCTCTTGGGGAAGCTAAGAAACCGCTCGCTCTGCACAGTGCTCTTACAGCCTACCGGGAACATCTCTTCCAAAGGCCTGTGAAACGCAGTTTCTTTACAGGCCTGATCTGGCTGAAGTAGGACTTCTGCTCTGGGTGTGCTACTTTGCCCTAGAGCTGAAAGGCACAACGTGCAGGCTTCTTTCCAAAGGGCGAGTTGGTCCCCACAGCATCTTGCTTCCAGCTCTTTGGGAACCTAAGAAACCACTCGCTCTGCACAGTGCTCTTACAGCCTACCGGGAACATCTCTTCCAAAGGCCTGAGAAACGCAGTTTCTTTGCAGGCCTGATCTGGCTGAAGTAGGACTTCTGCTCTGGGTGTGCTACTTTGCCCTAGAGCTGAAAGGCACAACGTGCAGGCTTCTTTCCAAAGGGCGAGTTGGGCCCCACAGCATCTCGCTTCCACCTCTTTGGGAACCTAAGAAACCACTCTCTCTGCACAGTGCTCTTACATCCTACCTGGAACATCTAATCCAAAGGCCTGTGAAACGCAGTTTCTTTGCAGGCCTGATCTGGCTGAAGTAGGACTTCTGCTCTGGGTGTGCTACTTTGCCCTAGAGCTCAAAGGCACAACGTGCAGGCTTCTTTCCAAAGGGCGAGTTGGGCCCCACAGCATCTTGCTTCCAGCTCTTTGGGATCCTAAGAAACAACTCGCTCAGCACAGTGGACTTACAGCCTACCGGGAACATCTCTTCCAAAGGCCTGTGAAACGCAGTATCTTTGCAGGCCTGATCTGGCTGAAGTAGGACTTCTGCTCTGGGTGTGCATCTTTGCCCTAGAGCTGAAAGGCACAACGTGCAGGCTTCTTTCCAAAGGGCGAGTTGGGCCCCACAGCATCTTGCTTCCAGCTCTTTGGGAAGCTAAGAAACAACTCGCTCTGCACAGTGCTCTGACAGCCTAGTGGGAACATCTCTTGCAAAGGCCTGTGAAACGCAGTTTCTTTGCAGGCCTGATCTGGCTGCAGTAGGACTTCTGCTCTGGGTGTGCTACTTTGCCCTGGAGCTGAAAGGCACAACGTGCAGTCATCTTTCAAAAAGGCGAGTTGGGCCCCACAGCATCTTGCTTCCAGCTCTTTGGGAACCTAAGAAACAACTCGCTCTGCACAGTGCTCTTACAGCCTACCGGGAACGTCACTTCCAAAGGCCTGTGAAACGCAGTTTCTTTGCAGGCCTGATCTGGCTGAAGTAGGACTTCTGCTCTGGGTGTGCTACTTTGCCCTAGAGCTGAAAGGCACAACGTGCAGGCTTCTTTCCAAAGGGCGAGTTGGGCCCCACAGCATCTTGCTTCCATCCCTTTGGGAAGCTAAGAAACAACTCGCTCTGCACAGTGCTCTTACAGCCTACCGCTAACATCTCTTCCAAAGGCTTGTGAAACGCAGTTTCTTTGCAGGCCTGATCTGGCTGAAGTAGGACTTCTGCTCTGGGTGTGCTACTTTGCCGTAGAGCTGAAAGGCACAACGTGCAGGCTTCTTTCCAAAGGGCGAGATGGGCCCCACAGCATCTTGCTTCCAGCTCTTGGGGAAGCTAAGAAACCACTCGCTCTGCACAGTGCTCTTACAGCCTACCGGGAACATCTCTTCCAAAGGCCTGTGAAACGCAGTTTCTTTGCAGGCCTGATCTGGCTGAAGTAGGACTTCTGCTCTGGGTGTGCATCTTTGCCCTAGAGCTGAAAGGCACAACGTGCAGGCTTCTTTCCAAAGGGCGAGTTGGGCCCCACAGCATCTTGCTTCCAGCTCTTTGGGAAGCTAAGAAACAACTCGCTCTGCACAGTGCTCCTACAGCCTACCGGGAACATGTCTTCCAAAGGCCTGTGAAACGCAGTTTCTTTGCAGGCCTGATCTGGCTGAAGTAGGACTTCTGCTCTGGGTGTGCTACTTTGCCCTAGAGCTGAAAGGCACAACGTGCAGGCTTCTTTCCAAAGGGCGAGTTGGGCCCCACAGCATCTTGCTTCCAGCTCTTGGGGAAGCTAAGAAACAACTCGCTCTGCACAGTGCTCTTACAGCCTACCGGGAACATCTCTTCCAAACTCCTGTGAAACGCAATTTCTTTGGAGGCCTGATCTGGCTGAAGTAGGACTTCTGCTCTGGGTGTGCTACTTTGCCCTAGAGCTGAAAGGCACAACGTGCAGGCTTCTTTCCAAAGGGCGAGTTGGGCCCCACAGCATCTTGCTTCCAGCTCTTTGGGAAGCTAAGAAATAACTCGCTCTACACAGTGCTCTTACAGCCTACCGGGAAGGTCTCTTCCAAAGACCTTTGAAACGCAGTTTCTTTGCAGGCCTGATCTGGCTGAAGTAGGACTCCTGCTCTGGGTTTGCTACATTGCCCTAGAGCTGAAAGGCACAACGTGCAGGCTTCTTTACAATGGGCGAGTTGGGCCCCACAGCATCTTGCTCCCAGCTCTTTGGGAAGCTAAGAAACAACTCGCTCTGCACAGTGCTCTTACAGCCTACCGGGAACATGTCTTCCAAAGGCCTGTGAAACGCAGTTTCTTTGCAGGCCTGATCTGGCTGAAGTAGGACTTCTGCTCTGGGTGTGCTACTTTGCCCTAGAGCTGAAAGGCACAACGTGCAGGCTTCTTTCCAAAGGGCGAGTTGGGCCCCACAGCATCTTGCTTCCAGCTCTTTGGGAAGCTAAGAAACCACTCTCTCTGCACAGTGCTCTTACAGCCTACCGGGAACATCTCTTCCAAAGGCCTGTGAAACGCAGTTTCTTTGAAGGCCAGATCTGGCTGAAGTAGGACTTCTGCTCTGGGTGTGCTACTTTGCCCTAGAGCTGAAAGGCACAACGTGAAGGCTTCTTTCCAAAGGGCGAGTTGGGCCCCACAGCATCTTGCTTCCATCCCTTTGGGAAGCTAAGAAACCACTCGCTCTGCACAGTGCTCTTACAGCCTACCGGGAACATCTCTTCCAAAGACCTGTGAAACGCAGTTTCTTTGCAGGCCTGATCTGGCTGAAGTAGGACTTCTGCTCTGGGTGTGCTACGTTGCCCTAGAGCGGAAATGCACAACGTGCAGGCTTCTTTCCAAAGGGCGAGTTGGGCCCCACAGCATCTTGCTTCCATCCCTTTGGGAAGCTAAGAAACAACTCGCTCTGCACAGTGCTCTTACAGCCTACCGCTAACATCTCTTCCAAAGGCCTGTGAAACGCAGTTTCTTTGCAGGCCTGATCTGGCTGAAGTAGGACTTCTGCTCTGGGTGTGCTACTTTGCCCTAGAGCTGAAAGGCACAACGTGCAGGCTTCTTTCCAAAGGGCGAGATGGGCCCCACAGCATCTTGCTTCCAGCTCTTTGGGAAGCTAAGAAACCACTCGCTCTGCACAGTGCTCTTACAGCCTACCGGGAACATCTCTTCCAAAGGCCTGTGAAACGCAGTTTCTTTGCAGGCCTGATCTGGCTGAAGTAGGACTTCTGCTCTGGGTGTGCTACTTTGCCCTAGAGCTGAAAGGCACAACGTGCAGGCTTCTTTCCAAAGGGCGAGTTGGGCCCCACAGCATCTTGCTCCCAGCTCTTTGGGAAGCTAAGAAACCACTCGCTCTGCACAGTGCTCTTACAGCCTACCGGGAACATCTCTTCCAAAGGCCTGTGAAACGCAGTTTCTTTGCAGGCCTGATCTGGCTGAAGTAGGACTTCTGCTCTGGGTGTGCTACTTTGCCCTAGAGCGGAAAGGCACAACGTGCAGGCTTCTTTCCAAAGGGCGAGTTGGGCCCCACAGCATCTTGCTTCCAGCTCTTTGGGAAGCTAAGAAACAACTCGCTCTGCACAGTGCTCTTACAGCCTACCGGGAACATCTCTTCCAAAGGCCTGTGAAACGCAGTTTCTTTGCAGGCCTGATCTGGCTGAAGTAGGACTTCTGCTCTGGGTGTGCTACTTTGCCCTAGAGCGGAAAGGCACAACGTGCAGGCTTCTTTCCAAAGGGCGAGTTGGGCCCCACAGCATCTTGCTTCCAGCTCTTAGGGAAGCTAAGAAACCACTCGCTCTGCACAGTGCTCTTACAGCCTACCGGGAACATGTCTTCCAAAGGCCTGTGAAACGCAGTTTCTTTGCAGGCCTGATCTGGCTGAAGTAGGACTTCTGCTCTGGGTGTGCTACTTTGCCCTAGAGCTGAAAGGCACAACGTGCAGGCTTCTTTCCAAAGGGCGAGTTGGGCCCCACAGCATCTTGCTTCCAGCTCTTTGGGAAGCTAAGAAACCACTCTCTCTGCACAGTGCTCTTACAGCCTACCGGGAACATCTCTTCCAAAGGCCTGTGAAACTCAGTTTCTTTGAAGGCCAGATCTGGCTGAAGTAGGACTTCTGCTCTGGGTGTGCTACTTTGCCCTAGAGCTGAAAGGCACAACGTGAAGGCTTCTTTCCAAAGGGCGAGTTGGGCCCCACAGCATCTTGCTTCCAGCTCTTTGGGAAGCTAAGAAACAACTCGCTCTGCACAGTGCTCTTACAGCCTAGTGGGAACATTTCTTCCAAAGGCCTGTGAAACGCAGTTTCTTTGCAGGCCTGATCTGGCTGAAGTAGGACTTCTGCTCTGGGTGTGCTACTTTGCCCTAGAGCTGAAAGGTGCAACGTGCAGGCTTCTTTCCAAAGGGCGAGTTGGGCCCCACAGCATCTTGCTTCCATCCCTTTGGGAAGCTAAGAAACAACTCGCTCTGCACAGTGCTCTTACAGCCTACCGCTAACATCTCTTCCAAAGGCCTGTGAAACGCAGTTTCTTTGCAGGCCTGATCTGGCTGAAGTAGGACTTCTGCTCTGGGTGTGCTACTTTGCCCTAGAGCTGAAAGGCACAACGTGCAGGCTTCTTTCCAAAGGGCGAGATGGGCCCCACAGCATCTTGCTTCCAGCTCTTTGGGAAGCTAAGAAACCACTCGCTCTGCACAGTGCTCTTACAGCCTACCGGGAACATCTCTTCCAAAGGCCTGTGAAACGCAGTTTCTTTGCAGGCCTGATCTGGCTGAAGTAGGACTTCTGCTCTGGGTGTGCTACTTTGCCCTAGAGCTGAAAGGCACAACGTGCAGGCTTCTTTCCAAAGGGCGAGTTGGGCCCCACAGCATCTTGCTTCCAGCTCTTTGGGAAGCTAAGAAACAACTCGCTCTGCACAGTGCTCTTACAGCCTACCACGAACATCTCTTCCAAAGGCCTGTGAAACGCAGTTTCTTTGCAGGCCTGATCTGGCTGAAGTAGGACTTCTGCTCTGGGTGTACTACTTTGCCCTAGAGCTGAAAGGCACAACGTGCAGGCTTCTTTCCAAAGGGCAAGTTGGGCCCCACAGCATCTTGCTTCCAGCTCTTTGGGAAGCTAGGAAACAACTCGCTCTGCACAGTGCTCTTACAGCCTACCGGGAACATCTCTTCCAAAGGCCTGTGAAACGCAGTTTCTTTGCAGGCCTGATCTGGCTGAAGTAGGACTTCTGCTCTGGGTGTGCTACTTTGCCCTAGAGCGGAAAGGCACAACGTGCAGGCTTCTTTCCAAAGGGCGAGTTGGGCCCCACAGCATCTTGCTTCCAGCTCTTTGGGAAGCTAAGAAACCACTCGCTCTGCACAGTGCTCTTACAGCCTACCGGGAACATCTCTTCCAAAGGCCTGTGAAACGCAGTTTCTTTGCAGGCCTGATCTGGCTGAAGTAGGACTTCTGCTCTGGGTGTGCTACTTTGCCCTAGAGCTGAAAGGCACAACGTGCAGGCTTCTTTCCAAAGGGCGAGTTGGGCCCCACAGCATCTTGCTTCCAGCTCTTTGGGAAGCTAAGAAACAACTCGCTCTGCACAGTGCTCTTACAGCCTACCGGGAACATGTCTTCCAAAGGCCTGTGAAACGCAATTTCTTTGGAGGCCTGATCTGGCTGAAGTAGGACTTCTGCTCTGGGTGTGCTACTTTGCCCTAGAGCTGAAAGGCACAACGTGCAGGCTTCTTTCCAAAGGGCGAGTTGGGCCCCACAGCATCTTGCTTCCAGCTCTTTGGGAAGCTAAGAAACAACTCGCTCTGCACAGTGCTCTTACAGCCTACTGGGAACATCTCTTCCAAACTCCTGTGAAACGCAATTTCTTTGGAGGCCTGATCTGGCTGAAGTAGGACTTCTGCTCTGGGTGTGCTACTTTGCCCTGGAGCTGAAAGGCACAACGTGCAGGCTTCTTTCCAAAGGGCGAGTTGGGCCCCACAGCATCTTGCTTCCAGCTCTTTGGGAAGCTAAGAAATAACTCGCTCTACACAGTGCTCTTACAGCCTACCGGGAAGGTCTCTTCCAAAGACCTTTGAAACGCAGTTTCTTTGCAGGCCTGATCTGGCTGAAGTAGGACTCCTGCTCTGGGTTTGCTACATTGCCCTAGAGCTGAAAGGCTCAACGTGCAGGCTTCTTTACAATGGGCGAGTTGGGCCCCACAGCATCTTGCTCCCAGCTCTTTGGGAAGCTAAGAAACCACTCGCTCTGCACAGTGCTCTTACAGCCTACCGGGAACATCTCTTCCAAAGGCCTGTGAAACGCAGTTTCTTTGCAGGCCTGATCTGGCTGAAGTAGGACTTCTGCTCTGGGTGTGTTACTTTGCCCTAGAGCTGAAAGGCACAACGTGCAGTCTTCTTTCCAAACGGCGAGTTGGGCCCCACAGCATCTTGCTTCCAGCTCTTTGGGAAGCTAAGAAACAACTCGCTCTGCACAGTGCTCTTACAGCCTAGTGGGAACATCTCTTCCAAAGGCCTGTGAAAGGCAGTTTCTTTGCAGGCCTGATCTGGCTGAAGTAGGACTTCTGCTCTGGGTGTGCTACTTTGCCCTAGAGCTGAAAGGCACAACGTGCAGGCTTCTTTCCAAAGGGCGAGTTGGGCCCCACAGCATCTTGCTTCCAGCTCTTTGGGAAGCTAAGAAACAACTCGCTCTGCACAGTGCTCTTACAGCCTACCGGGAACATCTCTTCCAAAGGCCTGTGAAACGCAGTTTCTTTGCAGGCCTGATCTGGCTGAAGTAGGACTTCTGCTCTGGGTGTGCCACTTTGCCCTAGAGCGGAAAGGCACAACGTGCAGGCTTCTTTCCAAAGGGCGAGTTGGGCCCCACAGCATCTTGCTTCCAGCTCTTTGGGAAGCTAAGAAACAACTCGCTCTGCACAGTGCTCTTACAGCCTACCGCGAACATCTCTTCCAAAGGCCTGTGAAATGCAGTTTCTTTGCAGGCCTGATCTGGCTGAAGTAGGACTTCTGCTCTGGGTGTACTACTTTGCCCTTGCGCGGAAAGGCACAACGTGCAGGCTTCTTTCCAAAGGGCGAGTTGGGCCCCACAGCATCTTGCTTCCAGCTCTTTGGGAAGCTAAGAAACCACTCGCTCTGCACAGTGCTCTTACAGCCTACCGGGAACATCTCTTCCAAAGGCCTGTGAAACGCAGTTTCTTTGCAGGCCTGATCTGGCTGAAGTAGGACTTCTGCTCTGGGTGTGCTACTTTGCCCTAGAGCTGAAAGGCCAACGTGCAGGCTTCTTTCCAAAGGGCGAGATGGGCCCCACAGCATCTTGCTTCCAGCTCTTTGGGAAGCTAAGAAACCACTCGCTCTGCACAGTGCTCTTACAGCCTACCGGGAACATCTCTTCCAAAGGCCTGTGAAACGCAGTTTCTTTGCAGGCATGATCTGGCTGAAGTAGGACTTCTGCTCTGGGTGTGCTTCTTTGCCCTAGAGCTGAAAGGCACAACGTGCAGGCTTCTTTCCAAAGGGCGAGTTGGGCCCCACAGCATCTTGCTTCCAGCTCTTTGGGAAGCTAAGAAACAACTCGCTCTGCACAGTGCTCTTACAACCTACCGGGAACATCTCTTCCAAAGGCCTGTGAAACGCGGTTTCTTTGCAGGCCTGATCTGGCTGAAGTAGGACTAATGCTCTGGGTGTGCTACTTTGCCCTACAGCTGAAAGGCACAACGTGCAGGCTTCTTTCCAAAGGGCGAGTTGGGCCCCACAGCATCTTGCTTCCAGCTCTTGGGGAAGCTAAGAAACCACTCGCTCTGCACAGTGCTCTTACACCCTACCGGGAACATCTCTTCCAAAGGCCTGTGAAACGCAGTTTCTTTTCAGGCCTGATCTGGCTGAAGTAGGACTTCTGCTCTGGGTGTGCTACTTTGCCCTAGAGCGGAAATGCACAACGTGCAGGCTTCTTTCCAAAGGGCGAGTTGGGCCCCACGGCATCTTGCTTCCAGCTCTTTGGGAAGCTAAGAAACAACTCGCTCTGCACAGTGCTCTTACAGCCTACCGGGAACATCTCTTCCAAAGGCCTGTGAAATGCAGTTTCTTTGCAGGCCTCATCTGGCTGAAGTAGGACTTCTGCTCTGGGTGTGTTACTTTGCCCTAGAGCTGAAAGGCACAACGTGCAGGCTTCTTTCCAAACGGCGAGTTGGGCCCCACAGCATCTTGCTTCCAGATCTTTGGGAAGCTAAGAAACAACTCGCTCTGCACAGTGCTCTTACAGCCTACCGGGAACATCTCTTCCAAAGGCCTGTGAAACGCAGTTTCTTTGCAGGCCTGATCTGGCTGAAGTAGGACTTCTGCTCTGGGTGTGCTACTTTGCCCTAGAGCTGAAAGGCACAACGTGCAGGCTTCTTTCAATACGGCGAGTTGGGCCCCACAGCATCTTGCTTCCAGCTCTTTGGGAAGCTAAGAAACCACTCGCTCTGCACAGTGCTCTTACAGCCTAGTGGGAACATCTCTTCCAAAGGCCTGTGAAACGCAGTTTCTTTGCAGGCCTGATCTGGCTGAAGTAGGACTTCTGCTCTGGGTGTGCTACTTTGCCCTAGAGCTGAAAGGCACAACGTGCAGGCTTCTTTCCAAAGGGCGAGTTGGGCCCCACAGCATCTTGCTTCCAGCTCTTTGGGAAGCTAAGAAACAACTCGCTCTGCACAGTGCTCTTACAGCCTACCGGGAACATCTCTTCCAAAGGCCTGTGAAACGCAGTTTCTTTGCAGGCCTGATCTGGCTGAAGTAGGACTTCTGCTCTGGGTGTGCTACTTTGCCCTAGAGCTGAAAGGCACAACGTGCAGGCTTCTTTCCAAAGGGCGAGTTGGTCACCACAGCATCTTGCTTCCAGCTCTTTGGGAACCTAAGAAACCACTCGCTCTGCACAGTGCTCTTACAGCATACCGGCAACATCTCTTCCAAAGGCCTGAGAAACGCAGTTTCTTTGCAGGCCTGATCTGGCTGAAGTAGGACTTCTGCTCTGGGTGTGCTACTTTGCCCTAGAGCGGAAAGGCACAACGTGCAGGCTTCTTTCCAAAGGGCGAGTTGGGCCCCACAGCATCTTGCTTCCACCTCTTTGGGAACCTAAGAAACCACTCTCTCTGCACAGTGCTCTTACATCCTACCTGGAACATCTAATCCAAAGGCCTGTGAAACGCAGTTTCTTTGCAGGCCTGATCTGGCTGAAGTAGGACTTCTGCTCTGGGTGTGCTACTTTGCCCCAGAGCTCAAAGGCACAACGTGCAGGCTTCTTTCCAAAGGGCGAGATGGGCCCCACAGCATCTTGCTTCCAGCTCTTTGGGATCCTAAGAAACAACTCGCTCAGCACAGTGGTCTTACAGCCTACCGGGAACATCTCTTCCAAAGGCCTGTGAAACGCAGTATCTTTGCAGGCCTGATCTGACTGAAGTAGGACTTCTGCTCTGTGTTGCTACTTTGCCCTAGAGCTGAAAGGCACAACGTGCAGTCTTCTTTCCAAAGGGCGATTTGGGCCCCACAGCATCTTGCTTCCACCTCTTTGGGAACCTAAGAAACCACTCGCTCTGCACAGTGCTCTTACAGCCTAGTGGGAACATCTCTTCCAAAGGCCTGTGAAACGCAGTTTCTTTGCAGGCCTGATCTGGCTGAAGTAGGACTTCTGCTCTGGGTGTGCTACTTTGCCCTAGAGCTGAATGGCACAACATGCAGGCTTCTTTCCAAAGGGCGAGTTGGGCCCCACAGCGTCTTGCTCCCAGCTCTTTGGGAAGCTAAGAAACAACTCGCTCAGCACAGTGCTCTTACAGCCTACCGGGAACATCTCTTCCAAAGGCCTGTGAAACGCAGTTTCTTTGCAGGCCTGATCTGGCTGAAGTAGGACTTCTGCTCTGGGTGTGCTACTTTGCCCTGGAGCTGAAAGGCACAACGTGCAGGCTTCTTTCCAAAGGGCGAGTTGGGCCCCACAGCATCTTGCTTCCAGCTCTTTGGGAACCTAAGAAACAACTCGCTCTGCACAGTGCTCTTACAGCCTACCGGGAACGTCACTTCCAAAGGCCTGTGAAACGCAGTTTCTTTGCAGCCCTGATCTGGCTAAAGTAGGACTTTTGCTCTGGGTGTGATGCTTTGCCCTAGAGCTGAAAGGCACAACGTGAAGGCTTCTTTCCAAAGGGCGAGTTGGGCCCCACAGCATCTTGCTTCCATCCCTTTGGGAAGCTAAGAAACAACTCGCTCTGCACAGTGCTCTTACAGCCTACCGCTAACATCTTTTCCAAAGGCCTGTGAAACGCAGTTTCTTTGCAGGCCTGATCTGGCTGAAGTAGGACTTCTGCTCTGGGTGTGCTACTTTGCCCTAGAGCTGAAAGGCCAACGTGCAGGCTTCTTTCCAAAGGGCGAGATGGGCCCCACAGCATCTTGCTTCCAGCTCTTTGGGAAGCTAAGAAACCACTCGCTCTGCACAGTGCTCTTACAGCCTACCGGGAACATCTCTTCCAAAGGCCTGTGAAACGCAGTTTCTTTGCAGGCCTGATCTGGCTGAAGTAGGGCTTCTGCTCTGGGTGTGCTTCTTTGCCCTAGAGCTGAAAGGCACAACGTGCAGGCTTCTTTCCAAAGGGCGAGTTGGGCCCCACAGCATCTTGCTTCCAGCTCTTTGGGAAGCTAAGAAACAACTCCCTCTGCACAGTGCTCTTACAACCTACCGGGAACATCTCTTCCAAAGGCCTGTGAAACGCAGTTTCTTTGCAGGCCTGATCTGGCTGAAGTAGGACTTCTGCTCTGGGTGTGCTACTTTGCCCTACAGCTGAAAGGCACAACGTGCAGGCTTCTTTCCAAAGGGCGAGTTGGGCCCCACAGCATCTTGCTTCCAGCTCTTGGGGAAGCTAAGAAACCACTCGCTCTGCACAGTGCTCTTACAGCCTACCGGGAACATCTCTTCCAAAGGCCTGTGAAACGCAGTTTCTTTGCAGGCCTGATCTGGCTGAAGTAGGACTTCTGCTCTGGGTGTGCTACTTTGCCCTAGAGTGGAAATGCACAACGTGCAGGCTTCTTTCCAAAGGGCGAGTTGGGCCCCACAGCATCTTGCTTCCAGCTCTTTGGGAAGCTAAGAAACAACTCGCTCTGCACAGTGCTCTTACAGCCTACCGGGAACATCTCTTCCAAAGGCCTGTGAAATGCAGTTTCTTTGCAGGCCTGATCTGGCTGAAGTAGGACTTCTGCTCTGGGTGTACTACTTTGCCCTAGAGCTGAAAGGCACAACGTGCAGGCTTCTTTCCAAAGGGCGAGTTGGGCCCCACAGCATCTTGCTTCCAGCTCTTTGGGAAGCTAAGAAACAACTCGCTCTGCACAGTGCTCTTACGGCCTACCGGGAACATCTCTTCCAAAGGCCTGTGAAACGCAGTTTCTTTGCAGGCCTGATCTGGCTGAAGTAGGACTTCTGCTCTGGGTGTGCTACTTTGCCCTAGAGCTGAAAGGCACAACGTGCAGGCTTCTTTCCAAAGGGCGAGTTGGGCCCCACAGCATCTTGCTTCCAGCTCTTGGGGAAGCTAAGAAACAACTCGCTCTGCACAGTGCTCTTACAGCCTACCGGGAACATCTCTTCCAAAGGCCTGTGAAACGCAGTTTCTTTGCATGCCTGCTCTGGCTGAAGTAGGACTTCTGCTCTGGGTGTGCTACTTTGCCCTAGAGCTGAAAGGCACAACGTGCAGGCTTCTTTCCAAAGGGCGAGTTGGGCCCCACAGCATCTTGCTTCCAGCTCTTGGGAAGCTAAGACACAACTCGCTCTGCAGAGTGCTCTTACAGCCTACCAGGAACATGTCTTCCAAAGGTCTGTGAAACGCAGTTTCTTTGCAGGCCTGATCTGGCTGAAGTAGGACTTCTGCTCTGGGTGTGCTACTTTGCCCTGGAGCTGAAAGGCAGAACGTGCAGGCATCTTTCCAAAAGGCGAGTTGGGCCCCACAGCATCTTGCTTCCAGCTCTTTGGGAACCTAAGAAACAACTCGCTCTGCACAGTGCTCTTACAGCCTACCGGGAACGTCACTTCCAAAGGCCTGTGAAACGCAGTTTCTTTGCATGCCTGATCTGGCTGAAGTAGGACTTCTGCTGTGGGTGTGCTACTTTGCCCTAGAGCTGAAAGGCACAACGTGAAGGCTTCTTTCCAAAGGGCGAGTTGGGCCCCACAACATCTTGCTTCCATCCCTTTGGGAAGCTAAGAAACCACTCGCTCTGCACAGTGCTCTTACAGCCTACTGGGAACATCTCTTCCAAAGGCCTATGAAACGCAGTTTCTTTGCAGGCCTGATCTGGCTGAAGTAGGACTTCTGCTCTGGGTGTGCTACTTTGCCCTAGAGCGGAAAGGCACAACGTGCAGGCTTCTTTCCAAAGGGCGAGTTGGGCCCCACAGCATCTTCCTTCCAGCTCTTTGGGAAGCTAAGAAACCACTCGCTCTGCACAGTGCTCTTACAGCCTACCGGGAACATCTCTTCCAAATGCCTGTGAAACGCAGTTTCTTTGCAGGCCTGATCTGGCTGAAGTAGGACTTCTGCTCTGGGTGTGCTACTTTGCCCTAGAGCGGAAAGGCACAACGTGCAGGCTTCTTTCCAAAGGGCGAATTGGGCCCCACAGCATCTTGCTTCCAGCTCTTTGGGAAGCTAAGAAACAACTCGCTCTGCACAGTGCTCTTACAGCCTACCGGGAACATCTCTTCCAAAGGCCTGTGAAACGCAGTTTCTTTGCAGGCCTGATCTGGCTGAAGTAGGACTTCTGCTCTGGGTGTGCTACTTTGCCCTAGAGCTGAAAGGCACAACGTGCAGGCTTCTTTCCAAAGGGCGAGTTGGGCCCCACAGCATCTTGCTTCCAGCTCTTTGGGAAGCTAAGAAACAACTCGCTCTGCACAGTGCTCTGACAGCCTAGTGGGAACATCTCTTCCAAAGGCCTGTGAAACGCAGTTTCTTTGCAGGCCTGATCTGGCTGAAGTAGGACTTCTGCTCTGGGTGTGCTACTTTGCCCTAGAGCTGAAAGGCACAACGTGCAGGCTTCTTTCCAAAGGGCGAGTTGGGCCCCACAGCATCTTGCTTCCAGCTCTTGGGGAAGCTAAGAAACAACTCGCTCTGCACAGTGCTCTTACAGCCTACCGGGAACATCTCTTCCAAAGGCCTCTGAAACGCAGTTTCTTTGCAGGCCTGCTCTGGCTGAAGTAGGACTTCTGCTCTGGGTGTGCTACTTTGCCCTAGAGCTGAAAGGCACAACGTGCAGGCTTCTTTCCAAAGGGCGAGTTGGGCCCCACAGCATCTTGCTTCCAGCTCTTTGGGAAGCTAAGACACAACTCGCACTGCACAGTGCTCTGACAGCCTAGTGGGAACATCTCTTGCAAAGGCCTGTGAAACGCAGTTTCTTTGCAGGCCTGATCTGGCTGCAGTAGGACTTCTGCTCTGGGTGTGCTACTTTGCCCTGGAGCTGAAAGGCACAACGTGCAGTCATCTTTCAAAAAGGCGAGTTGGGCCCCACAGCATCTTGCTTCCAGCTCTTTGGGAACCTAAGAAACAACTCGCTCTGCACAGTGCTCTTACAGCCTACCGGGAACGTCACTTCCAAAGGCCTGTGAAATGCAGTTTCTTTGCAGGCCTGATCTGGCTGAAGTAGGACTTCTGCTCTGGGTGTGCTACTTTGCCCTAGAGCTGAAAGGCACAACGTGCAGGCTTCTTTCCAAAGGGCGAGTTGGGCCCCACAGCATCTTGCTTCCATCCCTTTGGGAAGCTAAGAAACAACTCGCTCTGCACAGTGCTCTTACAGCCTGCCGCTAACATCTCTTCCAAAGGCTTGTGAAACGCAGTTTCTTTGCAGGCCTGATCTGGCTGAAGTAGGACTTCTGCTCTGGGTGTGCTACTTTGCCGTAGAGCTGAAAGGCACAACGTGCAGGCTTCTTTCCAAAGGGCGAGATGGGCCCCACAGCATCTTGCTTCCAGCTCTTGGGGAAGCTAAGAAACCACTCGCTCTGCACAGTGCTCTTACAGCCTACCGGGAACATCTCTTCCAAAGGCCTGTGAAACGCAGTTTCTTTGCAGGCCTGATCTGGCTGAAGTAGGACTTCTGCTCTGGGTGTGCATCTTTGCCCTAGAGCTGAAAGGCACAACGTGCAGGCTTCTTTCCAAAGGGCGAGTTGGGCCCCACAGCATCTTGCTTCCAGCTCTTTGGGAAGCTAAGAAACAACTCGCTCTGCACAGTGCTCCTACAGCCTACCGGGAACATGTCTTCCAAAGGCCTGTGAAACGCAGTTTCTTTGCAGGCCTGATCTGGCTGAAGTAGGACTTCTGCTCTGGGTGTGCTACTTTGCCCTAGAGCTGAAAGGCACAACGTGCAGGCTTCTTTCCAAAGGGCGAGTTGGGCCCCACAGCATCTTGCTTCCAGCTCTTGGGGAAGCTAAGAAACAACTCGCTCTGCACAGTGCTCTTACAGCCTAGTGGGAACATCTCTTCCAAAGGCCTGTGAAACGCAGTTTCTTTGCAGGCCTGATCTGGCTGAAGTAGGACTTCTGCTCTGGGTGTGCTACTTTGCCCTAGAGCTGAAAGGCACAACGTGCAGGCTTCTTTCCAAAGGGCGAGTTGGGCCCCACAGCATCTTGCTTCCAGCTCTTTGGGAAGCTAAGAAACAACTCGCTCTGCACAGTGCTCTTACAGCCTACCGGGAACATCTCTTCCAAACTCCTGTGAAACGCAATTTCTTTGGAGGCCTGATCTGGCTGAAGTAGGACTTCTGCTCTGGGTGTGCTACTTTGCCCTGGAGCTGAAAGGCACAACGTGCAGGCTTCTTTCCAAAGGGCGAGTTGGGCCCCACAGCATCTTGCTTCCAGCTCTTTGGGAAGCTAAGAAATAACTCGCTCTACACAGTGCTCTTACAGCCTACCGGGAAGGTCTCTTCCAAAGACCTTTGAAACGCAGTTTCTTTGCAGGCCTGATCTGGCTGAAGTAGGACTCCTGCTCTGGGTTTGCTACATTGCCCTAGAGCTGAAAGGCACAACGTGCAGGCTTCTTTCCAAAGGGCGAGTTGGGCCCCACAGCATCTTGCTCCCAGCTCTTTGGGAAGCTAAGAAACCACTCGCTCTGCACAGTGCTCTTACAGCCTACCGGGAACATCTCTTCCAAAGGCCTGTGAAACGCAGTTTCTTTGCAGGCCTGATCTGGCTGAAGTAGGACTTCTGCTCTGGGTGTGTTGCTTTGCCCTAGAGCTGAAAGGCACAACGTGCAGGCTTATTTCCAAACGGCGAGTTGGGCCCCACAGCATCTTGCTTCCAGCTCTTGGGGAAGCTAAGAAACAACTCGCTCTGCACAGTGCTCTTACAGCCTAGTGGGAACATCTCTTCCAAAGGCCTGTGAAACGCAGTTTCTTTGCAGGCCTGATCTGGCTGAAGTAGGACTTCTGCTCTGGGTGTGCTACTTTGCCCTAGAGCTGAAAGGCACAACGTGCAGGCTTCTTTCAATACGGCGAGTTGGGCCCCTCAGCATCTTGCTTCCAGCTCTTGGGGAAGCTAAGAAACCGCTCGCTCTGCACAGTGCTCTTACAGCCTACCGGGAACATCTCTTCCAAAGGCCTGTGAAACGCAGTTTCTTTACAGGCCTGATCTGGCTGAAGTAGGACTTCTGCTCTGGGTGTGCTACTTTGCCCTAGAGCTGAAAGGCACAACGTGCAGGCTTCTTTCCAAAGGGCGAGTTGGTCCCCACAGCATCTTGCTTCCAGCTCTTTGGGAACCTAAGAAACCACTCGCTCTGCACAGTGCTCTTACAGCCTACCGGGAACATCTCTTCCAAAGGCCTGAGAAACGCAGTTTCTTTGCAGGCCTGATCTGGCTGAAGTAGGACTTCTGCTCTGGGTGTGCTACTTTGCCCTAGAGCTGAAAGGCACAACGTGCAGGCTTCTTTCCAAAGGGCGAGTTGGGCCCCACAGCATCTCGCTTCCACCTCTTTGGGAACCTAAGAAACCACTCTCTCTGCACAGTGCTCTTACATCCTACCTGGAACATCTAATCCAAAGGCCTGTGAAACGCAGTTTCTTTGCAGGCCTGATCTGGCTGAAGTAGGACTTCTGCTCTGGGTGTGCTACTTTGCCCTAGAGCTCAAAGGCACAACGTGCAGGCTTCTTTCCAAAGGGCGAGTTGGGCCCCACAGCATCTTGCTTCCAGCTCTTTGGGATCCTAAGAAACAACTCGCTCAGCACAGTGGACTTACAGCCTACCGGGAACATCTCTTCCAAAGGCCTGTGAAACGCAGTATCTTTGCAGGCCTGATCTGGCTGAAGTAGGACTTCTGCTCTGGGTGTGCATCTTTGCCCTAGAGCTGAAAGGCACAACGTGCAGGCTTCTTTCCAAAGGGCGAGTTGGGCCCCACAGCATCTTGCTTCCAGCTCTTTGGGAAGCTAAGAAACAACTCGCTCTGCACAGTGCTCTGACAGCCTAGTGGGAACATCTCTTGCAAAGGCCTGTGAAACGCAGTTTCTTTGCAGGCCTGATCTGGCTGCAGTAGGACTTCTGCTCTGGGTGTGCTACTTTGCCCTGGAGCTGAAAGGCACAACGTGCAGTCATCTTTCAAAAAGGCGAGTTGGGCCCCACAGCATCTTGCTTCCAGCTCTTTGGGAACCTAAGAAACAACTCGCTCTGCACAGTGCTCTTACAGCCTACCGGGAACGTCACTTCCAAAGGCCTGTGAAACGCAGTTTCTTTGCAGGCCTGATCTGGCTGAAGTAGGACTTCTGCTCTGGGTGTGCTACTTTGCCCTAGAGCTGAAAGGCACAACGTGCAGGCTTCTTTCCAAAGGGCGAGTTGGGCCCCACAGCATCTTGCTTCCATCCCTTTGGGAAGCTAAGAAACAACTCGCTCTGCACAGTGCTCTTACAGCCTACCGCTAACATCTCTTCCAAAGGCTTGTGAAACGCAGTTTCTTTGCAGGCCTGATCTGGCTGAAGTAGGACTTCTGCTCTGGGTGTGCTACTTTGCCGTAGAGCTGAAAGGCACAACGTGCAGGCTTCTTTCCAAAGGGCGAGATGGGCCCCACAGCATCTTGCTTCCAGCTCTTGGGGAAGCTAAGAAACCACTCGCTCTGCACAGTGCTCTTACAGCCTACCGGGAACATCTCTTCCAAAGGCCTGTGAAACGCAGTTTCTTTGCAGGCCTGATCTGGCTGAAGTAGGACTTCTGCTCTGGGTGTGCATCTTTGCCCTAGAGCTGAAAGGCACAACGTGCAGGCTTCTTTCCAAAGGGCGAGTTGGGCCCCACAGCATCTTGCTTCCAGCTCTTTGGGAAGCTAAGAAACAACTCGCTCTGCACAGTGCTCCTACAGCCTACCGGGAACATGTCTTCCAAAGGCCTGTGAAACGCAGTTTCTTTGCAGGCCTGATCTGGCTGAAGTAGGACTTCTGCTCTGGGTGTGCTACTTTGCCCTAGAGCTGAAAGGCACAACGTGCAGGCTTCTTTCCAAAGGGCGAGTTGGGCCCCACAGCATCTTGCTTCCAGCTCTTGGGGAAGCTAAGAAACAACTCGCTCTGCACAGTGCTCTTACAGCCTACCGGGAACATCTCTTCCAAACTCCTGTGAAACGCAATTTCTTTGGAGGCCTGATCTGGCTGAAGTAGGACTTCTGCTCTGGGTGTGCTACTTTGCCCTAGAGCTGAAAGGCACAACGTGCAGGCTTCTTTCCAAAGGGCGAGTTGGGCCCCACAGCATCTTGCTTCCAGCTCTTTGGGAAGCTAAGAAATAACTCGCTCTACACAGTGCTCTTACAGCCTACCGGGAAGGTCTCTTCCAAAGACCTTTGAAACGCAGTTTCTTTGCAGGCCTGATCTGGCTGAAGTAGGACTCCTGCTCTGGGTTTGCTACATTGCCCTAGAGCTGAAAGGCACAACGTGCAGGCTTCTTTACAATGGGCGAGTTGGGCCCCACAGCATCTTGCTCCCAGCTCTTTGGGAAGCTAAGAAACCACTCGCTCTGCACAGTGCTCTTACAGCCTACCGGGAACATCTCTTCCAAAGGCCTGTGAAACGCAGTTTCTTTGCAGGCCTGATCTGGCTGAAGTAGGACTTCTGCTCTGGGTGTGTTACTTTGCCCTAGAGCTGAAAGGCACAACGTGCAGGCTTATTTCCAAACGGCGAGTTGGGCCCCACAGCATCTTGCTTCCAGCTCTTGGGGAAGCTAAGAAACAACTCGCTCTGCACAGTGCTCTTACAGCCTAGTGGGAACATCTCTTCCAAAGGCCTGTGAAAGGCAGTTTCTTTGCAGGCCTGATCTGGCTGAAGTAGGACTTCTGCTCTGGGTGTGCTACTTTGCCCTAGAGCTGAAAGGCACAACGTGCAGGCTTCTTTCCAAAGGGCGAGTTGGGCCCCACAGCATCTCGCTTCCACCTCTTTGGGAACCTAAGAAACCACTCTCTCTGCACAGTGCTCTTACATCCTACCTGGAACATCTAATCCAAAGGCCTGTGAAACGCAGTTTCTTTGCAGGCCTGATCTGGCTGAAGTAGGACTTCTGCTCTGGGTGTGCTACTTTGCCCTAGAGCGGAAATGCGCAACGTGCAGGCTTCTTTCCAAAGGGCGAGTTGGGCCCCACAGCATCTTGCTTCCAGCTCTTTGGGATCCTAAGAAACAACTCGCTCAGCACAGTGGTCTTACAGCCTACCGGGAACATCTCCTCCAAAGGCCTGTGAAACGCAGTATCTTTGCAGGCCTGATCTGGCTGAAGTAGGACTTCTGCTCTGGGTGTGCTACTTTGCCGTAGAGCTGAAAGGCACAACGTGCAGGCTTCTTTCCAAAGGGCGAGATGGGCCCCACAGCATCTTGCTTCCAGCTCTTGGGGAAGCTAAGAAACCACTCGCTCTGCACAGTGCTCTTACAGCCTACCGGGAACATCTCTTCCAAAGGCCTGTGAAACGCAGTTTCTTTGCAGGCCTGATCTGGCTGAAGTAGGACTTCTGCTCTGGGTGTGCATCTTTGCCCTAGAGCTGAAAGGCACAACGTGCAGGCTTCTTTCCAAAGGGCGAGTTGGGCCCCACAGCATCTTGCTTCCAGCTCTTTGGGAAGCTAAGAAACAACTCGCTCTGCACAGTGCTCCTACAGCCTACCGGGAACATGTCTTCCAAAGGCCTGTGAAACGCAGTTTCTTTGCAGGCCTGATCTGGCTGAAGTAGGACTTCTGCTCTGGGTGTGCTACTTTGCCCTAGAGCTGAAAGGCACAACGTGCAGGCTTCTTTCCAAAGGGCGAGTTGGGCCCCACAGCATCTTGCTTCCAGCTCTTGGGGAAGCTAAGAAACAACTCGCTCTGCACAGTGCTCTTACAGCCTAGTGGGAACATCTCTTCCAAAGGCCTGTGAAACGCAGTTTCTTTGCAGGCCTGATCTGGCTGAAGTAGGACTTCTGCTCTGGGTGTGCTACTTTGCCCTAGAGCTGAAAGGCACAACGTGCAGGCTTCTTTCCAAAGGGCGAGTTGGGCCCCACAGCATCTTGCTTCCAGCTCTTTGGGAAGCTAAGAAACAACTCGCTCTGCACAGTGCTCTTACAGCCTACCGGGAACATCTCTTCCAAACTCCTGTGAAACGCAATTTCTTTGCAGGCCTGATCTGGCTGAAGTAGGACTTCTGCTCTGGGTGTGCTACTTTGCCCTGGAGCTGAAAGGCACAACGTGCAGGCTTCTTTCCAAAGGGCGAGTTGGGCCCCACAGCATCTTGCTTCCAGCTCTTTGGGAAGCTAAGAAATATCTCGCTCTACACAGTGCTCTTACAGCCTACCGGGAAGGTCTCTTCCAAAGACCTTTGAAACGCAGTTTCTTTGCAGGCCTGATCTGGCTGAAGTAGGACTCCTGCTCTGGGTTTGCTACATTGCCCTAGAGCTGAAAGGCACAACGTGCAGGCTTCTTTCCAAAGGGCGAGTTGGGCCCCACAGCATCTTGCTCCCAGCTCTTTGGGAAGCTAAGAAACCACTCGCTCTGCACAGTGCTCTTACAGCCTACCGGGAACATCTCTTCCAAAGGCCTGTGAAACGCAGTTTCTTTGCAGGCCTGATCTGGCTGAAGTAGGACTTCTGCTCTGGGTGTGTTACTTTGCCCTAGAGCTGAAAGGCACAACGTGCAGGCTTATTTCCAAACGGCGAGTTGGGCCCCACAGCATCTTGCTTCCAGCTCTTGGGGAAGCTAAGAAACCGCTCGCTCTGCACAGTGCTCTTACAGCCTACCGGGAACATCTCTTCCAAAGGCCTGTGAAACGCAGTTTCTTTACAGGCCTGATCTGGCTGAAGTAGGACTTCTGCTCTGGGTGTGCTACTTTGCCCTAGAGCTGAAAGGCACAACGTGCAGGCTTCTTTCCAAAGGGCGAGTTGGTCCCCACAGCATCTTGCTTCCAGCTCTTTGGGAACCTAAGAAACCACTCGCTCTGCACAGTGCTCTTACAGCCTACCGGGAACATCTCTTCCAAAGGCCTGAGAAACGCAGTTTCTTTGCAGGCCTGATCTGGCTGAAGTAGGACTTCTGCTCTGGGTGTGCTACTTTGCCCTAGAGCTGAAAGGCACAACGTGCAGGCTTCTTTCCAAAGGGCGAGTTGGGCCCCACAGCATCTCGCTTCCACCTCTTTGGGAACCTAAGAAACCACTCTCTCTGCACAGTGCTCTTACATCCTACCTGGAACATCTAATCCAAAGGCCTGTGAAACGCAGTTTCTTTGCAGGCCTGATCTGGCTGAAGTAGGACTTCTGCTCTGGGTGTGCTACTTTGCCCTAGAGCGGAAATGCGCAACGTGCAGGCTTCTTTCCAAAGGGCGAGTTGGGCCCCACAGCATCTTGCTTCCAGCTCTTGGGGATCCTAAGAAACAACTCGCTCAGCACAGTGGTCTTACAGCCTACCGGGAACATCTCCTCC
Source organism: Equus caballus (assembly GCF_041296265.1). NCBI lineage: Eukaryota > Metazoa > Chordata > Mammalia > Perissodactyla > Equidae > Equus > Equus caballus. The sequence continues at coordinate 3,749,159 of NW_027222343.1, read as the reverse complement.
AAAGGCCTGTGAAACGCAGTATCTTTGCAGGCCTGATCTGGCTGAAGTAGGACTTCTGCTCTGGGTGTGCTACTTTGCCGTAGAGCTGAAAGGCACAACGTGCAGGCTTCTTTCCAAAGGGCGAGATGGGCCCCACAGCATCTTGCTTCCAGCTCTTGGGGAAGCTAAGAAACCACTCGCTCTGCACAGTGCTCTTACAGCCTACCGGGAACATCTCTTCCAAAGGCCTGTGAAACGCAGTTTCTTTGCAGGCCTGATCTGGCTGAAGTAGGACTTCTGCTCTGGGTGTGCATCTTTGCCCTAGAGCTGAAAGGCACAACGTGCAGGCTTCTTTCCAAAGGGCGAGTTGGGCCCCACAGCATCTTGCTTCCAGCTCTTTGGGAAGCTAAGAAACAACTCGCTCTGCACAGTGCTCCTACAGCCTACCGGGAACATGTCTTCCAAAGGCCTGTGAAACGCAGTTTCTTTGCAGGCCTGATCTGGCTGAAGTAGGACTTCTGCTCTGGGTGTGCTACTTTGCCCTAGAGCTGAAAGGCACAACGTGCAGGCTTCTTTCCAAAGGGCGAGTTGGGCCCCACAGCATCTTGCTTCCAGCTCTTGGGGAAGCTAAGAAACAACTCGCTCTGCACAGTGCTCTTACAGCCTAGTGGGAACATCTCTTCCAAAGGCCTGTGAAACGCAGTTTCTTTGCAGGCCTGATCTGGCTGAAGTAGGACTTCTGCTCTGGGTGTGCTACTTTGCCCTAGAGCTGAAAGGCACAACGTGCAGGCTTCTTTCCAAAGGGCGAGTTGGGCCCCACAGCATCTTGCTTCCAGCTCTTTGGGAAGCTAAGAAACAACTCGCTCTGCACAGTGCTCTTACAGCCTACCGGGAACATCTCTTCCAAACTCCTGTGAAACGCAATTTCTTTGCAGGCCTGATCTGGCTGAAGTAGGACTTCTGCTCTGGGTGTGCTACTTTGCCCTGGAGCTGAAAGGCACAACGTGCAGGCTTCTTTCCAAAGGGCGAGTTGGGCCCCACAGCATCTTGCTTCCAGCTCTTTGGGAAGCTAAGAAATATCTCGCTCTACACAGTGCTCTTACAGCCTACCGGGAAGGTCTCTTCCAAAGACCTTTGAAACGCAGTTTCTTTGCAGGCCTGATCTGGCTGAAGTAGGACTCCTGCTCTGGGTTTGCTACATTGCCCTAGAGCTGAAAGGCACAACGTGCAGGCTTCTTTCCAAAGGGCGAGTTGGGCCCCACAGCATCTTGCTCCCAGCTCTTTGGGAAGCTAAGAAACCACTCGCTCTGCACAGTGCTCTTACAGCCTACCGGGAACATCTCTTCCAAAGGCCTGTGAAACGCAGTTTCTTTGCAGGCCTGATCTGGCTGAAGTAGGACTTCTGCTCTGGGTGTGTTACTTTGCCCTAGAGCTGAAAGGCACAACGTGCAGGCTTATTTCCAAACGGCGAGTTGGGCCCCACAGCATCTTGCTTCCAGCTCTTGGGGAAGCTAAGAAACAACTCGCTCTGCACAGTGCTCTTACAGCCTAGTGGGAACATCTCTTCCAAAGGCCTGTGAAAGGCAGTTTCTTTGCAGGCCTGATCTGGCTGAAGTAGGACTTCTGCTCTGGGTGTGCTACTTTGCCCTAGAGCTGAAAGGCACAACGTGCAGGCTTCTTTCCAAAGGGCGAGTTGGGCCCCACAGCATCTTGCTTCCAGCTCTTTGGGAAGCTAAGAAACCACTCGCTCTGCACAGTGCTCTTACAGCCTACCGGGAACATCTCTTCCAAAGGCCTGTGAAACGCAGTTTCTTTGCAGGCCTGATCTGGCTGAAGTAGGACTTCTGCTCTGGGTGTGCTACTTTGCCCTAGAGCTGAAAGGCACAACGTGCAGGCTTCTTTCAATACGGCGAGTTGGGCCCCTCAGCATCTTGCTTCCAGCTCTTGGGGAAGCTAAGAAACCGCTCGCTCTGCACAGTGCTCTTACAGCCTACCGGGAACATCTCTTCCAAAGGCCTGTGAAACGCAGTATCTTTGCAGGCCTGATCTGGCTGAAGTAGGACTTCTGCTCTGGGTGTGCTACTTTGCCGTAGAGCTGAAAGGCACAACGTGCAGGCTTCTTTCCAAAGGGCGAGATGGGCCCCACAGCATCTTGCTTCCAGCTCTTGGGGAAGCTAAGAAACCACTCGCTCTGCACAGTGCTCTTACAGCCTACCGGGAACATCTCTTCCAAAGGCCTGTGAAACGCAGTTTCTTTGCAGGCCTGATCTGGCTGAAGTAGGACTTCTGCTCTGGGTGTGCATCTTTGCCCTAGAGCTGAAAGGCACAACGTGCAGGCTTCTTTCCAAAGGGCGAGTTGGGCCCCACAGCATCTTGCTTCCAGCTCTTTGGGAAGCTAAGAAACAACTCGCTCTGCACAGTGCTCTGACAGCCTAGTGGGAACATCTCTTGCAAAGGCCTGTGAAACGCAGTTTCTTTGCAGGCCTGATCTGGCTGCAGTAGGACTTCTGCTCTGGGTGTGCTACTTTGCCCTGGAGCTGAAAGGCACAACGTGCAGTCATCTTTCAAAAAGGCGAGTTGGGCCCCACAGCATCTTGCTTCCAGCTCTTTGGGAACCTAAGAAACAACTCGCTCTGCACAGTGCTCTTACAGCCTACCGGGAACGTCACTTCCAAAGGCCTGTGAAACGCAGTTTCTTTGCAGGCCTGATCTGGCTGAAGTAGGACTTCTGCTCTGGGTGTGCTACTTTGCCCTAGAGCTGAAAGGCACAACCTGCAGGCTTCTTTCCAAAGGGCGAGTTGGGCCCCACAGCATCTTGCTTCCATCCCTTTGGGAAGCTAAGAAACAACTCGCTCTGCACAGTGCTCTTACAGCCTACCGCTAACATCTCTTCCAAAGGCTTGTGAAACGCAGTTTCTTTGCAGGCCTGATCTGGCTGAAGTAGGACTTCTGCTCTGGGTGTGCTACTTTGCCGTAGAGCTGAAAGGCACAACGTGCAGGCTTCTTTCCAAAGGGCGAGATGGGCCCCACAGCATCTTGCTTCCAGCTCTTGGGGAAGCTAAGAAACCACTCGCTCTGCACAGTGCTCTTACAGCCTACCGGGAACATCTCTTCCAAAGGCCTGTGAAACGCAGTTTCTTTGCAGGCCTGATCTGGCTGAAGTAGGACTTCTGCTCTGGGTGTGCTACTTTGCCCTAGAGCTGAAAGGCACAACGTGCAGGCTTCTTTCCAAAGGGCGAGTTGGGCCCCACAGCATCTTGCTTCCAGCTCTTTGGGAAGCTAAGAAACAACTCGCTCTGCACAGTGCTCCTACAGCCTACCGGGAACATGTCTTCCAAAGGCCTGTGAAACGCAGTTTCTTTGCAGGCCTGATCTGGCTGAAGTAGGACTTCTGCTCTGGGTGTGCTACTTTGCCCTAGAGCTGAAAGGCACAACGTGCAGGCTTCTTTCCAAAGGGCGAGTTGGGCCCCACAGCATCTTGCTTCCAGCTCTTGGGGAAGCTAAGAAACAACTCGCTCTGCACAGTGCTCTTACAGCCTACCGGGAACATCTCTTCCAAACTCCTGTGAAACGCAATTTCTTTGGAGGCCTGATCTGGCTGAAGTAGGACTTCTGCTCTGGGTGTGCTACTTTGCCCTAGAGCTGAAAGGCACAACGTGCAGGCTTCTTTCCAAAGGGCGAGTTGGGCCCCACAGCATCTTGCTTCCAGCTCTTTGGGAAGCTAAGAAATAACTCGCTCTACACAGTGCTCTTACAGCCTACCGGGAAGGTCTCTTCCAAAGACCTTTGAAACGCAGTTTCTTTGCAGGCCTGATCTGGCTGAAGTAGGACTCCTGCTCTGGGTTTGCTACATTGCCCTAGAGCTGAAAGGCACAACGTGCAGGCTTCTTTACAATGGGCGAGTTGGGCCCCACAGCATCTTGCTCCCAGCTCTTTGGGAAGCTAAGAAACCACTCGCTCTGCACAGTGCTCTTACAGCCTACCGGGAACATCTCTTCCAAAGGCCTGTGAAACGCAGTTTCTTTGCAGGCCTGATCTGGCTGAAGTAGGACTTCTGCTCTGGGTGTGTTACTTTGCCCTAGAGCTGAAAGGCACAACGTGCAGGCTTATTTCCAAACGGCGAGTTGGGCCCCACAGCATCTTGCTTCCAGCTCTTGGGGAAGCTAAGAAACAACTCGCTCTGCACAGTGCTCTTACAGCCTAGTGGGAACATCTCTTCCAAAGGCCTGTGAAAGGCAGTTTCTTTGCAGGCCTGATCTGGCTGAAGTAGGACTTCTGCTCTGGGTGTGCTACTTTGCCCTAGAGCTGAAAGGCACAACGTGCAGGCTTCTTTCCAAAGGGCGAGTTGGGCCCCACAGCATCTTGCTTCCAGCTCTTTGGGAAGCTAAGAAACCACTCGCTCTGCACAGTGCTCTTACAGCCTACCGGGAACATCTCTTCCAAAGGCCTGTGAAACGCAGTTTCTTTGCAGGCCTGATCTGGCTGAAGTAGGACTTCTGCTCTGGGTGTGCTACTTTGCCCTAGAGCTGAAAGGCACAACGTGCAGGCTTCTTTCAATACGGCGAGTTGGGCCCCTCAGCATCTTGCTTCCAGCTCTTGGGGAAGCTAAGAAACCGCTCGCTCTGCACAGTGCTCTTACAGCCTACCGGGAACATCTCTTCCAAAGGCCTGTGAAACGCAGTTTCTTTACAGGCCTGATCTGGCTGAAGTAGGACTTCTGCTCTGGGTGTGCTACTTTGCCCTAGAGCTGAAAGGCACAACGTGCAGGCTTCTTTCCAAAGGGCGAGTTGGTCCCCACAGCATCTTGCTTCCAGCTCTTTGGGAACCTAAGAAACCACTCGCTCTGCACAGTGCTCTTACAGCCTACCGGGAACATCTCTTCCAAAGGCCTGAGAAACGCAGTTTCTTTGCAGGCCTGATCTGGCTGAAGTAGGACTTCTGCTCTGGGTGTGCTACTTTGCCCTAGAGCTGAAAGGCACAACGTGCAGGCTTCTTTCCAAAGGGCGAGTTGGGCCCCACAGCATCTCGCTTCCACCTCTTTGGGAACCTAAGAAACCACTCTGTCTGCACAGTGCTCTTACATCCTACCTGGAACATCTAATCCAAAGGCCTGTGAAACGCAGTTTCTTTGCAGGCCTGATCTGGCTGAAGTAGGACTTCTGCTCTGGGTGTGCTACTTTGCCCTAGAGCGGAAATGCGCAACGTGCAGGCTTCTTTCCAAAGGGCGAGTTGGGCCCCACAGCATCTTGCTTCCAGCTCTTTGGGATCCTAAGAAACAACTCGCTCAGCACAGTGGTCTTACAGCCTACCGGGAACATCTCCTCCAAAGGCCTGTGAAACGCAGTATCTTTGCAGGCCTGATCTGGCTGAAGTAGGACTTCTGCTCTGGGTGTGCTACTTTGCCGTAGAGCTGAAAGGCACAACGTGCAGGCTTCTTTCCAAAGGGCGAGATGGGCCCCACAGCATCTTGCTTCCAGCTCTTGGGGAAGCTAAGAAACCACTCGCTCTGCACAGTGCTCTTACAGCCTACCGGGAACATCTCTTCCAAAGGCCTGTGAAACGCAGTTTCTTTGCAGGCCTGATCTGGCTGAAGTAGGACTTCTGCTCTGGGTGTGCATCTTTGCCCTAGAGCTGAAAGGCACAACGTGCAGGCTTCTTTCCAAAGGGCGAGTTGGGCCCCACAGCATCTTGCTTCCAGCTCTTTGGGAAGCTAAGAAACAACTCGCTCTGCACAGTGCTCCTACAGCCTACCGGGAACATGTCTTCCAAAGGCCTGTGAAACGCAGTTTCTTTGCAGGCCTGATCTGGCTGAAGTAGGACTTCTCCTCTGGGTGTGCTACTTTGCCCTAGAGCTGAAAGGCACAACGTGCAGGCTTCTTTCCAAAGGGCGAGTTGGGCCCCACAGCATCTTGCTTCCAGCTCTTGGGGAAGCTAAGAAACAACTCGCTCTGCACAGTGCTCTTACAGCCTAGTGGGAACATCTCTTCCAAAGGCCTGTGAAACGCAGTTTCTTTGCAGGCCTGATCTGGCTGAAGTAGGACTTCTGCTCTGGGTGTGCTACTTTGCCCTAGAGCTGAAAGGCACAACGTGCAGGCTTCTTTCCAAAGGGCGAGTTGGGCCCCACAGCATCTTGCTTCCAGCTCTTTGGGAAGCTAAGAAACAACTCGCTCTGCACAGTGCTCTTACAGCCTACCGGGAACATCTCTTCCAAACTCCTGTGAAACGCAATTTCTTTGCAGGCCTGATCTGGCTGAAGTAGGACTTCTGCTCTGGGTGTGCTACTTTGCCCTGGAGCTGAAAGGCACAACGTGCAGGCTTCTTTCCAAAGGGCGAGTTGGGCCCCACAGCATCTTGCTTCCAGCTCTTTGGGAAGCTAAGAAATAACTCGCTCTACACAGTGCTCTTACAGCCTACCGGGAAGGTCTCTTCCAAAGACCTTTGAAACGCAGTTTCTTTGCAGGCCTGATCTGGCTGAAGTAGGACTCCTGCTCTGGGTTTGCTACATTGCCCTAGAGCTGAAAGGCACAACGTGCAGGCTTCTTTCCAAAGGGCGAGTTGGGCCCCACAGCATCTTGCTCCCAGCTCTTTGGGAAGCTAAGAAACCACTCGCTCTGCACAGTGCTCTTACAGCCTACCGGGAACATCTCTTCCAAAGGCCTGTGAAACGCAGTTTCTTTGCAGGCCTGATCTGGCTGAAGTAGGACTTCTGCTCTGGGTGTGTTACTTTGCCCTAGAGCTGAAAGGCACAACGTGCAGGCTTATTTCCAAACGGCGAGTTGGGCCCCACAGCATCTTGCTTCCAGCTCTTGGGGAAGCTAAGAAACAACTCGCTCTGCACAGTGCTCTTACAGCCTAGTGGGAACATCTCTTCCAAAGGCCTGTGAAAGGCAGTTTCTTTGCAGGCCTGATCTGGCTGAAGTAGGACTTCTGCTCTGGGTGTGCTACTTTGCCCTAGAGCTGAAAGGCACAACGTGCAGGCTTCTTTCCAAAGGGCGAGTTGGGCCCCACAGCATCTTGCTTCCAGCTCTTTGGGAAGCTAAGAAACCACTCGCGCTGCACAGTGCTCTTACAGCCTACCGGGAACATCTCTTCCAAAGGCCTGTGAAACGCAGTTTCTTTGCAGGCCTGATCTGGCTGAAGTAGGACTTCTGCTCTGGGTGTGCTACTTTGCCCTAGAGCTGAAAGGCACAACGTGCAGGCTTCTTTCAATACGGCGAGTTGGGCCCCTCAGCATCTTGCTTCCAGCTCTTGGGGAAGCTAAGAAACCGCTCGCTCTGCACAGTGCTCTTACAGCCTACCGGGAACATCTCTTCCAAAGGCCTGTGAAACGCAGTTTCTTTACAGGCCTGATCTGGCTGAAGTAGGACTTCTGCTCTGGGTGTGCTACTTTGCCCTAGAGCTGAAAGGCACAACGTGCAGGCTTCTTTCCAAAGGGCGAGTTGGTCCCCACAGCATCTTGCTTCCAGCTCTTTGGGAACCTAAGAAACCACTCGCTCTGCACAGTGCTCTTACAGCCTACCGGGAACATCTCTTCCAAAGGCATGAGAAACGCAGTTTCTTTGCAGGCCTGATCTGGCTGAAGTAGGACTTCTGCTCTGGGTGTGCTACTTTGCCCTAGAGCTGAAAGGCACAACGTGCAGGCTTCTTTCCAAAGGGCGAGTTGGGCCCCACAGCATCTCGCTTCCACCTCTTTGGGAACCTAAGAAACCACTCTCTCTGCACAGTGCTCTTACATCCTACCTGGAACATCTAATCCAAAGGCCTGTGAAACGCAGTTTCTTTGCAGGCCTGATCTGGCTGAAGTAGGACTTCTGCTCTGGGTGTGCTACTTTGCCCTAGAGCTCAAAGGCACAACGTGCAGGCTTCTTTCCAAAGGGCGAGTTGGGCCCCACAGCATCTTGCTTCCAGCTCTTTGGGATCCTAAGAAACAACTCGCTCAGCACAGTGGTCTTACAGCCTACCGGGAACATCTCTTCCAAAGGCCTGTGAAACGCAGTATCTTTGCAGGCCTGATCTGGCTGAAGTAGGACTTCTGCTCTGTGTGTGCTACTTTGCCCTAGAGCTGAAAGGCACAACGTGCAGTCTTCTTTCCAAAGGGCGATTTGGGCCCCACAGCATCTTGCTTCCACCTCTTTGGGAACCTAAGAAACCACTCGCTCTGCACAGTGCTCTTACAGCCTAGTGGGAACATCTCTTCCAAAGGCCTGTGAAACGCAGTTTCTTTGCAGGCCTGATCTGGCTGAAGTAGGACTTCTGCTCTGGGTGTGCTACTTTGCCCTAGAGCTGAATGGCACAACGTGCAGGCTTCTTTCCAAAGGGCGAGTTGGGCCCCGCAGCGTCTTGCTCCCAGCTCTTTGGGAAGCTAAGAAACAACTCGCTCAGCACAGTGCTCTTACAGCCTACCGGGAACATCTCTTCCAAAGGCCTGTGAAACGCAGTTTCTTTGCAGGCCTGATCTGGCTGAAGTAGGACTTCTGCTCTGGGTGTGCTACTTTGCCCTGGAGCTGAAAGGCACAACGTGCAGGCTTCTTTCCAAAGGGCGAGTTGGGCCCCACAGCATCTTGCTTCCAGCTCTTTGGGAACCTAAGAAACAACTCGCTCTGCACAGTGCTCTTACAGCCTACCGGGAACGTCACTTCCAAAGGCCTGTGAAACGCAGTTTCTTTGCAGCCCTGATCTGGCTAAAGTAGGACTTTTGCTCTGGGTGTGATACTTTGCCCTAGAGCTGAAAGGCACAACGTGAAGGCTTCTTTCCAAAGGGCGAGTTGGGCCCCACAGCATCTTGCTTCCATCCCTTTGGGAAGCTAAGAAACAACTCGCTCTGCACAGTGCTCTTACAGCCTACCGCTAACATCTTTTCCAAAGGCCTGTGAAACGCAGTTTCTTTGCAGGCCTGATCTGGCTGAAGTAGGACTTCTGCTCTGGGTGTGCTACTTTGCCCTAGAGCTGAAAGGCCAACGTGCAGGCTTCTTTCCAAAGGGCGAGATGGGCCCCACAGCATCTTGCTTCCAGCTCTTTGGGACGCTAAGAAACCACTCGCTCTGCACAGTGCTCTTACAGCCTACCGGGAACATCTCTTCCAAAGGCCTGTGAAACGCAGTTTCTTTGCAGGCCTGATCTGGCTGAAGTAGGACTTCTGCTCTGGATGTGCTTCTTTGCCCTAGAGCTGAAAGGCACAACGTGCAGGCTTCTTTCCAAAGGGCGAGTTGGGCCCCACAGCATCTTGCTTCCAGCTCTTTGGGAAGCTAAGAAACAACTCGCTCTGCACAGTGCTCTTACAGCCTAGTGGGATCATCTCTTCCAAAGGCCTGTGAAACGCAGTTTCTTTGCAGGCCTGATCTGGCTGAAGTAGGACTTCTGCTCTGGGTGTGCTACTTTGCCCTAGAGCTGAAAGGCACAACGTGCAGGCTTCTTTCCAAAGGGCGAGTTGGGCCCCACAGCATCTTGCTTCCAGCTCTTTGGGAAGCTAAGAAACCACTCGCTCTGCACAGTGCTCTTACAGCCTACCGGGAACATCTCTTCCAAAGGCCTGTGAAACGCAGTTTCTTTGCAGGCCTGATCTGGCTGAAGTAGGACTTCTGCTCTGGGTGTGCTACTTTGCCCTAGAGCGGAAATGCACAACGTGCAGGCTTCTTTCCAAAGGGCGAGTTGGGCCCCACGGCATCTTGCTTCCAGCTCTTTGGGAAGTTAAGAAACAACTCGCTCTGCACAGTGCTCTTACAGCCTACCGGGAACATCTCTTCCAAAGGCCTGTGAAATGCAGTTTCTTTGCAGGCCTGATCTGGCTGAAGTAGGACTTCTGCTCTGGGTGTACTACTTTGCCCTAGAGCTGAAAGGCACAACGTGCAGGCTTCTTTCCAAAGGGCGAGTTGGGCCCCACAGCATCTTGCTTCCAGCTCTTTGGGAAGCTAAGAAACATCTCGCTCTGCACAGTGCTCTTACGGCCTACCGGGAACATCTCTTCCAAAGGCCTGTGAAACGCAGTTTCTTTGCAGGCCTGATCTGGCTGAAGTAGGACTTCTGCTCTGGGTGTGCTACTTTGCCCTAGAGCTGAAAGGCACAACGTGCAGGCTTCTTTCCAAAGGGCGAGTTGGGCCCCACAGCATCTTGCTTCCAGCTCTTGGGGAAGCTAAGAAACCACTCGCTCTGCACAGTGCTCTTACAGCCTACCGGGAACATCTCTTCCAAAGGCCTGTGAAACGCAGTTTCTTTGCATGCCTGCTCTGGCTGAAGTAGGACTTCTGCTCTGGGTGTGCTACTTTGCCCTAGAGCTGAAAGGCACAACGTGCAGGCTTCTTTCCAAAGGGCGAGTTGGGCCCCACAGCATCTTGCTTCCAGCTCTTGGGAAGCTAAGACACAACTCGCTCTGCAGAGTGCTCTTACAGCCTACCAGGAACATGTCTTCCAAAGGTCTGTGAAACGCAGTTTCTTTGCAGGCCTGATCTGGCTGAAGTAGGACTTCTGCTCTGGGTGTGCTACTTTGCCCTGGAGCTGAAAGGCAGAACGTGCAGGCATCTTTCCAAAAGGTGAGTTGGGCCCCACAGCATCTTGCTTCCAGCTCTTTGGGAACCTAAGAAACAACTCGCTCTGCACAGTGCTCTTACAGCCTACCGGGAACGTCACTTCCAAAGGCCTGTGAAACGCAGTTTCTTTGCAGGCCTGATCTGGCTGAAGTAGGACTTCTGCTCTGGGTGTGCTACTTTGCCCTAGAGCTGAAAGGCACAACGTGAAGGCTTCTTTCCAAAGGGCGAGTTGGGCCCCACAGCATCTTGCTTCCATCCCTTTGGGAAGCTAAGAAACCACTCGCTCTGCACAGTGCTCTTACAGCCTACCGGGAACATCTCTTCCAAAGGCCTATGAAACGCAGTTTCTTTGCAGGCCTGATCTGGCTGAAGTAGGACTTCTGCTCTGGGTGTGCTACTTTGCCCTAGAGCTGAATGGCACAACGTGCAGGCTTCTTTCCAAAGGGCGAGTTGGGCCCCACAGCGTCTTGCTCCCAGCTCTTTGGGAAGCTAAGAAACAACTCGCTCAGCACAGTGCTCTTACAGCCTACCGGGAACGTCACTTCCAAAGGCCTGTGAAACGCAGTTTCTTTGCAGCCCTGATCTGGCTAAAGTAGGACTTTTGCTCTGGGTGTGATACTTTGCCCTAGAGCTGAAAGGCACAACGTGAAGGCTTCTTTCCAAAGGGCGAGTTGGGCCCCACAGCATCTTGCTTCCATCCCTTTGGGAAGCTAAGAAACAACTCGCTCTGCACAGTGCTCTTACAGCCTACCGCTAACATCTTTTCCAAAGGCCTGTGAAACGCAGTTTCTTTGCAGGCCTGATCTGGCTGAAGTAGGACTTCTGCTCTGGGTGTGCTACTTTGCCCTAGAGCTGAAAGGCCAACGTGCAGGCTTCTTTCCAAAGGGCGAGATGGGCCCCACAGCATCTTGCTTCCAGCTCTTTGGGAAGCTAAGAAACCACTCGCTCTGCACAGTGCTCTTACAGCCTACCGGGAACATCTCTTCCAAAGGCCTGTGAAACGCAGTTTCTTTGCAGGCCTGATCTGGCTGAAGTAGGACTTCTGCTCTGGGTGTGCTTCTTTGCCCTAGAGCTTAAAGGCACAACGTGCAGGCTTCTTTCCAAAGGGCGAGTTGGGCCCCACAGCATCTTGCTTCCAGCTCTTGGGGAAGCTAAGAAACAACTCGCTCTGCACAGTGCTCTTACAGCCTACCGGGAACATCTCTTCCAAAGGCCTGTGAAACGCAGTTTCTTTGCAGGCCTGATCTGGCTGAAGTAGGACTTCTGCTCTGGGTGTGCTACTTTGCCCTAGAGCTGAAAGGCACAACGTGCAGGCTTCTTTCCAAAGGGCGAGTTGGGCCCCACAGCATCTTGCTTCCAGCTCTTGGGGAAGCTAAGAAACCACCCGCTCTGCACAGTGCTCTTACAGCCTACCGGGAACATCTCTTCCAAAGGCCTGTGAAACGCAGTTTCTTTGCAGGCCTGATCTGGCTGAAGTAGGACTTCTGCTCTGGGTGTGCTACTTTGCCCTAGAGCGGAAATGCGCAACGTGCAGGCTTCTTTCCAAAGGGCGAGTTGGGCCCCACGGCATCTTGCTTCCAGCTCTTTGGGAAGCTAAGAAACAACTCGCTCTGCACAGTGCTCTTACAGCCTAGTGGGAACATCTCTTCCAAAGGCCTGTGAAATGCAGTTTCTTTGCAGGCCTGATCTGGCTGAAGTAGGACTTCTGCTCTGGGTGTACTACTTTGCCCTAGAGCTGAAAGGCACAACGTGCAGGCTTCTTTCCAAAGGGCGAGTTGGGCCCCACAGCATCTTGCTTCCAGCTCTTTGGGAAGCTAAGAAACAACTCGCTCTGCACAGTGCTCTTACGGCCTACCGGGAACATCTCTTCCAAAGGCCTGTGAAACGCAGTTTCTTTGCAGGCCTGATCTGGCTGAAGTAGGACTTCTGCTCTGGGTGTGCTACTTTGCCCTAGAGCTGAAAGGCACAACGTGCAGGCTTCTTTCCAAAGGGCGAGTTGGGCCCCACAGCATCTTGCTTCCAGCTCTTGGGGAAGCTAAGAAACAACTCGCTCTGCACAGTGCTCTTACAGCCTACCGGGAACATCTCTTCCAAAGGCCTGTGAAACGCAGTTTCTTTGCATGCCTGCTCTGGCTGAAGTAGGACTTCTGCTCTGGGTGTGCTACTTTGCCCTAGAGCTGAAAGGCACAACGTGCAGGCTTCTTTCCAAAGGGCGAGTTGGGCCCCACAGCATCTTGCTTCCAGCTCTTGGGAAGCTAAGACACAACTCGCTCTGCAGAGTGCTCTTACAGCCTACCAGGAACATGTCTTCCAAAGGTCTGTGAAACGCAGTTTCTTTGCAGGCCTGATCTGGCTGAAGTAGGACTTCTGCTCTGGGTGTGCTACTTTGCCCTGGAGCTGAAAGGCAGAACGTGCAGGCATCTTTCCAAAAGGCGAGTTGGGCCCCACAGCATCTTGCTTCCAGCTCTTTGGGAACCTAAGAAACAACTCGCTCTGCACAGTGCTCTTACAGCCTACCGGGAAAGTCACTTCCAAAGGCCTGTGAAACGCAGTTTCTTTGCAGGCCTGATCTGGCTGAAGTAGGACTTCTGCTCTGGGTGTGCTACTTTGCCCTAGAGCTGAAAGGCACAACGTGAAGGCTTCTTTCCAAAGGGCGAGTTGGGCCCCACAGTATCTTGCTTCCATCCCTTTGGGAAGCTAAGAAACCACTCGCTCTGCACAGTGCTCTTACAGCCTACCGGGAACATCTCTTCCAAAGGCCTATGAAACGCAGTTTCTTTGCAGGCCTGATCTGGCTGAAGTAGGACTTCTGCTCTGGGTGTGCTACTTTGCCCTAGAGCGGAAAGGCACAACGTGCAGGCTTCTTTCCAAAGGGCGAGTTGGGCCCCACAGCATCTTCCTTCCAGCTCTTTGGGAAGCTAAGAAACCACTCGCTCTGCACAGTGCTCTTACAGCCTACCGGGAACATCTCTTCCAAAGGCCTGTGAAACGCAGTTTCTTTGCAGGCCTGATCTGGCTGAAGTAGGACTTCTGCTCTGGGTGTGCTACTTTGCCCTAGAGCGGAAAGGCACAACGTGCAGGCTTCTTTCCAATGGGCGAATTGGGCCCCACAGCATCTTGCTTCCAGCTCTTTGGGAAGCTAAGAAACAACTCGCTCTGCACAGTGCTCTTACAGCCTACCGGGAACATCTCTTCCAAAGGCCTGTGAAACGCAGTTTCTTTGCAGGCCTGATCTGGCTGAAGTAGGACTTCTGCTCTGGGTGTGCTACTTTGCCCTAGAGCTGAAAGGCACAACGTGCAGGCTTCTTTCCAAAGGGCGAGTTGGGCCCCACAGCATCTTGCTTCCAGCTCTTTGGGAAGCTAAGAAACAACTCGCTCTGCACAGTGCTCTGACAGCCTAGTGGGAACATCTCTTCCAAAGGCCTGTGAAACGCAGTTTCTTTGCAGGCCTGATCTGGCTGAAGTAGGACTTCTGCTCTGGGTGTGCTACTTTGCCCTAGAGCTGAAAGGCACAACGTGCAGGCTTCTTTCCAAAGGGCGAGTTGGGCCCCACAGCATCTTGCTTCCAGCTCTTGGGGAAGCTAAGACACAACTCGCTCTGCACAGTGCTCTTACGGCCTACCGGGAACATCTCTTCCAAAGGCCTCTGAAACGCAGTTTCTTTGCAGGCCTGATCTGGCTGAAGTAGGACTTCTGCTCTGGGTGTGCTACTTTGCCCTAGAGCTGAAAGGCACAACGTGCAGGCTTCTTTCCAAAGGGCGAGTTGGGCCCCACAGCATCTTGCTTCCAGCTCTTGGGGAAGCTAAGAAACAACTCGCTCTGCACAGTGCTCTTACAGCCTACCGGGAACATCTCTTCCAAAGGCCTGTGAAACGCAGTTTCTTTGCATGCCTGCTCTGGCTGAAGTAGGACTTCTGCTCTGGGTGTGCTACTTTGCCCTAGAGCTGAAAGGCACAACGTGCAGGCTTCTTTCCAAAGGGCGAGTTGGGCCCCACAGCATCTTGCTTCCAGCTCTTGGGAAGCTAAGACACAACTCGCTCTGCAGAGTGCTCTTACAGCCTACCAGGAACATGTCTTCCAAAGGTCTGTGAAACGCAGTTTCTTTGCAGGCCTGATCTGGCTGAAGTAGGACTTCTGCTCTGGGTGTGCTACTTTGCCCTGGAGCTGAAAGGCAGAACGTGCAGGCATCTTTCCAAAAGGCGAGTTGGGCCCCACAGCATCTTGCTTCCAGCTCTTTGGGAACCTAAGAAACAACTCGCTCTGCACAGTGCTCTTACAGCCTACCGGGAACGTCACTTCCAAAGGCCTGTGAAACGCAGTTTCTTTGCAGGCCTGATCTGGCTGAAGTAGGACTTCTGCTCTGGGTGTGCTACTTTGCCCTAGAGCTGAAAGGCACAACGTGAAGGCTTCTTTCCAAAGGGCGAGTTGGGCCCCACAGCATCTTGCTTCCATCCCTTTGGGAAGCTAAGAAACCACTCGCTCTGCACAGTGCTCTTACAGCCTACCGGGAACATCTCTTCCAAAGGCCTATGAAACGCAGTTTCTTTGCAGGCCTGATCTGGCTGAAGTAGGACTTCTGCTCTGGGTGTGCTACTTTGCCCTAGAGCTGAATGGCACAACGTGCAGGCTTCTTTCCAAAGGGCGAGTTGGGCCCCACAGCGTCTTGCTCCCAGCTCTTTGGGAAGCTAAGAAACAACTCGCTCAGCACAGTGCTCTTACAGCCTACCGGGAACGTCACTTCCAAAGGCCTGTGAAACGCAGTTTCTTTGCAGCCCTGATCTGGCTAAAGTAGGACTTTTGCTCTGGGTGTGATACTTTGCCCTAGAGCTGAAAGGCACAACGTGAAGGCTTCTTTCCAAAGGGCGAGTTGGGCCCCACAGCATCTTGCTTCCATCCCTTTGGGAAGCTAAGAAACAACTCGCTCTGCACAGTGCTCTTACAGCCTACCGCTAACATCTTTTCCAAAGGCCTGTGAAACGCAGTTTCTTTGCAGGCCTGATCTGGCTGAAGTAGGACTTCTGCTCTGGGTGTGCTACTTTGCCCTAGAGCTGAAAGGCCAACGTGCAGGCTTCTTTCCAAAGGGCGAGATGGGCCCCACAGCATCTTGCTTCCAGCTCTTTGGGAAGCTAAGAAACCACTCGCTCTGCACAGTGCTCTTACAGCCTACCGGGAACATCTCTTCCAAAGGCCTGTGAAACGCAGTTTCTTTGCAGGCCTGATCTGGCTGAAGTAGGACTTCTGCTCTGGGTGTGCTTCTTTGCCCTAGAGCTTAAAGGCACAACGTGCAGGCTTCTTTCCAAAGGGCGAGTTGGGCCCCACAGCATCTTGCTTCCAGCTCTTGGGGAAGCTAAGAAACAACTCGCTCTGCACAGTGCTCTTACAGCCTACCGGGAACATCTCTTCCAAAGGCCTGTGAAACGCAGTTTCTTTGCAGGCCTGATCTGGCTGAAGTAGGACTTCTGCTCTGGGTGTGCTACTTTGCCCTAGAGCTGAAAGGCACAACGTGCAGGCTTCTTTCCAAAGGGCGAGTTGGGCCCCACAGCATCTTGCTTCCAGCTCTTGGGGAAGCTAAGAAACCACTCGCTCTGCACAGTGCTCTTACAGCCTACCGGGAACATCTCTTCCAAAGGCCTGTGAAACGCAGTTTCTTTGCAGGCCTGATCTGGCTGAAGTAGGACTTCTGCTCTGGGTGTGCTACTTTGCCCTAGAGCGGAAATGCGCAACGTGCAGGCTTCTTTCCAAAGGGCGAGTTGGGCCCCACGGCATCTTGCTTCCAGCTCTTTGGGAAGCTAAGAAACAACTCGCTCTGCACAGTGCTCTTACAGCCTACCGGGAACATCTCTTCCAAAGGCCTGTGAAATGCAGTTTCTTTGCAGGCCTGATCTGGCTGAAGTAGGACTTCTGCTCTGGGTGTACTACTTTGCCCTAGAGCTGAAAGGCACAACGTGCAGGCTTCTTTCCAAAGGGCGAGTTGGGCCCCACAGCATCTTGCTTCCAGCTCTTTGGGAAGCTAAGAAACAACTCGCTCTGCACAGTGCTCTTACGGCCTACCGGGAACATCTCTTCCAAAGGCCTGTGAAACGCAGTTTCTTTGCAGGCCTGATCTGGCTGAAGTAGGACTTCTGCTCTGGGTGTGCTACTTTGCCCTAGAGCTGAAAGGCACAACGTGCAGGCTTCTTTCCAAAGGGCGAGTTGGGCCCCACAGCATCTTGCTTCCAGCTCTTGGGGAAGCTAAGAAACAACTCGCTCTGCACAGTGCTCTTACAGCCTACCGGGAACATCTCTTCCAAAGGCCTGTGAAACGCAGTTTCTTTGCATGCCTGCTCTGGCTGAAGTAGGACTTCTGCTCTGGGTGTGCTACTTTGCCCTAGAGCTGAAAGGCACAACGTGCAGGCTTCTTTCCAAAGGGCGAGTTGGGCCCCACAGCATCTTGCTTCCAGCTCTTGGGAAGCTAAGACACAACTCGCTCTGCAGAGTGCTCTTACAGCCTACCAGGAACATGTCTTCCAAAGGTCTGTGAAACGCAGTTTCTTTGCAGGCCTGATCTGGCTGAAGTAGGACTTCTGCTCTGGGTGTGCTACTTTGCCCTGGAGCTGAAAGGCAGAACGTGCAGGCATCTTTCCAAAAGGCGAGTTGGGCCCCACAGCATCTTGCTTCCAGCTCTTTGGGAACCTAAGAAACAACTCGCTCTGCACAGTGCTCTTACAGCCTACCGGCAACGTCACTTCCAAAGGCCTGTGAAACGCAGTTTCTTTGCAGGCCTGATTTGGCTGAAGTAGGACTTTTGCTCTGGGTGTGATACTTTGCCCTAGAGCTGAAAGGCACAACGTGAAGGCTTCTTTCCAAAGGGCGAGTTGGGCCCGACAGCATCTTGCTTCCATCACTTTGGGAAGCTAAGAAACAACTCGCTCTGCACAGTGCTCTTACAGCCTACCGCTAACATCTCTTCCAAAGGCCTGTGAAACGCAGTTTCTTTGCAGGCCTGATCTGGCTGAAGTAGGACTTCTGCTCTGGGTGTGCTACTTTGCCCTGGACCTGAAAGGCACAACGTGCAGTCATCTTTCAAAAAGGCGAGTTGGGCCCCACAGCATCTTGCTTCCAGCTCTTTGGGAACCTAAGAAACAACTCGCTCTGCACAGTGCTCTTACAGCCTACCGGGAACGTCACTTCCAAAGGCCTGTGAAACGCAGTTTCTTTGCAGGCCTGATCTGGCTGAAGTAGGACTTCTGCTCTGGGTGTGCTACTTTGCCCTAGAGCTGAAAGGCACAACGTGAAGGCTTCTTTCCAAAGGGCGAGTTGGGCCCCACAGCATCTTGCTTCCATCCCTTTGGGAAGCTAAGAAACAACTCGCTCTGCACAGTGCTCTTACAGCCTACCGCTAACATCTCTTCCAAAGGCTTGTGAAACGCAGTTTCTTTGCAGGCCTGATCTGGCTGAAGTAGGACTTCTGCTCTGGGTGTGCTACTTTGCCGTAGAGCTGAAAGGCACAACGTGCAGGCTTCTTTCCAAAGGGCGAGATGGGCCCCACAGCATCTTGCTTCCAGCTCTTTGGGAAGCTAAGAAACCACTCGCTCTGCACAGTGCTCTTACAGCCTACCGGGAACATCTCTTCCAAAGGCCTGTGAAACGCAGATTCTTCGCAGGCCTGATCTGGCTGAAGTAGGACTTCTTCTCTGGGTGTGCATCTTTGCCCTAGAGCTGAAAGGCACAACGTGCAGGCTTCTTTCCAAAGGGCGAGTTGGGCCCCACAGCATCTTGCTTCCAGCTCTTTGGGAAGCTAAGAAACAACTCGCTCTGCACAGTGCTCTTACAGCCTACCGGGAACATGTCTTCCAAAGGCCTGTGAAACGCAGTTTCTTTGCAGGCCTGATCTGGCTGAAGTAGGACTTCTGCTCTGGGTGTGCTACTTTGCCCTAGAGCTGAAAGGCACAACGTGCAGGCTTCTTTCCAAAGGGCGAGTTGGGCCCCACAGCATCTTGCTTCCAGCTCTTTCGGAAGCTAAGAAACAACTCGCTCTGCACAGTGCTCTTACAGCCTAGTGGGAACATCTCTTCCAAAGGCCTGTGAAACGCAGTTTCTTTGCAGGCCTGATCTGGCTGAAGTAGGACTTCTGCTCTGGGTGTGCTACTTTGCCCTAGAGCTGAAAGGCACAACGTGCAGGCTTCTTTCCAAAGGGCGAGTTGGGCCCCACAGCATCTTGCTTCCAGCTCTTTGGGAAGCTAAGACACAACTCGCTCTGCAGAGTGCTCTTACAGCCTACCTGGAACATGTCGTCCAAAGGCCTGTGAAACGCAGTTTCTTTGCAGGCCTGATCTGGCTGAAGTAGGACTTCTGCTCTGGGTGTGCTACTTTGCCCTAGAGCTGAAAGGCACAACGTGCAGGCTTCTTTCCAAAGGGCGAGTTGGGCCCCACAGCATCTTGCTTCCAGCGCTTTGGGAAGCTAAGAAACAACTCGCTCTGCACAGTGCTCTTACAGCCTAGTGGGAACATCTCTTCCAAAGGCCTGTGAAACGCAGTTTCTTTGCAGGCCTGATCTGGCTGAAGTAGGACTTCTGCTCTGGGTGTGCTTCTTTGCCCTAGAGCTGAAAGGCACAACGTGCAGGCTTCTTTCCAAAGGGCGAGTTGGGCCCCACAGCATCTTGCTTCCAGCTCTTTGGGAAGCTAAGAAACAACTCGCTCTGCACAGTGCTCTTACAGCCTACCGGGAACATGTCTTCCAAAGGCCTGTGAAACGCAGTTTCTTTGCAGGCCTCATCTGGCTGAAGTAGGACTTTTGCTCTGGGTGTGATACTTTGCCCTAGAGCTGAAAGGCACAACGTGAAGGCTTCTTTCGAAAGGGCGAGTTCGACCCCACAGCATCTTGCTTCCATCCCTTTGGGAAGCTAAGAAACAACTCGCTCTGCACAGTGCTCTTACAGCCTACCGCTAACATCTCTTCCAAAGGCCTGTGAAACGCAGTTTCTTTGCAGGCCTGATCTGGCTGAAGTAGGACTTCTGCTCTGGGTGTGCTTCTTTGCCCTAGAGCTGAAAGGCACAACGTGCAGGCTTCTTTCCAAAGGGCGAGTTGGGCCCCACAGCATCTTGCTTCCAGCTCTTTGGGAAGCTAAGAAACAACTCGCTCTGCACAGTGCTCTTACAGCCTACCGGGAACATCTCTTCCAAAGGCCTGTGAAACGCAGTTTCTTTGCAGGCCTGATCTGGCTGAAGTAGGACTTCTGCTCTGGGTGTGCTACTTTGCCCTAGAGCTGAAAGGCACAACGTGCAGGCTTCTTTCCAAAGGGCGAGTTGGGCCCCACAGCATCTTGCTTCCAGCTCTTTGGGAAGCTAAGAAACAACTCGCTCTTGCCCAGTGCTCTTACAGCCTACCGGGAACATCTCTTCCAAAGGCCTGTGAAACGCAGTTTCTTTGCAGGCCTGATCTGGCTGAAGTAGGACTTCTGCTCTGGGTGTGCTACTTTGCCCTAGAGCTGAAAGGCACAACGTGCAGGCTTCTTTCCAAAGGGCGAGTTGGGCCCCACACCATCTTGCTTCCAGCGCTTTGGGAAGCTAAGAAACAACTCGCTCTGCACAGTGCTCTTACAGCCTACCAGGAACATCTCTTCCAAAGGCCTGTGAAATGCAGTTTCTTTGCAGGCCTGATCTGGCTGAAGTAGGACTTCTGCTCTGGGTGTGCTACTTTGCCCTAGAGCTGAAAGGCACAACGTGCAGGCTTCTTTCCAAAGGGCGAGTTGGGCCCCACAGCATCTTGCTTCCAGCGCTTTGGGAAGCTAAGAAACAACTCGCTCTGCACAGTGCTCTTACAGCCTAGTGGGAACATCTCTTCCAAAGGCCTGTGAAACGCAGTTTCTTTGCAGGCCTGATCTGGCTGAAGTAGGACTTCTGCTCTGGGTGTGCTTCTTTGCCCTAGAGCTGAAAGGCACAACGTGCAGGCTTCTTTCCAAAGGGCGAGTTGGGCCCCACAGCATCTTGCTTCCAGCTCTTGGGGAAGCTAAGAAACCACTCGCTCTGCACAGTGCTCTTACAGCCTACCGGGAACATCTCTTCCAAAGGCCTGTGAAACGCAGTTTCTTTGCAGGCCTGATCTGGCTGAAGTAGGACTTCTGCTCTGGGTGTGCTACTTTGCCCTAGAGCTGAAAGGCACAACGTGCAGGCTTCTTTCCAAAGGGCGAGTTGGGCCCCACAGCATCTTGCTTCCAGCTCTTGGGGAAGCTAAGAAACCACTCGCTCTGCACAGTGCTCTTACAGCCTACCGGGAACATCTCTTCCAAAGGCCTGTGAAACGCAGTTTCTTTGCAGGCCTGATCTGGCTGAAGTAGGACTTCTGCTCTGGGTGTGCTACTTTGCCCTAGAGCGGAAATGCGCAACGTGCAGGCTTCTTTCCAAAGGGCGAGTTGGGCCCCACGGCATCTTGCTTCCAGCTCTTTGGGAAGCTAAGAAACAACTCGCTCTGCACAGTGCTCTTACAGCCTACCGGGAACATCTCTTCCAAAGGCCTGTGAAATGCAGTTTCTTTGCAGGCCTGATCTGGCTGAAGTAGGACTTCTGCTCTGGGTGTACTACTTTGCCCTAGAGCTGAAAGGCACAACGTGCAGGCTTCTTTCCAAAGGGCGAGTTGGGCCCCACAGCATCTTGCTTCCAGCTCTTTGGGAAGCTAAGAAACAACTCGCTCTGCACAGTGCTCTTACGGCCTACCGGGAACATCTCTTCCAAAGGCCTGTGAAACGCAGTTTCTTTGCAGGCCTGATCTGGCTGAAGTAGGACTTCTGCTCTGGGTGTGCTACTTTGCCCTAGAGCTGAAAGGCACAACGTGCAGGCTTCTTTCCAAAGGGCGAGTTGGGCCCCACAGCATCTTGCTTCCAGCTCTTGGGGAAGCTAAGAAACAACTCGCTCTGCACAGTGCTCTTACAGCCTACCGGGAACATCTCTTCCAAAGGCCTGTGAAACGCAGTTTCTTTGCATGCCTGCTCTGGCTGAAGTAGGACTTCTGCTCTGGGTGTGCTACTTTGCCCTAGAGCTGAAAGGCACAACGTGCAGGCTTCTTTCCAAAGGGCGAGTTGGGCCCCACAGCATCTTGCTTCCAGCTCTTGGGAAGCTAAGACACAACTCGCTCTGCAGAGTGCTCTTACAGCCTACCAGGAACATGTCTTCCAAAGGTCTGTGAAACGCAGTTTCTTTGCAGGCCTGATCTGGCTGAAGTAGGACTTCTGCTCTGGGTGTGCTACTTTGCCCTGGAGCTGAAAGGCAGAACGTGCAGGCATCTTTCCAAAAGGCGAGTTGGGCCCCACAGCATCTTGCTTCCAGCTCTTTGGGAACCTAAGAAACAACTCGCTCTGCACAGTGCTCTTACAGCCTACCGGCAACGTCACTTCCAAAGGCCTGTGAAACGCAGTTTCTTTGCAGGCCTGATTTGGCTGAAGTAGGACTTTTGCTCTGGGTGTGATACTTTGCCCTAGAGCTGAAAGGCACAACGTGAAGGCTTCTTTCCAAAGGGCGAGTTGGGCCCGACAGCATCTTGCTTCCATCACTTTGGGAAGCTAAGAAACAACTCGCTCTGCACAGTGCTCTTACAGCCTACCGCTAACATCTCTTCCAAAGGCCTGTGAAACGCAGTTTCTTTGCAGGCCTGATCTGGCTGAAGTAGGACTTCTGCTCTGGGTGTGCTACTTTGCCCTGGACCTGAAAGGCACAACGTGCAGTCATCTTTCAAAAAGGCGAGTTGGGCCCCACAGCATCTTGCTTCCAGCTCTTTGGGAACCTAAGAAACAACTCGCTCTGCACAGTGCTCTTACAGCCTACCGGGAACGTCACTTCCAAAGGCCTGTGAAACGCAGTTTCTTTGCAGGCCTGATCTGGCTGAAGTAGGACTTCTGCTCTGGGTGTGCTACTTTGCCCTAGAGCTGAAAGGCACAACGTGAAGGCTTCTTTCCAAAGGGCGAGTTGGGCCCCACAGCATCTTGCTTCCATCCCTTTGGGAAGCTAAGAAACAACTCGCTCTGCACAGTGCTCTTACAGCCTACCGCTAACATCTCTTCCAAAGGCTTGTGAAACGCAGTTTCTTTGCAGGCCTGATCTGGCTGAAGTAGGACTTCTGCTCTGGGTGTGCTACTTTGCCGTAGAGCTGAAAGGCACAACGTGCAGGCTTCTTTCCAAAGGGCGAGATGGGCCCCACAGCATCTTGCTTCCAGCTCTTTGGGAAGCTAAGAAACCACTCGCTCTGCACAGTGCTCTTACAGCCTACCGGGAACATCTCTTCCAAAGGCCTGTGAAACGCAGTTTCTTCGCAGGCCTGATCTGGCTGAAGTAGGACTTCTTCTCTGGGTGTGCATCTTTGCCCTAGAGCTGAAAGGCACAACGTGCAGGCTTCTTTCCAAAGGGCGAGTTGGGCCCCACAGCATCTTGCTTCCAGCTCTTTGGGAAGCTAAGAAACAACTCGCTCTGCACAGTGCTCTTACAGCCTACCGGGAACATGTCTTCCAAAGGCCTGTGAAACGCAGTTTCTTTGCAGGCCTGATCTGGCTGAAGTAGGACTTCTGCTCTGGGTGTGCTACTTTGCCCTAGAGCTGAAAGGCACAACGTGCAGGCTTCTTTCCAAAGGGCGAGTTGGGCCCCACAGCATCTTGCTTCCAGCTCTTTCGGAAGCTAAGAAACAACTCGCTCTGCACAGTGCTCTTACAGCCTAGTGGGAACATCTCTTCCAAAGGCCTGTGAAACGCAGTTTCTTTGCAGGCCTGATCTGGCTGAAGTAGGACTTCTGCTCTGGGTGTGCTACTTTGCCCTAGAGCTGAAAGGCACAACGTGCAGGCTTCTTTCCAAAGGGCGAGTTGGGCCCCACAGCATCTTGCTTCCAGCTCTTTGGGAAGCTAAGACACAACTCGCTCTGCAGAGTGCTCTTACAGCCTACCTGGAACATGTCGTCCAAAGGCCTGTGAAACGCAGTTTCTTTGCAGGCCTGATCTGGCTGAAGTAGGACTTCTGCTCTGGGTGTGCTACTTTGCCCTAGAGCTGAAAGGCACAACGTGCAGGCTTCTTTCCAAAGGGCGAGTTGGGCCCCACAGCATCTTGCTTCCAGCGCTTTGGGAAGCTAAGAAACAACTCGCTCTGCACAGTGCTCTTACAGCCTAGTGGGAACATCTCTTCCAAAGGCCTGTGAAACGCAGTTTCTTTGCAGGCCTGATCTGGCTGAAGTAGGACTTCTGCTCTGGGTGTGCTTCTTTGCCCTAGAGCTGAAAGGCACAACGTGCAGGCTTCTTTCCAAAGGGCGAGTTGGGCCCCACAGCATCTTGCTTCCAGCTCTTTGGGAAGCTAAGAAACAACTCGCTCTGCACAGTGCTCTTACAGCCTACCGGGAACATGTCTTCCAAAGGCCTGTGAAACGCAGTTTCTTTGCAGGCCTCATCTGGCTGAAGTAGGACTTTTGCTCTGGGTGTGATACTTTGCCCTAGAGCTGAAAGGCACAACGTGAAGGCTTCTTTCGAAAGGGCGAGTTCGACCCCACAGCATCTTGCTTCCATCCCTTTGGGAAGCTAAGAAACAACTCGCTCTGCACAGTGCTCTTACAGCCTACCGCTAACATCTCTTCCAAAGGCCTGTGAAACGCAGTTTCTTTGCAGGCCTGATCTGGCTGAAGTAGGACTTCTGCTCTGGGTGTGCTTCTTTGCCCTAGAGCTGAAAGGCACAACGTGCAGGCTTCTTTCCAAAGGGCGAGTTGGGCCCCACAGCATCTTGCTTCCAGCTCTTTGGGAAGCTAAGAAACAACTCGCTCTGCACAGTGCTCTTACAGCCTACCGGGAACATCTCTTCCAAAGGCCTGTGAAACGCAGTTTCTTTGCAGGCCTGATCTGGCTGAAGTAGGACTTCTGCTCTGGGTGTGCTACTTTGCCCTAGAGCTGAAAGGCACAACGTGCAGGCTTCTTTCCAAAGGGCGAGTTGGGCCCCACAGCATCTTGCTTCCAGCTCTTTGGGAAGCTAAGAAACAACTCGCTCTTGCCCAGTGCTCTTACAGCCTACCGGGAACATCTCTTCCAAAGGCCTGTGAAACGCAGTTTCTTTGCAGGCCTGATCTGGCTGAAGTAGGACTTCTGCTCTGGGTGTGCTACTTTGCCCTAGAGCTGAAAGGCACAACGTGCAGGCTTCTTTCCAAAGGGCGAGTTGGGCCCCACACCATCTTGCTTCCAGCGCTTTGGGAAGCTAAGAAACAACTCGCTCTGCACAGTGCTCTTACAGCCTACCAGGAACATCTCTTCCAAAGGCCTGTGAAATGCAGTTTCTTTGCAGGCCTGATCTGGCTGAAGTAGGACTTCTGCTCTGGGTGTGCTACTTTGCCCTAGAGCTGAAAGGCACAACGTGCAGGCTTCTTTCCAAAGGGCGAGTTGGGCCCCACAGCATCTTGCTTCCAGCGCTTTGGGAAGCTAAGAAACAACTCGCTCTGCACAGTGCTCTTACAGCCTAGTGGGAACATCTCTTCCAAAGGCCTGTGAAACGCAGTTTCTTTGCAGGCCTGATCTGGCTGAAGTAGGACTTCTGCTCTGGGTGTGCTACTTTGCCCTAGAGCTGAAAGGCACAACGTGCAGGCTTCTTTCCAAAGGGCGAGTTGGGCCCCACAGCATCTTGCTTCCAGCGCTTTGGGAAGCTAAGAAACAACTCGCTCTGCACAGTGCTCTTACAGCCTAGTGGGAACATCTCTTCCAAAGGCCTGTGAAACGCAGTTTCTTTGCAGGCCTGATCTGGCTGAAGTAGGACTTCTGCTCTGGGTGTGCTACTTTGCCCTAGAGCGGAAAGGCACAACGTGCAGGCTTCTTTCCAAAGGGCGAATTGGGCCCCACAGCATCTTGCTTCCAGCTCGTTGGGAAGCTAAGAAACAACTCGCTCTGCACAGTGCTCTTACAGCCTAGTGGGAACATCTCTTCCAAAGGCCTGTGAAACGCAGTTTCTTTGCAGGCCTGATCTGGCTGAAGTAGGACTTCTGCTCTGGGTGTGCTTCTTTGCCCTAGAGCTGAAAGGCACAACGTGCAGGCTTCTTTCCAAAGGGCGAGTTGGGCCCCACAGCATCTTGCTTCCAGCTCTTTGGGAAGCTAAGAAACAACTCGCTCTGCACAGTGCTCTTACAGCCTACCGGGAACATCTCTTCCAAAGGCCTGTGAAACGCAGTTTCTTTGCAGGCCTGATCTGGCTGAAGTAGGACTTCTGCTCTGGGTGTGCTACTTTGCCCTAGAGCTGAAAGGCACAACGTGCAGGCTTCTTTCCAAAGGGCGAGTTGGGCCCCACAGCATCTTGCTTCCAGCTCTTGGGGAAGCTAAGAAACAACTCGCTCTGCACAGTGCTCTTACAGCCTACCGGGAACATCTCTTCCAAAGGCCTGTGAAACGCAGTTTCTTTGCAGGCCTGATCTGGCTGAAGTAGGACTTCTGCTCTGGGTGTGCTACTTTGCCCTAGAGCTGAAAGGCACAACGTGCAGGCTTCTTTCCAAAGGGCGAGTTGGGCCCCACAGCATCTTGCTTCCAGCTCTTTGGGAAGCTAAGAAACAACTCGCTCTGCACAGTGCTCTTACAGCCTAGTGGGAACATCTCTTCCAAAGGCCTGTGAAACGCAGTTTCTTTGCAGGCCTGATCTGGCTGAAGTAGGACTTCTGCTCTGGGTGTGCTACTTTGCCCTAGAGCTGAAAGGCACAACGTGCAGGCTTCTTTCCAAAGGGCGAGTTGGGCCCCACAGCATCTTGCTTCCAGCTCTTGGGGAAGCTAAGAAACAACTCGCTCTGCACAGTGCTCTTACAGCCTACCGGGAACATCTCTTCCAAAGGCCTGTGAAACGCAGTTTCTTTGCATGCCTGATCTGGCTGAAGTAGGACTTCTGCTCTGGGTGTGCTACTTTGCCCTAGAGCTGAAATGCTCAACGTGCAGGCTTCTTTCCAAAGGGCGAGTTGGGCCCCACAGCATCTTGCTTCCAGCTCTTTGGGAAGCTAAGAAACAACTCGCTCTGCACAGTGCTCTTACAGCCTACGGGGAACATCTCTTCCAAAGGCCTGTGAAACGCAGTTTCTTTGCAGGCCTGATATGGCTGAAGTAGGACTTCTGCTCTGGGTGTGCTACTTTGCCCTAGAGCTGAAAGGCACAACGTGCAGGCTTCTTTCCAAAGGGCGAGTTGGGCCCCACAGCATCTTGCTTCCAGCTCTTTGGGAAGCTAAGAAAGAACTCGCTCTGCACAGTGCTCTTACAGCCTAGTGGGAACATCTCTTCCAAAGGCCTGTGAAACGCAGTTTCTTTGCAGGTCTGATCTGGCTGAAGTAGGACTTCTGCTCTGGGTGTGCTACATTTCCCTAGAGCTGAAAGGCACAACGTGCAGGCTTCTTTCCAAAGGGCGAGTTGGGCCCCACAGCATCTTGCTTCCAGCTCTTTGGGAAGCTAAGAAACAACTCGCTCTGCACAGTGCTCTTACAGCCTAGTGGGAACATCTCTTCCAAAGGCCTGTGAAACGCAGTTTGTTTGCAGGCATGATCTGGCTGAAGTAGGACTTCTGCTCTGGGTGTGCTACTTTGCCCTAGAGCTGAAAGGCACAACGTGCAGGCTTCTTTGCAAAGGGCGAGTTGGGCCCCACAGCATCTTGCTTCCAGCTCTTTGGGAAGCTAAGATAAAACTCGCTCTGCACAGTGCTCTTACAGCCTAGTGGGAACATCTCTTCCAAAGGCCTGTGAAACGCAGTTTCTTTGCAGGCCTGATCTGGCTGAAGTAGGACTTCTGCTCTGGGTGTGCTACTTTGCCCTAGAGCTGAAAGGCACAACGTGCAGGCTTCTTTCCAAAGGGCGAGTTGGGCCCCACAGCATCTTGCTTCCAGCTCTTGGGGAAGCTAAGAAACAACTCGCTCTGCACAGTGCTCTTACAGCCTAGTGGGAACATCTCTTCCAAAGGCCTGTGAAACGCAGTTTCTTTGCAGGCCTGATCTGGCTGAAGTAGGACTTCTGCTCTGGGTGTGCTACTTTGCCCTAGAGCTGAAAGGCACAACGTGCAGGCTTCTTTCCAAAGGGCGAGTTGGGCCCCACAGCATCTTGCTTCCAGCTCTTTGGGAAGCTAAGAAACAACTCGCTCTGCACAGTGCTCTTACAGCCTACCGGGAACATCTCTTCCAAAGGCCTGTGAAACGCAGTTTCTTTGCAGGCCTGATCTGGCTGAAGTAGGACTTCTGCTCTGGGTGTGCTACTTTGCCCTAGAGCTGAAAGGCACAACGTGCAGGCTTCTTTCCAAAGGGCGAGTTGGGCCCCACAGCATCTTGCTTGCAGCTCTTTGGGAAGCTAAGAAACCACTCGCTCTGCACTGTGCTCTTACAGCCTACCGGGAACATCTCTTCCAAAGGCATGTGAAACGCAGTTTCTTTGAAGGCCACATCTGGCTGAAGTAGGACTTCTGCTCTGGGTGTGCTACTTTGCCCTAGAGCTGAAAGGCACAACGTGCAGGCTTCTTTCCAAAGGGCGAGTTGGGCCCCACAGCATCTTGCTTCCAGCTCTTTGGGAAGCTAAGACACAACTCGCTCTGCAGAGTGCTCTTACAGCCTACCTGGAACATGTCTTCCAAAGGCCTGTGAAACGCAGTTTCTTTGCAGGCCTGATCTGGCTGAAGTAGGACTTCTGCTCTGGGTGTGCTACTTTGCCCTGGAGCTGAAAGGCACAACGTGCAGGCTTCTTTCCAAAGGGCGAGTTGGTCCCCACGGCATCTTGCTTCCAGCTCTTTGGGAACCTAAGAAACAACTCGCTCTGCACAGTGCTCTTACAGCCTACCGGGAACGTCACTTCCAAAGGCCTGTGAAACGCAGTTTCTTTGCAGGCCTGATCTGGCTGAAGTAGGACTTCTGCTCTGGGTGTGCTACTTTGCCCTAGAGCTGAAAGGCACAACGTGCAGGCTTCTTTCCAAAGGGCGAGATGGGCCCCACAGCATCTTGCTTCCAGCTCTTTGGGAAGCTAAGAAACCACTCGCTCTGCACAGTGCTCTTACAGCCTACCGGGAACATCTCTTCCAAAGGCCTGTGAAACGCAGTTTCTTTGCAGGCCTGATCTGGCTGAAGTAGGACTTCTGCTCTGGGTGTGCTTCTTTGCCCTAGAGCTGAAAGGCACAACGTGCAGGCTTCTTTCCAAAGGGCGAGTTGGGCCCCACAGCATCTTGCTTCCAGCTCTTTGGGAAGCTAAGAAACAACTCGCTCTGCACAGTGCTCTTACAGCCTACCGGCAACATCTCTTCCAAAGGCCTGTGAAACGCAGTTTCTTTGCAGGCCTGATCTGGCTGAAGTAGGACTTCTGCTCTGGGTGTGCTACTTTGCCCTAGAGCTGAAAGGCACAACGTGCAGGCTTCTTTCCAAAGGGCGAGTTGGGCCCCACAGCATCTTGCTTCCAGCTCTAGGGGAAGCTAAGAAACAACTCGCTCTGCACAGTGCTCTTACAGCCTACCGGGAACATCTCTTCCAAAGGCCTGTGAAACGCAGTTTCTTTGCAGGCCTGATCTGGCTGAAGTAGGACTTCTGCTCTGGTTGTGCTACTTTGCCCTAGAGCTGAAAGGCACAACGTGCAGGCTTCTTTCCAAAGGGCGAGTTGGGCCCCACAGCATCTTGCTTCCAGCTCTTTGGGAAGCTAAGAAACCACTCGCTCTGCACAGTGCTCTTACAGCCTACCGGGAACATCTCTTCCAAAGGCCTGTGAAACGCAGTTTCTTTGCAGGCCTGATCTGGCTGAAGTAGGACTTCTGCTCTGGGTGTGCTACTTTGCCCTAGAGCGGAAATGCACAACGTGCAGGCTTCTTTCCAAAGGGCGAGTTGGGCCCCACAGCATCTTGCTTCCAGCTCTTTGGGAAGCTAAGAAACAACTCGCTCTGCACAGTGCTCTTACAGCCTACCGGGAACATCTCTTCCAAAGGCCTGTGAAATGCAGTTTCTTTGCAGGCCTGATCTGGCTGAAGTAGGACTTCTGCTCTGGGTGTACTACTTTGCCCTAGAGCTGAAAGGCACAACGTGCAGGCTTCTTTCCAAAGGGCGAGTTGGGCCCCACAGCATCTTGCTTCCAGCTCTTGGGGAAGCTAAGAAACCACTCGCTCTGCACAGTGCTCTTACAGCCTACCGGGAACATCTCTTCCAAAGGCCTGTGAAACGCAGTTTCTTTGCAGGCCTGATCTGGCTGAAGTAGGACTTCTGCTCTGGGTGTGCTACTTTTACCTAGAGCTGAAAGGCACAACGTGCAGGCTTCTTTCCAAAGGGCGAGTTGGGCCCCACAGCATCTTGCTTCCAGCTCTTTGGGAAGCTAAGAAACAACTCGCTCTGCACAGTGCTCTTACAGCCTACCGGGAACATCTCTTCCAAAGGCCTGTGAAACGCAGTTTCTTTGCAGGCCTGATCTGGCTGAAGTAGGACTTCTGCTCTGGGTGTGCTACTTTGCCCTAGAGCTGAAAGGCACAACGTGCAGGCTTCTTTCCAAAGGGCGAGTTGGGCCCCACAGCATCTTGCTTCCAGCTCTTTGGGAAGCTAAGAAACCACTCGCTCTGCACAGTGCTCTTACAGACTACCGGGAACATCTCTTCCAAAGGCCTGTGAAACGCAGTTTCTTTGCAGGCCTGATCTGGCTGAAGTAGGACTTCTGCTCTGGGTGTGCTACTTTGCCCTAGAGCTGAAGGGCACAACGTGCAGGCTTCTTTCCAAAGGGCGAGTTGGGCCCCACAGCATCTTGCTTCCAGCTCTTTGGGAAGCTAAGAAACCACTCGCTCTGCACAGTGCTCTTACAGCCTACCGGGAACATCTCTTCCAAAGGCCTGTGAAACGCAGTTTCTTTGCAGGCCTGATCTGGCTGAAGTAGGACTTCTGCTCTGGGTGTGCTTCTTTGCCCTAGAGCTGAAAGGCACAACGTGCAGGCTTCTTTCCAAAGGGCGAGTTGGGCCCCACAGCATCTTGCTTCCAGCTCTTTGGGAAGCTAAGAAACCACTCGCTCTGCACAGTGCTCTTACAGCCTACCGGGAACATCTCTTCCAAAGGCCTGTGAAACGCAGTTTCTTTGCAGGCCTGATCTGGCTGAAGTAGGACTTCTGCTCTGGGTGTGCTACTTTGCCCTAGAGCTGAAAGGCACAACGTGCAGGCTTCTTTCCAAAGGGCGAGTTGGGCCCCACAGCATCTTGCTTCCAGCTCTTGGGGAAGCTAAGAAACAACTCGCTCTGCACAGTGCTCTTACAGCCTACCGGGAACATCTCTTCCAAAGGCCTGTGAAACGCAGTTTCTTTGCAGGCCTGATCTGGCTGAAGTAGGACTTCTGCTCTGGGTGTGCTACTTTGCCCTAGAGCTGAAAGGCACAACGTGCAGGCTTCTTTGCAAAGGGCGAGTTGGGCCCCACAGCATCTTGCTTCCAGCTCTTTGGGAAGCTAAGATAAAACTCGCTCTGCACAGTGCTCTTACAGCCTAGTGGGAACATCTCTTCCAAAGGCCTGTGAAACGCAGTTTCTTTGCAGGCCTGATCTGGCTGAAGTAGGACTTCTGCTCTGGGTGTGCTACTTTGCCCTAGAGCTGAAAGGCACAACGTGCAGGCTTCTTTCCAAAGGGCGAGTTGGGCCCCACAGCATCTTGCTTCCAGCTCTTGGGGAAGCTAAGAAACAACTCGCTCTGCACAGTGCTCTTACAGCCTAGTGGGAACATCTCTTCCAAAGGCCTGTGAAACGCAGTTTCTTTGCAGGCCTGATCTGGCTGAAGTAGGACTTCTGCTCTGGGTGTGCTACTTTGCCCTAGAGCTGAAAGGCACAACGTGCAGGCTTCTTTCCAAAGGGCGAGTTGGGCCCCACAGCATCTTGCTTCCAGCTCTTTGGGAAGCTAAGAAACAACTCGCTCTGCACAGTGCTCTTACAGCCTACCGGGAACATCTCTTCCAAAGGCCTGTGAAACGCAGTTTCTTTGCAGGCCTGATCTGGCTGAAGTAGGACTTCTGCTCTGGGTGTGCTACTTTGCCCTAGAGCTGAAAGGCACAACGTGCAGGCTTCTTTCCAAAGGGCGAGTTGGGCCCCACAGCATCTTGCTTGCAGCTCTTTGGGAAGCTAAGAAACCACTCGCTCTGCACAGTGCTCCCACAGCCTACC
The DNA here is from genome assembly GCF_041296265.1 of Equus caballus. Lineage (NCBI taxonomy): Eukaryota > Metazoa > Chordata > Mammalia > Perissodactyla > Equidae > Equus > Equus caballus. Next base: position 3,717,577 of record NW_027222343.1, on the reverse strand, counting down.
GGGAACATCTCTTCCAAAGGCATGTGAAACACAGTTTCTTTGAAGGCCACATCTGGCTGAAGTAGGACTTCTGCTCTGGGTGTGCTACTTTGCCCTAGAGCTGAAAGGCACAACGTGCAGGCTTCTTTCCAAAGGGCGAGTTGGGCCCCACAGCATCTTGCTTCCAGCTCTTTGGGAAGCTAAGACACAACTCGCTCTGCAGAGTGCTCTTACAGCCTACCTGGAACATGTCTTCCAAAGGCCTGTGAAACGCAGTTTCTTTGCAGGCCTGATCTGGCTGAAGTAGGACTTCTGCTCTGGGTGTGCTACTTTGCCCTGGAGCTGAAAGGCACAACGTGCAGGCTTCTTTCCAAAGGGCGAGTTGGTCCCCACGGCATCTTGCTTCCAGCTCTTTGGGAACCTAAGAAACAACTCGCTCTGCACAGTGCTCTTACAGCCTACCGGGAACGTCACTTCCAAAGGCCTGTGAAACGCAGTTTCTTTGCAGGCCTGATCTGGCTGAAGTAGGACTTCTGCTCTGGGTGTGCTACTTTGCCCTAGAGCTGAAAGGCACAACGTGCAGGCTTCTTTCCAAAGGGCGAGATGGGCCCCACAGCATCTTGCTTCCAGCTCTTTGGGAAGCTAAGAAACCACTCGCTCTGCACAGTGCTCTTACAGCCTAGTGGGAACATCTCTTCCAAAGGCCTGTGAAACGCAGTTTCTTTGCAGGCCTGATCTGGCTGAAGTAGGACTTCTGCTCTGGGTGTGCTTCTTTGCCCTAGAGCTGAAAGGCACAACGTGCAGGCTTCTTTCCAAAGGGCGAGTTGGGCCCCACAGCATCTTGCTTCCAGCTCTTTGGGAAGCTAAGAAACAACTCGCTCTGCACAGTGCTCTTACAGCCTACCGGGAACATCTCTTCCAAAGGCCTGTGAAACGCAGTTTCTTTGCAGGCCTGATCTGGCTGAAGTAGGACTTCTGCTCTGGGTGTGCTACTTTGCCCTAGAGCTGAAAGGCACAACGTGCAGGCTTCTTTCCAAAGGGCGAGTTGGGCCCCACAGCATCTTGCTTCCAGCTCTAGGGGAAGCTAAGAAACAACTCGCTCTGCACAGTGCTCTTACAGCCTACCGGGAACATCTCTTCCAAAGGCCTGTGAAACGCAGTTTCTTTGCAGGCCTGATCTGGCTGAAGTAGGACTTCTGCTCTGGTTGTGCTACTTTGCCCTAGAGCTGAAAGGCACAACGTGCAGGCTTCTTTCCAAAGGGCGAGTTGGGCCCCACAGCATCTTGCTTCCAGCTCTTTGGGAAGCTAAGAAACCACTCGCTCTGCACAGTGCTCTTACAGCCTACCGGGAACATCTCTTCCAAAGGCCTGTGAAACGCAGTTTCTTTGCAGGCCTGATCTGGCTGAAGTAGGACTTCTGCTCTGGGTGTGCTACTTTGCCCTAGAGCGGAAATGCACAACGTGCAGGCTTCTTTCCAAAGGGCGAGTTGGGCCCCACAGCATCTTGCTTCCAGCTCTTTGGGAAGCTAAGAAACAACTCGCTCTGCACAGTGCTCTTACAGCCTACCGGGAACATCTCTTCCAAAGGCCTGTGAAATGCAGTTTCTTTGCAGGCCTGATCTGGCTGAAGTAGGACTTCTGCTCTGGGTGTACTACTTTGCCCTAGAGCTGAAAGGCACAACGTGCAGGCTTCTTTCCAAAGGGCGAGTTGGGCCCCACAGCATCTTGCTTCCAGCTCTTGGGGAAGCTAAGAAACAACTCGCTCTGCACAGTGCTCTTACAGCCTACCGGGAACATCTCTTCCAAAGGCCTGTGAAACGCAGTTTCTTTGCAGGCCTGATCTGGCTGAAGTAGGACTTCTGCTCTGGGTGTGCTACTTTTACCTAGAGCTGAAAGGCACAACGTGCAGGCTTCTTTCCAAAGGGCGAGTTGGGCCCCACAGCATCTTGCTTCCAGCTCTTTGGGAAGCTAAGAAACAACTCGCTCTGCACAGTGCTCTTACAGCCTACCGGGAACATCTCTTCCAAAGGCCTGTGAAACGCAGTTTCTTTGCAGGCCTGATCTGGCTGAAGTAGGACTTCTGCTCTGGGTGTGCTACTTTGCCCTAGAGCTGAAAGGCACAACGTGCAGGCTTCTTTCCAAAGGGCGAGTTGGGCCCCACAGCATCTTGCTTCCAGCTCTTTGGGAAGCTAAGAAACCACTCGCTCTGCACAGTGCTCTTACAGACTACCGGGAACATCTCTTCCAAAGGCCTGTGAAACGCAGTTTCTTTGCAGGCCTGATCTGGCTGAAGTAGGACTTCTGCTCTGGGTGTGCTACTTTGCCCTAGAGCTGAAGGGCACAACGTGCAGGCTTCTTTCCAAAGGGCGAGTTGGGCCCCACAGCATCTTGCTTCCAGCTCTTTGGGAAGCTAAGAAACCACTCGCTCTGCACAGTGCTCTTACAGCCTACCGGGAACATCTCTTCCAAAGGCCTGTGAAACGCAGTTTCTTTGCAGGCCTGATCTGTCTGAAGTAGGACTTCTGCTCTGGGTGAGCTACTTTGCCCTAGAGCTGAAAGGCACAACGTGCAGGCTTCTTTCCAAAGGGCGAGTTGGGCCCCACAGCATCTTGCTTCCAGCTCTTTGGGAAGCTAAGAAACCACTCGCTCTGCACAGTGCTCTTACAGCCTAGTGGGAACATGTCTTCCAAAGGCCTGTGAAACGCAGTTTCTTTGCAGGCCTGATCTGGCTGAAGTAGGACTTCTGCTCTGGGTGTGCTACTTTGCCCTAGAGCTGAAAGGCACAACGTGCAGGCTTCTTTCCAAAGGGCGAGTTGGGCCCCACAGCATCTTGCTTCCAGCTCTTGGGGAACCTAAGAAACAACTCGCTCTGCACAGTGCTCTTACAGCCTACCGGGAACATCTCTTCCAAAGGCCTGTGAAACACAGTTTCTTTGCAGGCCTGATCTGGCTGAAGTAGGACTTCTGCTCTGGGTGTGCTACTTTGCCCTAGAGCTGAAAGGCACAACGTGAAGGCTTCTTTCCAAAGGGCGAGTTGGGCCCCACAGCATCTTGCTTCCATCCCTTTGGGAAGCTAAGAAACCACTCGCTGTGCACAGTGCTCTTACAGCCTACCGGGAACATCTCTTCCAAAGGCCTGTGAAACGCAGTTTCTTTGCAGGCCTGATCTGGCTGAAGTAGGACTTCTGCTCTGGGTGTGCTACTTTGCCCTAGAGCGGAAAGGCACAACGTGCAGGCTTCTTTCCAAAGGGCGAGATGGGCCCCTCAGCATCTTGCTTCCAGCTCTTTGGGAAGCTAAGAAACCACTCGCTCTGCACAGTGCTCTTACAGCCTACCGGGAACATGTCTTCCAAAGGCCTGTGAAACGCAGTTTCTTTGCAGGCCTGATCTGGCTGAAGTAGGACTTCTGCTCTGGGTGTGCTACTTTGCCCTAGAGCTGAAAGGCACAACGTGCAGGCTTCTTTCCAAAGGGCGAATTGGGCCCCACAGCATCTTGCTTCCAGCTCTTTGGGAAGCTAAGAAACAACTCGCTCTGCACAGTGCTCTTACAGCCTACCGGGAACATGTCTTCCAAAGGCCTGTGAAACGCAGTTTCTTTGCAGGCCTGATCTGGCTGAAGTAGGACTTCTGCTCTGGGTGTGCTACTTTGCCCTAGAGCTGAAAGGCACAACGTGCAGGCTTCTTTCCAAAGGGCGAGTTGGGCCCCACAGCATCTTGCTTCCAGCTCTTTGGGAAGCTAAGAAACAACTCGCTCTGCACAGTGCTCTTACAGCCTACCGGGAACATCTCTTCCAAAGGCCTGTGAAACGCAGTTTCTTTGCAGGCCTGATCTGGCTGAAGTAGGACTTCTGCTCTGGGTGTGCTACTTTGCCCTAGAGCTGAAAGGCACAACGTGCAGGCTTCTTTCCAAAGGGCGAGTTGGGCCCCACAGCATCTTGCTTCCAGCTCTTGGGGAAGCTAAGAAACAACTCGCTCTGCACAGTGCTCTTACAGCCTAGAGGGAACATCTCTTCCAAAGGCCTGTGAAACGCAGTTTCTTTGCAGGCCTGATCTGGCTGAAGTAGGACTTCTGCTCTGGGTGTGCTACTTTGCCCTAGAGCTGAAAGGCACAACGTGCAGGCTTCTTTCCAAAGGGCGAGTTGGGCCCCACAGCATCTTGCTTCCAGCTCTTGGGGAACCTAAGAAACAACTCGCTCTGCACAGTGCTCTTACAGCCTACCGGGAACATGTCTTCCAAAGGCCTGTGAAACGCAGTTTCTTTGCAGGCCTGATCTGGCTGAAGTAGGACTTCTGCTCTGGGTGTGCTACTTTGCCCTAGAGCTGAAAGGCACAACGTGCAGGCTTCTTTCCAAAGGGCGAGTTGGGCCCCACAGCATCTTGCTTCCAGCTCTTTGGGAAGCTAAGAAACAACTCGCTCTGCACAGTGCTCTTACAGCCTAGTGGGAACATCTCTTCCAAAGGCCTGTGAAACGCAGTTTCTTTGCATGCCTGATCTGGCTGAAGTAGGACTTCTGCTCTGGGTGTGCTACTTTGCCCTAGAGCTGAAAGGCACAACGTGAAGGCTTCTTTCAAAAGGGCGAGTTGGGCCCCACAGCATCTTGCTTCCATCCCTTTGGGAAGCTAAGAAACCACTCGCTCTGCACAGTGCTCTTACAGCCTACCGGGAACATCTCTTCCAAAGGCCTGTGAAACGCAGTTTCTTTGCAGGCCTGATCTGGCTGAAGTAGGACTTCTGCTCTGGGTGTGCTACTTTGCCCTAGAGCGGAAAGGCACAACGTGCAGGCTTCTTTCCAAAGGGCGAGATGGGCCCCACAGCATCTTGCTTCCAGCTCTTTGGGAAGCTAAGAAACCACTCGCTCTGCACAGTGCTCTTACAGCCTACCGGGAACGTCTCTTCCAAAGGCCTGTGAAACGCAGTTTCTTTGCAGGCCTGATCTGGCTGAAGTAGGACTTCTGCTCTGGGTGTGCTACTTTGCCCTAGAGCGGAAAGGCACAACGTGCAGGCTTCTTTCCAAAGGGCGAATTGGGCCCCACAGCATCTTGCTTCCAGCTCTTTGGGAAGCTAAGAAACAACTCGCTCTGCACAGTGCTCTTACAGCCTACCGGGAACATCTCTTCCAAAGGCCTGTGAAACGCAGTTTCTTTGCAGGCCTGATCTGGCTGAAGTAGGACTTCTGCTCTGGGTGTGCTACTTTGCCCTAGAGCTGAAAGGCACAACGTGCAGGCTTCTTTCCAAAGGGCGAGTTGGGCCCCACAGCATCTTGCTTCCAGCTCTTTGGGAAGCTAAGAAACAACTCGCTCTGCACAGTGCTCTTACAGCCTAGTGGGAACATCTCTTCCAAAGGCCTGTGAAAGGCAGTTTCTTTGCAGGCCTGATCTGGCTGAAGTAGGACTTCTGCTCTGGGTGTGCTACTTTGCCCTAGAGCTGAAAGGCACAACGTGCAGGCTTCTTTCCAAAGGGCGAGTTGGGCCCCACAGCATCTTGCTTCCAGCTCTTGGGGAACCTAAGAAACAACTCGCTCTGCACAGTGCTCTTACAGCCTAGTGGGAACATCTCTTCCAAAGGCCTGTGAAACGCAGTTTCTTTGCAGGCCTGATCTGGCTGAAGTAGGACTTCTGCTCTGGGTGTGCTACTTTGCCCTAGAGCTGAAAGGCACAACGTGCAGGCTTCTTTCCAAAGGGCGGGTTGGGCCCCACAGCATCTTGCTTCCATCCCTTTGGGAAGCTAAGAAACCACTCGCTCTGCACAGTGCTCTTACAGCCTACCGGGAACATCTCTTCCAAAGGCCTGTGAAACGCAGTTTCTTTGCAGGCCTGATCTGGCTGAAGTAGGACTTCTGCTCTGGGTGTGCTACTTTGCCCTAGAGCGGAAAGGCACAACGTGCAGGCTTCTTTCCAAAGGGCGAGATGGGCCCCACAGCATCTTGCTTCCAGCTCTTTGGGAAGCTAAGAAACCACTCGCTCTGCACAGTGCTCTTACAGCCTACCGGGAACATCTCTTCCAAAGGCCTGTGAAACGCAGTTTCTTTGCAGGCCTGATCTGGCTGAAGTAGGACTTCTGCTCTGGGTGTGCCACTTTGCCCTAGAGCGGAAAGGCACAACGTGCAGGCTTCTTTCCAAAGGGCGAATTGGGCCCCACAGCATCATGCTTCCAGCTCTTTGGGAAGCTAAGAAACAACTCGCTCTGCACAGTGCTCTTACAGCCTACCGGGAACATCTCTTCCAAAGGCCTGTGAAACGCAGTTTCTTTGCAGGCCTGATCTGGCTGAAGTAGGATTCTGCTCTGGGTGTGCTTCTTTGCCATAGAGCTGAAAGGCACAACGTGCAGGCTTCTTTCCAAAGGGCGAGTTGGGCCCCACAGCATCTTGCTTCCAGCTCTTTGGGAAGCTAAGAAACAACTCGCTCTGCACAGTGCTCTTACAGCCTAGTGGGAACATCTCTTCCAAAGGCCTGTGAAACGCAGTTTCTTTGCAGGCCTGATCTGGCTGAAGTAGGACTTCTGCTCTGGGTGTGCTACTTTGCCCTAGAGCTGAAAGGCACAACGTGCAGGCTTCTTTCCAAAGGGCGAGTTGGGCCCCACAGCATCTTGCTTCCAGCTCTTTGGGAAGCTAAGAAACAACTCGCTCTGCACAGTGCTCTTACAGTCTACCGGGAACATCTCTTCCAAAGGCCTGTGAAACGCAGTTTCTTTGCAGGCCTGATCTGGCTGAAGTAGGACTTCTGCTCTGGGTGTGCTACTTTGCCCTAGAGCTGAAAGGCACAACGTGCAGGCTTCTTTCCAAAGGGCGAGTTGGGCCCCACAGCATCTTGCTTCCAGCTCTTGGGGAAGCTAAGAAACAACTCGCTCTGCACAGTGCTCTTACAGCCTAGTGGGAACATCTCTTCCAAAGGCCTGTGAAACGCAGTTTCTTTGCAGGCCTGATCTGGCTGAAGTAGGACTTCTGCTCTGGGTGTGCTACTTTGCCCTAGAGCTGAAAGGCACAACGTGCAGGCTTCTTTCCAAAGGGCGAGTTGGGCCCCACAGCATCTTGCTTCCAGCTCTTTGGGAAGCTAAGAAACAACTCGCTCTGAACAGTGCTCTTACAGCCTACCGGGAACATGTCTTCCAAAGGCCTGTGAAACGCAGTTTCTTTGCAGGCCTGATCTGGCTGAAGTAGGACTTCTGCTCTGGGTGTGCTACTTTGCCCTAGAGCTGAAAGGCACAACGTGCAGGCTTCTTTCCAAAGGGCGAGTTGGGCCCCACAGCATCTTGCTTCCAGCTCTTTGGGAAGCTAAGAAACAACTCGCTCTGCACAGTGCTCTTACAGCCTAGTGGGAACATCTCTTCCAAAGGCCTGTGAAACGCAGTTTCTTTGCATGCCTGATCTGGCTGAAGTAGGACTTCTGCTCTGGGTGTGCTACTTTGCCCTAGAGCTGAAAGGCACAACGTGCAGGCTTCTTTCCAAAGGGCGAGTTGGGCCCCACAGCATCTTGCTTCCATCCCTTTGGGAAGCTAAGAAACCACTCGCTCTGCACAGTGCTCTTACAGCCTACCGGGAACATCTCTTCCAAAGGCCTGTGAAACGCAGTTTCTTTGCAGGCCTGATCTGGCTGAAGTAGGACTTCTGCTCTGGGTGTGCTACTTTGCCCTAGAGCGGAAAGGCACAACGTGCAGGCTTCTTTCCAAAGGGCGAGATGGGCCCCACAGCATCTTGCTTCCAGCTCTTTGGGAAGCTAAGAAACCACTCGCTCTGCACAGTGCTCTTACAGCCTACCGGGAACATCTCTTCCAAAGGCCTGTGAAACGCAGTTTCTTTGCAGGCCTGATCTGGCTGAAGTAGGACTTCTGCTCTGGGTGTGCTACTTTGCCCTAGAGCGGAAAGGCACAACGTGCAGGCTTCTTTCCAAAGGGCGAATTGGGCCCCACAGCATCTTGCTTCCAGCTCTTTGGGAAGCTAAGAAACAACTCGCTCTGCACAGTGCTCTTACAGCCTACCGGGAACATCTCTTCCAAAGGCCTGTGAAACGCAGTTTCTTTGCAGGCCTGATCTGGCTGAAGTAGGACTTCTGCTCTGGGTGTGCTACTTTGCCCTAGAGCTGAAAGGCACAACGTGCAGGCTTCTTTCCAAAGGGCGAGTTGGGCCCCACAGCATCTTGCTTCCAGCTCTTTGGGAAGCTAAGAAACAACTCGCTCTGCACAGTGCTCTTACAGCCTAGTGGGAACATCTCTTCCAAAGGCCTGTGAAAGGCAGTTTCTTTGCAGGCCTGATCTGGCTGAAGTAGGACTTCTGCTCTGGGTGTGCTACTTTGCCCTAGAGCTGAAAGGCACAACGTGCAGGCTTCTTTCCAAAGGACGAGTTGGGCCCCACAGCATCTTGCTTCCAGCTCTTGGGGAAGCTAAGAAACAACTCGCTCTGCACAGTGCTCTTACAGCCTACCGGGAACATCTCTTCCAAAGGCCTGTGAAACGCAGTTTCTTTGCAGGCCTGATCTGGCTGAAGTAGGACTTCTGCTCTGGGTGTGCTACTTTGCCCTAGAGCTGAAAGGCACAACGTGCAGGCTTCTTTCCAAAGGGCGAGTTGGGCCCCACAGCATCTTGCTTCCATCCCTTTGGGAAGCTAAGAAACCACTTGCTCTGCACAGTGCTCTTACAGCCTACCGGGAACATCTCTTCCAAAGGCCTGTGAAACGCAGTTTCTTTGCAGGCCTGATCTGGCTGAAGTAGGACTTCTGCTCTGGGTGTGCTACTTTGCCCTAGAGCGGAAAGGCACAACGTGCAGGCTTCTTTCCAAAGGGCGAGATGGGCCCCACAGCATCTTGCTTCCAGCTCTTTGGGAAGCTAAGAAACCACTCGCTCTGCACAGTGCTCTTACAGCTTACAGGGAACATCTCTTCCAAAGGCCTGTGAAACGCAGTTTCTTTGCAGGCCTGATCTGGCTGAAGTAGGACTTCTGCTCTGGGTGTGCCACTTTGCCCTAGAGCGGAAAGGCACAACGTGCAGGCTTCTTTCCAAAGGGCGAATAGGGCCCCACAGCATCATGCTTCCAGCTCTTTGGGAAGCTAAGAAACAACTCGCTCTGCACAGTGCTCTTACAGCCTACCGGGAACATCTCTTCCAAAGGCCTGTGAAACGCAGTTTCTTTGCAGGCCTGATCTGGCTGAAGTAGGACTTCTGCTCTGGGTGTGCTTCTTTGCCATAGAGCTGAAAGGCACAACGTGCAGGCTTCTTTCCAAAGGGCGAGTTGGGCCCCACAGCATCTTGCTTCCAGCTCTTGGGGAAGCTAAGAAACAACTCGCTCTGCACAGTGCTCTTACAGCCTAGTGGGAACATCTCTTCCAAAGGCCTGTGAAACGCAGTTTCTTCGCAGGCCTGATCTGGCTGAAGTAGGACTTCTGCTTTGGGTGTGCTACTTTGCCCTAGAGCTGAAAGGCACAACGTGCAGGCTTCTTTCCAAAGGGCGAGTTGGCCCCCACAGCATCTTGCTTCCAGCTCTTTGGGAAGCTAAGAAACAACTCGCTCTGCACAGTGCTCTTACAGTCTACCGGGAACATCTCTTCCAAAGGCCTGTGAAACGCAGTTTCTTTGCAGGCCTGACCTGGCTGAAGTAGGACTTCTGCTCTGGGTGTGCTACTTTGCCCTAGAGCTGAAAGGCACAACGTGCAGTCTTCTTTCCAAAGGGCGAGTTGGGCCCCACAGCATCTTGCTTCCAGCTCTTTGGGAAGCTAAGAAACAACTCGCTCTGCTCAGTGCTCTTACAGCCTACCTGGAACATCTCTTCCAAAGGCCTGTGAAACGCAGTTTCTTTGCATGCCTGATCTGGCTGAAGTAGGACTTCTGCTCTGGGTGTGCTACTTTGCCCTAGAGCTGAAAGGCACAACGTGCAGGCTTCTTTCCAAAGGGCGAGTTGGGCCCCACAGCATCTTGCTTCCAGCTCTTTGGGAAGCTAAGAAACAACTCGCTCTGCACAGTGCTCTTACAGCCTAGTGGGAACATCTCTTCCAAAGGCCTGTGAAACGCAGTTTCTTTGCAGGCCTGATCTGGCTGAAGTAGGACTTCTGCTCTGGGTGTGCTACTTTGCCCTAGAGCTGAAAGGCACAACGTGCAGGCTTCTTTCCAAAGGGCGAGTTGGGCCCCACAGCATCTTGCTTCCAGCTCTTTGGGAAGCTAAGACACAACTCGCTGTGCAGAGTGCTCTTACAGCCTACCTGGAACATGTCTTCCAAAGGCCTGTGAAACGCAGTTTCTTTGCAGGCCTGATCTGGCTGAAGTAGGACTTCTGCTCTGGGTGTGCTACTTTGCCCTGGAGCTGAAAGGCACAACGTGCAGGCTTCTTTCCAAAGGGCGAGTTGGGCCCCACAGCATCTTGCTTCCAGCTCTTTGGGAACCTAAGAAACCACTCGCTCTGCACAGTGCTCTTACAGCCTACCGGGAACATCTCTTCCAAAGGCCTGTGAAACGCAGTTTCTTTGCAGGCCTGATCTGGCTGAAGTAGGACTTCTGCTCTGGGTGTGCTACTTTGCCCTAGAGCGGAAAGGCACAACGTGCAGGCTTCTTTCCAAAGGGCGAGATGGGCCCCACAGCATCTTGCTTCCAGCTCTTTGGGAAGCTAAGAAACCACTCGCTCTGCACAGTGCTCTTACAGCCTACCGGGAACAACTCTTCCAAAGGCCTGTGAAACGCAGTTTCTTTGCAGGCCTGATCTGGCTGAAGTAGGACTTCTGCTCTGGGTGTGCCACTTTGCCCTAGAGCGGAAAGGCACAACGTGCAGGCTTCTTTCCAAAGGGCGAATTGGGCCCCACAGCATCATGCTTCCAGCTCTTTGGGAAGCTAAGAAACAACTCGCTCTGCACAGTGCTCTTACAGCCTACCGGGAACATCTCTTCCAAAGGCCTGTGAAACGCAGTTTCTTTGCAGGCCTGATCTGGCTGAAGTAGGACTTCTGCTCTGGGTGTGCTTCTTTGCCATAGAGCTGAAAGGCACAACGTGCAGGCTTCTTTCCAAAGGGCGAGTTGGGCCCCACAGCATCTTGCTTCCAGCTCTTTGGGAAGCTAAGAAACAACTCGCTCTGCACAGTGCTCTTACAGCCTAGTGGGAACATCTCTTCCAAAGGCCTGTGAAACGCAGTTTCTTTGCAGGCCTGATCTGGCTGAAGTAGGACTTCTGCTCTGGGTGTGCTACTTTGCCCTAGAGCTGAAAGGCACAACGTGCAGGCTTCTTTCCAAAGGGCGAGTTGGGCCCCACAGCATCTTGCTTCCAGCTCTTTGGGAAGCTAAGAAACAACTCGCTCTGCACAGTGCTCTTACAGTCTACCGGGAACATCTCTTCCAAAGGCCTGTGAAACGCAGTTTCTTTGCAGGCCTGATCTGGCTGAAGTAGGACTTCTGCTCTGGGTGTGCTACTTTGCCCTAGAGCTGAAAGGCACAACGTGCAGGCTTCTTTCCAAAGGGCGAGTTGGGCCCCACAGCATCTTGCTTCCAGCTCTTGGGGAAGCTAAGAAACAACTCGCTCTGCACAGTGCTCTTACAGCCTAGTGGGAACATCTCTTCCAAAGGCCTGTGAAACGCAGTTTCTTTGCAGGCCTGATCTGGCTGAAGTAGGACTTCTGCTCTGGGTGTGCTACTTTGCCCTAGAGCTGAAAGGCACAACGTGCAGGCTTCTTTCCAAAGGGCGAGTTGGGCCCCACAGCATCTTGCTTCCAGCTCTTTGGGAAGCTAAGAAACAACTCGCTCTGAACAGTGCTCTTACAGCCTACCGGGAACATGTCTTCCAAAGGCCTGTGAAACGCAGTTTCTTTGCAGGCCTGATCTGGCTGAAGTAGGACTTCTGCTCTGGGTGTGCTACTTTGCCCTAGAGCTGAAAGGCACAACGTGCAGGCTTCTTTCCAAAGGGCGAGTTGGGCCCCACAGCATCTTGCTTCCAGCTCTTTGGGAAGGTAAGAAACAACTCGCTCTGCTCAGTGCTCTTACAGCCTACCTGGAACATCTCTTCCAAAGGCCTGTGAAACGCAGTTTCTTTGCATGCCTGATCTGGCTGAAGTAGGACTTCTGCTCTGGGTGTGCTACTTTGCCCTAGAGCTGAAAGGCACAACGTGCAGGCTTCTTTCCAAAGGGCGAGTTGGGCCCCACAGCATCTTGCTTCCAGCTCTTTGGGAAGCTAAGACACAACTCGCTCTGCACAGTGCTCTTACAGCCTAGTGGGAACATCTCTTCCAAAGGCCTGTGAAACGCAGTTTCTTTGCAGGCCTGATCTGGCTGAAGTAAGACTTCTGCTCTGGGTGTGCTACTTTGCCCTGGAGCTGAAAGGCACAACGTGCAGGCTTCTTTCCAAAGGGCGAGTTGGGCCCCACAGCATCTTGCTTCCAGCTCTTTGGGAACCTAAGAAACAACTCGCTCTGCACAGTGCTCTTACAGCCTACCGGGAACGTCACTTCCAAAGGCCTGTGAAACGCAGTTTCTTTGCAGGCCTGATTTGGCTGAAGTAGGACTTTTGCTCTGGGTGTGATACTTTGCCCTAGAGCTGAAAGTCACAACGTGAAGGCTTCTTTCCAAAGGGCGAGGTCGGCCCCACAGCATCTTGCTTCCATCCCTTTGGGAAGCTAAGAAACAACTCGCTCTGCAAAGTGCTCTTACAGCCTACCGGGAACATCTCTTCCAAAGGCCTGTGAAACGCAGTTTCTTTGCAGGCCTGATCTGGCTGAAGTAGGACTTCTGCTCTGGGTGTGCTACTTTGCCCTAGAGCTGAAAGGCACAACGTGCAGGCTTCTTTCCAAAGGGCGAGTTGGGCCCCACAGCATCTTGCTTCCAGCTCTTTGGGAAGCTAAGAAACAACTCGCTCTGCACAGTGCTCTTACAGCCTAGTGGGAACATCTCTTCCAAAGGCCTGTGAAAGGCAGTTTCTTTGCAGGCCTGATCTGGCTGAAGTAGGACTTCTGCTCTGGGTGTGCTACTTTGCCCTAGAGCTGAAAGGCACAACGTGCAGGCTTCTTTCCAAAGGACGAGTTGGGCCCCACAGCATCTTGCTTCCAGCTCTTGGGGAAGCTAAGAAACAACTCGCTCTGCACAGTGCTCTTACAGCCTAGTGGGAACATCTCTTCCAAAGGCCTGTGAAACGCAGTTTCTTTGCAGGCCTGATCTGGCTGAAGTAGGACTTCTGCTCTGGGTGTGCTACTTTGCCCTAGAGCTGAAAGGCACAACGTGCAGGCTTCTTTCCAAAGGGCGAGTTGGGCCCCACAGCATCTTGCTTCCATCCCTTTGGGAAGCTAAGAAACCACTTGCTCTGCACAGTGCTCTTACAGCCTACCGGGAACATCTCTTCCAAAGGCCTGTGAAACGCAGTTTCTTTGCGGGCCTGATCTGGCTGAAGTAGGACTTCTGCTCTGGGTGTGCTACTTTGCCCTAGAGCGGAAAGGCACAACGTGCAGGCTTCTTTCCAAAGGGCGAGATGGGCCCCACAGCATCTTGCTTCCAGCTCTTTGGGAAGCTAAGAAACCACTCGCTCTGCACAGAGCTCTTACAGCCTACCGGGAACATCTCTTCCAAAGGCCTGTGAAACGCAGTTTCTTTGCAGGCGTGATCTGGCTGAAGTAGGACTTCTGCTCTGGGTGTGCCACTTTGCCCTAGAGCGGAAAGGCACAACGTGCAGGCTTCTTTCCAAAGGGCGAATAGGGCCCCACAGCATCATGCTTCCAGCTCTTTGGGAAGCTAAGAAACAACTCGCTCTGCACAGTGCTCTTACAGCCTACCGGGAACATCTCTTCCAAAGGCCTGTGAAACGCAGTTTCTTTGCAGGCCTGATCTGGCTGAAGTAGGACTTCTGCTCTGGGTGTGCTTCTTTGCCATAGAGCTGAAAGGCACAACGTGCAGGCTTCTTTCCAAAGGGCGAGTTGGGCCCCACAGCATCTTGCTTCCAGCTCTTGGGGAAGCTAAGAAACAACTCGCTCTGCACAGTGCTCTTACAGCCTAGTGGGAACATCTCTTCCAAAGGCCTGTGAAACGCAGTTTCTTCGCAGGCCTGATGTGGCTGAAGTAGGACTTCTGCTTTGGGTGTGCTACTTTGCCCTAGAGCTGAAAGGCACAACGTGCAGGCTTCTTTCCAAAGGGCGAGTTGGCCCCCACAGCATCTTGCTTCCAGCTCTTTGGGAAGCTAAGAAACAACTCGCTCTGCACAGTGCTCTTACAGTCTACCGGGAACATCTCTTCCAAAGGCCTGTGAAACGCAGTTTCTTTGCAGGCCTGACCTGGCTGAAGTAGGACTTCTGCTCTGGGTGTGCTACTTTGCCCTAGAGCTGAAAGGCACAACGTGCAGTCTTCTTTCCAAAGGGCGAGTTGGGCCCCACAGCATCTTGCTTCCAGCTCTTTGGGAAGCTAAGAAACAACTCGCTCTGCTCAGTGCTCTTACAGCCTACCTGGAACATCTCTTCCAAAGGCCTGTGAAACGCAGTTTCTTTGCATGCCTGATCTGGCTGAAGTAGGACTTCTGCTCTGGGTGTGCTACTTTGCCCTAGAGCTGAAAGGCACAACGTGCAGGCTTCTTTCCAAAGGGCGAGTTGGGCCCCACAGCATCTTGCTTCCAGCTCTTTGGGAAGCTAAGAAACAACTCGCTCTGCACAGTGCTCTTACAGCCTAGTGGGAACATCTCTTCCAAAGGCCTGTGAAACGCAGTTTCTTTGCAGGCCTGATCTGGCTGAAGTAGGACTTCTGCTCTGGGTGTGCTACTTTGCCCTAGAGCTGAAAGGCACAACGTGCAGGCTTCTTTCCAAAGGGCGAGTTGGGCCCCACAGCATCTTGCTTCCAGCTCTTTGGGAAGCTAAGACACAACTCGCTGTGCAGAGTGCTCTTACAGCCTACCTGGAACATCTCTTCCAAAGGCCTGTGAAACGCAGTTTCTTTGCAGGCCTGATCTGGCTGAAGTAGGACTTCTGCTCTGGGTGTGCTACTTTGCCCTGGAGCTGAAAGGCACAACGTGCAGGCTTCTTTCCAAAGGGCGAGTTGGGCCCCACAGCATCTTGCTTCCAGCTCTTTGGGAACCTAAGAAACAACTCGCTCTGCACAGTGCTCTTACAGCCTACCGGGAACGTCACTTCCAAAGGCCTGTGAAACGCAGTTTCTTTGCAGGCCTGATTTGGCTGAAGTAGGACTTTTGCTCTGGGTGTGATACTTTGCCCTAGAGCTGAAAGGCACAACGTGAAGGCTTCTTTCCAAAGGGCGAGGTCGGCCCCACAGCATCTTGCTTCCATCCCTTTGGGAAGCTAAGAAACAACTCGCTCTGCACAGTGCTCTTACAGCCTACCGCTAACATCTCTTCCAAAGGCCTGTGAAACGCAGTTTCTTTGCAGGCCTGATCTGGCTGAAGTAAGACTTCTGCTCTGGGTGTGCTACTTTGCCCTAGAGCTGAAAGGCACAACGTGCAGGCTTCTTTCCAAAGGGCGAGATGGGCCCCACAGCATCTTGCTTCCAGCTCTTTGGGAAGCTAAGAAACCACTCGCTCTGCACAGTGCTCTTACAGCCTACCGGGAACATCTCTTCCAAAGGTCTGTGAAACGCAGTTTCTTTGCAGGCCTGATCTGGCTGAAGTAGGACTTCTGCTCTGGGTGTGCTTCTTTGCCCTAGA
This sequence comes from Equus caballus, assembly GCF_041296265.1. Classification (NCBI taxonomy): domain Eukaryota; kingdom Metazoa; phylum Chordata; class Mammalia; order Perissodactyla; family Equidae; genus Equus; species Equus caballus. The sequence goes on along the minus strand of NW_027222343.1, from coordinate 3,702,009 downwards.
GCTGAAAGGCACAACGTGCAGGCTTCTTTCCAAAGGGCGAGTTGGGCCCCACAGCATCTTGCTTCCAGCTCTTTGGGAAGCTAAGAAACAACTCGCTCTGCACAGTGCTCTTACAGCCTACCGGGAGCATGTCTTCCAAAGGCCTGTGAAACGCAGTTTCTTTGCAGGCCTGATCTGGCTGAAGTAGGACTTTTGCTCTGGGTGTGATACTTTGCCCTAGAGCTGAAAGGCACAACGTGAAGGCTTCTTTCCAAAGGGCGAGTTCGGTCCCACAGCATCTTGCTTCCATCCCTTTGGGAAGCTAAGAAACAACTCGCTCTGAACAGTGCTCTTACAGCCTACCGCTAACATCTCTTCCAAAGGCCTGTGAAAAGCAGTTTCTTTGCAGGCCTGATCTGGCTGAAGTAGGACTTCTGCCCTGGGTGTGCTACTTTGCCCTAGAGCTGAAAGGCACAACGTGCAGGCTTCTTTCCAAAGGGCGAGATGGGCCCCACAGCATCTTGCTTGCAGCTCTTTGGGAAGCTAAGAAACCACTCGCTCTGCACAGTGCTCTTACAGCCTACCGGGAACATCTCTTCCAAAGGCCTGTGAAACGCAGTTTCTTTGCAGGCCTGATCTGGCTGAAGTAGGACTTCTGCTCTGGGTGTGCTTCTTTGCCCTAGAGCTGAAAGGCACAACGTGCAGGCTTCTTTCCAAAGGGCGAGTTGGGCCCCACAGCATCTTGCTTCCAGCTCTTTGGGAAGCTAAGAAACCACTCGCTCTGCACAGTGCTCTTACAGCCTACCGGGAACATCTCTTCCAAAGGCCTGTGAAACGCAGTTTCTTTGCAGGCCTGATCTGGCTGAAGTAGGACTTCTGCTCTGGGTGTGCTACTTTGCCCTAGAGCTGAAAGGCACAACGTGCAGGCTTCTTTCCAAAGGGCGAGTTGGGCCCCACAGCATCTTGCTTCCAGCTCTTTGGGAAGCTAAGAAACCACTCGCTCTGCACAGTGCTCTTACAGCCTACCGGGAACATCTCTTCCAAAGGCCTGTGAAACGCAGTTTCTTTGCAGGCCTGATCTGGCTGAAGTAGGACTTCTGCTCTGGGTGTGCTACTTTGCCCTAGAGCGGAAATGCACAACGTGCAGGCTTCTTTCCAAAGGGCGAGTTGGGCCCCACAGCATCTTGCTTCCAGCTCTTTGGGAAGCTAAGAAACAACTCGCTCTGCACAGTGCTCTTACAGCCTACCGGGAACATCTCTTCCAAAGGCCTGTGAAACGCAGTTTCTTTGCAGGCCTGATCTGGCTGAAGTAGGACTTCTGCTCTGGGTGTGCTACTTTGCCCTAGAGCTGAAAGGCACAACGTGCAGGCTTCTTTCCAAAGGGCGAGTTGGGCCCCACAGCATCTTGCTTCCAGCTCTTTGGGAAGCTAAGAAACAACTCGCTCTGCACAGTGCTCTTACAGCCTACCGGGAACATCTCTTCCAAAGGCCTGTGAAACGCAGTTTCTTTGCAGGCCTGATCTGGCTGAAGTAGGACTTCTGCTCTGGGTGTGCTACTTTGCCCTAGAGCTGAAAGGCACAACGTGCAGGCTTCTTTCCAAAGGGCGAGTTGGGCCCCACAGCATCTTGCTTCCAGCTCTTTGGGAAGCTAAGAAACAACTCGCTCTGCACAGTGCTCTTACAGCCTACCGGGAACATCTCTTCCAAAGGCCTGTGAAACGCAGTTTCTTTGCAGGCCTGATCTGGCTGAAGTAGGACTTCTGCTCTGGGTGTGCTACTTTGCCCTAGAGCTGAAAGGCACAACGTGCAGGCTTCTTTCCAAAGGGCGATTTGGGCCCCACAGCATCTTGCTTCCAGCTCTTTGGGAAGCTAAGAAACAACTCGCTCTGCACAGTGCTCTTACAGCCTAGTGGGAACATCTCTTCCAAAGGCGTGTGAAACGCAGTTTCTTTGCAGGCCTGATCTGGCTGAAGTAGGACTTCTGCTCTGGGTGTGCTACTTTGCCCTAGAGCTGAAAGGCACAACGTGCAGGCTTCTTTCCAAAGGGCGAGTTGGGCCCCACAGCATCTTGCTTCCAGCTCTTTGGGAAGCTAAGAAACAACTCGCTCTGCACAGTGCTCTTACAGTCTACCGGGAACATCTCTTCCAAAGGCCTGTGAAACGCAGTTTCTTTGCAGGCCTGATCTGGCTGAAGTAGGACTTCTGCTCTGGGTGTGCTACTTTGCCCTAGAGCTGAAAGGCACAACGTGCAGGCTTCTTTCCAAAGGGCGAGTTGGGCCCCACAGCATCTTGCTTCCAGCTCTTGGGGAAGCTAAGAAACAACTCGCTCTGCACAGTGCTCTTACAGCCTAGTGGGAACATCTCTTCCAAAGGCCTGTGAAACGCAGTTTCTTTGCAGGCCTGATCTGGCTGAAGTAGGACTTCTGCTCTGGGTGTGCTACTTTGCCCTAGAGCTGAAAGGCACAACGTGCAGGCTTCTTTCCAAGGGCGAGTTGGGCCCCACAGCATCTTGCTTCCAGCTCTTTGGGAAGCTAAGAAACAACTCGCTCTGCACAGTGCTCTTACAGCCTACCGGGAACATGTCTTCCAAAGGCCTGTGAAACGCAGTGTCTTTGCAGGCCTGATGTGGCTGAAGTAGGACTTCTGCTCTGGGTGTGCTACTTTGCCCTAGAGCTGAAAGGCACAACGTGCAGGCTTCTTTCCAAAGGGCGAGTTGGGCCCCACAGCATCTTGCTTCCAGCTCTTTGGGAAGCTAGGAAACAACTCGCTCTGCACAGTGCTCTTACAGCCTACCGGGAACATGTCTTCCAAAGGCCTGTGAAACGCAGTTTCTTTGCAGGCCTGATCTGGCTGAAGTAGGACTTCTGCTCTGGGTGTGCTACTTTGCCCTAGAGCTGAAAGGCACAACGTGCAGGCTTCTTTCCAAAGGGCGAGTTGGGCCCCACAGCATCTTGCTTCCAGCTCTTTGGGAAGCTAAGAAACCACTCGCTCTGCACAGTGCTCTTACAGCCTACCGGGAACATCTCTTCCAAAGGCCTGTGAAACGCAGTTTCTTTGCAGGCCTGATCTGGCTGAAGTAGGACTTCTGCTCTGGGTGTGCTACTTTGCCCTAGAGCGGAAATGCACAACGTGCAGGCTTCTTTCCAAAGGGCGAGTTGGGCCCCACAGCATCTTGCTTCCAGCTCTTGGGGAAGCTAAGAAACAACTCGCTCTGCACAGTGCTCTTACAGCCTACCGGGAACATCTCTTCCAAAGGCCTGTGAAACGCAGTTTCTTTGCAGGCCTGATCTGGCTGAAGTAGGACTTCTGCTCTGGGTGTGCTACTTTGCCCTAGAGCTGAAAGGCACAACGTGCAGGCTTCTTTCCAAAGGGCGAGTTGGGCCCCACAGCATCTTGCTTCCAGCTCTTTGGGAAGCTAAGAAACAACTCGCTCTGCACAGTGCTCTTACAGCCTAGTGGGAACATCTCTTCCAAAGGCCTGTGAAACGCAGTTTCTTTGCAGGCCTGATCTGGCTGAAGTAGGACTTCTGCTCTGGGTGTGCTACTTTGCCCTAGAGCTGAAAGGCACAACGTGCAGGCTTCTTTCCAAAGGGCGAGTTGGGCCCCACAGCATCTTGCTTCCAGCTCTTTGGGAAGCTAAGAAACAACTCGCTCTGCACAGTGCTCTTACAGCCTACCGGGAACATCTCTTCCAAAGGCCTGTGAAACGCAGTTTCTTTGCAGGCCTGATCTGGCTGAAGTAGGACTTCTGCTCTGGGTGTGCTACTTTGCCCTAGAGCTGAAAGGCACAACGTGCAGGCTTCTTTCCAAAGGGCGAGTTGGGCCCCACAGCATCTTGCTTCCAGCTCTTGGGGAAGCTAAGAAACAACTCGCTCTGTACAGTGCTCTTACAGCCTACCGGGAACATCTCTTCCAAAGGCCTGTGAAACGCAGTTTCTTTGCAGGCCTGATCTGGCAGAAGTAGGACTTCTGCTCTGGGTGTGCTACTTTGCCCTAGAGCGGAAAGGCACAACGTGCAGGCTTCTTTCCAAAGGGCGAGTTGGGCCCCACAGCATCTTACTTCCAGCGCTTTGGGAAGCTAAGAAACAACTCGCTCTGCACAGTGCTCTTACAGCCTAGTGGGAACATCTCTTCCAAAGGCCTGTGAAACGCAGTTTCTTTGCAGGCCTGATCTGGCTGAAGTAGGACTTCTGCTCTGGGTGTGCTACTTTGCCCTAGAGCTGAAAGGCACAACGTGCAGGCTTCTTTCCAAAGGGCGAGTTGGGCCCCACAGCATCTTGCTTCCAGCTCTTTGGGAAGAGAGGAAACAACTCGCTCTGCACAGTGCTCTTACAGCCTAGTGGGAACATCTCTTCCAAAGGCCTGTGAAACGCAGTTTCTTTGCAGGCCTGATCTGGCTGAAGTAGGACTTCTGCTCTGGGTGTGCTACTTTGCCCTAGAGCTGAAAGGCACAACGTGCAGGCTTCTTTCCAAAGGGCGAGTTGGGCCCCACAGCATCTTGCTTCCAGCTCTTTGGGAAGCTAAGAAACAACTCGCTCTGCACAGTGCTCTTACAGCCTACCGGGAACATCTCTTCCAAAGGCCTGTGAAACGCAGTTTCTTTGCAGGCCTGATCTGGCTGAAGTAGGACTTCTGCTCTGGGTGTGCTACTTTGCCCTAGAGCTGAAAGGCACAACGTGCAGGCTTCTTTCCAAAGGGCGAGTTGGGCCCCACAGCATCTTGCTTCCAGCTCTTGGGGAAGCTAAGAAACAACTCGCTCTGTACAGTGCTCTTACAGCCTACCGGGAACATCTCTTCCAAAGGCCTGTGAAACGCAGTTTCTTTGCAGGCCTGATCTGGCAGAAGTAGGACTTCTGCTCTGGGTGTGCTACTTTGCCCTAGAGCGGAAAGGCACAACGTGCAGGCTTCTTTCCAAAGGGCGAGTTGGGCCCCACAGCATCTTACTTCCAGCGCTTTGGGAAGCTAAGAAACAACTCGCTCTGCACAGTGCTCTTACAGCCTAGTGGGAACATCTCTTCCAAAGGCCTGTGAAACGCAGTTTCTTTGCAGGCCTGATCTGGCTGAAGTAGGACTTCTGCTCTGGGTGTGCTACTTTGCCCTAGAGCTGAAAGGCACAACGTGCAGGCTTCTTTCCAAAGGGCGAGTTGGGCCCCACAGCATCTTGCTTCCAGCTCTTTGGGAAGAGAGGAAACAACTCGCTCTGCACAGTGCTCTTACAGCCTAGTGGGAACATCTCTTCCAAAGGCCTGTGAAACGCAGTTTCTTTGCAGGCCTGATCTGGCTGAAGTAGGACTTCTGCTCTGGGTGTGCTACTTTGCCCTAGAGCTGAAAGGCACAACGTGCAGGCTTCTTTCCAAAGGGCGAGTTGGGCCCCACAGCATCTTGCTTCCAGCTCTTTGGGAAGCTAAGAAACAACTCGGTCTGCACAGTGCTCTTACAGCCTAGTGGGAACATCTCTTCCAAAGGCCTGTGAAACGCAGTTTCTTTGCAGGCCTGATCTGGCTGAAGTAGGACTTCTGCTCTGGGTGTGCTACTTTGCCCTAGAGCTGAAAGGCACAACGTGCAGGCTTCTTTCCAAAGGGCGAGTTCGGCCCCACAGAATCTTGATTCCAGCTCTTTGGGAAGCTAAGAAACAACTCGCTCTGCACAGTGCTCTTACAGCCTACCGGGAACATCTCTTCCAAAGGCCTGTGAAACGCAGTTTCTTTGCAGGCCTGATCTGGCTGAAGTAGGACTTCTGCTCTGGTTGTGCTGCTTTGCCCTAGAGCTGAAAGGCACAACGTGCAGGCTTCTTTCCAAAGGGCGAGTTGGGCCCCACAGCATCTTGCTTCCAGCTCTTTGGGAAGCTAAGAAACAACTCGCTCTGCACAGTGCTCTTACAGCCTACCGGGAACATCTCTTCCAAAGGCCTGTGAAACGCAGTTTCTTTGCAGGCCTGATCTGGCTGAAGTAGGACTTCTGCTCTGGGTGTGCTACTTTGCCCTAGAGCTGAAAGGCACAACGTGAAGGCTTCTTTCCAAAGGGCGAGTTGGGCCCCACAGCATCTTGCTTCCAGCTCTTTGGGAAGCTAGGAAACAACTCGCTCTGCACAGTGCTCTTAGAGCCTACCGGGAACATCTCTTCCAAAGGCCTGTGAAACGCAGTTTCTTTGCAGGCCTGATCTGGCTGAAGTAGGACTTCTGCTCTGGGTGTGCTACTTTGCCCTTGAGCTGAAATGCACAACGTGCAGGCTTCTTTCCAAAGGGCGAGTTGGGCCCCACAGCATCTTGCTTCCAGCTCTTTGGGAAGCTAAGAAACCACTCGCTCTGCACAGTGCTCTTACAGCCTACCGGGAACATCTCTTCCAAAGGCCTGTGAAACGCAGTTTCTTTGCAGGCCTGATCTGGCTGAAGTAGGACTTCTGCTCTGGGTGTGCTACTTTGCCCTAGAGCGGAAATGCACAACGTGCAGGCTTCTTTCCAAAGGGCGAGTTGGGCCCCACAGCATCTTGCTTCCAGCTCTTTGGGAAGCTAAGAAACAACTCGCTCTGCACAATGCTCTTACAGCCTACCGGGAACATCTCTTCCAAAGGCCTGTGAAACGCAGTTTCTTTGCAGGCCTGATCTGGCTGAAGTAGGACTTCTGCTCTGGGTGTGCTACTTTGCCCTAGAGCTGAAAGGCACAACGTGCAGTCTTCTTTCCAAAGGGCGAGTTGGGCCCCACAGCATCTTGCTTCCAGCTCTTTGGGAAGCTAAGAAACCACTCGCTCTGCACAGTGCTCTTACAGCCTACCGGGAATATCTCTTCCAAAGGCCTGTGAAACGCAGTTTCTTTGCAGGCCTGATCTGGCTGAAGTAGGACTTCTGCTCTGGGTGTGCTGCTTTGCCCTAGAGCTGAAAGGCACAACGTGCAGGCTTCTTTCCAAAGGGCGAGTTGGGCCCCACAGCATCTTGCTTCCAGCTCTTTGGGAAGCTAAGAAACAACTCGCTCTTGCCCAGTGCTCTTACAGCCTACCGGGAACATCTCTTCCAAAGGCCTGTGAAACGCAGTTTCTTTGCAGGCCTGATCTGGCAGAAGTAGGACTTCTGCTCTGGGTGTGCTACTTTGCCCTAGAGCTGAAAGGCACAACGTGCAGGCTTCTTTCCAAAGGGCGAGTTGGGCCCCACAGCATCTTGCTTCCAGCGCTTTGGGAAGCTAAGAAACAACTCGCTCTGCTCAGTGCTCTTACAGCCTACCGGGAACATCTCTTCCAAAGGCCTGTGAAACGCAGTTTCTTTGCAGGCCTGATCTGGCTGAAGTAGGACTTCTGCTCTGGGTGTGCTACTTTGCCCTAGAGCTGAAAGGCACAACGTGCAGGCTTCTTTCCAAAGGGCGAGTTGGGCCCCACAGCATCTTGCTTCCAGCTCTTGGGGAAGCTAAGAACCAACTCGCTCTGCACAGTGCTCTTACAGCCTACCGGGAACATCTCTTCCAAAGGCCTGTGAAACGCAGTTTCTTTGCAGGCCTGATCTGGCTGAAGTAGGACTTCTGCTCTGGGTGTGCTACTTTGCCCTAGAGCTGAAAGGCACAACGTGCAGGCTTCTTTCCAAAGGGCGAGTTGGGCCCCACAGCATCTTGCTTCCAGCTCTTTGGGAAGCTAAGAAACAACTCGCTCTGCACAGTGCTCTTACAGCCTAGTGGGAACATCTCTTCCAAAGGCCTGTGAAACGCAGTTTCTTTGCAGGCCTGATCTGGCTGAAGTAGGACTTCTGCTCTGGGTGTGCTACTTTGCCCTAGAGCTGAAAGGCACAACGTGCAGGCTTCTTTCCAAAGGGCGAGTTGGGCCCCACAGCATCTTGCTTCCAGCGCTTTGGGAAGCTAAGAAACAACTCGCTCTGCACAGTGCTCTTACAGCCTACCGGGAACATCTCTTCCAAAGGCCTGTGAAACGCAGTTTCTTTGCAGGCCTGATCTGGCTGAAGTAGGACTTCTGCTCTGGGTGTGCTACTTTGCCCTAGAGCTGAAAGGCACAACGTGCAGGCTTCTTTCCAAAGGGCGAGTTGGGCCCCACAGCATCTTGCTTCCAGCTCTTGGGGAAGCTAAGAAACAACTCGCTCTGTACAGTGCTCTTACAGCCTACCGGGAACATCTCTTCCAAAGGCTTGTGAAACGCAGTTTCTTTGCAGGCCTGATCTGGCTGAAGTAGGACTTCAGCTCTGGGTGTGCTACTTTGCCCTAGAGCTGAAAGGCACAACGTGCAGGCTTCTTTCCAAAGTGCGAGTTGGGCCCCACAGCATCTTGCTTCCAGCTCTTTGGGAAGCTAAGAAACCACTCGCTCTGCACAGTGCTCTTACAGCCTAGTGGGAACATCTCTTCCAAAGGCCTGTGAAACGCAGTTTCTTTGCAGGCCTGATCTGGCTGAAGTAGGACTTCTGCTCTGGGTGTGCTACTTTGCCCTAGAGCTGAAAGGCACAACGTGCAGGCTTCTTTCCAAAGGGCGAGTTGGGCCCCACAGCATCTTGCTTCCAGCTCTTTGGGAAGCTAAGACACAACTCGCTCTGCAGAGTGCTCTTAAGCCTACCAGGAACATGTCTTCCAAAGGCCTGTGAAACGCAGTTTCTTTGCAGGCCTGATCTGGCTGAAGTAGGACTTCTGCTCTGGGTGTGCTACTTTGCCCTAGAGCTGAAAGGCACAACGTGCAGGCTTCTTTCCAAAGGGCGAGTTGGGCCCCACAGCATCTTGCTTCCAGCTCTTTGGGAAGCTAAGAAACAACTCGCTCTGCACAGTGCTCTTACAGCCTACCGGGAACATCTCTTCCAAAGGCCTGTGAAACGCAGTTTCTTTGCAGGCCTGATCTGGCTGCAGTAGGACTTCTGCTCTGGGTGTGCTACTTTGCCCTAGAGCTGAAAGGCACAACGTGCAGGCTTCTTTCCAAAGGGCGAGTTGGGCCCCACAGCATCTTGCTTCCAGCTCTTTGGGAAGCTAAGAAACAACTCGCTCTGCACAGTGCTCTTACAGCCTTCCGGGAACATGTCTTCCAAAGGCCTGTGAAACGCAGTTTCTATGCAGGCCTGATCTGGCTGAAGTAGGACTTCTGCTCTGGGTGTGCCACTTTGCCCTAGAGCTGAAAGGCACAACGTGCAGGCTTCTTTCCAAAGGGCGAGTTGGGCCCCACAGCATCTTGCTTCCAGCTCTTTGGGAAGCTAAGAAACAACTCGCTCTGCACAGTGCTCTTACAGCCTACCGGGAACATCTCTTCCAAAGGCCTGTGAAACGCACTTTCTTTGCAGGCCTGATCTGGCTGAAGTAGGACTTCTGCTCTGGGTGTGCTACTTTGCCCTAGAGCTCAAAGGCACAACGTGCAGGCTTCTTTCCAAAGGGCGACTTGGGCCTCACAGCATCTTGCTTCCAGATCTTGGGGAAGCTAAGAAACAACTCGCTCTGCACAGTGCTCTTACAGCCTACGGGGAACATCTCTTCCAAAGGCCTGTGAAACGCAGTTTCTTTGCAGGCCTGATCTGGCTGAAGTAGGACTTCTGCTCTGGGTGTGCTACTTTGCCCTAGAGCTCAAAGGCACAACGTGCAGGCTTCTTTCCAAAGGGCGAGTTGGGCCCCACAGCATCTTGCTTCCAGCTCTTTGGGAAGCTAAGAAACAACTCGCTCTGCACAGTGCTCTTACAGCCTAGTGGGAACATCTCTTCCAAAGGCCTGTGAAACGCAGTTTCTTTGCAGGCCTGATCTGGCTGAAGTAGGACTTCTGCTCTGGGTGTGCTACTTTGCCCTAGAGCTGAAAGGCACAACGTGCAGGCTTCTTTCCAAAGGGCGAGTTGGGCCCCACAGCATCTTGATTCCAGCTCTTTGGGAAGCTAAGAAACAACTCGCTCTGCACAGTGCTCTTACAGCCTACCGGGAACATCTCTTCCAAAGGCCTGTGAAACGCAGTTTCTTTGCAGGCCTGATCTGGCTGAAGTAGGACTTCTGCTCTGGGTGTGCTGCTTTGCCCTAGAGCTGAAAGGCACAACGTGCAGGCTTCTTTCCAAAGGGCGAGTTGGGCCCCACAGCATCTTGCTTCCAGCTCTTTGGGAAGCTAAGAAACAACTCGCTCTGCACAGTGCTCTTACAGCCTACCGGGAACATCTCTTCCAAAGGCCTGTGAAACGCAGTTTCTTTGCAGGCCTGATCTGGCTGAAGTAGGACTTCTGCTCTGGGTGTGCTACTTTGCCCTAGAGCGGAAATGCACAACGTGCAGGCTTCTTTCCAAAGGGCGAGTTGGGCCCCACAGCATCTTGCTTCCAGCTCTTTGGGAAGCTAAGAAACAACTCGCTCTGCACAGTGCTCTTACAGCCTACCGGGAACATCTCTTCCAAAGGCCTGTGAAACGCAGTTTCTTTGCAGGCCTGATCTGGCTGAAGTAGGACTTCTGCTCTGGGTGTGCTACTTTGCCCTAGAGCTGAAAGGCACAACGTGCAGGCTTCTTTCCAAAGGGTGAGTTGGGCCCCACAGCATCTTGCTTCCAGCTCTTTGGGAAGCTAAGAAACAACTCGCTCTGCACAGTGCTCTTACAGCCTACCGGGAACATCTCTTCCAAAGGCCTGTGAAACGCAGTTTCTTTGCAGGCCTGATCTGGCTGAAGTAGGACTTCTGCTCTGGGTGTGCTGCTTTGCCCTAGAGCTGAAAGGCACAACGTGCAGGCTTCTTTCCAAAGGGCGAGTTGGGCCCCACAGCATCTTGCTTCCAGCTCTTGGGGAAGCTAAGAAACAACTCGCTCTGCACAGTGCTCTTACAGCCTACCGGGAACATCTCTTCCAAAGGCTTGTGAAACGCAGTTTCTTTGCAGGCCTGATTTCGCAGAAGTAGGACTTCTGCTCTGGGTGTGCTGCTTTGCCCTAGAGCTGAAAGGCACAACGTGCAGGCTTCTTTCCAAAGGGCGAGTTGGGCCCCACAGCATCTTGCTTCCAGCGCTTTGGGAAGCTAAGAAACAACTCGCTCTGCACAGTGCTCTTACAGCCTACCGGGAACATCTCTTCCAAAGGCCTGTGAAACGCAGTTTCTTTGCAGGCCTGATCTGGCTGAAGTAGGACTTCTGCTCTGGGTGTGCTACTTTGCCCTAGAGCTGAAAGGCACAACGTGCAGGCTTCTTTCCAAAGGGCGAGTTGGGCCCCACAGCATCTTGCTTCCAGCTCTTTGGGAAGCTAAGAAACAACTCGCTCTGCACAGTGCTCTTACAGCCTACCGGGAACATCTCTTCCAAAGGCCTGTGAAACGCAGTTTCTTTGCAGGCCTGATCTGGCTGAAGTAGGACTTCTGCTCTGGGTGTGCTACTTTGCCCTAGAGCTGAAAGGCACAACGTGCAGGCTTCTTTCCAAAGGGCGAGTTGGGCCCCACAGCATCTTGCTTCCAGCTCTTTGGGAAGCTAAGAAACAACTCGCTCTGCACAGTGCTCTTACAGCCTACCGGGAACATCTCTTCCAAAGGCCTGTGAAACGCAGTTTCTTTGCAGGCCTGATCTGGCTGAAGTAGGACTTCTGCTCTGGGTGTGCTACTTTGCCCTAGAGCTGAAAGGCACAACGTGCAGGCTTCTTTACAAAGGGCGAGTTGAGCCCCACAGCATCTTGCTTCCAGCTCGTTGGGAAGCTAAGAAACAACTCGCTCTGCACAGTGCTCTTACAGCCTACCGGGAACATCTCTTCCAAAGGCCTGTGAAACGCAGTTTCTTTGCAGGCCTGATCTGGCTGAAGTAGGACTTCTGCTCTGGGTGTGCTACTTTTCCCTAGAGCTGAAAGGCACAACGTGCAGGCTTCTTTCCAAAGGGCGAGTTGGGCCCCACAGCATCTTGCTTCCAGCTCTTTGGGAAGCTAAGAAACAACTCGCTCTGCACAGTGCTCTTACAGCCTAGTGGGAACATCTCTTCCAAAGGCCTGTGAAACGCAGTTTCTTTGCAGGCATGATCTGGCTGAAGTAGGACTTCTGCTCTGGGTGTGCTACTTTGCCCTAGAGCTGAAAGGCACAACGTGCAGGCTTCTTTCCAAAGGGCGAGTTGGGCCCCACAGCATCTTGCTTCCAGCTCTTTGGGAAGCTAAGAAACAACTCGCTCTGCACAGTGCTCTTACAGCCTAGTGGGAACATCTCTTCCAATGGCCTGTGAAACGCAGTTTCTTTGCAGGCCTGATCTGGCTGAAGTAGGACTTCTGCTCTGGGTGTGCTACTTTGCCCTAGAGCTGAAAGGCACAACGTGCAGGCTTCTTTCCAAAGGGCGAGTTGGGCCCCACAGCATCTTGCTTCCAGCTCTTTGGGAAGCTAAGAAACAACTCGCTCTGCACAGTGCTCTTACAGCCTACCGGGAACATCTCTTCCAAAGGCCTGTGAAACGCAGTTTCTTTGCAGGCCTGATCTGGCTGCAGTAGGACTTCTGCTCTGGGTGTGCTACTTTGCCCTAGAGCTGAAAGGCACAACGTGCAGGCTTCTTTCCAAAGGGCGAGTTGGGCCCCACAGCATCTTGCTTCCAGCTCTTTGGGAAGCTAAGAAACAACTCGCTCTGCACAGTGCTCTTACAGCCTTCCGGGAACATGTCTTCCAAAGGCCTGTGAAACGCAGTTTCTATGCAGGCCTGATCTGGCTGAAGTAGGACTTCTGCTCTGGGTGTGCCACTTTGCCCTAGAGCTGAAAGGCACAACGTGCAGGCTTCTTTCCAAAGGGCGAGTTGGGCCCCACAGCATCTTGCTTCCAGCTCTTTGGGAAGCTAAGAAACAACTCGCTCTGCACAGTGCTCTTACAGCCTACCGGGAACATCTCTTCCAAAGGCCTGTGAAACGCAATTTCTTTGCAGGCCTGATCTGGCTGAAGTAGGACTTCTGCTCTGGGTGTGCTACTTTGCCCTAGAGCTCAAAGGCACAACGTGCAGGCTTCTTTCCAAAGGGCGAGTTGGGCCTCACAGCATCTTGCTTCCAGCTCTTGGGGAAGCTAAGAAACAACTCGCTCTGCACAGTGCTCTTACAGCCTACGGGGAACATCTCTTCCAAAGGCCTGTGAAACGCAGTTTCTTTGCAGGCCTGATCTGGCTGAAGTAGGACTTCTGCTCTGGGTGTGCTACTTTGCCCTAGAGCTGAAAGGCACAACGTGCAGGCTTCTTTCCAAAGGGCGAGTTGGGCCCCACAGCATCTTGCTTCCAGCTCTTTGGGAAGCTAAGAAACAACTCGCTCTGCACAGTGCTCTTACAGCCTAGTGGGAACATCTCTTCCAAAGGCCTGTGAAACGCAGTTTCTTTGCAGGCCTGATCTGGCTGAAGTAGGACTTCTGCTCTGGGTGTGCTACTTTGCCCTAGAGCTGAAAGGCACAACGTGCAGGCTTCTTTCCAAAGGGCGAGTTGGGCCCCACAGCATCTTGCTTCCAGCTCTTTGGGAAGCTAAGAAACCACTCGCTCTGCACAGTGCTCTTACAGCCTACCGGGAACATCTCTTCCAAAGGCCTGTGAAACGCAGTTTCTTTGCAGGCCTGATCTGGCTGAAGTAGGACTTCTGCTCTGGGTGTGCTACTTTGCCCTAGAGCGGAAATGCACAACGTGCAGGCTTCTTTCCAAAGGGCGAGTTGGGCCCCACAGCATCTTGCTTCCAGCTCTTTGGGAAGCTAAGAAACAACTCGCTCTGCACAGTGCTCTTACAGCCTACCGGGAACATCTCTTCCAAAGGCCTGTGAAATGCAGTTTCTTTGCAGGCCTGATCTGGCTGAAGTAGGACTTCTGC